>NC_137786.1:157755598-158418098 GCF_963383645.1 Muscardinus avellanarius
TGTGAAATAGTGCTGAGGTCTGGGTTCCCCTTCCAGAGATTCTGATTTAAATGGTCAAGAACCATCAACCTCTGGGTACCAGTAGTTGCCAAACTCTAGTGTACACTAGGGTTACCTGGAGAGCTTGCTCAACCAGACTGTGAGTCCTACCCCAGTTTCTAATTCAGTAGGTCTGGGAGACAAGGCCTAGAACTGGCTTTTCTGACAAGCTCCCAGATGATCCTGATTCTGGGGGAAAGAAAACCACTTTTTGGGAACCCCTGATGGAGATCTTGTTAAGCTCCTGTAGGAGAATCACAATGTATTCTTCCACATCCTGGCTACTCAGGAGAGGGCCTGTGACCAGCAACACTGACAACACTGGGATTTTGTTAAACATGCAAAACATCAGCCCCCAGCCTAAATGTACTGAATTGAAATCTGAATAGCAACACAAATGTACATTTAAGTTTTTGTTTTTGTGGAACTGGGAATTGAACCTAAAAGTGTTCTACCTTTGAGCTATACCCCTAGCCCTATTTTATTTTTTATTTTTAAACAGGATCTTGCTAAGTTGCTGAAGGTCTCACTAAGTAGCTAAGGCTTATCTTAAACCTGCAATCCTCCTATCTTAGCCTCTCAAGTACTGGAATTACAGGTGTGTGCCACCATGTCCTGCTCATTTTAGTTTGAAAACTACTGTTTCTTAGATTTGAAACAAATCCATACTGTATTTGGTAAACGAAAATTCTTTTCTGTGTGTGTGTGTGTGTGGTACTAGGGATGGAACCCAGGGGTATTCTACCTCCAAGCGACACCCCCAGCCCTACTTTTTATTCTTTATTTTGAAACAAGGTCTCACTGAGTTGCAAAGGGCCTAAGTAACTGAGACTGTCCACGAACTGCGATCCTCCTGTCTTAGCCTGAGATTCCCAGCATGCACCACCATGTCCGGCTGGAAATTCTTTTTGAACAAGTGATAAATGTCTATTGGAAGCTCTTGACTCACTACTGTTATCTGGAAGAGACAGTCCTATTTCAACATGTCCAAAGTTGTTCCCAGGATTAATGTTTTTATTATATAAGAAGACACTATTTTTTTAATTTTTTATTGGTGCATTATACACTGTAGTGAGACTTAAAGTGATAGAGTCACATATGTATACAACATACCCACCCTTTTCCCTCCTCATCCCTCCCCATTACAAACTAATGTGATTGGTGGTGATACAGTTGTATACAAACATAACATTTGGCGGTTTCCTTCTATTTCCGCTCCTTTCTCTCCCCTCCACCCCCTTCTATTATTCTATTAATATTCTTTCTCATTATCAGGAAGTTCATTTTCTTTTTTTTTCTCTCTCTCTCTAGCTTCCACATACGAGAGAAAACACGTGGCCCTTGATTTTCTGAGTCTAGAAGCCACTGATTTTAATCCTATATTTTGGTCATATGTACAAATAGTACTTCAAATATTTTCCCTACAAATCCTCAAACTCCAGTTTTGACTGCATCTGATATACCCCCCTCCCCCATTAACAATACTCTACTCCCTTTAGCACTTTCCCCCCAAGTATTTAGTAATATATACCTGCCCTTCCTTTGCCACTTGCTGGAAAGAAAAGGCTACTACGATGTCATAGACATCCTAATTTTCCCCCCTCCACTGGGAACAAGTAGTTCATACCAGCATCCCTAGAGAATCTTATCAGAAGCCTAACAGTCAGCAGGCACACCCAAGGAGATTCAGCATGTTGCTGTCCAAGGATAACAAGCAATAGTGAAGATGTGCCAGAGTATAGACATCTAGTAGTTTCTGAAGTTTGTTGTTGTTGTTGTTGTTTTGTTTGTTTGTTTGTTTGTTTGTTTGTTTGTTTGTTTTTCCCCAGTACTGGGAATGGAACCCAGGGACATTCTATCTCCGAGCTACACATCCAGCCCTACTTTTCATTATTTATTTTGAAACAGGGTCCCACTGAGTTGCAAAGGGCCTAAGTGGTAGCTGAGGATGTCCTTGAACTGGGAACCTCCAGTCTCAGCCTCCCAAATGCAGGGATTACAAGCGTGTGCCACCACCCCTGGCTTGGTTTCTGACGTTTAAAGATTGAGTGACAGTAGCACTCATAATCCCATGCATGATGTTGGCCTTGGGATTGAAGTGTGGCTTACTCAGCAAACCTCAGGCCAAACTTAAGAGGTGTCTCTTGGCTGGAGCCTGGAGGATCTGCTCCTGAGAATCAAGTTCCTGAAGTTTCCGTCGACTATTATTAAGTCTGTCAGGTAACTGGCAGAGAACAGGACCCACAGAACCTGAGATGGACTCTGGGCCCATAGAGGGCACTTGGGAATTTGAACAAGCAGAAACTCTGAGTTGAGTTGCAATTTGGGGAGCCACGGGGACCCGCCAAGGTGCCTGGTGGACAGCGACACACGCACCGGCCACACCACCCTCTACCACGGGCCCAGCAGAAAGCCCATGCTGCATGAGAGAGAGAGGTGTCTGGAAAAGCTCCGGCCTCACGTGAGCTGGTACCTCTGCATCGCTGCTCAGCTCCTGCTTGGCCCGAGCCCTACACTTGGCGTGGTCCACGACCGTCCGGTCTCGCCCGCGTTTCCACAGCGCGTAGCGCTCAGGCTGCAGGATGCGCACGAAGGCGTCCATGGAGAAGCTCACCCCGGCCTCCCCGCAGCGGCACCGAGACGCCACTTTGCCATAATCGACCCACCGCGGCGTGGCGAAGTTGATGGCCTCGGCGCAGTTGAAGCCATGGTTGAAGCCCGCGTGGTAGCCGAAGGGAAAAGTGACCACGAACTCGCCGGCCTCCTGGGTCACGCGGCTGAACGGGATGCTATTCTCCTTTAGCACCGTGGGCGAGATGAGCGCCACCTTGTGGCGCAGGAAGGCCTCGCAGCCCCGGGAGCTGCCCGGGAACAGCGCCCTGGCCAGGCGCTCCAGGCGCTGCCCATGCTCCGGGGGCACCGCGTACCACGTCTTGGGCGACCCGAGGTGCAGGTAGTTGATGCTGTAAAGGTCCATGTCCTCCGTGTGCCAGGCAAATGTGGTCTTCCACATGCCAAAGTACAGGTAGGGGGTGTTCACGCCCTCGATCACCACTCCACACTCCTGCTCCAGCAGGTCCAGAATGGTTCCCAGGTGTGCCAGGTTCCACTCCTTGGTGTTGGCATCAAATAAGGAGCCGCTGACGTCAGCGCCATAAATGGGCGAGTTGTAGAGACGGTTCTTCCAGTACTTTCTCTCCAGATCCTCAAAATCCAGGTGTTGGGGAGTCTGGTGTTTGGGGCTGTTGGCCAGGAGGCGATATTCCCCCACTGTCATGGCTTTCTTCTTTTTGTGGTACTGAGTAAACACCCCTGCCTGCCCAGAGACCACCTGCTGCAGGGGAGCTGCTATTAAGATGTCACTGATGTCATCGTAGGACTGCCTGGCTCCCCATCCCGTGGGTGGAATTACCTTGGCAAGGCCAGCCCTGTGTGCACCTTGGGATTCCATGTAAGTGATATAGTTGTTGAAATCTGCAAATTCTTCCATGGTGGGGTAGAAGGTCATGACTGTGGAACTTGGGTTCTGGGGACCTGAGTGCTCAGACTTCATGTCTGCAATGTGCTTAGCAGGGACTCAAGGGTCTTAGGTGGGGTCTGGATTCCTGACAAAGCTCAGGAGTATTTCTTTCCTCCTCCTTTTTATTAAAGTGCTTGAGTTCTAGGCTGAGGCAGGCTTGAGTTTTTACAGAGATGAGATGATTCCCGGCTTTGCTGATTTACCACAGTGATGGCACTCTGGTCAGCATCTTCTGCCCAAAGAAAGCAGAGGACCTCCCAGTGCAACAGGCACCGGGACCCAGGCCTTGGTTCCACCTGCAGCTCGGTGAGTCTCCTCCGTGGAGGCTGTGAGGGCTTTGAAGACTCTCAGGTATGATTCTCAGGTATGGATTCGTGAGTAGCTATTCAGACCACTGTAACAGAGGTCTCTTTGAAAATGTCCAAACAATGAACCTAAACAAAAACATCAATACAAAAATATAAAATATTTTTTAAAAAGTCGATTTCAAAAGAAATACTACTGTTGATTCCAACAGTGTTAAGATAAACAAAATTGGATGGCAATATTAATATCAAGATATAAGGTGAAATCATAAAACAAAGTCAGACACAGTCGCACATTCCTGTAATCTCATTAATTAGGAGGTTGAGACAGTAGGTATCACAGGTTCAAGGCCAGCCTCAGACACTTAAGTGTGAACTTGTTTCAAATTTTTTTAAATGGCTGGGGAGGAAGTATGAACAAAGTTGTACTGGATTCAATCTTTAATCCCCAGTACCATTACCACCAACAAAAATAATAAGTTGGGCATGATTATTTTTGTAATCCTAGTATTATTTTGTAATACCAGTGCATATGCTTGTAATCCCAGTATTTTTTTTTCTTTTTTTGGTGGTGGTACTGGGGTTTCTGGAAACCCTTCTACCTCTGGGCTACACTCCCAGATACCTATTTTTTAAATATATTTATTTGGAAACAGGGTCTCTTAAACCAGTGAGGCCGGCTTCGAACCTGTGTGATCCTCCTGTCTCCACCTCCCAAGCGCGGGGATTACAAGCGTGCAACACCATGCCCTGCTGTAATCCCTGTATTTGAGAGGCTAAGATAAAAGGGTCACAAATTCAAGACCACCTTCAGTAATTTATTGAGGTCCTCTGCAACTTAATGAGACTCTTTGTCAAAATAAAAATTATGATGAATCTTGGGGTGTAGCTTAGAGGTAGTTTACCCCTGGGTTCAATTCCCAGTAACACACACACACACACACACACACACACACACACACACACACACACACACTGTAGCTGGGCATGGTGACACATGCTTGTAATCCCAGTACTTGGGAGGCTGAGACCAAAAGATTGTAGCTTTGAAAACAGCTTCAACAATTAAGTGAGACCCATAGTAATTTATTGGGATCCTGTTTCAAAATAGGAAAAATAAAATAGGCCTGAGAGTGTAGCTCAGAGGTAGAATGCACTTGTGTTCAATCCTCAGTGCCACAAAAAAAAAAAAAGAAAAAGAAGCAAGTTTGAAAATAAATAAATGAAGCACTCAAGAAACTAAATGAAGCCAGGCATAGTGGAACATTCCTGTAATCCCTGTTCTGGGGAGTCTGAGACAGGAGAATCGCAGGTTCAAGGACAGCCTCAGCAAACAGTGAGACTCTCATCAACCTAATGAGACACTGTTTTCAGATAAAAATAAAATCAGGCTGGGGATGTAGCTCTAAGGTAGAATGCATCTGGGTTCAATCCCCACTACTTCAAAAAAATTAAAATAAAGAAACTGAATAAATAAACCTTAAAGAATAATTCAAGAAAGAAAAACAAATAATTAAAAAAAACAAAAAACACTGAAAAAGAAAATATAACACTTAAAAAGGACAACAAAAAATAGGTCAATTCTTTGAAAAGAGTATTGGAGCCACCACCGTAGACAGGCTGCTGCCAGCCACACCATCTTGCTGTTCAATCCATGCCAGGTGCTCCTGGCACTGTGACTCCAAAGATCCCCGGCAAAAAAAAAGAAAAAAGCCAGCAACTTGTTGTGAAGTAAATGGCTGCAGATGTCCAGCATCTTAAAGATACACACCTGCTTCAGGTATGACAGAACCCGATAGATAGTCTGTGCACCCAGTCAGATACCTGCACCTGCAGCAGACACTGTGCCCTCTAGACTCCCAGAGCCACACGAGTAAGTGAACTCACTGCACTTCTCAGTGGGAGACCCCAGAGCTGTGCAGGAACTCCTCCTGTGGGCTGAGGTTGGGCGCCTCCCCACTCCGCCCCCCAGGAGGTGGGGTCAGAAGCTGCTATGGAGCACAGCAAAGGGGAAGGAGAGGCCCACAGTGACCAGGGCTCAGTACCCACACAGGGTCTCTGGAGATCGCCACCAGTGCAGATAGAGAGGCCCAGGCCCAGGGCCTGGGAAAACACAAAAGCCCGCGTGTACACGGGGTCTATTGCCAGTAACAATCTCTGCCGTGGAGAGCTTGGAAACCCAAGCAGACATGGTGAGAGTGTCAGCGGGCCTAATCACCGCAGGTGACCCACCGCAGGAGACCCAAAAGTGGGGCTGCAAACTGACATCCTGCTGTAGGTTACTGAAGAAATGGGATCCCCCGGAACATGGCGAGAAGCCACTACAGCCAGGAGACATTAAACGCCTCAAGTTTCCATGCAGGCCCAAGAGGGCTGCAGAGGCCAAGGCGGCTTTGGACTTGTAAATTGGCACGATTGGGTTTTTTTTTTTTCTTTCCTTTTATTGGATTTATTGTTGTTTGGTTGGTTTCGTTATTTTCTATGCATTTGTTTGATCCCATCCTCATTCCTTTTACAAGCTTCCTCTCTTTCCGGTCTACTCTTTTCCCTCCAAACTTTTTTCTTTTTTATCTTTGTCTTATATTCAATCCATTTCATATTACTATACTTAACTACTCTACATTGACTAGTAGAATCCTCCTACATATTCACGATCTTTCATTTGCACCCCAAATTTAGGTGCACTCACATTTGTATAACAAACTCTTTGAGACATCAGGTCTCAAATGGACTCAAATACAATAATACTGGGAGACTTCAATACACCATTCACGCCACTAGATCAGTCTTCAAGGGAAAAGGTGAGTAAAGACTCTTCAGACCTAAATAAAACTATAAACCAAATGGATATAAGACAGCTGGGCGTAGTGGCGCATGCTTGTAATCCCAGCATTTGGGAGGCTGAGACCAGAGGATCAGGGTTCGCAGGCAGCCTCAGCTACTTAGTGAGGCCCTCTGCAACTTAGTGAGACCCGGTTTCAAAACAAAGAATTAAAAAAAGGGCAGGGGGTGTAGCTCGGAGGCCAAATGCCTCTGGGTTCCATCACTAGCTGCAAAAACAAAACAAAACAAAACAAAAAAACAAAAAAATGGATATAAGACATATACAGAATATTTTAACGAGCAACAACAGCAGAATACACATTCTTCTCAGCTGCTCGTGGAACCTTCTCCAAAATAGACCATATCCTGGGCCACAAAGCAAGCATCAATCAATTCAAAAGATAAAATTCCCTACATCTTTTCGGATTACAGCAGAAGAAAAGTAGAAGTAACAACAGGAAGATGAAAAAAAATTATATAAACACATGGAGACTGTATGATACACTCTTGAATGAAGAGATCAGAACATAAATAAGGGGAGAAATAAAAAAAATTCTGGAATTAAACAAAAATAGAGACATGACATACCAATATATATGAGACACTTTGAAGTTGGTGTTAAGAGAAAAATTTATAGCACTGAGTGCCAACATAAGAACAGAAAGTCGCCAAATAAACAACCTAATGACACATCTTAAGGATCTATAAAAAAACAGGAAAAGTCTAACCCCAAAGCCGTCAGAAGGAAGAAAATAATTTAATTCAGAGCAGAAATAAATGAAATAGAGAATTAAGAAAGAATACAAGGGATTAGCAAAACAAAAATCTGGTTCTTTGAAAATATCAGTAAACTCCTAGCCAACCTTACCAAAAGAGAGAATCGACCCAAATTATTATTATTATTATTATTATTATTATTAATTATTAATTATTGCTATACTGAGGGTGGAACCCAGGAGCATTCTACCTTTGAACTACACCCCAACCCCATTTTTTTATTCTTTATTTTGAAACAGGGTCTCACTGAGATGCAAAGGGCCTCACTGAGTAGTAACTGAGGTTATCTGCAAACCATGATCCTCCTGTCTCAGCCTCCAAATGCTGGGATTACAAGTGTGGGCCACCACGCCCAGCTCCCAAATTATTAAAATCAGAAATGAAAAAGGAAACATCAACACAGACAGTGGGGAAATACAGAGGATCATCAGAAACTTTTGAAAATATATACTCCAATAAACTGGAAAACATGGAAGAAATTGATCATTTCTAAGCACATATAACCTACCTAAATTGAACCAAGACGACATAGAAAACCTAAACCAACCAATGGCAGGCAAAGAAATAGAAACAGCTATAAAAATTCTGTCATCAAAGAAAAGCCCAGGTCAGATAGATTTCCAGCTGAATTCTACAAAACTTTTAGAGAAGAACTAAACCCAATACTCCACAAGTTGTCCCAAAATATTAAAAGAGATGGAATTTTTCCAAATTCCTTCTATGAGGCCAGATATGTTGGTTTTACCTTATAACTCAGTCTTAGTTTGGTATTTGGTATTAATACCAAAACCAAATAAAGATACTTCAAGAAAAGAAAATTACAAACCAATATCATTGATAAACATAGATGCAAAAATTCTAAACGAAATACTAGCCACAAGCATTCAAAACCATATCAAGAAAATTTTACACTACGATCAAGTTGGTTTTATCCCCGGAAAGGAAGGATAATTCAACATACACATATCAATTCATAATATTCACCACATAAATAGAACTAACATAAAAATCACATGGTTATATCAAAAGAATCTGAAAAAGCATTTAACAAAATCTAACACCCATTCATGTTAAAAAAAAAAAACACACACACACACTGCAGAAAATTGGATTTCTTTGTCCCATTACTTGGGAGGCTGAGACAGGTTCAAGGACAGCCTCAGCTAATTAGTGAGACCCTCGAAACTTAGCAAGATCATGTTTCAAAATAAAATTTAAAAAATAGCTGGAATTGTAACTCGGAAGTGGAATGCCCCTGGGTTCAATACCTAGTATAAAAAAATAATAAAAAGGAATTCAGTTTAATTCAGAACTTTTCAAACATTAACTATGAGAGAATTCTTCTGTGAAAGGTAACATTATCTGGAAAAATGTCACTGAGCACTGAGCAGTACATAACATTCCTGTACTTCCAACAGAACAAATAGAGGAGGACACTATGTCCTTAATATATAACTTGCTTATAAGGCTAGATGTTACTATTATACCACTGCTGGGATTTAAAAAAACACCATTTCTAAAAAAAAAAAAAAAAGGAAAAGACAATTGGACTTCTTTGTACCATAAAGGTAGAATGCTCTTGGGTTCAACCCCCAGTACAAAAAAAAAAAAAAAAGAAAAAAGAAAAAGAAAGAAAGAGAAGGTCTCACTAGATTGCAGAGGGCCCCTTTAAATAGCTGAGGCTGTCCAGGAACCAGTGATCCTCCTACTTCAGCCTCCCAAGTACTAGGATTACAAGCGTGCACCACCACACCCGGCTAATTGAGTATTTTGAACAACATTTGTTAGTAATTTTCTTCAAAAGTACAATCCAGAACTGACCTAACAGAGAAACAAGTGACATACCTTCCACCAACAGACCCTGTCCAGATGAAGATGCTCCAGCACCCAGAGAGAAGGTTTCCCCTAGGCTGCGACTGCACACAATAAGGCCCAGGCAGGAGCTCCTGGCTTTATACCTGAGCAACACCCTAATCCTGTCAGCACCCACCTCACCTAATTACAGAGCTTCACTCTTCTTTGACATCACATTTAATCCAAGCCCACTCCCTTTTATAAGCCAATCAAACAAAATCTAACTAAGAATTTGAAAAACAGAGGGTGAAAAATAAAATATAAGCAAATACTAAACAGAGAAATGTAGAAGAGTGATATTTATATTAAATATATTTATTAAATATATTAAATATATTTATAGGATCAATGAGGGACCTGTTATGGCTATTGAAAAGAAAAAGTCACTAGGAACATAGTGATAATTGTAAGTTATAATGATGACCTTTACACACATAACCACACAGCAGTGAAGGATAGAAAACTAAGACTGAGTTATAAGGTAAACCAACACATTTTGCTAGGAGCTATTTTTATTTTGTCGTATGGTACTGGGGATTGAACCCAGGGATATTGAACGCCCAAGCTACAAACAAGCTTTTTGTTTTATTTTTAAATAGCGTCTCACTAAGTTACTGAAGGCCTTGCTTAATTGCTGAGACTGTCCTGAAACTGCGCTTTTCCTGCCTCAGCCTCCCAAGTACTGGGAATATAAATGTGTGCCCACCTAGTTTTTGTTTTTTCAAATACCATTTTCAAAAAAATTATAGTATAGAAAAAATTAGTAATGCTATAAACTTTTTTTTTTTTTTTTTTTTTTTGGTGGTACTGGGGTTCCTGGAAGCCCTTCTACCTCCAGGCTACACTCCCAGACCTATTTTATATTTTTATTTTGGAAACAGGGTCTCCTAAGCCAGAGCACGGGGCTGGCTTTGAACCTGCGTGATCCTCCTGTCTCCGCCTCCCAAGCGCGGGGATTACAAGCGTGCGTCACCACACCCGGCTTGCTATAAACTATTGATCAACAAAGGCGAGAGCAAATAACCATGATTGTATAACCAGAACAACCAGAAAGCAAATAGAAAATGCCTTTGAATATATAGAAAACATTTACAAAAACTTACCAGAAAAACAAATACTAAATAAAATTCCACAAAGGCAATATCCCAAGTACAATCTTGAGCAAAATAAAGTACAATTAGAAGCCAAGTATCAAAACACTGAATCCAAACATATTTATGTGAAAATTAATAACCACATTTCTAAAATCTAATGATTTTTAGGTTCAACTTAAGCAGTTAGTAAAACAAAACCATTTGGGTGTGGTGGCACATACCTATAATCCCTGTACTTGGGAGGCTGAGACAAGAGGATCACAGGTGCCAGGTCAGCTGCAGAAATTTAACAAAATTCACAGCAATTTAACAAGACCTTCTTTCTTTTTTTCTGGAGTACAAGGGAACTTTACCTCTTAGCTACACCCCCAGCCCTATTTTTTATTTTTTATTTTGAAATAGGGTCTCACTGAGTAAAAAAGGGCCTAAGTAACTGAGGCTGTCCGCGAACTGTGATCCTCCTGTCTGAGCCTCTCAAATGCTGGCATTACAAGCATGCGCCCACATGCCCAGCACAAGATCTTATTTCAAAATAATTTTTTTTCGGGTCTGGGGATAGAAACCAGGGGCATTCAACCTCCGAACTACAACCCCTGCCCTACTTTTTATTATTTATTTTGAAACAGGGTCTCACTAAGTAGCTGAGGCTGTCCGCGAACCGCGATCCTCCAGTGTCAGCTTCCCGAATGCTGGGATTACAAGTATGTACCACCACGCCCGGCTCAAAATAAAAATATTAACCAGGCCATTGGCGCATACTTGTGTGTAATCCCAATCCTTAAAAGATGTTATACATTTCTTACCACTCGTTTTTTTTTTTTTTTTTGGAAGTACTGGGCAATGGAACCCAGAGGCCTTCTACCTCTGAGCTATACCCCCAGCCCTATTTTTCTTATTCTTTATTGTGAAACAGGGTCTCACTGAATTGCAAAGGGCCTCACTAAGTACCTGAGGCAGTCCGAGTACCGCCATCTCCTGTCTCAGCCTCCCAAATGCCGGGATTACAAACGTGCGCCACCACGCCCGGCAGTATGAATAATTGAATACTCCCATGGATCCATCACCTTAAATGTGATGTAGGACTATCCAATCACTGCATAACGTTCTCTCATGCCTAGAAATTCTTGGTTGGTCCCCACGCCCTGCCTAATATAGCTATCTTCTATGCCCACAACTCCGTTTGCCTTAATCTTGGAAGAAATATAAACAGAATCACATGGTATGATTTCATTTGAATTTGGCTTCTCTTGCCTAACTTGATGTTTCTGAGATTTATTAATCTTGTTGCATGAACCAGAAGTTCATTCCTTTAGACTCCTAGGTTCCCAAAGTGATTGATAATGCCCACAAGAGATGCAGGAACAAAATACAGATACGTGAAAGAATATAAATTTGTCAATCTATCTCTCTGTTTACTCACTTTATTTATTTATTTATTTATTTATTTATTTATTTATTTTTGCGGGTCTGGGGGTGGAACCCAGGGGCATTCGACCTCCGAGCTACATCCCCTGCCCTATTTTTTTATTCTTTACTTTGAAACCGGGTCTCACTGAGTGCAGAGGGCCTCACTAAGTAGCTGAGGCTGTCTGCAAACCGCGATCCTCCGGTCTCAGCCTCCGGAATGCTGGGACGACAAGCGTGTGCCACCACGCCCAGCTTCTGTTTACTCACTTTAAAAAGGTAGATTTCTAACTGAGTGTGGTGGTGCACGTTTATAATCTCAGCATTTGGGAGGCTGAGACAGGAGATCTGGGTTCACAGACAGCCTCAGATACTTAGTGAGGTCCTTTGCAACTCAGTGAGACCCTGTTTCAAAATAAAGAATAAAAAATAGGTAGAGGGGTATAGCTCGAAGGTAGAATGCCCCTGAGTTGCACCCCCAGTACCACAAAAAAGGTAGTTTTCTGGTTTGTGTAGAGGGGATTTGGGGGATGAGTAATTTTTATTTTGTTTTCTTTTTATGAAAAGGAAGGAGTAAACCAACTAAGTCTGGAACTCTCCACAGATTGATGAATAATATTTTTTAAAAAACTATAGTTTTCTCCCTCATCTTTTAACAGACATCTGAACATTTGAATTGTTCACAGTTATTTATGTGGGGGGGGGTACGACAGATTGAACCCAAAGGTGTCCTACTACTGAACTACACCCCCAGCCCTTTTTATTTATTTTTTTGTGTTGTTTTGAAACAGGGTCTCGTTAGATTGCTGGGAATCTTGCTAAGTGGCTAAAGCTGGTCTCAAACCTGTGATTCTCCTGTCGCAACCTTCCAAGTACCGGGATTACAGGTATGTGCCATTAGGTCAGCTGTTCACAGATTTTGATTACTTGAATTGGATAAATACCTAAGAGTACAATTGCTAGGGATAGATGTGTGCTTAGGTGTATAAGGCATTGACAAACAGTTCTGCAAATGAAGTTTTATGGCTTTACATTCCCATAAACTCTATATGTGAGTGTTAATTGTTCCAAACATTCTTCTCAGAGCCAGAATACATGGTTCCACTAAATCTTACATCTTGAAGCGAACTATCATGCCAAAGACCCAATGCTTATTTCATATTCCTCTGACTTCCAGTTCACACAGGGACATGTTTCCCCAGGAGTTGCATTAATCATTCCATGAATTGGAAGATGAGACTATCATCCGGCCATTTCTATCTCTTCACATTCATGAACAACCATACAAAGGAGGGTTATAAGGTCAGCAGGGACAGCAGACCAAGGAAACCACGCTTTGCCACACAATGGAGACTCAGTAGTGCTGCAGGCTGGGTCCCTGGCAGCAGACTCCAAGAGGTCAGCACGCAGTGTTCAGTTAGTAGTGACCTCAGGGTGCTCATCTGGGAGGAAGAGGGAATGGAAGCAGGTCTGAGCAGAGGGAGACGAGGAGCTGGGGTTCAGGCTCAAAGACAGTTCAGTCAACCCTGCAGGGAATTCTGGAGCTGAACTGGCCCCGAGATGTCCCGAGTGCAGCAGAGATGGCCAAACTTTTATACCCCAGCATTGAGCAGTCATTGGGTGGGGCTGAGAAGGGGCACAGGCTTGGGTGAAGCAGCTCTCCACAGCTGAAGGAGCTGACAGCTGAGGGCTGTCCTCCTCCTGCACACCAGGGCTGTAGGATTTATCAGAAGGACAAAAGGCCTCAAGATCTCAGCAGCTTATGAGAGAAAAGTTCATTCCTTGCTCATGCAAGACCGACTTCCAAGGCAATGCAGTGTGCTGGCGTCTTGTGGCTCCAACATCTCAATATGGGCTTATTCTCCCCTTGGGCCAGGTGTCTCCTCACATCCCCCTCTGTGCTGGCATCCCTGAGATCAGCCCCTCAGCTTCCTTTGCAACACAATAAACTTTTATGTTGTGTTATGTTTGAAAAGATGGAGCTGCCTAACTGGATGGGATAAGAATGAAGATTCAGGCTTTTCCTGCTCTTCCTTCAGAACTTCAGACAAACACCAACTTTTCTTATTTTTGTCTTCCATTGATCTGGTGCTTCAAATTCCAGAGGCTTGCCAAGATTCAGGGGGCAGGGAAAGAGGAGTTACTGAGGAGAGGGGTGACTTGCTTCTGTGAAATATTTCCTTCTGTATCAAAGTATTACTTAAACTATCAAAAATCCATTTTGCCAAAATAAAAATATTTTTAAATTAAATGAAAGGAGTTGTATGGTTATTCATGACTGTGATATTTTTATTGTGCAATGTAGCCTTCAATATTATAAAAAGACCCTCTAGAGAGTGGACATGGTCAAATGATAGAACCCCATCAATGTATACAGTTAATCTGTCTTAATAATTACATGTTTTTGTACTGGTGATTAAACCCCAGGACATTCTACCTCTGAGCTACACTCCTAGCCCTTTTCATTTTTTATTTTAAAATAAGTTGCTGGGGTTCTCACAGGGTCTCACAAAGTGGTAGAGGACCTCCCCAGCTTGCAAAGGATGACCACTAACCCAAGATCCTCCTGTCTCACCTCCCACATGAGGAGATCACAGATGTGCAACGTGATGCTTGGCTCCCCCAGCACTTTTATTTTTTATTTTGAGACAGGTCTTGCTAAGTTGTCCAGTCTGGCAGGAACTTGCAAGCCTCCTGCCTCAGTCTCCTGCGTGGCTGGGACTGTAGCCTGTGCACCAAGCCTGGCTGTCCTGAGTGGCTTTGTTTCTATCTGCCCGTTGTTCCCCCTCCCTCTGGATTTTCAGCTTCTTATACTTAATTGATGGGTTAGGGTGTGGCGGGCACCTTGAACACTCCTGTGGTGAGGTTAGGTGGGGTATAAAGCCAGGAGCCTTGGCCTGTGGCTTCCTGAAGGGAGTAGCAGCCCAGGGGAAAGCTCGCTGGGTGCTGGAAGATCTTCACCTGGATTGAGATGCTGTTGTTGGGAGGTACGGCCCTTGGTTTCTCTGTTGGACCACTTTGGGATATTTATATTTTTAAGAATATTACTACCAACAAGATGCTTATAGATTCACTTAAAATTATGTGTGTGTGTGTGTGTGTGTGTGTGTGTGTGTGTGTGTGTGTGTAAGAAACTCTGGGGCATTGTACATCCAAGCTATACTGTTAGCCTATTTTTATTCTTTATTTTGAAACAGGGTCTCAGTTACAAAAGGCCTCAGTAAGCAGCTGAGGCTGTCTGAGAAATGCAATCCTCCTGTCTCAGCCTCCCAAATGCTGGGATTACAAGCCTTTGCTGCCAGGCCTGGCTTCACTTATCATTAAAATGACCTCTAGTAAATGTCAAGCTACATTCTCTATTTTATTATTGTAATTTATTTAAGAGTCTTTTGTAAGATCACCTTCTCCTTGCACCCCTCATCATAGAATTGGACTGTGGGTATTCTGTTAAGCATATTTCATTTCAGATCTTTGTTTTTCTGTTCTTAATTTTTCATTGAGTTTATTAATATATTTTCTTGAGATGTACTTAAATATTTTCAAGCTTGCTTGTCTCTACCTTAGTTCAATTAACTGTTTATCTTTTCCTCTCCTATGTTTAAACTTCAATTCAGATATTAACATGAACATTTCAGCTTCGTTTGGCTTCATGTGAGCTTAGTATTTTTTAGCTATCCACATATTTTTTATTAAGCTGTATCTTCTTTAGGTATAGAGTTTAAAGTATTTAATGAGGTCTGTGCGGGGCGTGGTGGCTCAATCTTTGAATTCCATGCTTGGGAGGCTGAGTCAGGAGGATTGCTCAGGTTTGAAGCCAGCCTCAGCTACTTAGTAAGGCTCTCAGCAACTTAGTGAAATTCTGTTTCCAAATAAAATATAAAATAGTTCTGAGAGTGTAGCCCAGGGATAGAAAGTTCCTGGGTCACATCTCAGTACTGAAAAAAAAAAAAAAAAAAAAAAAAAAGAGGCCTGGTACTCAGTTCAGAAGCAACTCAAGCAGCAGCTCAGGGGTTGAATGCCCCTGGGTTCAATCATCAGCACCACTTACATACGCTAAAAAATATGTTAGTATGATTCTGTGTATATAAAGCTGAACAGTATAAAATGGACAGTTTTCCTTTGTGGTGTTAGGGATTGAACCCAGGGGCGTTCTAACCTCCAAGCTATACCCTTAGGCTCTAAAATTTTAATTGGATACTGTTTAAGAGGATTAGGGTGGGGTTTGCACTGGAGGCAGGTGGGCTGAGGTCTAGGAGGAGGACAGCCTCAGGCTCCCCGGCTATTCTACGCTTGACTTGGGGGGGCCTCAATCACTACAGTCACCTGTTAACCAGCAGTATGTGCTTTGTGCATTTCAGTACATACATCTTATGACATATTTTTAAAACGTTAACTGAATGCCGGGCGTGGTGGCACACGCTTGTAATCCCCGCGCTTGGAAGGTGGAGACAGGAGGATCCCGTTGGTTCAAAGCCAGCCTCTCTGGCTTAAGAGACCCTGTTTCCACATAAAACAACAACAAGAAAAATAGGTCTGGGAGTGTATCCTGGAGGTAGAAGGATTTTCAGGAACCCCAGTACCACCAAAAAAAAGAAAAAAGAAAAAAGAAAGAAAAGTTAACTGAATACTTTCAGTGCTAAAAAAAAAAAAACAAGAGAAATAGCTGTTTATAGATTCATTTGAATATTGTGTGCTATTGTTTTGTAGAATTTTTTAAATCCTACCCATTTTTCTAAATTTCTCTTCTAATATTGTTTGGGCAATAGGCAATATGTTTAAACATTAGTTTTAAATTTACATGAATTTTGAGCATTGTAAGGAGAATTGTTACCTAATACCCCTTTGCATGCACATACACAGAGAGCTTACCCCACCTCTAGCATCTTACATCCATATGGTACAGTCACTACAATTTAAGAGCCAATATCAGCTGGACTTGTAATCCCAGTACTTGGAGGCTGAGACAGGAGGATTGCAGGGCCAAGGACAGTCTCAGCTACTTAGTGAGGCCAGGTTTCAAAAAAAAAATAGTACTGAGTTGTTGCTCAGAGGGAACATGCCCCTGGGTTCAATCCCCAGTACCCCCTCCCCTCATGAAAGCCAAAATCAGCAGGGTGTGGTGGGGCATGTTTGTAATCAGTACTTGGGAGGCTGAGACAGGAGGATTCTGCAGGTTCCAAACAGCCTCAGCTACTTAGTAAAGCTCTCAGCAACTTAGTGAGACCTGTTTCCAAATAAAATATAAAATAGGTAGGGGGTGTAGCCCAGTGTTGGTAGGCTCCTGGGTTCTATCCCCATTACCACAAAAAAAAGACCCTAAGGCCATAGTTTAGCAGCATTTCCCTAGTTTGAACCTGGGTGTGTAGCTCAGTAGCAGTATAATTGGCAAACATATTTTCTTTTTAGCTCTTGTCCTTTCTCTGTTCCAGGATCCAATTGAAAGTACCACGTTATGTTTAGTTTCATGTCTTTGAAGTTCTCTCTTTCCTCTGATAGTTTCTCTGGTTCTCTCTGATTTTGAGAAACATTGATATAGAAACTTGACATATTTGGAGAGAAATGGTTGGTTATATTATAGGATCCTGTCTATTGAACTCTATATAATACTTTTATCATGACCAGACAAGGTCGCTGAAATTTTGGAGTAAGTTCAGGGAGATGAAGTTCCTTTTTTTCACATCATCACGTGAGAACACACTGTGAACATGACTGTGTGACTGTGTGGTACTAATATTGAACCCAAAGGCATTCCACCTTTAAGTTATTCCCCTAGTCATTTATTTATTTATTTATTTATTTATTTATTTATTTATCTATTTATTTATTTGTTAGGTTTGTGTGTGGTACTAGGAATTGAACACAGGGGCATTCTACTTCTGAGTGATACTCCTGGCCCTGTTTTATTTTTTATTTTGAAACAGGGTCTCACAAAGTGGTAGAGGACCTCCCCAACTTGCTAAGGATGACCACTAACCCAAGATCCTCCTGTCTCACCTCCCACATGAGGAGATCACAGATGTGCAACGTGATGCTTGGCTCCCCCAGCACTTTTATTTTTTATTTTGAGACAGGTCTTGCTAAGTTGTCCAGTCTGGCAGGAACTTGCAAGCCTCCTGCCTCAGTCTCCTGCGTGGCTGGGACTGTAGCCTGTGCACCAAGCCTGGCTGTCCTGAGTGGCTTTGTTTCTATCTGCCCGTTGTTCCCCTTCCCTCTGGATTTTCAGCTTCTTAAACTTAATTGATGGGTTAGGGTGTGGCGGGCACCTTGAACACTCCTGTGGTGAGGTTAGGTGGGGTATAAAGCCAGGAGCCTTGGCCTGTGGCTTCCTGAAGGGAGTAGCAGCCCAGGGGAAAGCTTGTTGGGTGCTGGAAGATCTTCACCTGGATTGAGATGCTGTTGTTGGGAGGTACGGCCCTTGGTTTCTCTGTTGGACCACTTTGGGATATTTATATTTTTAAGAATATTACTACCAACAAGATGCTTATAGATTCACTTAAAATTATGTGTGTGTGTGTGTGTGTGTGTCTGTGTGTGTGTGTGTGTGTGTGTGTGTATCTGTGTGTATGTTTCTGTGTCTGTGGTAGTGAGTAAGAAACTCTGGGGCATTGTACATCCAAGCTATACTGTTAGCCTATTTTTATTCTTTATTTTGAAACAGGGTCTCAGTTACAAAAGGCCTCAGTAAGCAGCTGAGGCTGTCTGAGAAATGCAATCCTCCTGTCTCAGCCTCCCAAATGCTGGGATTACAAGCCTTTGCTGCCAGGCCTGGCTTCACTTATCATTAAAATGACCTCTAGTAAATGTCAAGCTACATTCTCTATTTTATTATTGTAATTTATTTAAGAGTCTTTTGTAAGATCACCTTCTCCTTGCACCCCTCATCATAGAATTGGACTGTGGGTTTTCTGTTAAGCATATTTCATTTCAGATCTTTGCTTTTCCGTTCTTAATTTTTCATTGAGTTTATTAGTTTATTTTCTTGAGATGTACTTAAGTATTTTCAAGCTTGCTTATCTCTACCTTAGTTCAATTAACTGTTTATCTTTTTCTCTCCTGTGTTTAAACTTCAATTCAGATATTAACATGAACATTTCAGCTTCGTTTGGCTTCATGTGAGCTTAGTATTTTTTAGCCATCCACATATTTCTTATTAAGTTGTATCTTCTTTAGGTATAGAGTTTAAAGTATTTAATGAGGTCTGTGCGGGGAGTGGTGGCTCAATCTTTGAATTCCATGCTTGGGAGGCTGAGACAGGAGGATTGCTCAGGTTTGAAGCCAGCCTCAGCTACTTAGTAAGGCTCTCAGCAACCTAGTGAAATTCTGTTTCCAAATAAAATATAAAATAGTTCTGAGAGTGTAGCCCAGGGATAGAAAGTTTGTCGGTCCCATCAAGTACTGAAAAAAAAAAAAAAAAAGAGGCCTGGTACTCAGTTCAGAAGCGACTCAAGCAGCAGCTCAGGGGTTGAATGCCCCTGGGTTCAATCATCAGCACCACTTACATACGCTAAAAAATATGTTAGTATGATTCTGTGTATATAAAGCTGAACAGTATAAAATGGACAGTTTTTCTTTGTGGTGTTAGGGATTGAACCGAGGGGCATTCTAACTTCCAAGCTATACCCTTAGGCTCTAAAATTTTAATTGGATACTGTTTAAGAGGATTAGGGTGGGGTTTGCACTGGAGGCAGGTGGGCTGATGTCTAGGAGGAGGACAGCCTCAGGCTCCCCGGCTATGCTGCTCTTGACTTGGGGGGGCCTGAATCACTACAGTCACCTGTTAACCAGCAGTATGTGCTTTGTGCATTTCAGTACATACATCTTATGACCTATTTTAAAAATGTTAATTGAATACCGGGCATGGTACGCACGCTTGTAATCCCCGCGCTTGGAAGGTGGAGACAGGAGGATCTCATTGGTTCAAAGCCAGCCTCTCTGGTTTAAGAGACCCTGTTTCCACATAAAACAACAACAACAACAAAAATATAGGACTCAGAGAGAATCCCGGAGTTAGAAGGGTTTCCGGGAACCCCAGTACCACAAAAAAATAAAAGAAAAGAAAGAAAAGTTAACTGAATTCTTTCCGTGCTGAAAAAAATCGAGATAAATAGCTGTTTATAGATTCATTTGAATATTGTATGTTATTGTGTTGTAGAATTTATAAAATCCTACCCATTTTTCTAAATTTCTCTTCTAATAATGTTTGGGCAATAGGCAATATGTTTAAACATTAGTTTTAAATTTACATGAGTTTTGAGCATTGTAAGAAGAATTGTTACCTAATACCCCATTTGCATACACATACACAGAGAGAGAGCTTACCCCACCTCTAGCATCTTACTTCATACGGTACAGTCACTACAATTTAAGAGCCAATATCAGCTGGACTTGTAATCCCAGTACTTGGGAGGCTGAGACAGGAAGATTGCAGGGCCGAAGACAGTCTCGGCTACTTAGTGAGGCCAGGTTTCAAAAAAAAAAAAAAAAATAGTACTGAGTTGTTGCTCAGAGGGAACATGCCCCTGGGTTCAATCCCCAGTACCCCCTCCCCTCATGAAAGCCAAAATCAGCAGGGTGTGGTGGGGCATGTTTGTAATCAGTACTTGGGAGGCTGAGACAGGAGGATTCTGCAGGTTACAAACAGCCTCAGCTACTTAGTGAAGCTCTCAGCAACTTAGTGAGACCCTGTTTTCAAATAAAATATAAAATAGGTAGAGGGTGTAGCCCAGTGTTGGAAGGCCCCTGGGTTCTATCCCTAGTACCACAAAGAAAAAAGCTTACATGTTTTTCTTGTTTTTTGCTACTGTCCTTTCTCTGTTCCAGG
The DNA here is from genome assembly GCF_963383645.1 of Muscardinus avellanarius. Classification (NCBI taxonomy): domain Eukaryota; kingdom Metazoa; phylum Chordata; class Mammalia; order Rodentia; family Gliridae; genus Muscardinus; species Muscardinus avellanarius. Next base: position 157,776,236 of record NC_137786.1, read on the forward strand.
TTCCCATTTAAAGAACCACGTTATGTTGAGTTTCTTGTCTCTGAAGTCTCTCTTTCGTTTGATAGTCTTTTTGGTTCTCTTTGATTTTGAGACACATTGATACAGAAATGACATATTTGGAGGGAAATGGTTGGTTATATTATAGGATCCTGTCTACTGAACTCTGTATAATGCTTTTATCATGACCGGACAAGCTCGCTGGTTTTCTGGAGGAAGTTCAGGGAGATGAATTTCCTTTTTCCACATCATAACATGGGAACACACTGTAAACATGACTGTGAGTGTGAGGTGCTCATATCGGACCCAAAGGCACTCCACCTTTAAGTTATTTCCCCTATGCTTTTAAATATGTTTTTGTTTGTAAGCAAGGTCTTCCTAGGTTGCTAGAGTTCACTCCTTGCTTATGGTGTCCTTGAACCTGAGGCCCCTGTGTCAGCCTCCCGAGTGCTGGCATTACGGTGTGGGCCACCACTCTCAGCTCTATAAACATGATTCTTGACTCTTGATCTTGAACCTCGCTGAAATACTGTTGTTGGGTTTCTCCACCGTAGAATTCCTACTCCAATCCCCAAATCAACCCCACTCTGCCTTACCATCCTCTGGAAGAAATATTGTTCAAAGCCCACAGTGAGGAGCGGGGATAATGCTCCTCTCTCAGGATGGAGCATCTGCGTAACTTTTTTTTTCCCTCTGTGGCATTCTACCTCCAAGCTACACGTCTAGTCTTACTTTACTTTCTGTTTGGAAACAGGATCTCGCTAAGTTGCTGAGAGCTTTGCTAAGTTTCAAAAACTGGCCTTCAACCTGTGATCCTCCTGTCTCAGCCTCATAAGCACTGTGATTAGAGGTGTGCACCACCATACCTGGCCTGTGGAAAGTATTTGAATTTTGCAGGATGAAAAACTTATCTTTCCCCAGTTTTTAATTAATTAATTTTTTTGGTGGTACTGGGGTTCCTGGAAGCCCTTCTGCCTCTGGGCTACACTCCCAGACCTATTTATTTATTTATTTTTGGTAACAGGGTCTCTTAAGCCAGCACAGCTGGCTTTCAAAACTGTGGGATCCCACGGTCTCCACCTCCCAAGCTCAGGGATTACAAGCCTGCGCCACCACGCTCGGTTCCTACTGTAATTTTGCTCAGTGAACTTAAGGTTTGGTTGCCTGGAGCCATTTTTATCTTCGGTTTATGTGTCTGTTTGACATACCCCCAACAATGCTTTAGCCTGTTAATATATAGCACATTCTTATTTTCAACCAATGCAAAATGCTTCCATCTCACACATTTCCTTGTCAGGCCAAGAAAGGTGGTTTTTTTTTTTTTTTTTTTTTTTTCTTTTTGCAGTATTAACTAATGAATGAAATGAACTCAGGGAAGGTACACCCCTAGTCCTATTTTTTATTCATTATTTTGAAACAAGTTCTCACTAAGTTGCAGAAGGTCTCAAAGTAGTGGAGGTTGTCAGAGAACCATGCTTTTCCTGTCTCAGCCTCCCAGGTACTGAGACTAGAAACATATGCACCACCACGGCCAGCTTAGGAACTTCTTTTTCTTCTCCATCATGTTACCAGTTTCTTATTTTATTTTTTAAAGGTATTGGATTTCAACTTTTATTACTATTCTCTCTCTCTTTCTCTCTGTGTGTGTGTGTGTGTGTGTGTGTGTGTGTGTGTGTGTGTGTGTGTGTTTGGTACTAGGGATTGAACCCAGAGGTTTTCTTCCTCTCAGCTCTACTTCCGGACCTATTTTTACTTTTTAATTTAAAATGGGATGTCACGAAGTTGTCAGAGGTCTTGCTAAATTTTTGAGGCTGGCCAAGGACTTGGGATCCTATGGTCTTAGCCTTCCAAGAACTAGGATTAAATCTGTTTGTTGCCACACCCGATTCATGTTTGACTTCAATTCAGATGTTAACATTGACATTTCAGTTCTGTTTAGCTTGATGTTAGCTTAGTATTTTTTGACCATCCACATATTTTTTATTATGTAGCATCTTCTTTAGGTTTGGAGTTTAAACAATTTAAAAAGGCATGGTACTCAGGTCAGGAGCTACTCAAGGAGCAGGCTTGAGAATCCGGAGAGTCTTCAAAGCCCTCACAGACTCCACAGAGGAGACTCACCGTGCTGCAGGTGGAACCAGGACCTGGGTCCCGGTGCCTGTTGCACTGGGAGGTCCTCTGCTTTCTTTGGGCAGAAGATGCTGACCAGAGTGCCATCACTGTGGTAAATCAGCAAAGCCGGGAATCATCTCATCACTGTAAAAACGCAAGCCTGCCTCAGCCTAGAACTCAAGAACTTTAAGAAAGAAGGAGGAGGAGAGAAATATTCCTGAGCTTTGTCAGGAATCCAGACCCCACCTAAGACCCTTGAGTCCCTGCTAAGCACATTGCAGACATGAAGTCTGAGCACTCAGGTCCCCAGAACCCAAGTTCCACAGTCATGACCTTCTACCCCACCATGGAAGAATTTGCTGATTTCAACAACTATATCACTTACATGGAATCCCAAGGTGCACACAGGGCTGGCCTTGCCAAGGTAATTCCACCCAAGGGATGGGGAGCCAGGCAATCCTACGATGACATCAGTGACATCTTCATAGCAGCTCCCCTGCAGCAGGTGGTCTCTGGGCAGGCAGGGGTGTTTACTCAGTACCACAAAAAGAAGAAAGCCATGACAGTGGGGGAATATCGCCTCCTGGCCAACAGCCCCAAACACCAGACTCCCCCACACCTGAATTTTGAGGATCTGGAGAGAAAGTACTGGAAGAACCGTCTCTACAACTCGCCCATTTATGGTGCTGACGTCAGCGGCTCCTTATTTGATGCCAACACCAAGGAGTGGAACCTGGCACACCTGGGAACCATTCTGGACCTGCTGGAGCAGGAGTGTGGAGTGGTGATCGAGGGCGTGAACACCCCCTACCTGTACTTTGGCATGTGGAAGACCACTTTTGCTTGGCACACGGAGGACATGGACCTTTACAGCATCAACTACCTGCACCTCGGGTCGCCCAAGACGTGGTACGCGGTGCCCCCGGAGCATGGGCAGCGCCTGGAGCGCCTGGCCAGGGCGCTGTTCCCGGGCAGCTCCCGGGGCTGCGAGGCCTTCCTGCGCCACAAGGTGGCGCTCATCTCGCCCACGGTGCTCAAGGAGAATGGCATCCCGTTCAGCCGCGTGACCCAGGAGGCCGGCGAGTTCGTGGTCACTTTTCCCTTCGGCTACCACGCGGGCTTCAACCATGGCTTCAACTGCGCCGAGGCCATCAACTTCGCCACGCCGCGGTGGGTCGATTATGGCAAAGTGGCGTCTCGGTGCCGCTGCGGGGAGGCCGGGGTGAGCTTCTCCATGGACGCCTTCGTGCGCATCCTGCAGCCTGAGCGCTACGCGCTGTGGAAACGCGGGCGAGACCGGACGGTCGTGGACCACGCGGAGCCCCCCTGGACAGAAATACCTGCTCTTGTCAAAACTGCACCTACCCTGAGCTTCTTCGGGCGCCCAAGTGTGCCTCGCCTGGGTGATCCTGCATCCACAGGTCATAGGGGGCACCGCTGCGTTCGCGTGTGCCCTGCATCCCGAAAACCCTCACCCCAAACTGCTGTGGTTCAGCACAGGGCTGCGGGCGCTGGCCCCTTCTCAGAGCCTGGCTGGATCCCGTTGCTGACTCCTGATCCGTCCAGCCCCCAGCTTCACCCCTCAAGTGGCAGACGTGGTCGTGGTCGTGGTCGCGGTCGTGGTCGTGGTCGTGGCGGCGGTCGTGGTCGTGGCGGTGCTCATGGCCGAGGCCGTGGCCATGGTAGTCTTGGAGAATTAGACCTCAAGGTTACAACTGTCCAGCCTCCAGCTAAGAGACGCCTTTTACCTCGCACTTCGCCCACAGCTCCCAGCCCGGAGCCTCAGCGCCTGCCTGAGGATGGGGCTTGGGTGGACAGGCCTGCACCTGAGAGCCCTGGGCCCTGCTTTGCCGTCAAGCCTTCGGGATGCTGCTGTGCCCCTGACCTTCAACCCTTGGGGCCTCCCCTGGATCCCGACGAGCCGATGCACCCTGGCCCATGCTTGCTGTCCCTGGAAGCCATCACGCTGAATCTGCCTGATGTAGTTCCACTGACTGCCCTTGATGCCCTTGCGCCTTAGAGAAGGGTTTCTGGGGACAAGGCTAGGATGTAGGGAGGGGCCACTGTCAGTTCTCTAGGATCCAGATAGAGCAGAGGTTGCCAAAATCTCCTGGCCTCTGCCTGGATGGAGCTGCCCCTCTGAGCCTGAAGTATGATCTCTATTAGTGGATGCTCTGCATCCTGGAGCCCATGGCTGCTGAGCTCCTTGACAGGTGTGGCTGTGCCTCTGAGTCCAGTCCCTGGAGCCTCAGTCTGTGCCAGTCAAACAACAAACCAAGGCCTGAGTGTTCCCGTGGTGAAGATTTGTTGTCCCCAAGTTGGGTCACATTGTGGAGTACACATGGGGCTTCCCATAGCTCTGCCAGCCAGGCCTCCAGTGACCACTGAAGTGCACCCCCGTCCCCTACCCGCTAGGCTCCCACAGGAAGCTGGAGAACATCTCAGACTCTCAGCCCACCTGAGCATGGACGACACTGGCCCACCATGGTCTAGATGCCATGGACACCACCGCTTGTCTCCTCTGTCAACTCAGGCTACCTCCCCTGTGGTGTGTGCCTCTAACCCAAGTCATCTGGGCCAAGGTTGGATGGTGCTGAGAATATGAAGGAGCTTGCTTCATCCAGGCCACCTGTGGGCCTCCGAGACACTGACTCTGTCCTCCCCGGGGCCTTCGCAGCCCCAGAGGCCAGGAGCACCTCACCACCCTACTACGAGATGCAGTCTGCTTCCCCAGCCACCACCATCCACTGCCCTTGCAAAAACTAGACCTTTTGGCCAATTAAACCTGTATGCACCTCTGACCTCAGGGGTTTTGTAATTTTGTGACATTTCATAAATTTGTTATTCCTTGTTGAATCTGCAAAGATGGGTAGATTCTGTATATATGTATATTTGTAAATATATGCTTACATTTATATTTTTGTGTGTGAACTTGTTATTGTACTGTGGCTCAAACCCAGAACCTCACTCATGCTACAGAGCATGGAACTATATCCTAAGCACTTTTCCTTTTTAGTTTTGTGTTAGGATCTCGTGAAGTTGCTCTCGATGGCCTCACATTTGTGATTTTCCTGACTCAGACTCTTGAGTATCTGTATTACAGGTATGGGATACCATACCTAGCTCTTAAATCATAGCTTAAAAATCAGAATTAATTAAAAAGGAACTATTCAAAGTGCTTCAGAACGGTTGATGATAAAGTAAGCTGGCATCTCAGCGCATGTTTCTAATCCCTGCATTTGGGAAAGTGAGACAGGAGGTTCATTGATCGCAGCCAGCCTCAGCTACTTACTGAGGCCCTTTGCAACTGAAAATAAGAATAAAAAATCAGGCTGGGGGTGTATTTCAGACATAGAATTCCCCAGTACTGAAAAAAATAATTTATATACCTCACTGCTCATACTGCATTATTTACAGTAGCCAAACACTGGGGGAAACTCAAATGCCCATCACTGAATTCATGGATAAACAATAGTATGTCTATAGAATGGAGCATTATTTAGGATTAAAAAAATTCCAATATATGCTTGGACCTTTATGAACCTTGACATGCTATACTAAGGGAAACAAACCAGACACAAAATATCAAATATTGTTTTATTCCACTTGCATGCTGTGCTATGACAGACAAATTAATCAATATAAAAGGTAGAATAATGCATAATAACAATGGAAGCAGAGTTCAACAGGAATTCACTGTTAATGAGCAGAGTACCACTGTGTGATAATGAAAAAGTCCTGCAGATGGATGGTGATGATGGTTGTATAATAATGAGAATGTCATTAAAGTCACTAAGCTATACACTTAAAATAGCAAAAAATAAATTATGATATATATGTTTACCACAATAAAAGTATTTTAAAATTAAAGAGTTGCATAGTCATTCATGCCTATGAATTCATGATTGCTATATTTTTATTGTACAATGTAGCCTTAAGTATTATAAAAAGACCCTCTAGAGAGTGGACATGATCAACAGAAGAAAATGGATGAGTAGAAATGTCACAGTGAACGCCGGGTGTAGTGGTGCACATTTTTAATCCCAGCATTTGGGAGACAAACAGGATTGTGGTTCGGGGAAGCCTCAGCTACTACTTAGGGAGGCCCTTTGCAACTCAGTGAGTCCTTTTTTCAAAAATAAAAAATAAAAAATAGGGCTCAGATGTAGAATGTCCCTGGATTCAACACCCAGTTTACCGCAAAAAAAAAAAGTCACAGTGAGCCCAATCAATATATAGTTAATCTGTTTTAATAATTATACATTTTTGTACTTGTGATTAAACCCCAGAGAATTTTACCTCTGAGCTACACTCCTAACCCTTTCCTTTTTTATTTTTTTATTTTTCATTTTTTATTTTTTTGGTGGTACTAGGGTTCCTGGAAGCCCTTCTACCTCTGGGCTACACTCCCAGACCTATTTTATTTTTGGAAACAGGGTCTCTTAAGCCAGCGCGGCTGGCTTCGAACTTGCGTGATCCTCCTGTCTCCAGCACGGGTATTACAAGCATGCGCGGGTATTACAAGCATGCACCACCATGCCCGGCTCCATTTTTTATTTTTAAACAAGTTGCTGAGGGGCTCACGAAGATGCTGAGGCTGGCCTGGAAATTGTGACTCTCTAGTCTCAGCCTTTGAAGTCCTGGGGTTTTAGGCGTGTGCCACAACACCTAGCAACTACATTAGAGGGCGGGCGGGGGGGGGGGGGGAGATGTCCTTCTATGTAGCTTTAGTCTTAATTTGTTTGTCTGATATTGGGAGCCATACTTCTGTGTGTTGTTTGTGTGCTAGCTTAAATTTTCATGTTTTTTCTCTTTTTTTTTAATCTTTCTGAAACACTTTGTACTGAGTATATCTTTCATGCAACTCTAATATTAAAACATACTTTAAGGATTTTTTTCTTCTTTGTTTGCAGATACACAATCGGAATAACAAATAAATTAAACACCAATAAAGTACAAAGTTCACCTGAGGTCAGAGGTGCCTATCAACTCAGTTTAAAAAGTCTAGTTTTTGCAAGGGCAGTGGATGGTGGTGGCTGGGGAAGCAGACTGCATCTCGTAGTAGGGTGGTGAGGTGCTCCTGGCCTCTGGGGCTGCGAAGGCCCCGGGGAGGACAGAGTCAGTGTCTCGGAGGCCCACAGGTGGCCTGGATGAAGCAAGCTCCTTCATATTCTCAGCACCATCCAACCTTGGCCAGATGACTTGGGTTAGAGGCACACACCACAGGGGAGATAGCCTGAGTTGACAGAGGAGATAAGCGGTGGTGTCCATGGCATCTAGACCATGGTGGGCCAGTGTCGTCCATGCTCAGGTGGGCTGAGAGTCTGAGATGTTCTCCAGCCTCCTGTGGGAGCCTAGCGGGTGGGGAGGTGCACTTCAGTGGTCACTGGAGGCCTGGCTGGCAGAGCTATGGGAAGCCCCATGTGTACTCCAAAATGTGACCCTACTTGGGAAAAAGGATTTCTATTTGGGGGACAGGCCCATGCCAGCATTGGTTTATGGTTGAAACCTTCCATGGTTCTTGGGGTGTATTAGCCAGCTTTTCCTTACTATAACTGAATGCCCCAAACAGCGTACTTTGTAAAGAAAAAGGCTTTATTTTTACTCATTGTTTGGAGGTTGGAAATAGAGCATGACGCAGTCTCCTGTGAGAGTGCCACTGGCTGCATCCCTTCATACTTGGAGTGTGCCTACATCTCTATGTATCTGTGGTCTCTTTTCCTCTCTTTCTTTCTCTCTCTCTCTCTCTCTCTCTCTCTCTCTCTCTCTCTCTCTCCTCCCCCCCCCACCCCTCTCTGTCTCTCCACTGAGGATGATGGAACCTAGGGGCATTTTCTCTGCAAGCTACATCCCAGCCCTATTTTTTTTTATTATTATTATTTATTTTGAAACCAGGTCTCACTATGTTGCAAAGAGTCTTACTAGGTAGCTGAGGCTGGCTACAAAGCTGTAATCCTGTCTCAGCTTCCCAAGTACTGGGATTGCAAGGGTGTGCTAATCTTCCTCTCTATAATGCCAATAAAATTCAATCATGAGGGCTCCACCCTAATTACTTGATTTAAGCTAAGCACTACCCAAATGCTGTGCCTTTAATCATCATATTAAGATTAAATATTTAGCCTTTTAGGTTTATTTGTGTGTGGTGGGGTACTGGGGATTGAACCTAGGGACATTCTACCTCAGAGCTGTACCCTTAACAATTTTTTTTTTATTTTTCATTTTGAAACAAGGGCTCACTAGTTTGCAGAGAGTCTCACTGAGTTGTAGAGGCTAACCTCCAACCTATGATACTCCTGTCTTATCCTTCCAAGTACTGGGATTGCAGGTGTGCACCACATGTCTAGCTGGAATCCAACCCTCTAATGGCTTTAACCTAAGATTTGGGGGTTTGTATTTCTGCATGATTTGAGTACAAACCATATTCAGATTATACCTTAGGGTTGGATGTCAAGCCACACACATTTGGCGGCAACATATTCAACAACCATATATTGAGAGAAGTAAGGAAGTAAGCGCGGTTTTTTTTTTTTTTTTTTTTTTTGCCATACTGGGAATGAACCCCCAGGGTATGCTACCTCTGAGCTGCACCCCCAGCCCTATTTTTTATTCTTTATTTTGAAACAGGGTCTTCCTGAGTTGCAAAAGGCCTCACTAAGTAGCTGAGGCTGGCTAAGAACCCAGATGCTCCTGTCTCAGCCCCCAAATGCTGGGATTACAAGTATGCACCACCACGCCTGGCTCAGAGCATCCATTTTTTGTGAACGTGCTTTGGACTCAAAGTGCATCTACTATATCTAGCAACAATCCCCGGACATCAGTCAGCGGCAAGGAGATTTGGGTGGCTTCTACTGATTGTGCAATCTTAGAGGCGTAGGAGTGGTCCAACCATACAACCTCAGCAGCAGGCCTGCAGACCCCGGTGTCATTCTTGAAGAATGTTCTTAAAGGCACTGTGATGTTGAGAGTAGTCAGCAGGCCCAATTCAGGGACAGTCTGGGAAATGGCGTCCAGGGACAGCAAGCATGGGCCAGGGTGCATCGGCTCGTTGGGATCCAGGGGAGGCCCCAAGGGTTGAAGGTCAGGGGCACAGCAGCATCCCGAAGGCTTGACGGCAAAGCAGGGCCCAGGGCTCTCAGGTGCAGGCCTGTCCACCCAAGCCCCATCCTCAGGCAGGCGCTGAGGCTCCGGGCTGGGAGCTGTGGGCGCAGTGCGAGGTAAAAGGCGTCTCTTAGCTGGAGGCTGGACAGTTGTAACCTTGAGGTCTAATTCTCCAAGACTACCATGGCCACGGCCTCGGCCACGAGCACCGCCACGACCACGACCGCCGCCACGACCACGACCACGACCGCGACCACGACCACGACCACGACCACGTCTGCCACTTGAGGGGTGAAGCTGGGGGCTGGACGGATCAGGAGTCAGCAACGGGATCCAGCCAGGCTCTGAGAAGGGGCCAGCGCCCGCAGCCCTGTGCTGAACCACAGCAGTTTGGGGTGAGGGTTTTCGGGATGCAGGGCACACGCGAACGCAGCGGTGCCCCCTATGACCTGTGGATGCAGGATCACCCAGGCGAGGCACACTTGGGCGCCCGAAGAAGCTCAGGGTAGGTGCAGTTTTGACAAGAGCAGGTATTTCTGTCCAGGGGGGCTCCGCGTGGTCCACGACCGTCCGGTCTCGCCCGCGTTTCCACAGCGCGTAGCGCTCAGGCTGCAGGATGCGCACGAAGGCGTCCATGGAGAAGCTCACCCCGGCCTCCCCGCAGCGGCACCGAGACGCCACTTTGCCATAATCGACCCACCGCGGCGTGGCGAAGTTGATGGCCTCGGCGCAGTTGAAGCCATGGTTGAAGCCCGCGTGGTAGCCGAAGGGAAAAGTGACCACGAACTCGCCGGCCTCCTGGGTCACGCGGCTGAACGGGATGCCATTCTCCTTGAGCACCGTGGGCGAGATGAGCGCCACCTTGTGGCGCAGGAAGGCCTCGCAGCCCGGGGAGCTGCCCGGGAACAGCGCCCTGGCCAGGCGCTCCAGGCGCTGCCCATGCTCCGGGGGCACCGCGTACCACGTCTTGGGCGACCCGAGGTGCAGGTAGTTGATGCTGTAAAGGTCCATGTCCTCCGTGTGCCAAGCAAAAGTGGTCTTCCACATGCCAAAGTACAGGTAGGGGGTGTTCACGCCCTCGATCACCACTCCACACTCCTGCTCCAGCAGGTCCAGAATGGTTCCCAGGTGTGCCAGGTTCCACTCCTTGGTGTTGGCATCAAATAAGGAGCCGCTGACGTCAGCACCATAAATGGGAGAGTCGTAGAGATGGCTCTTCCAGTACTTTCTCTCCAGATCCTCAAAATTCAGGTGTGGGGGAGTCTGGTGTTTGGGGCTGTTGGCCAGGAGGCGATATTCCCCCACTGTCATGGCTTTCTTCTTTTTGTGGTACTGAGTAAACACCCCTGCCTGCCCAGAGACCACCTGCTGCAGGGGAGCTGCTATGAAGATGTCACTGATGTCATCGTAGGACTGCCTGGCCCCCCATCCCTTGGGTGGAATTACCTTGGCAAGGCCAGCCCTGTGTGCACCTTGGGATTCCATGTAAGTGATATAGTTGTTAAAATCTGCAAATTCTTCCATGGTGGGGTGGAAGGTCATGACTGTGGAACTTGGGTTCTGGGGACCCGAGTGCTCAGACTTCATGTCTGCAATGTGCTTAGCAGGGACTCAAGGGTCTTAGGTGGGGTCTGGATTCCTGACAAAGCTCAGGAGTATTTCTCTCCTCCTCCTTCTTTCTTAAAGTTCTTGAGTTCTAGGCTGAGGCAGGCTTGCGTTTTTACAGTGATGAGATGATTCCCGGCTTTGCTGATTTACCACAGTGATGGCACTCTGGTCAGCATCTTCTGCCCAAAGAAAGCAGAGGACCTCCCAGTGCAACAGGCACCGGGACCCAGGTCCTGGCTAAGTTTGCAGCTTTATGTGTTTCCTCCGTGGAGGCTGTGAGGGTCTTTGAAGGCTCTACTGATTCTCAAGCCTGCTGTATCAAGTATCTCCTAATACCACGGTATTAAAAAGTCTCTGAAGGAAATTCTTACAGTAAATCTAAAGAAAAGAATTCATAACAGTTGAAAAGAAATGGATGGCAAGAATCACTCAGGTAGCATTAATATAGCAAAATTAGAATAGCGTTTTTAGTACCAGAATTCACAGGACAGTAAAAAGGAATCTCTTATTATACTAATAGGAAAATAAAGTTTGAAAATAAGTGGAGTAAGTGCTTAATTCAGAAACTGAAAGCATTAGCATCTGGGACAAATTTACATATAAAATGCAACATGTATCAGAAATGGTAAACACCAAGAGAGATAGTGATAACATGAATCTTTTGAAAAGACCATTAGAAGTAAAAATCATAGCCACGAAGGGAAAAAAGTACAAATCAAGTCATCACTAAAAAATCTAATTGAGACTTTTAAATTAAAGTTCAATTCTATAAGCAATATGATCTTACTTATTTTCAAAACCTAAGTAAATAGATCATCTTTCTAAAGTATGCCGAGTCCAAAATAGTAAAGAAAATTGTAATGTTTATATATACTGATCAGAATATCAGTGATCACCCTAAAACTCTTACCTATGATGGGCAGATTCCAATTTCTACTCCTATGTTCTTTTTTAGGTTTAATTTTGTATATTATAAGACCGTGAACACAACCTTGATGCCCAAATCAGAAGAGACCCTTACCAGAACTCTCCCGAGCTCCCATTCACCTAATACTAAAGTCACATAAACCTTAACAAAAACTTAAAAAGTCTTTAAGCTCAATATGAAAGGAATATACATTGAAATGGTCTTATTTGTCTGCTTACTTCTAAATTAACTATTTCAGTTTTGCATCCTGAAGGCTTTGGAGGAAGAAGCCAATTTTCAACTATACGGGCTTTTTATAAAACTTATGTAAAACTTCAGTGAAAATTTGCTACAAAGGCTAAACAAATAAAAGAATAAAACATACTGTATTATTGTCAAGAGCAATGTATAACTCTTTACATTAATGAATAGATGAAGTCATTTCATAAGAAAAAGAGTTAAAATAACTCAGCTTTATTTTATGTACATGTTTGTAATGTACACTCAAATGTTGTTTGTTTGGTAATAAGGTATAGAACCCAAGGGCATTCTACCACTGATTATGCCTGTGTGTGTGTGTGTGTGTGTGTGTGTGTGTGTGTGTGTGTTACGGGAGATTGAACCCAGGGCCATTCTAACTCTGAGCTACACCACCAGCCCTATTTTTTATTCTTTATTTTTAAACAGGGTCTCACTAAGTTGCGGAGGGACTAAGTAGCTGAGACTGGTCATGAACCTGTGATCCTCCTGTCTCAGCCTCCACACACCAGGCTTTCCCAAACCTTTTAATCTTTTTTAATTTTCTTTTGAAACAGGAGCTCACTAAGTCACTGAGTTATGGTGATACATTCCTGTAATCTCAGTACTTTGGAAGCTGAGATGGGAGGATATTCAACGACAGCCTCAGCAAACTTAGTAAAAATCTCAGTAACTTAATGAGACAATATTTCAAAATAAAAGATGAGCCGGGCATGGTGGCGCACACTTGTAATCCCCGCGCTTGGGAAGTGGAGACAGGAGGATCGCGCAGGTTCAAAGCCAGCCGTGCTGGCTTAAGTGACCCTGTTTCCAAATAAAAAAGTATAAAAATAGGTCTGGGAGTGTAACCTGGAGGTAGAAGGGTTTCCAGAAACCCCAGTACTATCAAAAAAAAAAAAATGAAATGGAGCCGGGCGTGGTGGTGCACGCTTGTAATCCCCATGGTTGGGAGGCTGAGACAGGAGGATCACACAGGTTCGAAGCCAGCCTCAGCTACTGAGTGAGGCTCTCAGCAACTTAGTGAGACCCTGTTTCCAAATAAAATATAAAATAGGTCTGGGAATATAGCCCAGAGATAGAAAGCCTCTGGGTTCCACCCCCAGTAACACACACACAAAATAAAAGCTGAAATGGAGCTGGGGGTGTAGCTTAGAGGTAGAATGCCCCTAGATTCAATCTCCAGGACAAAAATAAAATACAATTATAATAAGGAAGAGCACTTTTGCTTGTAAGAGAGAGAAGAGAAAGAAAGCAACCTACCTTCTACCAACGAAATCCTCTTTCCTGGTGGATATATTCCAAGACCCAAAGAGGTTTCCTCTTGGTAGCTAGACTCTAAGTAAAGTCCCATGGCCCAAGGATCCTGCTTAATACCTGGGCAAGCTTTCATCCAATCAGCCCACTGCTGATGCAGTCATAGGGTTAAACTACTAATTTGACATTTTAATTATACCCACCCTATTTTTTTTTTTTTTTGGCAGTACTGGGGTTCCTGGAAGCCCTTCTATCTCTGGGCTACACTCCCAGACCTATTTTATATTTTTATTTGGAAAAGGGTCTCTTAAGCCAGAGGGGCTGGCTACAAGCCAGCACGATCTTCTGTCTCTGCCTCCCAAGCGCGGGGATTACAAGCGTGTGCCACCACGCCCAGCATACCCACCCTATTTTTAAAGTAATTTTTAATCAAACTTAAAACAAAGCAAGGAAATTAAAATCAAACCATGGAAATGGCAATTAAGACACATATTTAAGAAAAAAAGAAAGAAACTTAGGGTAGCAATATTGACATCAAATTTTATTTATAAGATCAAATGCTGGAGCTGGGCATGGCGGAACATACTTGTAATCCAGTACTTGGGAGGCTAAGATAGGAGATTCACAGGTTCGCAGCCAGCCTCAGCTACTAAGTGAGTTCTCTGCAACATAGAGTGACCCTGTTTCAAAATAAAGAATATGAAATACGACTAGGGGTGTAGCTGGAAGGTAGAATGCCCCTGGGTTCCATTACCAGTACCACACACACACACAAAAAAAGATCAAATGCTGGGTGTGGTAGCACACGCCTGTAATCCCAGTATTTGAGAGTCCAAAACAAGGATGGCAAGTTTGAGGACAGCCTCAGCAACTTTGTGAGAACTATTTCAAAATTTAACAACAACAACAAAAAGTTTTTAAAGTCAAAGTAGGACATTCAAAAGTTAAAAAAAAAAAAAATCACGCTGGGAGTGGTGGCACACGCTTGTAATCCCAGCCTTTGGGAGGCTGAGACCTGGAGGATCGCGGTTCGCCGAGAGCCTCGCTACTTAGTGAGGCCCTCTGCAACTCAGTGAGACCTGGTTTCAAAATAAAGAATAAAAAATAGGGCAGGGGGTGTAGCTCGGAGGTCGAATGCCCCTGGGTTCCATCCCCAGACCTGAAAAAAAAAAAAAAATCACCAGGAACATCAACAATGGTGAAATGTATGCCCCTAATCCAGCACGGAAGCATATAAAACTAAGACTAATCGTCATAAAGTAAAACCGGGAAATCTCATCATGCAGGGTGGTGGTTGTTTTTGTTTTGTTTTGGTTTTTTTCTAACACATGTCTCTCTTAAACCTATACACAGAGTAGAGAAGAAAATTGGTAATGGTATAAAAGTTTAACTTGAACAACAAGCTTAACTACTCATATATGCACACCCACACACATCTATATATCCTTCAACAACCACACAGTAATCAGAAAATGCTTTTCAATAAATATATAACACTTATGAAAGTTTACTACAGTTGTACAAAATAAGTATTAATTATAATTCCATGGAATCAATGTATTGAACACAATCTTGACCACAGTGAGTTAAAAATGAAAGTCATCACTATCAACAGAGAACTCACAAATTGCCACATTTCTAAATATCTACTCATCTTTATATGCTCCACTCAGTCAGTAAAGACAAAACAAATAAAATTACACAAAAGAAAGTAAAAGTTAAACTGGGCGTGATGGTGCATGCTTGTAATCTCAGAATCTGGGATTTGGGAGGCTGAGTTGGGGGGGGGGGTAGCAGTTAGCTTGTAGCCTCAGCTACTTAGTGAGGCCCTCTGCAACTCACTGATACCCTGTTTAAGGAATAAAAAATAGAGCTGTGTGCAATTCAGAGGTAGAATGCCCCTAGGTTCAATCGCCAGTCCTACAAAAAATAAAAATCAATAAAAATAAAAGTAAAGTTAAAAATAACCAGGGTGTTTAAAAAGAACAAAGGAAAGCCGGCGTGGTGGCGCACGCTTGTAATCCCCACGCTTGGGAGGCGGAGACAGGAGGATCACGCTTGTTCGGAGCCGGCCTCGCTGGCTAAAGAAACTCCGTTTCCAAATTAAAAAAAAAAAAAAATAGGTCTGGGAGTGTAGCCCAGAGGTAGAAGGGCTTCCAGGAAACCCAGTACCACCACCACACACACACACACAAAAAAAAGAACAAAGGAAAATAAACATGTAAAAAATAGAGATGATTAATAAAACTGAAATCTAAGCCCCGCATGGGGCACAGGCCTGTAATCCTCTGTTCTTTGGAGGCTGACACAGGAGGATTACAGGATCTCAGGTCAGCCTCAGCAACTTAGTGAGACCCTGTTTTAAAATAAAAAATAAGAAAAAAGTCCAGAGCCACCGTCCTGGGCGCAGGTAGCCGCTGGGCTCTGGGAGCACCCGTCGTCTGAGCTCGGTGGGTGCATCCCTGGACACTGACACGCTCCTCTGAGGACCCGAAGCCACAGTGCCTTCCTGGGCGTCGCCATGGAGGAGCTGCCGTCGGAGCTCAGCATCGAGCCTCCGCTGAGTCAAGAGACGTTTTCAGACTTATGGAATTTACTTCCTCAAAACTACCTCCTGTCCACCTCGATGTCCCCTTCCGTGGAAGATCTGCTGTCCTCAGATGACTGGTTCAGAGGAAACTCAGGTGAAGACGCCCAGATGCCAGCGGCTTCTGAGCCAGTGGCCTCCGCGCGCCCACCGCCTCCTGGCCCTTATCGTCATCGGTCCCTTCCCCAAAGAACTACCCTGGCGACTACGGTTTCCATCTGGGTTTCCTGCATTCGGGGAAGCCAAGTCCGTCACTTGCAAGTCCCCCCTGCCCTCAACAAGTTGTTCTGCCAGCTGGCAAAGACCTGCCCCGTGCAGCTGTGGGTCGACTCAATCCCCTCGCCCGGCCACCCGGGTCCGCGCCATGGCCATCTACAAGAAGTCGCAACACATGACAGAGGTTGTGAGGCGTTGTCCCCACCACGAACGCGGCTCTGACAGCGATGGCCTGGCCCCGCCTCAGCATCTTATCTGCGTGGAAGGGAATTTGCGTGCAGAGTATTTGGACGACAGAACCACTTTCCGACACAGCGTGGTGGTGCCCTATGAGCCGCCCGAGGCCGGCTCTGACTGCACCGCCGTCCACTACAACTACATGAGTAACAGCTCCTGCATGGGGGCATGAACCGGAGGCCCATCCTCACCAGCATCACACTGGAGGACTCCAGTGGTAACCTGCTGGGATGTTACAGCTCTGAGGTGCGTGTTTGTGCCTGTCCTGGGAGAGACCGGCGCACAGAGGAAGAAAATTTCCGCAAAACGAGGAACACTTTCACTGAGCCACCACCAGGGAGCAAGAAACGAGCACTGCCTACTGACACCAGTTCCTCTCCTCAGCCAAAAAAACCCCAAAGGATGAAGAGTATTTCACTCTTAAGATCCATGGGCGTGAACGCTACGAAATGTAGCTGAATGAGGCCTTGGAATTCAAAGATGCCCAGACTGAAAAGGAGTCAGCGGAGAGCAGGGCACACTACAGCTGCCTGAAGTCCAAGAAGGGCAAGTCTACCTCTCAGTGTTCAAGAGAGGGGCCTGATTCTGACTGACGTCCTGGACCTCCAGTCCCTCCCCCCACCCCTACTCGCATTTTGGAACTCAGGGGCTTTTGAACCCTGCCTGGTATGATGTCCGGGAGATCCACTCAAGAAGTGGACCTGTGCTCATGTTTGTGGGAAAGTGGTGGTAGCCAGCATGTACCAGCCTAGCTGTTAATGTTTAGACCTTGCCAAGTGTTTGGAAGAGGGAAGAAAATGTTCTCTGTAAGGGTTGGAGCTCACCACTAATCCATCCACTGGGCCGGAAGCCCAGTTCTCCAACCATACCCAACCAGGAAAACTCTCAAGACGTTTGATTTCCCCTAACTTCAATACCCACATCTGTGAAATGCCGATCTTCGTACCTACCTCACCGGGTTTGTTGTG
The DNA here is from genome assembly GCF_963383645.1 of Muscardinus avellanarius. NCBI lineage: Eukaryota > Metazoa > Chordata > Mammalia > Rodentia > Gliridae > Muscardinus > Muscardinus avellanarius. Next base: position 157,793,478 of record NC_137786.1, read on the forward strand.
AGGGTTCATGAAATTAATGTATGTCTGGCCTCGATCCACATTTTATGAAATGGTGACTGGGACTTGACGCCCTGTGACTATTGGTTCCTGCCCTGATTGGGGATTGGGTTGGTCGTTTACAAGATGGGGCGGCTGGTTAAGAGGGAGGCATTGCCAAGTCTTTGTGTTTAAATGTGGTGTGTGTGTGTGTGTGTGTGTGTGTGTGTGTGTGTGTCTTGCATCAATTTTGTTTTCTATCACCCTCCTTCCTTCTGTTCCCTCGCTGAAAGGTGGTCATGTCCCTACATGTCTCTACTTCTGATGGAACTTTCCACTAAAAATTCTAACAAACAGTAGTGCCCCGACCCATCTCAGACATGTTCAGCATAAAGATATATTTATTTTTATTTTTATTTTTGGTGGTACTGGGGTTCCTGGAAGCCCTTCTACCTCCGGGCTACACTCCCAGACCTATTTTTATACTTTTTTTAAATTTGGAAACAGGGTCTCCTAAGCCAGCGCGCGTGGCTGGCTTCGAACCTGCGCGATCCTCCTGTCTCTGCCTCCCAAGTGCGGGGATTACAAGCGTGCACCACCACGCCCGGCTATAAAGATATTTTTTAAGTTCATGATTAACAATATTTCATTCAAAGACAGGTGGCAGATGGGACAGTGGTCCCTTGAGATTAGTAGGGAGCTGAAAATTTTCTCACTTTCCTAAAAATTTCCACTTTAGCCAGCATGCTATGCCAGGGTGTCTTTGTTTTTTTGCAGTACTGATGGTTGAACCAAAGTGCGCTATGCCACTGAGCTACACCTCCAGCCCTTCCCCACCTTAAAATATTTTACTTTAAAGCAGGGTCTCACTAAGTTGCCCAGGCTGACCTCGAACTTGCCATTCTCTGCGCTCAGCCTCCCAAATTGCTGGGATTATGGGCCTGAGACGCCACTCCTGGAACCATATTGTTTTACAGTAAACTCTTGTGTGTGTGTGTGTGTGTGTGTGTGTGTGTGTGTGTGTGTGTGTGTGTAGAGGCATTCTACCCCTGAGATACACCCCAGGCCTACTTTTTATTCTCTATTTTGAAACAGGGTCTCACTGAGTTGCAAAGGGCCTCACTAAGTAGCTGAGGCTGTCTGTGAACCACAATCTTCTCTTCTCAGCCTCTCAAATGCTGGGATTACAAGGGTGTGTTACCACGCCCAGCTTACAGTAAACATTTTTACAAGTACAAGAGAAGCAACTGTTGAAAACTTTACACTTTTGTTCCATAAGATATTTTTCATGTTCTTCATAAAAATATTTTAGTCAAAGACAGATGGAACAGTATTTCTTGAGAGTAAAATGGAATTGAAACTTCCTACCTAGAACAGTGACTCACTCATGTATTTTTGGTGATGCTGGTGGAAACAATCCTCCTGCCCTTCCAGGTGGGTAAAAGTGTAACACATACAATTATGTATACTACAGAATACTTCGTGGTGGTGGTAAATGCCTCTGTTACTAGGGTATGTATTTGTATGCTATGCTTTTAGAGTGTACTCCTTTTACTTTTAAGAATGTTTACTGTAAACCGGGCGTGGTGGTGCACGCTTGTAATCCCAGCATTCGGGAGGCTGAGACTGGAGGATTGCGGTTCGCGGACAGCCTCAGCTACTTAGTGAGGCCCTCTGCAACTCAGTGAGACCCGGTTTCAAAATAAAGAATAAAAAAAAAAAATAGGGCAGGTGCTGTAGCTCAGAGGAAAACTGCCCCTGGCTTCCATTCCCAGACCCGCCAAAAACAAACAAACAAACAAACAAACAAACAAAAAAGTTTATTGGAAGCCGGGTTTGGTGGCGCATGCTTGTAATCCCTGTGCTTGGGAGGCGGAGACAGGACGATTGCGCAGGTTCAAAGCCAGCCTCATTGGTTTAAGAGACCCTGTTTCTAAATAAAAATGTAAAATATAGGTGTCTGGGAGTGTAGCCCGGAGGTAGAAGAGCTTCCAGGAACCCCAGTACCACCCAAAAAAAAAAAAAGTTTACTGTAAAACATTTTGCCAGGCGTGGTGGCCCAGGCCCATAATCCATAATCACAGATACTTGGGAGGCTGAGGCCAGAGAACGGCAAGTTTGAGGTCAGTCTGGGCAACTTACTGAGACCCTGTTTTAAAATAAAATACTTGGGGTGTGGGATGCCTGGAAATGTAGCTCAGTGGTATAGCATCCCTGGGTTCAACCAGTACCACAAAAATTATTCTGATTGAAGCCTCTCTCTCTCTCTCTCTCCCTCTTTCCTTCTCTCCCTCTCTCTCCTTCCCTCCCTTCTCCCTCTTCCCTTTTTCTTTATTTTTGTAGTACTAGAGATTGAATCCAGGGATCCAGGGTCATTGTATCTCAAGGTACACTCCCAGCCCTTTTTAATTTTTGTTCTGAAATAGAGTTTCACTGAGTGTCTTGCTATGTTGCTGAGGTGAGTCTCAAACCTGTGATCCTCTTGTCTCAACCTCCCAGGTACTGGAATTACAGGTGTGTACCACTGTTCGCAGGTGTGTGTGTGTGTGTGTGTGTGTGTGTGTGCGCGCACTTCTTTCTATGTTTGTTTCTTTCTTTCTGAAATGGGATCTTACTATGTTGCCCCAGCTGCAGTAAGTACAGATTCTCCTGCTTCAGCCTCCCAAGTAGCTGGAATTATAGGCTTTGGCCACTACAGCCAAGTTTCTGTATTTCTTACATAGAGATTTATGTCTTAGACTTATTGTCTCCTTAAATCAAGTTTTTATAAGTTCATTTTCTCTAGAAAAGTGTTCATACCACTTTAATTTTTGTTGGTTTATTATATGATTTTGGTTATTATTTTTATTTAGGTATTTCTAAATCATAAATTTCTGTGTATATGTGTATTAATTCCTTCATACTACTTTCCTACTGTATGTTTTCCTAACTATTTGAGTCAGAACCTTAAACTACTTAATTTCATACTTTTTATTTGTTTACTATTTTTTATTGGTGCATTGTAGTCATACTTCTTAGTGGGGTACAGGATGGCAGAGGCATACGTGCACACCCCACTCATTTAGCCCTCACCGTGTTCCTACCCCAGTCCCTCACCCCCTTCCTTCTCACGTGTGGCTCGGTGACTGACTTCGATGCTGTTTGTGGACGTACATCCTGTGCATTGTGGAACCTCCCTCTCCCCCACCCATCTGCCTCAGCTAGGTCGCCATTTTTGCTCATCTGTGATTTCTCTTCATTTAGAATTCCTCCTGTGAACGTTTTTCTCCCTAGCCTCAACATATTAGGGAGAGCATCCAATTTTATACTTTTTGTAAGTGACTAGTCTCACTGAGCATAAAATTCACCAGCCCACCCATTTTATTTGATTGATAAAATATTCAAGACAACACATTTCCTCAGCTCTGTTTTAATTGAATTGCATAGATGCCTTTACATATCTTTCTAATTTTTAAATCTAAGCACACTCCAACAATTCACATTGTGTCCCAGGCATTGATCTCAGCACTTTATGTATATTAAATGCATAGAAGTGTTGGATCAGGCCCATAAGCGGGTGCTATCCACATTTCAAGTTGAGGAAACTGCCTCATCAAAGTCATTTTCAAGGCCACACGAGCTGTTAAGAGATGAAACTGGGCTTCAGAATCAGGCTGTCTGGCCTAGAGTTTGTACCATTTAAATTTATTTATTCTAGCTGGGGGATGGTGGCACACACCTCTAATCTCAGCACTTGGGAAGATGACAAGAGGATTACAAGTTTAAGGCCAGCCTCAGCCACTTGTGAGACCCTGTATCAAAATAAAAAAATAAAACAGCGCTGGGGTGTAGCAAGAAGTAGAATACCCTGGGGCTCAGTCCCTTAGTCCCCCATCCCCGGATCTGTTCTGAGAATTCGGCTCTTTGGGCTTTGGTTCTTCTCTAATCTGCTGTTCATTCAGTAAAGAATCTTTAACTTTCCAGAAATGGACGTTTAGATTCTCTCATCTTTAAATATACTACTACTCTTATCACATGGTGATTCAGAATGTTTGTTTCATTTCTCTTCTTATTTTGGTGTAAGAATGGATTTCCGTGCTATTTCTACCTTCATATATTGTCGGATTCTGTGATTGATGTGTTGGTGCTTGAAAAGGAATAAGCCCTGTCACCGGGTACCGGAATTCCACCTCGTTGTTGGGTGAAGTTTCTATGCCTTTCTGTTTGTCTGTCCTTTGTTCTGTCTTGGACTGAGTGAATTGATAAATGCCATTTTAATGTTTCACTCAACTCATTTATCTAGTATGATTTATATTTTATCCTAATAGTATGGATATTCATGATTGCTGTATTTGCCTTATGAAATTTAGCCTTTAGCCTTATAAAGAGCCTTCCTATATACCTTTCTTTTTGCTGTACTGGGGATGGAACCCAGGGGCATTCTACCTCTGAGCTACACCCCCACCCTCTTTTTTATTCTGTATTTTGAAACAGGGTCACACAGAGTTGCAAAGGGCTTCGCTAAGTAGCTGAGGCTGTCCTTGAACCACGATCCTTTGGTCTCAGCCTCCCAAATGCTGGGGTTACAAGCGTGTGCCAACAAGCCCGGCTAAAGGTTTCTCATATAAAGATTTGTTACCTTTTTTTGTATTGTTTTATTTTGGGTACTGGAAATTTAACCCAGATCCAGTCTATCTCCAAGCTATATTCTTAGTTCTATTTTATTATTCACTTATTTATTTACCTTTTGCATAGCACTGGGGATGGAGCCCAGGAACATTCTACTTCAGGGCTATACCCCCAAGCCCAGGTTTGTTATTTTTTGTATGGAAACAGGGTCTCCCTAGGTGGCTGAGGCTGGTAAAGAACTTGGGATCCTGCTGTCTCAGCCTCTCAAGTATTTGAATTATGGGCTTGAACCATCATGCTTAGCTTTTTTATTTTTATTTTTTTTTGTACTGTTGATGGAACCCATGGGCATTCTAATTCTAAGCTACACCCACAGCCCTATTTTTTTATTCTTTATTTTGAAATAAGGTCTTACTGAGTTGCAAAGGGCCTCACTAAGTAGCTGAGGAGGACTTTAGACTGTGATCCTCATGTCTTAGCCTCCCAAATGCTCAGATTAAAAGCATGTACACCACCCTGGTTTATTTTGTCTTCAGTCTTTCTAAAGCACTTTGTATATATCCCTTTGATATAATCTGATTTTAAAACTATATTTTAAGAGCTATGTATGGTAGCTCATGCCTGTAATACCAAAACTCCAGAGTCTGAAGCAGGAAAATCACAAATGTGAGGCCATCTAGAGCAACTTCATAAGATCCTAACTCAAAATAAAAAAGAAAAGTGCTTAGGCTATAGCTCCATATTTATGTAGCCTGGGTGAGGTTCTGGGTATGAGCACAGTACAATAACAAACTCACACACAAAAATATAAACATAAGGATATATTTACAAATATACATATATACAGGATCTACTCATCTTTGCAGATTCAACAAGGAATAACAAATTTATGAAATGTCACAAAATTACAAAACCCCTGAGGTCAGAGGTGCATACAGGTTTAATTGGCCAAAAGTTCTAGTTTTTGCAAGGGCAGTGGATAGTGGTGGCTGGGGAAGCAGACTGCATCTCATAGTAGGGTGGTGAGGTGCTCCTGGCCTCTGAGGCTGCGAAGGCCCCGGGGAGGCCAGAGTCAGTGTCTCGGAGGCCCACGGGAGGTGGCCTGGATGAAGCAAGCTCCTTCATATTCTCAGCACCATCCAACCTTGGCCAGATGACTTGGGTTAGAGGCACACACCACAGGGGAGGTAGCCTGAGTTGACAGAGGAGACAAGCGATGGTGTCCATGGCATCTAGACCATGGTGGGCCAGTGTCGTCCATGCTCAGGTGGGCTGAGAGTCTGAGATGTTCTCCAGCCTCCTGTGGGAGCCTAGCGGGTGGGGAGGTGCACTTCAGTGGTCACTGGAGGCCTGGCTGGCAGAGCTATGGGAAACCCCATGTGTACTCCAAAATGTGACCCTACTTGGGGACAACAAATCTTCACCACGGGAACACTCAGGCCTTGGTTTGCTGTTTGACTGGCACAGACTGAGGCTCCAGGGACTGGACTCAGAGACACAGCCACACCTGTCAAGGAGCTCAGCAGCCATGGGCTCCGGGATGCGGAGCATCCCCTAATAGAGATCATACTTCAGGCTCAGAGGGCCAGATCCATCCATACAGAGGCCCAGGAGATTTTGGCAACCTCTACTCTGTCTGGGATCCTAGAGAACTAAGAGTGGCCCCTCCCTACATCCTAGCCTTGTCCCCAGAAACCCTTCTCTAAACTAAGGCTCAAGGGCATCAAGGGCAGTCAGTGGAACTACGTCAGGCAGATTCAGCGTAATGGCGTCCAGGGACAGCAAGCATGGGCCAGGGTGCATCGGCTCCTCGGGATCCAGGGGAGGCCCCAAGGGTTGAAGGTCAGGGACACAGCAGCATCCCGAAGGCTTGAAGGCAAAGCAGGGCCTAGGGCTCTCAGGTGCAGGCCTGTCCACCCAAGCCCCATCCTCAGGCAGGCCCTGAGGCTCCAGGCTGGGAGCTGTGGGCGCAGTGCGGGACAAAAGGCGTCTCTTAGCTGGAGGCGGGACGGTTTTATCATTACAGCCGGGTTCCCGAAGACGACGACCACGACGGCGCCTGCCACTTGCAGGGTGGAGACCTGTGGCAAAGGGATGCCTCTTTTTCGATAGGGCCAGAATGGGCAGCGGAGAGCTGTGTTTTTCGGTCCTGGGCTTGGAATTTGCTTTGTGGCAGCGAGTGGGGCGCCGGCGCCGTGGACACACAGGTGCGCAGGACAGGCCACCAGCCTGCCGGGATCCTGGGGAACTGCTGGCCACCATGGACGGAAGGAGTCTCAAGCCAAGAGCAGCTCTCCACAGAGTCCGGTCCTCGCTGCAGGTGCTCAGCCCCTGTTTGGTGGGCGCCGGGGGCTCCGCGTGGTCCACGACCGTCCGGTCTCGCCCGCGTTTCCACAGCGCGTAGCGCTCAGGCTGCAGGATGCGCACGAAGGCGTCCATGGAGAAGCTCACCCCGGCCTCCCCGCAGCGGCACCGAGACGCCACTTTGCCATAATCGACCCACCGCGGCGTGGCGAAGTTGATGGCCTCGGCGCAGTTGAAGCCATGGTTGAAGCCCGCGTGGTAGCCGAAGGGAAAAGTGACCACGAACTCGCCGGCCTCCTGGGTCACGCGGCTGAACGGGATGCCATTCTCCTTGAGCACCGTGGGCGAGATGAGCGCCACCTTGTGGCGCAGGAAGGCCTCGCAGCCCCGGGAGCTGCCCGGGAACAGCGCCCTGGCCAGGCGCTCCAGGCGCTGCCCATGCTCCGGGGGCACCGCGTACCACGTCTTGGGCGACCCGAGGTGCAGGTAGTTGATGCTGTAAAGGTCCATGTCCTCCGTGTGCCAGGCAAATGTGGTCTTCCACATGCCAAAGTACAGGTAGGGGGTGTTCACGCCCTCGATCACCACTCCACACTCCTGCTCCAGCAGGTCCAGAATGGTTCCCAGGTGTGCCAGGTTCCACTCCTTGGTGTTGGCCTCAAATAAGGAGCCGCTGACGTCAGCGCCATAAATGGGCGAGTCGTAGAGACGGCTCTTCCAGTACTTTCTCTCCAGATCCTCAAAATTCAGGTGTGGGGGAGTCTGGTGTTTGGGGCTGTTGGCCAGGAGGCGATATTCCCCCACTGTCATGGCTTTCTTCTTTTTGTGGTACTGAGTAAACACCCCTGCCTGCCCAGAGACCACCTGCTGCAGGGGAGCTGCTATTAAGATGTCACTGATGTCATCGTAGGACTGCCTGGCCCCCCATCCCTTGGGTGGAATTACCTTGGCAAGGCCAGCCCTGTGTGCACCTTGGGATTCCATGTAAGTGATATAGTTGTTGAAATCAGCAAATTCTTCCATGGTGGGGTGGAAGGTCATGACTGTGGAACTTGGGTTCTGGGGACCCGAGTGCTCAGACTTCATATCTGCAATGTGCTTAGCAGGGACTCAAGGGTCTTAGGTGGGGTCTGGATTCCTGACAAAGCTCAGGAGTATTTCTCTCCTCCTCCTTCTTTCTTAAAGTTCTTGAGTTCTAGGCTGAGGCAGGCTTGCGTTTTTACAGTGATGAGATGATTCCCGGCTTTGCTGATTTACCACAGTGATGGCACTCTGGTCAGCATCTTCTGCCCAAAGAAAGCAGAGGACCTCCCAGTGCAACAGGCACCAGGACCCAGGTCCTGGTTCCACCTGCAGCACGGTGAGTCTCCTCCGTGGAGGCTGTGAGGGCTTTGAAGACTCTCCGGATTCTCAAGCCTGCTCCTTGAGTAGCTCCTGACCTGAGTACCAGGCCTCTTTAAATCTAAGTTTAAACTCCAAACCTAAAGAAGATGCAACATAATAAAAAATAAGTGGATGGTCAAAAAATACTAAGCTAACATCAAGCTAAACAGAACTGAAATGTCAATGTTAACATCTGAATTGAAGTCAAACATGAATCGGGTGTGGCATCAAACAGATTTAATCCTAGTTCTTGGGAGGCTAAGACCATAGGATCCCAAGTTCTTGGCCAGCCTCAATAATCTAGCAAGACCTCTGACAACTTCGTGACATCCCATTTTATATTAAAACGTAAAAATAGGTCTGGAAGTAGAGCTGAGAGGCAATCTCTAGTACCAAACACACACACACACACACACACACACACACACACACACACACACAGAAAGAGAGAGAGAATAGTAATAAAAGTTGAAATCCAATACCTTTAAAAAATAAAATAAGAAACTGGTAACATGATGGAGAAGAAAAAGAAGTTCCTAAGCTGGCTGTGGTGGTGCATATGTTTCTAGTCTCAGTACCTGGGAGGCTGAGACAGGAAAAGCATGGTTCTCTGACAACCTCCACTACTTTGAGACCTTCTGCAACTTAGTGAGAACTTGTTTCAAAATAATGAATAAAAAATAGGACTAGGGGTGCACCTTCCCTGAGTTCATTTCATTCATTAGTTAATACTGCAAAAAAAAAAAAAAAACCACCTTTCTTGGCCTGACAAGGAAATGTGTGAGATGGAAGCATTTTGCATTGGTTGAAAATAAGAATGTGCTATATATTAACAGGCTAAAGCATTGTTGGGGGTATGTCAAACAGACACATAAACCGAAGATAAAAATGGCTCCAGGCAACCAAACCTTAAGTTCACTGAGCAAAATTACAGTAGGAACCGAGCGTGGTGGCGCAGGCTTGTAATCCCTGAGCTTGGGAGGTGGAGACCGTGGGATCCCACAGTTTTGAAAGCCAGCTGTGCTGGCTTAAGAGACCCTGTTACCAAAAATAAATAAATAAATAGGTCTGGGAGTGTAGCCCAGAGGCAGAAGGGCTTCCAGGAACCCCAGTACCACCAAAAATATTAATTAATTAAAAACTGGGGAAAGATAAGTTTTTCATCCTGCAAAATTCAAATACTTTCCACAGGCCAGGTGTGGTGGTGCACACCTCTAATCACAGTGCTTATGAGGCTGAGACAGGAGGATCACAGGTTGAAGGCCAGTTTTTGAAACTTAGCAAAGCTCTCAGCAACTTAGCGAGATCCTGTTTCCAAACAGAAAGTAAAGTAAGACTAGACGTGTAGCTTGGAGGTAGAATGCCACAGAGAAAAAAAAAAAGTTACGCAGATGCTCCATCCTGAGAGAGGAGCACTATCCCCGCTCCTCGCTGTGGGCTTTGAACAATGTTTCTTCCAGAGGATGGTAAGGCAGAGTGGGGTTGATTTGGGGATTGGAGTAGGAATTCTACGGTGGAGAAACCCAACAACAGTATTTCAGCGAGGTTCAAGATCAAGAGTCAAGAATCATGTTTATAGAGCTGAGAGTGGTGGCCCACACCGTAATGCCAGCACTCGGGAGGCTGACACAGGGGCCTCAGGTTCAAGGACACCATAAGCAAGAAGTGAACTCTAGCAACCTAGGAAGACCTTGCTTACAAACAAAAACATTTTTAAAAGCATAGGGGAAATAACTTAAAGGTGGAGTGCCTTTGGGTCCGATATGAGCACCTCACACTCACAGTCATGTTTACAGTGTGTTCCCATGTTATGATGTGGAAAAAGGAAATTCATCTCCCTGAACTTCCTCCAAAAATCCAGCGAGCTTGTCCGGTCATGATAAAAGCATTATACAGAGTTCAGTAGACAGGATCCTATAATATAACCAACCATTTCCCTCCAAATATGTCGTTTCTGTATCAATGTGTCTCAAAATCAAAGAGAACCAAAAAGACTATCAGAGGAAAGAGAGAGCTTCAGAGACAAGAAACTAAACATAACGTGGTTCTTTAAATGGGAACCTGGAACAGAGAAAGGACAGTAGCAAAAAACAAGAAAAACATGTAAGCTTTTTTCTTTGGGGTACTAGGGATAGAACCCAGGGGCCTTCCAACACTGGGCTACACCCTCTACCTATTTTATATTTTATTTGAAAACAGGGTCTCACTAAGTTGCTGAGAGCTTCACTAAGTAGCTGAGGCTGTTTGTAACCTGCAGAATCCTCCTGTCTCAGCCTCCCAAGTACTGATTACAAACATGCCCCACCACACCCTGCTGATTTTGACTTCCATGAGGGGAGGGGGTACTGGGGATTGAACACAGGGGCATATTCCCTCTGAGCAACAACTCAGTACTATTTTTTTTTTTTTTTTTTGAAACCTGGCCTCACTAAGTAGCCGAGACTGTCTTCGGCCCTGCAATCTTCCTGTCTCAGCCTCCCACCTACTGGGATTACGAGTCCAGCTGATATTGGCTCTTAAATTGTAGTGACTGTACCATATGATGTAAGATGCTAGAGGTGGGGTAAGCTTTCTGTGTATGTGTATGCAAAGGGGTATTAGGTAACAATTCTCCTTACAATGCTCAAAATTCATGTAAATTTAAAACTAATGTTTAAACATATTGCCTATTGCCCAAACAATATTAGAAGAGAAATTTAGAAAAATGGGTAGGATTTAAAAAATTCTACAAAACAATAGCACACAATATTCAAATGAATCTATAAACAGCTATTTCTCTTGTTTTTTTTTTTTTTTTTTTAGCACTGAAAGTATTCAGTTAACTTTTCTTTCTTTTTTCTTTTTTCTTTTTTTTGGTGGTACTGGGGTTCCTGAAAATCCTTCTACCTCCAGGATACACTCCCAGACCTATTGTTTTTGTTGTTGTTTTATGTGGAAACAGGGTCTCTTAAGCCAGAGAGGCTGGCTTTGAACCAACGGGATCCTCCTGTCTCCACCTTCCAAGCGCGGGGATTACAAGCGTGTGCCACCACGCCCGGCATTCAGTTAACGTTTTAAAAATATGTCATAAGATGTATGTACTGAAATGCACAAAGCACATACTGCTGGTTAACAGGTGACTGTAGTGATTGAGGCCCCCCCAAGTCAAGCGTAGAATAGCCGGGGAGCCTGAGGCTGTCCTCCTCCTAGACCTCAGCCCACCTGCCTCCAGTGCAAACCCCACCCTAATCCTCTTAAACAGTATCCAATTAAAATTTTAGAGCCTAAGGGTATAGCCTGGAGGTTAGAACGCCCCTGGGTTCAATCCCTAACACCACAAAGGAAAACTGTCCATTTTATACTGTTCAGCTTTATATACACAGAATCATACTAACATATTTTTTAGCGTATGTAAGTGGTGCTGATGATTGAACCCAGGGGCATTCAACCCCTGAGCTGCTGCTTGAGTCGCTTCTGAACTGAGTACCAGGCCTCTTTTTTTTTTTTTTTTTTTTCAGTACTTGATGGGACCGACAAACTTTCTATCCCTGGGCTACACTCTCAGAACTATTTTATATTTTATTTGGAAACAGAATTTCACTAAGTTGCTGAGAGCCTTACTAAGTAGCTGAGGCTGGCTTCAAACCTGAGCAATCCTCCTGTCTCAGCCTCCCAAGCATGGAATTAAAAGATTGAGCCACCACGCCCCGCACAGACCTCATTAAATACTTTAAACTCTATACCTAAAGAAGATACAACTTAATAAGAAATATGTGGATGGCTAAAAAACACTAAGCTCACATGAAGCCAAACGAAGCTGAAATGTTCATGTTAATATCTGAATTGAAGTTTAAACACAGGAGAGAAAAAGATAAACAGTTAATTGAACTAAGGTAGAGATAAGCAAGCTTGAAAATATTTAAGTACATCTCAAGAAAATAAACTAATAAACTCAATGAAAAATTAAGAACGGAAAAGCAAAGATCTGAAATGAAATATGCTTAACAGAAAACCCACAGTCCAATACTATAATAAGGGGTGCAAGGAAAAGGTGATCTTACAAAAGACTCTTAAATAAATAACAATAATAAAATAGAGAACATAGCTTGACATTTACTAGAGGTCATTTTAATTATAAGTGAAGCCAGGCCTGGCTGCATAGGTTTGTAATCCCAGCATTTGGGAGGCTGAGACAGGAGGATTGCATTTCTCAGACAGCCTCAGCTGCTTACTGAGGCCTTTTGTAACTCATGAGACCCTGTTTCAAAATAAAGAATAAAAATAGGCTAACAGTATAGCTTGGATGTACAATGCCCCAGAGTTTCTTTCTCACTACCACAAACACACATACACACTCACACACACATACACACACACAAACACGCACGCGTGCACACACACACACATATAATTTTAATTGAATCTATAAAAATCTAGTTGGTAGTAATATTCTTAAAAATATAAATATCCCAAAGTGGTCCAACAGAGAAACCAAGGGCCGTACCTCCCAACAACAGCATCTCAATCCAGGTGAAGATCTTCCAGCACCCAGCGAGTTTTCCCCTGGGCTGCTACTCCCTTCAGGAAGCCACAGGCCAAGGCTCCTGGCTTTATACCCCACCTAACCTCACCACAGGAGTGTTCAAGGTGCCCGCCACACCCTAACCCATCAATTAAGTTTAAGAAGCTGAAAATCCAGAGGGAAGGGGAATAACGGGCAGATAGAAACAAAGCCACTCAGGACAGCCAGGCTTGGTGCACAGGCTACAGTCCCAGCCACGCAGGAGACTGAGGCAGGAGGCTTGCAAGTTCCTGCCAGACTGGACAACTTAGCAAGACCTGTCTCAAAATAAAAAATAAAAGTGCTGGGGGAGCCAAGCATCACGTTGCACATCTGTGATCTCCTCATGTGGGAGGTGAGACAGGAAGATCTTGGGTTAGTGGTCATCCTTAGCAAGTTGGGGATGTCCTCTACCACTTTGTGAGACCCTGTTTCATAATAAAAAATAAAATAGGGCTGGGAGTATAGCTCAGACATAGAATACCGCTGCATTCAATTCCTAGTACCACACACAAACATAAATAAATAAATAAATAAATAAATAAATAAATAAAGCCGGGCATGGTGGCACACGCTTGTAATCCCCGTGCTTGGGAAGCAGAGACAGGAGGATTATGAAAGTTCAAAGCCAGCCACGTTGGCATAAGAGACCCTCTTTCCAATTTTAAAAATAATATATAAAATAGATCTGGGAGTGTAGCCCGGAGGTAGAAGGGTTTCCAGGAACCCCAGGACCACCTAAAATAATAAATAAATAAATAAGTAAATAAATAAATAAATAAATAAATAAATGAATGAATAACTTAATGGTGGAATTCCTTTGGGTTCAATATTAGTACCACACAGTCACACAGTCATGTTCACAGTGTGTTCCCACGTGATGATGTGAAAAAAAGTTATTTTATCTTCCTGAACTTCCTCCAAAAATCCAGCGACCTTGTCTGGTCATGAAGAAAGCATTATATAGAATTCAGTAGCCGGGATCCTATAATATAACCAACCATTTCCCTCCAAATTTGTCAAATTTCTGTATAAATGTTCCTCAAAATCAGAGAGAACCAGAGAAGCTATCAGGGGAAAGAGGGAGCTTCAAAGACCAGAAAAGTAAAGGTAACTTGGTGCTTTCAATGGGATCCTAGAACAGAGAAAGGACAGTAGGTAAAAACAAGAAAAACATGTTAGCCAATTGCACTGCTACTGAGCTACACACCCAGCTTCAAACTAGGGAAACGCTGCTAAACTGTGGCCTTTAATTATCAAGAACTCACTGATACAGGCTCTTTACTTTGTGGTACTGGGGGTGAATCCCAGGGGCCTTCCAATGCTGGGCTAAACTCCCAGACCTATTTTATATTTTATTTGGAAACAGGGTCTCACTAAGTTCCTGAGAGCTTCACTAAGACCTGAGGCTTCTTGGAACCTGCGGGATCCTCCTGTCTCAGCCTCCCAAGTACTGGGATTACAAACACGGGCCACCACACCCTGCTGATATTGGCTCTCCTGAGGGGAGGGTGTACTAGGGATTAAACCCAGGGGCATTCTCCATCTGATTTATACCTCTGCCCAATATTTTGTTTGGAAACAGGGCCTCAGTAAATTTCAGAGGGCCTCCCTAAGTAGCTGAGACTGTCCTTGGCCCTGCAATCCTCCTGTCTCAGCCTCCCACCTACTGGGATTACGAGTCCAGCTGATATTGGCTCTTAAATTGTAGTGACTGTACCATATGAAGTAAGATGCTAGAGGTGGGGTAAGCTCTCTGTGTATGTGTATGCAAAGGGGTATTAGGTAACAATTCTCCTTACAATGCTCAAAATTCATGTAAATTTAAAACTAATGTTTAAACATATTGCCTATTGCCCAAACAATATTAGAAAAGAAATTTAGAAAAATGTGCAGGATTTAAAAAATTCTGCAAAACAATAGCATGCAATATAAACCAATGAATCTATATGGGGTTATTTCCCTCAATATTTTTAGCAGTGAAAGCATTCACTTAACATTTTAAAAACATGTCATATGGTGTATGTACTGGAAATTCACAAGCACCTACTGCTGGTTAACGGGTGAGTGTACTGAATAAAATGGTGGCCCCTGCACAGGTCAAGCGCAGCATAGCCAGGGAGCCTGAGGTCTCCTCCTTCTCAGACCACAGCCCACCTGCCTCCTATGCAAACCCCACCCTAATCTTCTTAAACAGTATCAAATTAAAATTTTAGAGCCTAAGGGTATAACTTGGAGGTTAGAACACCCCTGGGTTCAATCCCTAACACCACAAAGGAAAACTGTCCATTTTATACTGCTCAACTTTATATACACAGAGTCATACTAACATAATTTTTTGTGTATAAGTGGTGCTGATGATTGAACTCGGGGCATTTTGTCTCCAAGCTACACCCCAGCCCTATTTTTTATTCTTTATTTTGTAACAGGGTCTCATTAAGTTGAGGAGAGCCTCACTAAGTAGCTGAGGCTGGCCTTGAACCTTCAATCCTCCTAACTCAGCCTCCTGATATTGATATTACAAGTGTGCCCCACCACATCCAGCCATACTTGCATATTTTAACACAGTTTGTATGTCTTTTTTCATATCATATTGTTCCATATGGCTATACTTTGGTCCTGTTTCTTGCTTTACCTGTTTCCTTTAACTTTTCTACTCGTTTCTTGCTCTAACTTTCTCCTGTTGATGGTGGACCTTTGGTTTGTTTTTCAGTTTGGTCCTCTAATAAACAACATTGTTTTATATATTCTTGAACATACATACTCCTTAAACATATATATATATATACATATATATATACACACACACATATATATGTACGTATGTGTGTATCTGTATATATGTACAAATGCATACATACATATACGTATGGAGCACTAGATCTAAGAATGAATCTCTGGATCATGGAATATGTGGATTCAAACTCATTATGAAAACTACTTCTCAATAGTTTGTATCAATTTACAGATTTACTACTCACTTCTCTTCATTTTTGCAGACATTTGGTAGAGATCAGCTCTCTTAGTTTTACCCATTCCGGTGAGGGCATAGTGAAACCTCATTAGGATTTTCATTTCCTCGATACCAATGGGTGTGAGCAATGTTTATGTGTTTGTCATTTGGATGTTCTCCTTCTAAAGGTCCTATTCGAGAATTTGTCCATTTCTGCTATCTTTTTGCTTACATTCCAGGCATTTTGAACCTTAGCTCTTTGAGGATCTGAGTAATGCTATCTGCCCACATTTTCTCCTTTGTCCTTTGCCTGTCTTTTTCATGTATCCTGCTAAACATTAAGTTGTAACAGTGAAAATAGCTTAGACATATGTTGATTATCAAATATCAGATGCTGTTTAATGCATTATGCATATGATACTTCATTTAATTGTGTGTGTATGATTGTGTGTGTTTGTGTGTGTGTGTACCCACATGCGTGTGTTACTAAGAATTGACTTGAATTCAGGAACATTTTATCTCTGAGTTACAAACCAGTCTTTTATTTTTAATTTTGAAACAGGGTCTCACTAAGTTCCTGAGGCTAGCCAGCCTTGAACCTGTGATCATCTGATCTCAGCCTCCCAAGTACTGTGACTACAGGCACGAGCCACCATGCCTGGCACCCCAACCCTTTTTTATTTTTTCATTTTGAAACAGGGTCTCACTAGGTTGCTAAGAGTCTTGCTAAGTTGCTGGGGGAATGGGGGGCTTGAACCTGTGATTCTCCTGTGTTGGCCTTCCAAATACTAGAATTACAGGAGTGGGCCCACATGCCCAGCTTCATTCAATCTTTACTAACAATCCCATAAGATAAATCATTTAACCCTCTTTAGATTAGAAAACTAAGTCATGGAGACATTAAGTAATTTCTCAAGGTTGATTATTAGCTTGATAGAGCTAATAATTGGTGGAGTGAGGTATTCAAATGAGAATCTCTAATAATATGATTCCTTTTAAAAAGTACAGGACGAGCCGGGTGTGGTGGCGCACGCTTGTAATCCCAGCTTGGGAGGCTGAGACAGGAGGATCGCGCAGGTTCGAAACCAGCCGCGCTGGCTTAAGAGACCATGTTTCCAAAAGTAAAATAGGTCTGGGAGTGTAGCCTGAAGGTAGAAGGGCTTCCAGGAACCCCAGTACCACAAACACACAAAAAAGTACAGGACGACTTCACATCAAGCTGTGATATTTAAGTGGAAACAAGATATATATATATATATATATATATATATATATATATATATATATTAAAATGGCCAGACTCAGATACATGTGCGTCTCTACCTCACTGCTTATATAGTAGTTAAATTTGAGATGGGTTAAAGATTGCTGTATAAAAGAGAACTTTAAGACTATTAGAGAAGCCTGGTGTGGTGGTGCACGCTTATAATCCCAGCATTCGGGAGGCTGAGACTGAAGGATCGCGGTTCGTGGACAGCCTCAGCTACTTAGTGAGGCCATCTGCAACTCAGTGAGACCAGGGTTCAAAATAAAGAATAAAAAATAGGGCAGGGGGTGTAGCTTGGAGGTCAAATGCCCCTGGGTTCCATCCCCAGACACACACACACACACACACACACACACACACACACACACACAAACACATAGATAGATAGATAGATAGATAGATAGATAGAGAGAGAGATAGAGAGATAGAGAGAAAGAAAAAAAGACTTAGAGAAAATACTGAAGATCGTGTTTATGAACTCAATGGAGGAAAATCTTTAACAAGTCCTGTTTTGGTCCTAAGGTTAGAACCCAGGGGCCTCTACCTCCGGGCTACACCCCAACCTATTTTTTATACTTTGTTTTGAAACAGCGTCTCACTAAATTCCTGACAACCTCATTAAGTAGCTGAGGCTCCCTTCAAACCTATGCGATTCTCATGTCTCAGCCTCCCAAGTACTGGGATTACCAGAATGTATCACCATGACCGGCTAGGGTTTTTTTTTTTTTTTTTTTTTTAACCTAACTTTCCAAAGACACCTACCTGCCTGGGAGAGATTGTAATACTAGTGAAAACTAAGTTAGAGGAATTCAGCTTCTAATATCAAAATAAAGTGAGCAAACCTGTTGTCTTAGACTTTTCAAAATTCTCTCTCTCCCCCTCACTTTGGTACTAGGGATTCAACTGAGTTGTTTCACCACTGAACACACTCACAGCCCTTTTCATTTTTTTCTTTTGAGACAGGGTCTCACTAGACTGGCCTTAAATTTGCCATGCCTCCTGAGGAGGTGGGATTATAAGCATGTCACCTTGCCCAATTCAGAATTCTTTTATTTCTCTGTGGTGCCATATCCGTAGTCTAATACTACCACCCACCAATTTTCTTTCTTTCTTTCTTTCTTTCTTTCTTTCTTTCTTTCTTTCTTTCTGGTATGGGGATGGAACCCAGGGGCCTTCTAACTCCGGGCTACACTCCTAGACCTATTTTATATTTTATTTGGAAACAGGGTGTCTTAAACCAGCCATGGCTGGCTTCATACCTGCGCAATCCTCCTGTCTCAGCCTCCCAAGTGTGGGGATTACAAGCGTGTGCCACCATGCCCAGCTCCAATTTTCACCAGAATTCAAGAACAAGAATGTTTTCAAGATCCAGATGTGAACGTGATGGAACCGACCCAAGGAGATAACTTCTCAAAGAGATTTTCAGCAAAATCTCTGTGTTGGACCTCACTTTCACTCCCAACATTTTGTCCCTGGTTTCTAAAATCCTTGGCCTTTTCTGATTCTGCATGGTAGTTTGAGAGCTTTTTTATTTATTTATTTTTTATTTATTTTTTTATTGGTGCACTGTATTCATACATCTTAGTGGGATACAAACTTTTGTAGACATACATGCACACATCGCCCAGTCAGCCCCCACCCGATCCCCACCCCATTCTCTCCCCATCCCTCCTTCCCATGCTTGGCTTAGTGGTTGACATCTAGTATTATAGCAATTTATCCAAACTTAAAAATGATAATTTCACATAACAGTTTCATTTGTCTGATACCAAGCTTTTGATGACTTAAAGATAACATTTCAATATTTCTTTTTGCTTTCTTTCTTACCAGAGAATATTTTTTTCTTTTTTTTTTTAGGTGAAACTATCCTATATTTATATATTTATTTTTCAGAAAAAATCTATCCTAATATGGAATATGGACTCTAGATACCCAAAACGATCTTGAAAAAGAACAAAGCTAGAAGATATATATTTTCTGATTTCAAACCATATAAAGCTACAATAATTGAAACAGTGTAGTACTGTTCCAGAGGCAGATATATAAACCATTGGAGTTAAATAAAAGCCTAGAGCTAAATTCTTCCCTATATTGTCAAGTTATTTTTGACAAGGTTTCCACGAACATTTGGTGGTGGAAATAATAATCTTTTAACTAAATATTGTTGAAACATAATAATTACATGGAAAAGAATAAAATTGGACCCTTACCTAATCCCATATACAAATATTAACTCAAAATAGATAAAAGACCTAAATATAAATCTTAAGACTGTAAACTTTTAGGAGAAAATCTGGGTCATAAAACCTCACAACATTGAAATTGGCAGTGATTTCTTGGATATGATTTCAATGGCACAGGCAACAGAAGAGTATACAAACTTCCTAAAAAATAAAAAAAATTGTATATCCAAAGACAATGTAAACAGAGTTAAAAGTTACTAATAGAATGGGATAAAATATTTCCAAATGCTATATCTGAAGGTATATTAATATTCCAACTAGACATCCTAAAAATTAACAACAATAAAGGCAAAGAATACAATTTAGAGATAGGTAAAAGACTAACATAAATAATGAATCTCCACAGATAACCAATCTTAGTTGTCTGTTGAATGGAAAATCTTGTTTCTCTGGTTCTGGTGTGTGTTACCTATTTCTTCTTTGTAGTTAATCTCGTTGAGTATTTTCTCTAGCGCTGGTTTTGAAGACATAAGTTCCTTCAGTTTCTGTTTGTCATGGAAGCTTCTTATTTCTCCATCTAATTTGATAGAAATTTTGCTGGGTAGAAAATTTTTGGCTGGAAGTTGTTTTCTTTCAGAGTTTGGAATATGTTACTCCAAGCCCTTCTGGCTCTCATGACTTGGTTTGGGAAGTCTGGAGTGATTCTAATTGGTTTGCCTCTGAATGTCACTTGGCCCTTTGTTTTTGTTGCCTTTAAGATTCTCTGCTTGGCTTCCACATTGGTCATTTTGACATTTATGTGACGTGGGGATCCTCTTCTCCGATCCTGTCTAAAGGGAGTTCTATAAGTTTCCTGGACCTGTGTATCGACCTCTTGCTCTATGTTTGGAAAATTTTCTGCTATTACTTCCTTGAAGAGATTGTTGATCCCTTTGGTTTCACTTTCTTTTCCCTCCTCTATTCCAATTATTCTTAGGTTAACTCTCTTAAAATGGGCCCATATTTCTTCAATGTCAGATTCCTGCTGTCGGATATTTTTTTCTAGATTAGAAACTATGCGTTCGTTTTTGGAATGATCATCTTCTAAGAGCGAGATTCTGTTCTCCATGTAGTCTAATCGGTTGTTCGTGCTTTGAATTGAGGCCTTTACTTCATTAATTGCATCCTTTATCTCTTTTTGGCTCTCTCTGAATTCTTTTCGAAGCACCTCTATTATTTCTACAGTTATTTTCCTGATTTGATCTTCTAGAAATCTCTGATTTTCTGTTTTATCGGGTTCTGATGTTGTGGGGTTGTGGGCATTCATTGCTCCAGTGTTATTCCTCTTTCCCATGATTTCGGAAGTTTGTGCCTTCTCTGGGTTCTTCCCTTGGGTCACTATGACTTCGCTTAAGGTGCTCTGGATCTCGAGTCTGTGGTATCTCTGACCCCACTACTCCTTTACTGGGTTGTATCACAGAGTCTCCGACCCAGGGTGTCGATAGAGGCTGCTTTAGACTATGGGGGGGTGCCAGGTTGCACATTCTCCTATGGTGCGATATCTCTGCCACCGCCACTCCCCCACTGGGTCAAGTCCCAGGGAGTACAGTACTGGGATTTCTCCACATTGGCCCGCAATTTGACTCACTGTTCTTGAGTACGCAGATGTAGCTGTACTGGACCTGGTGAATTCACTGCTGCTGCCGCCGGTGGCAATATGGCACTGCTGCCATGCCCTCGGCCGTGAGGCTGGCATATTTTTTCTTCTCTGGTTTTGAGTTCCACTCTGAGTCCCTGCAGCGTGTGCTGAGCTCAGCCACTGGGAGCTTTAGATGCTCTCTGCGCCAAAAGATCCCACCTGGTTGTTCCGCAGCGGCTCACCTCGGCTTGCTGTAGCCGTCCGGTGAATTCCCGCTGCCGCTGGCAGTATGGCGCTGCTGCCGCGTCCTCAGGCGTGAGGCCGGTGTATCTCCTCTGTGGCTCTGAGCTTTGTTCTCATTCCGCTTTCTCTCTGGAGCCTGGTGATTTTTTTGTTTCTTTGGTGATGGTGTTTTCTGGCTATGAAAGGTGCTGATTTTGTGGTCATTTGAGAGCTTTTTAATCTACAACCAAGAACTCAGGTGTCTAGGGATTATTAGAACAATCTTCAATTTTTCATCTGCTCCTGTCTTGTCTCCTATTCTTTCTTTTCTTAAATATATATTTAAGAAAAAAACCATATATTTGTTGTTTGTTTAGAAACAGGTCTCTAAATATAGAATACATTCAAAAAATTAAAAATCTTAGGTCTTCGGTTTCATAATAATTTTTACTTATTGTTTTTGTGGTACTGAAGATTGAACCTGGGTGGAGGAGTTTCTACCTCTGAGCTACACTCCCTGCTCTATTCTATTTTCAAACAGGGTCTCACTAAGTTACTATGTGCTAAGTGAATCTTCTTTTTTTTTTTTTTTGGTGGTGGTACTGGGGTTCCTGGAAGCCCTCCTACCTCTGGGCTACACTCCCAGACCCATTTTTACATTTTTATTTGGAAACAGGGTCTCCTAAGCCAGCGCACATGGCTGGCTTCAAACCTGCGCGATCCTCCTGTCTCTGCCTCCCAAGCGCGGGGATTACAAGCGTGCGCCACCACGCCCGGCTGAATTTTCTTTCTCAGCCTTCATAGTACTAGGATTACAGGCATGCACCATGATAACCAGCTCAGTTTCATAAGTTTTAATGATTGTATACAATCATAAAAGTATCAAAGTGAGATATAGGACTACTCGGGTACCCCATAATATTCTCTTATGCTTCCAACTTCTCAGCAGTTCCCTCTCCCCACTAGAAGCAACTACTTTCTAGCTTCTATGACCACAGCTTGGTTTAGCCTGTACCTGGAAAGAATACAAATAGAATCTTGAGTTTTCACTTGGATCTGACCTCTTTGGCCCAGCTTGATGTTTCTGAGGTTAATCTTGCAGCATAAACCAGCAGTTCATTCCTTTATATTGATGAATACTATTTGAATAGAAGTGGAGCTGGGGTTCAGGCTCAAAGACGGTTCAGTCAACCCTGCAAGGACTTCTGGAGCTGAACTGGCCCTGAGATGTCCTGAGTGCAGCAGAGATGGCCAAACTTTTATACCCCAGCATTGAGCAGTCATTGGGTGGGGGCTGAGAAGGGGCACAGGCTTGGGTGAGGCAGCTCTCCACAGCTGAAGGAGCTGACAGCTGAGGGCTGTCCTCCTCCTGTACGCCGGGATGGTAAGATTTATCAGAAGGACAAAAGGCCTCAAAGTCTCAGCAGCTCATCAGAGAAAAGTGTATTCCTTGCTCATGCAAGACCAACTTCCAAGGCAATGCAGTGTACTTGCATCTCGTGGCTCCAACATCTCAGGATGGGCTTAGTCTCCCTTTGGGTGAGGTGTCTCCTCACATCCTGTCTGTGCTGGAGTCCCTGAGCTCAGCCTCTCAGCTTCCTTTGCCACACAATAAAGCTCCATATT
This sequence comes from Muscardinus avellanarius, assembly GCF_963383645.1. NCBI lineage: Eukaryota > Metazoa > Chordata > Mammalia > Rodentia > Gliridae > Muscardinus > Muscardinus avellanarius. The sequence continues at coordinate 157,816,158 of NC_137786.1, forward strand.
GTGTTATATTAAAATAGACAAAGTTGCCAACATGCAAGGGATAGGAATGAAGATATATTTTTTGCTGCTCTTTATCTAGAACTTCAGACATGCACCAATTTTTCATTATTTTTCAGATTGACCAGGTGGTTTAAATTCCAGATTTGAGGGGTAGAGTGGGGAAGGAAAGGTGGTTTGTAAGAGAGAAGTAGCTTGCCTCTAAGAAATATGTCTCTCTGCTTACAAACTTTCATTTTCCACTTCCAAAGTATATTCTTAATTTTTCCACTCTGTGTATTCTCAGTGTTAAATAGGTCTTCGGTTTTATAATGATTTTTACTTATTGTTTTTGTGGTACTGGGGATTGAACCTGGGTGGAGGGGTTTCTACCTCCATGGTTAAAACCATGACTCTTGTTTGAATTATCTATATGGTCTAACTGCTGCTTCTCCTGCCCCCACAGTTTCCATATTTATTGTTTAAATATGTAAAGTACAGCATGTCAAGTGCAGTTTTAAACTTTTTGAGGGGTGGGGGTACTGGGGATTGAATCCAGGGGCATTCAACTTCACAGCAACATCCCCAAACCTATTTTTTTTTATTGTTTTTAATTTGAAACAGGTTTTCCCTAGGTTGCTGAGGACCTCAATGGGTAGCTGAGGCTGGCCATGAACCTGCAGTCCTCCTGTCTCAGCCTCCCAACTACTGGTATTACAAGTGTACATTACCGTGTCCCACTGAGTTTTAAAGTTCTAATCCCTTCTCATTTCAAGGTAAAAAAAAATTCAACATTTAACATGAGGAACCAGTCCCACAGGCTCTGCCCCGCCTCTCTTCCTCTCTGTGGCCCAGACACAAAGGAGCTTCCTTCCTAATCCTGGAAAGGTGACTCACCTTAGCTTCATGTCACAGCTACGGTCCACACTGGTCCCTGCAAGTGAACGTGATGCTCTGGACCTCCCCCACCCCTTTTTTTTCACTTGGGCATTAAAAGTGTCTCCTGCTCTGTGAAGCCTCCCCTAACCAGGGACCCAGGCCAGCACCTTACCATTCTTTTTTATTGTTCAATTGTACTTTGGTTTCTTCACCACACACATTACTAATTGAAATGGACTTGTCAATTGATTTATGGACTTGTTTCCTGAAGTGAATAAATGAACGTGAAATATATGCACATGTTCAAAGTCATTGGTCTTGAAGAGAGTCCAGGGATGGCACTTTTTCCTTTTTTTTTTTTTTTCTTATCTCTCCCAGCAATGTAGGTACTACTGTGGAGCCAAACAGATCTACACATCACCCCGAACCACGGCTGCAACCGAATACCCCTAGGAAGATAGCCAGGAGTCAAAATGCACCCACAAACTCATTCACATTCACCACACAGTTTAAATAGTTAATAAAAATAAATTTGTCTAAAATGCTTTGAAACAAGAAAAATGAATAAAAGAACCTTTGCCACCTGCCTCACTGTTTGAAACTACAATGAGAGAAATAGAGTCAGATTCTAACATTGTTTTGTTATGTTACCTTTAATATATGTGTGAACCAATACTGGGTGACAACACATTTTCAATAGATCAATAACTTAGAAAGGCCACACGCTTTTTTTCTGTGACTCTATTAACCTAATTGGTTAAAATGTCTCATTTTGCAAGAATCCGGTGAGGTTCTAAAGGGAGGAAAGGGAAGAAAATTGAAGGAGAATCAAAGCCCAGCATCCTCCAAAGTTGGTTCAGCGGATGGGATACTGGGGGTAATGATCAGGTTTCAGCAATCTCAACAGAACCTACTTCTCAGAAACAAAGCGTATTCAGCGGATGGAAACTTGCTGGACACACAGAAGTACTCGAGTCCAAGGAGGAAGAACAGTTCCGGGAGGAAGAACAAAAGTATGGCAAATTTAGTAACTACTACAGATTTTGTGAGGTTGAGGGGCGTGGCGGGAGAGACTCTCACGCACACCTAGTAAACCGCAAACTTGCTTCAAGTTCCGGGATAGACATTTGCCTGTTCCTGGAAAACTTTCATGCAGCAGAGCACTGAGCTATCTAGGTAGTCCCGGGGCTTAGGGGTCTGAAGTCAGGCAGCATTCGGAAGCCACAGCAGACTGCTGTACGCCCGGGCTCAAGGGTACAGGGTTGGCCACCAAAACTCTACGAGTGGTGCGCTCTGCGCCTCCCAACAGGCGCCTCTTGGCTGGAGCCTGGAGGCTCTGATCCTGAAGCCCTACTTCCCGGGGGCGACGAACAGGACCTCGTCTGCCAGACAGACCCAGGTTGGGTGGCGGGGCTGGGTCGGGCTCCTCGGAGTTGTGGACTTCGGCTTTAGACTGGGCAGCCTTGTCTCTGGCAGCTGATGGTAGCTCTGTCTCAGAGCACAGCTGGGCGCTGCAGGGAGTCTCGCTGCCTGAGGCCTTGGGCAGAGGAGTCTGCGGGGCCTGGCGGACTGGGAGGTGCTTCAGAGCCGGGGAAGGTCTCTTGGACGCGAGGGCGTCCCTCCAGGTGCTCAGCCCCTGTTTGGTGGGCGCCGGGGGCTCCGCGTGGTCCACGACCGTCCGGTCTCGCCCGCGTTTCCACAGCGCGTAGCGCTCAGGCTGCAGGATGCGCACGAAGGCGTCCATGGAGAAGCTCACCCCGGCCTCCCCGCAGCGGCACCGAGACGCCACTTTGCCATAATCGACCCACCGCGGCGTGGCGAAGTTGATGGCCTCGGCGCAGTTGAAGCCATGGTTGAAGCCCGCGTGGTAGCCGAAGGGAAAAGTGACCATGAACTCGCCGGCCTCCTGGGTCACGCGGCTGAACGGGATGCCATTCTCCTTGAGCACCGTGGGCGAGATGAGCGCCACCTTGTGGCGCAGGAAGGCCTCGCAGCCCCGGGAGCTGCCCGGGAACAGCGCCCTGGCCAGGCGCTCCAGGCGCTGCCCATGCTCCGGGGGCACCGCGTACCACGTCTTGGGCGACCCGAGGTGCAGGTAGTTGATGCTGTAAAGGTCCATGTCCTCCGTGTGCCAAGCAAAAGTGGTCTTCCACATGCCAAAGTACAGGTAGGGGGTGTTCACGCCCTCGATCACCACTCCACACTCCTGCTCCAGCAGGTCCTGGATAGTTCCCAGGTGTGCCAGGTTCCACTCCTTGGTGTTGGCATCAAATAAAGAGCCGCTGACATCAGCGCCATAAATGGGCGAGTCGTAGAGACGGTTCTTCCAATACTTTCTCTCCAGATCCTCAAAATTCAGGTGTGGGGGAGTCTGGTGTTTTGGGCTGTTGGCCAGTAGGCGATACTCCCCCACTGTCATGGCTTTCTTCTTTTTGTGGTACTGAGTAAATACCCCTGCCTGCCCAGAGACCACCTGCTGCAGGGGAGCTGCTATTAAGATGTCACTTATATCATCGTAGGACTGCCTGGCCCCCCATCCCTTTGGTGGAATTACCTTGGCAAGACCAGCCCTGTGTGCACCTTGGGATTCCATGTAAGTGATATATTTATCAAAATCATTAAACTCTTCTTTGGTTGGATGAAATATCATTATGCTACAGTTTGGATTCTGAGCACGATTGCTCTTAGGCTTCATAATACCAACTTAGTAAGTAGGAAAAATGCCAGTGTGTAAATATATGGTCTAGATAGTTGAGAATGCAAAAAAAAAATGATACTTTTAAATAATTGAGTAGCTATACATATATGGCAGCCAACTATTTAGCAAATGAGGTGAGACTCTTTCTTGGGCTTGTTGATTGACCAGCAGGTCTCCACTCAAGACAGCAGCTTAGCCCGGACACTGATGGTGACTCAGCCTGCAGCTATGAATACTTCCTCAGGTGCTACCTGGTCCGTCCTCTTGTGGTCTATTGAATTACCCAGACCTGGGTGGATGGTTCAAAGTAGGAGTGTGTCTTCAGGGGGCAGTGTCTAAACAAAATCTGAAAGAAGGAATACAGAAAGATTGAAATATATGTTCAGAAAAATATAAAGAATTACAAATTAAACATCATAATCGGATACTACTATTACAGAAAGGCTAAAATTTATAAGGTTGTCAGTACAAGTGATGATGTGGATGTGGAATGGAGCACCAGGGCTTCTCGTATCCTACTGGAGGGAATGTGAAGCACTTCAATTACTCTGGAGAGCTATTTGGACTGTATCTTCTAAAATAGAACATATGCATGTACTATGGTCCCACTGTTGTACATGCCTGCAAGTGTGTGTGGCTGTGCATTGAAAGGCACATCCAAGAATATTTATAATATTATTTCTAGTAACCAACTACTGTAAACAACCAAAATGTCCACTAATGGTAGAATGAAAAAGTGTATTGTGGCATATTCATATAACAGAACAACATATAACAATGAAGATAAACAAAAGTTACATAAAAATATGGAAATAGCTTTATATAGATGATTGAGCAAAATATTCAGACTCAAGAGACTACCTGTTACATCATTCCATTTATATAAAGATCAAAGTGAGAGAAAGTAATTTAGGTTCACAGTCAGATAGTGGTTACCACTGAGAAAGAGGCAAGGTGCTGGGCTTGTGGACCTAAAGGTGATCTCGGGAGTAATGCTAATCTGTTCAGAACCTAGGTACCAGTTATATACCTGTCAGATTAGCAAAGTGTGATAATCTACCAAACCATGATGATTTTCATGAATTTATGCATGTTATTTTTAAACTAAAATTTAGAGCAAATCCCATTAAACAAATATAAGAGGTATGTTTTCTTCTTTTTTAAATTTTTTTTTCAGTACTAGGGATGGAACCCAGGGGCATTCTACCTCCAAGCTACATCCCCAGCCATGTTTTTTATTCTTTATTTTGAAACAGGGTCTCGCTAAGTTGCAGATGGCCTCATTAAGTAGCTGAGACTGTCCGTGAACTGTGATCCTCCTGCCTCAGCCTCCTGAATGCTAGGATTGCAAGTGTGCACCACCATGCCTCGCCTATACTTGTGTTCTCAGTCTTGAGTTGTGCACCTGTCTCATCTACCATATAGTAATTTTGAGAGTATGGTCTATGTCTTGCTCATCACTGTATTTACCAAGAGATCTTAGTACTTTATACAGGGTAGGTACTTAAAACATCTTTATTAGAGAATAACTGAGGCCCTTTAGCACATGCTGCCCTCTCTCCTTTTGGTCATACACTGCTTTCTGCTTTCCTCTCATGGGAGGAGCAACAACGTTTCATGTCTGGCCTCTCCACTGGAACTCCTTAAATTGGCACCTCCCACTTGTCCCAGGATGATGGTCAATTAAATAATCACTATCATTGGTGTATTTGCTAAATCATGAGTCATCAGTCTTTTCCTCATTTAAACTACTGTCCTTTCTTTCCTTTCACCATCTTTGCAGTACCAAACATACCAAAGGCATAAACAAACACCCTCTATTCGGAAACCCGTTCCCGCATCTCTCCATCTCTCTCTCTCTCTCTCTCTCTCTCTCTCTCTCTCTCTCTCTCTCTCTCTCTCTTTATCTATCTATCTGACTCTGCCTCCACCTTCCTACTAAAATCATTCTCCATGATCATCCAATTGCCTTCCAGGGCGGCTCCACAGATTACACTTTACTGCTCCATGTCACTGATTCATAGAACACTTCTCCCTGCCTCTTAGGCCTTCTCTAACCTCTAGGGCACTTACAGTCCTCTTTATTCTATGGTTCTCCTTTTTCTCTTGGTTTCCATCTCCCCTTCCTACCACACAAATGTAGACTTATCTCAAAGTTCAGTTCTTATCCCTGTGAACTTGCTTTCTTTCTCCCTTTAAATTTCCTACTTAAGTTCAATGGTGTTTGTTAGTACTCTGCTCATTCCTTTTAAACATACTATTTATTGTCATAACTTTCTCTATTACTGATATTCCAGATATTCTCCTAAACTTCTGCTTTGATTCTCCATCTTGGATGGTCCACTGAGCCCCTAAAAGTCCACTGATGAAGTACAGATTGATCATTTTTCTCCTCCTCCTCTTTCATTCTCATACATTCTCTCTGTCTCTCTGTCTCTGTCTCTGTCTCTCTCTCTGTCCCCCATACTGGAGATTGAACTTAGGGGCATTTCACCTCTAAGCTACACCCCTAGACCTATTTTATTTTTATTTTGAAACAGGGTCTCATTAAGTTGCTGAGGGCCTCACCAAGTTGCTGAGGCTGAATTCAAACCTGCAATCCTCCTGTCTCAGCCACAGGTACTGAGATTAAAACTATTTTCTCTTTTAAATGGCTTTATTTAACGCCGGTCATGGTGGCGCACACTTGTAATCCCCGCGTTTGGGAGGCGGAGACAGGAGGATCGCGTTGGTTTGGAACCAGCCTCGCTGGCTTAAGAGACCCTGTTTCCAAATTAAAAAAAACATAAAATAGGTCTGGGTGTGTAGCCCGGAGGTAGAAGGGCTTCCAGGAACACCAGTACCAATAAATAAATAAATAAATAAATAAATAAATAAATGGCTTTATTTATATCAATGCTAATACAGTTATCCTAGTCAACATTGACAATTACAGCCCATTTTCCCCAAAAATGTGGTCAGTTACTGTAAGACAACTCCATTATAGTCTACCATGAGACCTCAAGAATATCTGTGCACCCCAGGAAGGATTCTGTAAGTGCCCAGATATGTGTATCATGTGATAGTCCCCCATTACATCCTAATTTTTAATCTTTAAAATATTCTACAATAAGTTGGTTATATTTTAATACATTTATAAAAATATAATCAAACAGTTTTTATATGTCAATATTTGCTCTTAAAATTGAAAAAAGTGAGACAACTTAGAAAAAGAGCTCAAGATCAGAAACTTAAATATCATGCTGAGGGCCTTTGCCCTAAGAGATAATAAAATGCTGACTATATCACACAAGCCCCCATTTCTTCTTGGGCATACAATTTAAATGAGCTTTGAGTGAGCACTTTGTTTGATAAGCTACATTAATTCCTTTCTATATTTGTAAGGCCTATGAGAATGTACACATATATTACACAGATCGTCTTCTGCTGTTGCACATTAGAAGGAAGCACTCTGGTTCTCTAAATTCACCTCTGTATTTACAACAAAACTGCCCCAAGATTTGCCAGGTACCGTGACAGAGTGAGCTCTCTATTCCAGTCACACGTGTCACTTTTCTACAAGTCTGAAATGGTTCCTTTCCCTGTGAGACTGCCTTCTTGCTTCTCAAGTGGAGCCACAGGTCCCAGATGCTTGCCTTCCCATCTCAAACATGCTCCTTCCTGTGTTATCCTTATCCATGGTAACAACAGTAACACGGAATCCTTCACTTAGAGTTCTTCATCTAGAGTCAGAGTTCCGACAACCGAAGTAAATAATGCCTTTTCTTATCAAAGTGACTAAAAAGTGATACTTTCTCCCTGAACTTGAAGGATTTCTGGAAACAAGAAAATCTTTACAGCTGGTGTAGTGGCACACACCTGTAATCCCAGTACTTGGGAGGCTGAGACAGGAGTATTTGAGGCTGGCCTCAGAAACTTAGTGAGGCCCTCAGCAAATTAGTGAGACTCTGTTTCCAAATAAAATATAAAATAGGGTTGGGATATAGTTCACAAGTAGAATGCCCCTGGGATCAATCTCTAGTACACACAAAAGAAGGAAAGAAAGAAAGAAAGAAAGAAAGAAAGAAAGAAAGAAAGAAAGAAAGAAAGAAAGAAAGAAAGAAAGAAAGAAAGGGAAGGACTTCTATGCCTTTTAAAATAATGCCTCCTAAGCTTCCCTGGTGTGTCAATGTGTGTGAGTGTGTCGGTTTTTTTTTTTTTAATGGGGAAAGTGAAAAGGTGAGAAGTGAAATCAGAAAGCAAGTTGAAAAGCACCTTTCACTGCAGCCTTTGCCCACACTGTAGGATGAGAGCAGAGCTTTTTGTCTCTTATGTGGCATAGGTATTTCAAATCTGTCACTTTGAATGAGAAAGGTGTTTTCAAAATGCCTTAACTTCAGCTATTATTTCTTCTAACAGTCAATATCTAAATACTGTGTTTAACACTTTCTTTTCAAGTTAGAAAATCTATTTACCATTCACTAAAATAATTTATAATCATAATACCTGATAACTGAAAAACTTCAGTTTTTTAAAGATAAATAATAATTCAACATTTTTTAGTTTATTGAACAGGTATTTTGTTTTCAGTTTTCCACAATTGTGACCAATCACTTAAAATATTTGTCCCATATTTCAGTGTCTAAAACAGTATAGCTAGTAAAATATTTGTGAAATAACTAAAATGTCTTAGGATATTTATAAGTGAAATTACTTTATTGTGAAATTAAATATTTTAAGATCTTTAATGGGTAGCAAAAACTTTCCAGCCACTTCCATTTTACATCCTTAATATTGAGCAACTTTATTTTGAAAATAAATCTTTTACTAATTTGGTAGGTGAATAAATATAGCTCAAATTATAATAATACACATTTCTTGGATTACCATTAAGTTAGTTTTTTCATAAATATTAGCCATTTGATTTCATCATACATATCGGTTCATATTTTGTGCCCATTTTTCTCTAATATGGTCCTTGTCTGTTTTCTTATCTATTTATATGAACATTTTACACATTAAGCCCTCTATTTGATGTTAATAGTTTTTCCAATTTGCCATTTTAAAGTTTATATTTATTTGGTTCAATTTAACAAAAATGTTTTATGACTTATATTTCAGTGTTTTATGTTGCTGAATATACTTTCCCATCTAGAGGCACACAAATACTATCTTAGTATTTTTTCATTTTATATCCTAATTCTATTTTTCTTTTTTGGAGGAAATTTTTACATTGCTTTGTGGGTATTGGTATGAGAACAGACATAAGGGAGATGCACATCTATTTCCTAATTCTTTGTAAATAACCTGCTCATTGTGTGTGGGGGTTATTTGTTTGTGGTGTTTGTTGTTGCTGTGGTTTGGTTTGGTTTTTGAGATAATTGGTTTTTGAGTGTTTCTTTCTCTCAAAATTTTTCTCTGTTCCAATGTTCTTAAATTTTATTAATCTCAAAAATAGGTTCTACAAGGTTAGGGAACATTTGAGTTTCTTCTTTGATAACCTTCTCCACTCCTTTTCCTCATTACATAACTCCTTTTAATTGGATATTGGAACATTCATGGATTGAAAAGCTAATTTTCCTATTTTTTGCCAAATTTTCTATTCCTTTTTCACTGCACAGTATCTTCTGAAAATTTTATTCACTTTTATCTTCCAAACTTCCTTCCATTTGTCTTTTTCATTTCTCTTATATTTTAAAATTTTAATAGGACATTTATGTTTTGGTGGGGAAATTTGTTTTGTTTTATATAGATTTCCTTTCTTTTTTAATTGTCTTGTTTTTGTTTTATAAATGCATTTATTCTTTCATTTCCTGGAAAATACTAAAATATCACTGGTATTTGAAATTTTATTTTCTGCCAGGCATGGTGGCGCACGCTTGTAATCCCCGCGCTTGGGAGGCAGAGACAGGAGGATTGCGCAGGTTCGAAGCCAGCCGCGCTGGCTTAAGAGACCCTGTTTCCAAAAACAAAATAGGTCTGGGAGTGAAGCCCGAAGGTAGAAGGGCTTCTAGGAACCCCAGTACCACCAAAAAAAAAAAAAAGAAATTTTATTTTCTGCTTTATGGCCTGTTTCCTTGAAATTGCTTTTGGTCCATTTTGTTTCTTTATGTTTGTATTGGTCTCTATCTTTCACAGTTAAGACTTTCTTTTTTATTTTAATTTTTTTAAAATTTTTATGTGGATCATATTGAAAATGGCATACATTCAGACTGTGCTTGGTGCCCTCTCACCCCCACTTCTCCTTCCCTTCTCCCAACAATGAGTGTCCAGGTTGACCATGCTACATTCATACTTTTACACAGATTTGAATGGAGCTCCTCCACTAATCAACCTCAGCCTTCTTCGTCTCCTACCCTTCCATTTCAGCTTTGCTGAGGTTTCCCTTCCATTATCTGGAGTCCCTCTGGTATTCCTAATAGTCCCTAATTTGGGCATATTAGAGAAAACTTATATCCCTTCTCTTTCTGTGCTTGGCTGATCTCACTTAATGTCCTCCAGGTCTTTCCATCTTCTTGTGAATGACATGATTTTGTTCTTCTTTAAAGCCGAGTAGACTTCCATTGTGTGTAGTTAGTTCATATTACAAAAGCATAGCTCCTAAAAGCTGGTGAGAAACTCAGGGTATGAGCATGCGTTTGGGGATTGTGCTGTCCCGCATGGTGATCTGGCTGTTTTCTGGACAAAGTCCTAATGCTGGCATCTCTAGAGCTGATCGTATTCAGTAGTAAAGGATCCACCATCTTCCTGATAGAGGCAACAGGTCTGGTTTCCCCCAACAAAAGGAAAGAGGCCTAAAAGTTTCAGTATCCAATTTGAAAACTTAATGAACTTATTTCCCCATGACAAACATAATCTCAGTGGTTTCTGAAGATTCCCACTCTGGAGACCACCTTTTCCACTTATGGTAGAAAATAGAGCTCAATCTTCTTCCAAGGTCTGAGTGTGCCAGTTTACTTGACTCGCAAAGGCAATCTAGAGCTCTACGTCACAGACTTCCAACAAATCTTCTTTTCAACAGCCACTCCCAGAGGTACTGAACGTCATGACATCCTAAACCTTTGTATCACTTCTTGACTCTCTTCCCTGTCAATTTAGAAATTAACCCTTCTTCATCTTCTTTCCAACTTTCATATTTGGCACAATATTGTCTGCTTTGTCACTTTTTCTCTTTGTGAATTTATTTCTTAAATCACAAATCCTAGCTGGAAGTGATGGTGCATGACTGTAATCCCAGAACTTGGGAGGCTGAGACAGGAGAATCACAGGCTTGAGGCCAGCCTCAGCAACTGGCAAGACCCTGTTTCAAAACAAAAAATAAAATATAGGACAAAGGGCGTAGCTCAGCGATAGGCTTCTGGAGTCAAACCCCAGCATCCATTTTTAGCTGTGCATTTCTTCATATGCTATTTTTACACATTATTGGTACGTGATAGTCTCACATCATAAAGGAGTTCATAGTGATAGTGACACATGCACACAGCACTTGGTGGGCTTTCCCCTCCTCCCTCCCAGTCCTCCCCTTCCCCATACAGGGCACTGAGATTGACATTGGTATTCTCGCACATATACATAATGTCGATGGAAGTGATCCCTTCATTTATCCTCCCTCTCCTCTGCCCTCTTCCCCTAGACCCTCTCCCTGGCTTCACTGTAGTTTCTTCTCCATTATCTGAAGTCCTTCTGGTATCCTGATACCTCCTTAGTTTCTGAGTATGAGAGAAACCATATGACCCTTAAGTTTCTGTGACTGGCTAATGTGCAGCCCTCTTTAAAAACATTTTTTTCGCTGGGCATGGTGGCGCACGCTTGTAATCCCCGCACTTGGGAGGCGGAGACAGGAGGATCGCGCAGGTTCAAAGCCAGCTGCACTGACTTAAGAGACCCCTTTCCCAAATAAAAAGTATAAAATAGGTCTGGGAGTGCAGCCCGGGGATAGAAGGGCTTCCGGGAACCCCAGTACCACAAAAAAAAAAAATTTCTTTTTGAAACTGGGTCTTGCTAAGTTGCTGAGGCTGGCCTTGAATCTGCGATCCTCCTGTCTCAGTGACCAAGTACTTGGAACAGAGGTGTGCTCCATCATGCTTGGCTTCCATAGCCATGGCTCTAGTCAACTCGGTTTATTCGTTGCCCCTGACTGTGCTCTTCTTCCTCACTCTGCTTCTTTCTCCCTCCTCCTTTTAAGTTATAACCCTTGACTTCCAGACCAGTCCCAAACTGCTGCATGAGGAATCTTTCTCAGACATTCCTAGACCTTGGTGAAGATACGATCCTTTACACTCCATGGGCATGATTTGCTTAGGCCGTGTGTGTGTGTGTGTGTGTGTGTGTGTGTGTGTGTGTGTTGATTCAAATTGTTGATGTGGGAGCTCTCCAGAGCCCATTTACTTGACAGGCGGCTTTCTTCTCTAATGGGCACTTGTCTAAGGTATAAATCTCTTCTGTGAGATGTTTTTGCTTCTTTCTCCATAATAGCAGCATGTCTCTGCCCCACAAACTCAATATTCCTTTGTTGATAAGCTGCATAGAAAAGGGAAGAAAAAAGGGTAACTTTTCCTGTACCCCTTGTGCCTACAAATGCCACTATGTGATGCGGATCTCTTAAGAACATCCAAAGGAGTACAGATATGGAGAAGTAAGGCGCATGGCAGGAAATATCAGTCAGAATAGCACAGATTAAACTTTGACATAAACCTAGGTTGGGATTTGGCCTTTAAATCCAGTATTTTTTTTTCTGGTACTGGGGATGGAACCCAGGAGAATTCTACCTCTGAGCAACAACACCTTCAGACCTATTTTTTATTCTTTATTTTGAAACAGGGTCTCACTGAGTTGCAAACAGCCTCACTAGGTAGCTGAGGCTGGCCATGAATCGCAATCCTCTTGTCTTGGTCTCCTAAATGCCGGGATTGTAAGCATCCACCACCACACGTAGCTTAAATCCAGTAATTTAAATGTCATATTTCTATTTCATTGTGACATATAAGATATTGAGAATGAGATTATTAAGCTCATTTAGATGATCTTTATTTACTTTGATGTGCTGCCTGGATACCACAACAGTAATAGTGGTATATATAGCAGAACTCAGGAGTCTTCTTGAATCTATCTATAAAGATGTACTATTTAATGAGGCAATTACTAACATATTGTTCTTTGAATTATCAATACACTTTAAATACATTTCTTGAGTAGCGTGAGGTCTGATTCTTGGATTCTCCCCAGAGATTCTGCAAACTGCTCAGTACTTTAAAGAACAGTATCTTTTGGCTTAAACTAGAGTGAATTTAGTATGCAACTAAAAGAACCTTGACCAATATACTTCCTTTTCTTTATTCCTACTCCTTGCATAAAATCATCATGAATTTGAGCTATTTTTTGTTATTTTTCCTGGTATCTTTAGACTTTGCAATTTTAGATATTGTGGACACTGATACTATAAAAAATGTGGGTTCTATTCTTTTATGACTACCCCTGCAGCTCTCATACAGTTGTATAAATTGTTTGTGTTTTTTTTTTTTGTGTGTGTGTGTGTGTGTTACTGGGGATGGAACCCAGGGGCATTCTACCTCCGAGCTACACCCCCAGCCCTAGTTTTTATTCTTTATTTTGAAACAGGGTCTCACTGGGTTGCAAAAGGCCTCACTATGTAGTAGCTGAGGCTATCTTCAAACCATGATCCTCCTGTCTCAGCCTCCTGAATGCTGGGATTACAAGCGTGAGCCACCACGCCTGGCTTGTATCAATTGTTTTGGTTAAATGAAAGGCCTTGAGTTTTACTCTGTAAAATTAGTTATAGCTGATTCATGTAGCAGTGTACTGTAATTCCACTATCACTCATGTATAAATTTTTATCTTAGTTTAAAATTACCTCATTGTTTCATTTGTTTTTATACACATTCATTTTCCAGATTTATTTCCAGAAATTTAAATCTTCTAAATGCACAAAATACACCAGGTACTGAAGCAGATTTCCCAGAAGCATTCTTTCTGGAGCCCTCTGGGCATACCTGAATCAGACTGGTTAGTCTTTGGGTTGTTGCATGGCATATATCCTAATTTTTTTCATCCACCATATTCCAGGGGAATAGCTTTCCCTACTAGTCAGATGCCTTGTTTTTCTCCATCTCAGTCTTATTCACTTGTGTTGGTAGGGCATATCTATCAGGAGCATTTTTGGAAGCTTCATTAGAGATTAAGTAGCTCATATGATCTCCAGGAGGAACAAAGACTAGGGCTTGAAGACTGTGCATCCAGGAACAATACTTAAATCATCTAATAAACACACTGAAGTATTCATTTAATACTTTTTGTCAATAGCACCAAAGACTCTGAGCAAGGGACATTTCCAACTAGAATTTCTGCTGTGCTGCTTCTGAAAGTTCACTGTCTCTTATTAATCTCCTCCAGAAACAGATCTTTTGCAAAATCTACCTCCTCATTTCTTCAAAGGAGGTTCTCCATGGAAGGGTGGGATAGGTCATATGTCTGTCTTTGCTGAATAGCTGCTGCAATAGCTGGCTTCAACTTTAGTGTGGCAGGGATAATGCAGAAACTTCCTCAGATATAAAAAGGGATCTGGTTGACACATGCCTGTAAGCTCAATACTTAGAAGGCTGAAACAGATCACAGGTTTTGAGGACAGCCTGAGTAAGTAGTGAGACTTTCATCAACCTAGCAAGACCCATTTTCAAAAATAAAAATAAAATAAGGCTGAGATTGTAGCTCAGGGGTAAAATGCACCTGGGTTCAATTCCCAATACCACTAAATAAATAAATAAATAAATAAATAAATAAATAAATAAATAAATAAAGTTTTGGGGTGGCCATAAATATCACAACTGTTTATCAGAGTTTGCACATCTGAAATACTTTTGTTCTATCTTCATGCTTTTCTTTCAGAATTCTGAAGACATTCTTCCATTGAATTCTACCTTCCTAAAAATCTAAAATCAGTCTGTTTTCTGATCCTTTATGTACAACCTATTTTAATATTCTAGACAGTATTAGTTTATTCTTTTCTTCTCATTTCCTAAGATTTCATGAAGATCTGATTGGTAAAACTTTCTTGTCAACTGTTGTGCTAGACTTTCCAGTGTTGAAACCCATGTTTTCCATTGCTGTGAAGTTGTTGCACATAATTCTTTGGTGCATTCTTTCACACTCTATTTTTAGTTCTCGTTTTCTCTCTTCCTATATACAATTAGCTGAACATAAAACCTAACTGTCCTCTGATTTCCTTATATATTTCTTATTTTCCAACATTTGGTTTTTTTTTATTTGCCAAATCTCAATTTTCTTCAGTTTTCAGAAATTATTTTTTTCTCTAAATATTCCCTTTATTATATATTTTTAAAAATTTTCCACGGCCAGCTGGGCATGGTGGCACATGCTTGTAATCTCCGTGCTTGGGAGGCAGAGACAGGAGGATAGCGCAGGTTCGAAGCCAGCCTTGCTGGCTTAAGAGACCCTGTTTCCAAATAAAAATATAAAAATAGGTCTGGGAGTGTAGCTCAGAGGTAGAAGGGCTTCCAGGAACCCCAGTACCACCAAAAAAAAAAAAAAAAAGAAAGAAAGAAAGAAAGAAAGAAAGAAAGAAAGAAAGAAAGAAAGAAAGAAAGAAAATAAGAATTCCATGGCTACATCTTATCTCTAAGAATATTATTTACAGGCATTTTTTTAAAGTTTCATTTTCTCTCTTCATTGCATCTGTTTCTTCTGCATTTGCCACTGCCATTTCAGGATGTTTTAGCCATTCATGTTAAATATATTCCTCATGTTTAGTTTTACATGGCTTGTATTAAGAATCAGGCACTAAGGAATTACATTTGTGATGTATACCTCATGAGTTTCATGAGTATGCTCTGACAAGGATTTAGTCATTTCCTGGGGGGATAGAAATCCCTGTCAGTAATTGAAAACAAATGTCTAATAAAAGGGCTCTAAATGTATACATTTATCTAATTTGAAATTGGGGCCCCAGGACTTTAAAAAAAAAAACAGAGTCTGTAACAAAAAAACCTGCATCCCGACCAGCAAGAGTTGAGACCTTCATATTTCATATTTGCTTCATGTAGTTTTTAAACTTTATTGACATAGAATTTACACAACACAAAATCCATCCATTTTCAGTATACACTTCAATGGCTTTTCATATATTTACAAAGCTGTGCAATCTTCACTGTAACCTAATTTTAGAACATTTCCACGACTTCAAAAAAAAAAGAATCTTTGTTCCCATCTGTAGTCACAGCCCACTTCTACCCTGACCCTCCAGCCAACCACTAATCTACTTTTTAATTTCTAGCAATCTGCCTACTCTTCATATTTAATATAAATGGAATCATATAATGTGATCTTTTGCGTCTGGTTTCTTTCACTCAGCATGTTTTTTAGGTTCATCATGTAGTATATATGGGTATTTTGTTTCTTTTCATGGCCAAATGATATTCTATGGTATGCCTAATTCATATTTTGCATATCCATTCATCAGTTAATGGTATCTGGTTGTTTTCATTTTTAAGATTTTATACAAAGTGCTGTTATGAACATTCATGTACAAATCTAGTCAGACATGTTATTTCTCTTGAATAGAGAACCCTAAAAACTCAATGTTTAACATTCTGAGAAATTTATATTGTTTTCCAAAGTAACTGTAACATTTTATTTTCCCACCCACAATATATGAGGGTTACAATTTCTCAGACATCCTCATCAACACTTATCTTTCTTAATTCTAGTAACTATGAAGTCGCAGTCATTATGGTTTTAATTTGCATTTACTTAAGGAATAAGTGTGCTGTGTGAGTACCATCTCATATACTTAATGACTGTTCACATATCTTTTGGAAAAAATTCTATTCAAATCCTTTACTTATTTTTTAAAATGTGTCTGATAAGCCGGGAGTGGTGGCGCACGCTTGTAATCCCCACACTTGGGAGGCGGACACAGGAGGATCGTGCTGGTTCAGAGCCAGCCTCGCTGGCTTAAGAGACCCTGTTTCCAAATAAAAATATAAAATAGGTCTGGGAGTGTAGCCTGGAGGTAGGAGGGCTTCCAGGAACCCAGTACCACCAAAAAAAAAAAATGTGTCTGATAGTTGAGTTGTGAGAGATCTTTATATGTTCCGGTCACAAATCCCTTACTGTATATATGACTCATATATATTTTCTTTAAGTCTGTGGGTTTTCTTTTCACTCTCTAGACAATGTTTTTTGAGATGTAAAAGCTTTGAGTTTTAAGAAGGTCCAAATTATCAAGTTTTAATATTGTTACTTATACTTTTGTGTTGTGTCTAAGAAATTATTGCCTAGCCTAACAAAGATTTTCCTCTAATATTTTTATAGCTTTAGCTTCCATTTAAGTGTATGATTTTTTTTTTCAGTGCTGGGGATTGAACCAGGAGCTTTAGGTATCTGTGATCAATTTTAACTTAATTTTTGTGTAGGGATCCAAATTCATTTTCTTATATGTAGATAATCAGTTCTTCCAGCACCAGTTGTTGAAGATTATTCTTTCCACAACTGAACTATCTTGTAACTTTTGTTGCAAATCAACTGACCATAAGTGTGAGGGTTTATTTTGTACTTTTAATTTGTTCCATCAAACTTATCCTTGTACCCAAGTCTTGATTATTATGGCTTGGTGGCTGTAAAATTTTCTTTTTCAAGGTTATTTAGGCTATATTGGGTTCTTTACATTTCCATACCGATTTTAGGATCAACTTTTAATTTCAGAAGAGGAAAAAAACCTTGCAGAAATGATAAGAGAGTGCACTATAGATCAACTTGGGGAGCATTACTATCTTAACTATGTTAAGTCAGTCTTCTGGCTCCATGAATAAGAAATGTCTTTCCATTTGTTTGGCTGTGTGTGGAGAGATACTGGAAATGGAACCCAGGGGCATTCTACCTCCGAATCACACCCCCAACCCTATTTTTTATTATTTTTATTATTTATTAATTTATTTATTTTTGTGGCACTGAGGATGAAACCCAAGGGCCTTCTGCCTCCAGGCTATAGGCCTATTTTATATTTTATTCAGAAACAGGGTCTCACCAAGCTGAAAGCCTCACTAAGTAGCTGAGGCTGGCTTCGAACCTGCGTGATTCTCCTGTCTCAGCCTCCCAAGAACTGAGATTACAAGTGTTCGCCACACCAGGCTGTTCTTTTTATTTAGTTTTTTTTTTTTTTTTTTTTTTTTTTTTTTTGCGGGTCTGGGGATGGAAACCAGGGACATTTGATCCCCAAGCTACAACCCCTGCCTTATATTCTTTATTTTGAAACAGGGTCTCACTGAGTTGCAAAGGGCCTCACTAAGTAGGTGAGGCTGTACACAAACTGTTATCCTCCTGTCTCAGCCTCCTGAATGCTGGGATTACAAGCTTGCGCCATCACGACCAGTTTATTCTTTTTATTTTGAAACAGGGTGTCACTATGTGTAGAGAGCCTCACTAGGTACCTGAGATTGTCCTTGAACCTGTGATCTTCCTGTCTCAGCCTCCCAAATATTGAGATTACAGGGTGCACACCATGCATGGTTTCCATTTATTCAACTTTTATTTAGCAACATTTTATGTTCCCTACTATATGGCTTTCATTCATTTTGCTAAATTTATTCCTAAGCATTTTATTCTTTTTGAAAATAGTATGAATATAATTTTTCTTAATTTTGTTTTTAGATTGTTATTGCACAGAAATAAACTGATCTTGTATCCTGAACTTTGCTGAACTTCTTTTAGTTTTAGTAAATTTTTAGTTTGCTAGGATTTTTTTTTTTTTTACATACAACACCATGTTGTCTGTAAATAGTTTTATTTCTTCCCAATCTGGATGTATTTCCCCCACCCCTTGCCTAAATGCCCCGGCAAAAAACTAACGTATCATACTGATAGAAGTAATGAGAACAGACATCCTTAAGGATCTTGTTCTTACTCAAGTACTTGTGTGTGTGTGTGTGTGTGTGTGTGTGTGTGTGTGTGTGTGTGTGTGTTTTACTGGGGATGGGACCCAGGGACATTCTACCTTCGAGCTATACCCCCAGCCCTACTTTTTATTTGAAACAGGGTCTCACTGATTTGCAAAGGGCCTCAGGCTGTCCTCGAACCGCAGTTCTCCTGTCTCAGCCTCCAGAATGCTGGGATTACAAGCGTTCACCACTACACCCAGCTTTTTCTCCAAGTACTTTTAAGTAGAAAAAAACAAATATTTCAGATGGTAGACAGCCCTTTCTGTTCCTATCTTCTTTCTCCCTTCTCATAGGTAACTACAATAACAAATATGGAACATCTATCTTTTGATATAGCTTTTCATTTGTGTATTTGTTTGTCCATTAATAATAGGATAATAAGTTGTATACTGCTATTTTTATATAAATGATAGTATACTTATATGATCATTTCCTACAACTTTAAAATTTAACATTAATGGTTATGACATAATCATATACACATATGCACATATATGCATGTATACACAGATATGTATATATAAATATATACACATACATACACAAGCTACATATAGTCTGCTTTAAGAATTATTTTCTATAATGCATTTCTCTATTGGTGGATACTTACATTACTTCCAGTGCTTTCCATTATAAGCCATGGTACATGAAAAACCTTTTGCATGTGTCTTTGAGCTTATGTGTGACTAATTATTTAGGGTAGATACTCTGAAGTATTATTTCTAAATGATATAGAGACTACATTTTATATTTTACTAGGCAATATTAAATTGCTTTATTTAGTCAAATTGCTTTACTTAAAAACATATCAACTAATAGAGCAGGATAGGATATTTTCTGTTTTCCCCCCATTTCCAGATGCACTTGATAATATCACTTTTTTGGTTTTTGGCAATTTTACTATCTTTTTATTTCATTATTAATATTATTACTATGTGGCCTATTTACCGGTGAAATCAAATACCTTTTCACTAATTTACTGAACTTTTCTGGGTTCGGTTTTGTGAACACCCAGTTATGTCTTTTACTTATTTTTCAATTAGATTGCTTTTTCTATTGATTTGTAAAAGTTCTTTACATGTTGAGAATATTAAATCTGTGTCTTTTGTATTGTTGCAAATACCTTATTCCAGCCAAACAGCACCTCCTTAAACTGTTTATGATGTTACAGATATTTTGAAACAATTAAGTCTAGTCAAATATATTAATCTGTGACTTGTTCCTTTGTGCTTTACTTAAGTAAGCTATCTCTTTGAGGTCACTAAAATCATGTCTTCCTGTAATTGTTTTGTCATTTTTGTCTCTCCCCGTTTACAACACTGTCGTGGGAAGGGATCTTACCTTTGGTTTGGACTTGTTTCTGGTGTTTTGTTTGCTTATTTGTTCATTTATTCATAAGTTCAGTTCCCTACCACCATTTTCCCCTGTGAGTTGGAATCTTCCTCTCATATAGCATGTTACCATATAAGCACAGATCTCTTTCTAAGATCTACATCTGGTCCACTAATTGGTTTGTACTTCTCTTTGCTAGTGCTATACTGTTTTAATTACTGGAACTTTATACTTAGCACTGATAGTAAAGAAAATCTTCATATCCTAATTTATCTTCTTTCTGAATTAATTTGGCTAGATTTATAGAGTTAAACTTCAGAATTCATCTTAGAGTAAATCTGTTACATTCTACAAAATCTTACTGGTTTGAGTTAGAATTGCAATAAGATCACAGAAAACTTTAGGGCAGATTTTCATAATGACTATTTTAAGCATTTGTACCCATTAACTGGCATATTTCTCCATTTATCTAGATCTTTTTGTGAGTACTTCAATAAAGTTTCAGGATTTTATCTAATCAAAACAATACTATCTGTTTCCCTATGTATATCCTTAGGAGCATTATAATTTTTTTTTTTTTTACAATACTGGGGATGGAACCCAGAAGCATTCTACCTTTGGGTTACACCCCCAGCTCTATTCCTTATTATTTTGAAAAAGGGTCTCACTGGGTTGCAGATGGCCTCAATAAGTAGCTGAGGCTATTCATAAATCGTGATCCTCTGGTCTTGGCCTCCCAAATGTTGGGATTATAAGCATGCACCACCACGTCCAGATGGAGCATTATAATTTTTTTTTAAGAGCCTTAAGATAGAGGCCCCTTCTTGTGTAGTAACAGTTTTTGGGAATAAATGAGAAATGAAGAACTCCCCTTCCTCTTTTTTTTTTTTTTTCAGTACTGAGGATGGAACCCAGGGGCATTCTACCTCTGAGCTACAACCCCAGTCCTATTTTTTTCTTTATTTTATTTTATTTTATTTTTATTATTTTTTATTTTATTTTTTAATTTTTTTATTGGTGCATTATATTTATACAACATATTGGGGTAAAAAAACTTGTGTGTACAAACATGTACTCATCGCTGATTTAACCCCTACCCAATTCCTACCCCATTCCCTCCCCATCCCTCCCTCCCTTGCATTATAATTTTTAAGTGTCATAAATAGAAATGTTTTTCTCTTCATTTTCTCATTTCTTATTGATCATATATTACTTTTTAAACCTTATAGTTCCTATGCTCTATTAATTTTACTATTTTAACCATAGATTCTAGAATTTTTCATGTAAATAATCATATTTCCTGGGAAAACATAAATTATTTCCTCTCCTCCATTATTCATTTTTCTTTTTTATTCTATTTTATTTTGATTCTGGGCAGAAATGTAAGCCTTAAATAACTAGATGTAGCCAGGCATGCTGGTACACGGTTGTAATCCTAGCATTTGGGAGGCTGAGACAGGAGGATCCAGGTTCGCAACCAGCCTCAGCTACTTAGGCCTTTTGCAACTAAGTGAGATCCTGTTTCAAAATAAAGAACAAAAAATAGGGCTGGGGGTGTAGCTCGGGGGTAGAATGCCCGTGGGTTCCATTCCCAGCACGGCAAAACAAAACACACACACACACAAAAAAAAAAAAAAAACTAGATGTGATCTTTAGTAAAATGCTGAAGATTAACTGTGTAAAATTCACACTCATTTCAGATATTAGAAAAGTGGTTCTAAACTTTAACCTTAGTATAGCCTATCATTTATTACTTAAAGGGAGACATTTTTGAGAGTAAAGGTATCTAGGCATGTCAAGCATAAACCAGAACTCTACTGACACATAAAGCAGTTAAAGAGCAAAAGGCACAGAGAACTCTATACTCCCAAACTACAGGATATTTTTCAAGTTATTATAAAAATTGTGCAAAATTTACCATAAAACTATGACCATAAAACAAGTTTTAACAAATGTCAAAGGGCTAAAAACAGAACATGTTCTCTAACCATAAAATAATAAAGTTAGAAATTAATAAATTAGAAAATTCCTAATTTTATAAAATTATCTAACTCATGGGGAAAATGGTAGTAAGTACTGGATTTTTAAATTTCTAGATAAACTTTTAATGAGAATGAAACAAAAACTAGAATTCTGAGAATACTTTCATCTACATGACAATGATACTACTACTTTTCAAATCCTATGGGATACTGGTAAGTAGTATTAAAAGAAAGACTTAAAGCCTTAAATAAATATGTAAGAAGAAGACTAGAAAACTAAATAAACTAAGTATCCATCTTAGGAAAACAGAGGAACAAAAACAAAAAGGAAAGAAAATAATAAGACCAGAAACTGATGAAAGAATAGAAAAAGATTTTTTTGAAAAGTCTTTTAAAATAAAATGTCTTTGGCAAAAATGGAGAACAAAAATAAAAGACATTAACTTGTATCAGAAAAGAACAAAAGATCATTACTATAGATGCTGTAGACATTTTAAAAAGATAGAAAGAGCCGGGCATGTTGGCGCATGCTTATAATCTCAGTACTTGGGAGGCTGAGACAAGAGGATCTCATAGGTTTAAAGCCAGCCTCAGCTACTTAGTGAGGCTATCAGCAACTTAATGAGACCCTGTTTCCAAATAAAATATAAAAAATAGGACTGTGGGTATAGCCCAGAGGTAGAAAGCCCCTGGTTTCCATCTCCAGTACTACAAAAAAAAAAGAAAGAAAGAAAGAAAGAAAGAAAGAAAGAAAGAAAGAAAGAAAGACAGACAGAAAGACTGATTGATTCATGGACTTTATGCCAATACATTTTAAAATTTAAGTGAAATTAATTAATTCTTAGAAAAATGTAACAGCAAAGTTGACAGGAGAATAAATAGAACATTAATAGAACATATATCCGGAGCTATTAAGGAAACTTAAATTGTTAAGTCCAACTATTCCCAGAAAGAAAACTTGAGGCACAGAGCTATACTACCAAGTATTACTAAATACTCAAAGAAGATGTAATTCTAATCTTAGACAAATTTCCCTAGAGAAGAGAAAAAGAACTCTTCCTAATTCTTATTATGGTACAAATTTTATGATATAAACCCTTTATATCATAATGACACTGTGAGAATGAAAAACAATAGGCCAATCTCTCTTATGAGCACAGATGCAAAAATACTAAATAAAATCTAAGCAAATTGATTTTAGAAAAATATACATCAAATCCTAATGGGTTTATTCCAATAACAAAAGGTTTGTTGAAACTTTAAAAATAATAAATTAAGCCGGACGTGGTGGCGCACGCTTGTAATCCCAGCATTTGGGAGGCTGAGACAGGAGGATCGTGGTTCACGGACAGCCTCAGCTACTTAGTGAGGCCTCATTTCAAAATAAAGAATAAAAAAAAGGGCTAGGGGTGTAGCTTGGAGGTAAAATGCCCCAGAATTCAATCCCCAATACCGCAAAAAAAAAAAAAAAAAAATTAGTAACAGACATTAACAATTAAAAGGGAATCTCAGATAATGAAATTTTGATAAAATTCATCATTTTCCAGCATATTTAAAAATAGCACAAAAATGTTTTTGTTTTGGTACTGGGGAATGAAACCAGGGGCATTCTAACAATGAACTACATTCCCAGCCCTTTTTATTTTTTGGCTTTGAATAGTCTTGCTAGGTTGCTGAGTTTCACTAGGTTGCTGAGGCTGTCCTCAAACCTGCTATCCTCTTGTCTCAGCCTCCCACATACTGGGATTACACTGCCACCACACCTAGTTTTAATAAGAATAATTTTAATAGCATAAAGCACACTTACCAAAAACTTTTAGCAAAATTGTACTTAATAGTGAAAAGATAAAGTTTTGCCTTGCAAATCAGGAAAGACAAGGATGCCTGCGATCAGCTATTTAACACTGTCCTGGAAGTCCTAACCAACATAAGGCCAGGAAAAAAAGAGAAGGAAGGGAAAAGAGACTGATGTCATTATTGGCAAACGATATGACTGGATATGTGAAAAACCCAAAAGATCTCTGAGTAAACCATCTGATAATAAGAGAGTTTGGCAAGGTGTTGGAATTTTAAATACCTGTATTTAAGTATCAATTTTATTTCTATACACCAGCAACAAACAATAAAAATTTAAGAAAGATGCCATTTACATTAGCATTAAATATTAAGTGGCACTTAAGACTACCAAAGATTTGCAAGATTTCTATGAAGACAATAATATAAATATACTTTGAAATGTAGTATATCATATATACTTTAGAATATTTAAAGATGACCTAAATAAATGGAAAGATAAAAACCTGTTAATAAATCTAAGACTCAATACTATAAAAGTGTCAATTATTCTTAAATTAATCTAAAATGAGTGCTATTCCAATTAAAATCCCAAAAGTACTTTTTGGTGGTACTGGGGGTAGAACCCAGAGGCTTTCTACTTCCGGGCTATACTCCCAAACCATTTTTTTTTTATTTGGAAACAGGGTCTCACTAAATTGCTGAGAGCCTCACTAAGTAGCTGAGGCTGGCTTCGAACCTGTGCGATCCTCCTGTCTCAGTCTTCCAAGCGCAGGGATTACAAGCGTGCGCCACCATGCCTGGCTTCAAAAGTACTTTTTGGAACCTAACAACTGGCTCCTTAATTTTATAATAAAGTCCATAGGGCCAAGCATAGCAAAGACAATCTTATAAAAAAGACAAGGTAACAAGATTTGCTTAGCCATATTTCAAGACCCCTCCCTCACACCATGTACATAAATGAATTTCTGGTGGAGCTGTGAGAGGCCTAGAAAACATTTAGAAGACAATATATGAGACTATCTGTATGACTTCAAAGTGAGGACATTTTATTTATTTATTTATTTATTTATTTATTTATTTATTTATTTATTTATTGTTGAGGTACCAGGGATGGAACCCAGGAGGGGTTCTACCTCTGAGTGACACTCCCAGCCCTACTTTTTATTCTTTATTTCAAACCAAGGTCTTACTGAGTTGCAAAAGGTCTCACTAAGTAGCTAAGACTGTCTACAAACTGCGATCCTCCTGTCTCAGCCTCCCAAATGCTGAGATTACAAGCACACACTGCCACACCCGGCAGGACATTTTCAATTGAGAAATACTATGCATGCACTGAATAAAATGAAAAGATTGATAAACTGCACCACCCTTAAAGTTTCTGTATATCAAAATCAGTATCAAAATATACTAAAAAGAGAGGAATTAGCATGCAAAGTCTTAAGAATTCATAGAAATCTATAAGAAAAAGCCAGTTCAATTTTCTGAAAGATACCTCACAAAAGAAATCCAAATAGACAATAAACATATGAACTAATAATCAAGAAAATACATATTAAGATCTTGATGATGTATCAGTATACATCCTGCCTAGTGAGGTAAAATGGAAAAGTTAGACAATATCAAATGTGGTGAAGAACACTTATTCTGTTGATAGGATATATAACTATATATATGAAATGCACATACATGCTTCTCTGCACATTTACAAAGATGTTTACAGTGGCACTACTCCTAATATCACTATGATAGAAACATAATTGTTAGAATTCATGTAGTATGTATTTTTACACAATGAAATTCTACATAGTATATCATAGCTACACATAACACACATTAAATGGGGGGAAAAATAAAAACACAAAAGAATCCATAAAATATGATTCATTTACATAAACATTTAAAACATGAAGTCAACTGCAAAAGTAATATTTAAATGCATACAGGCACTTCTTAAAATTGTTTTTGGAGTTTTATACTTGATCAATTTGGATAAATATTCAATGTTTATTGAAAGTAATGTATACTGTTTTGCATATATGATTTTATGTACATATGTAAATACAAAAAGCATACATATATAATACACATATACTTGTGCACACACATAACATTAGATCAATATTTTAGCCTGCATGATCTGCCAAGCTAAGAGAAATGTATGTTAGAGTCCCACCATGATGTCAGCTTTTCCTTGTAATTTTCTTTTTGTTTTATATTTTTCCAGTTATGTGACTAGTTGCACATGTGTTCATGATTGTACCATTTCCTAGTGGATTTTTCTTTGTGGCTTAATAAGATGTGCCTTTTTTTTCCTATTAATGTTAGTCAATAAAAAGAATACTATCACAATATTTTTCCATAAAGTTCTTTATAATTTCCCTGGTATATCTTTTTCTATTTTTTAAATTTCTATACTTTAAACTATTTTTCAATATGTTTGTTTTAATTCTCTTAATAATAATGGTCTAGCCTACTAATGAGGTAGCTATATGATGAGATTAGATGAGAGTTGGTTATATTATTATTATTATTATTATTATTATTATTTGTGGTACTGGGGATGGAATGCAGGGGAATTCTACCTCCAAGCTACACTCTCAGTCCTATTTTTTAGTCTTTATTTTGAAACAGGGTCTCACTAGTTGCAAAGGGCCTCACTAAGTAATAGCTGAGGATGGCTTCGAACCTGCGCAATCCTTCTGTCTCAGACTCCCAAATCCTGGGATTACAAGCATGAGCCACCATGCCTGGCCTGAGTTGGTTATATTATAATAATATCTTGTAATCTAGCCTGGACCATCAGCAAAGGATATTTTATACTAAGGCTATCTCTAGGATACTACCTGTCTGGACCAGAGTGTCTTCATTTAAAATCAGAATTTTATTGATAGAGGGCAAGTTATTTTATTTTTCTATTCCTTTTACTTTTCAAAACAGATTAAGATACTAGCTTCTTGTATGAGAATCAGGTTTAAATTTCAAAGCAGATTCCATTATTTATTTTATTTTTAAATGTAATTTCTGACCCATGGGCATTGTTTTTTCCTATTTCTTAGCAAAAGTTTCAAACGTTTTTAAACAAAATTTCTGACTTTTATGGAATGATAACTTTGTAAATGAAGAGTTTTACTAGAATTGGAAGTGATTCAATTTGTAGAAATGGAGAGATTAGATCAAAGTTATAATTGGACTGGGGATAGAGATGACAATTAAAATTTTGATAGTATTTATTGAACCTGATCATCACATGATTATCATATAGAGATTATCTCCTGAATGGAAATAATTTTTCCAGGTCTTGTCATATCTTCATTTGAAAACTGTATTTCAAGACTAGCAGAATAAAAGTTATTTTTCTCCCTTAAAATGTAAAACAAATTAAAACAATTGTTTACATCAGAACATTTTTCCTATTAAAACTCATCCATCCATCCATCCATTCACCCATTTATTCACATATCTGGAAAAATTTTACCTGGCAACTGTTGGTGTCAGGCATTGTTTCAGATGCTTGGTCAAAATATAGACCAAACAAAGCTTTACTGAGCAAAACAAAGATCCTTGTCTATGTAGAAAAATATTTGCATAGAAGAGGTGGAGAAACAATAAAAGTAAAATAAATGAATTATATAGGACAATGGAAGATGATTCGTGCTATGTAATAAAAGGAGAATAAGGGAGATGTAGAATGCAGGATAGTAGGGGATAGAAGGGGAAATGCAGCTGCAAAAGGCTGTCAGAGCTGGATGCTCTTATTATGAGCAAAGACAGATATGAGAAGGAAGACTGGTCTTAGCAAATATCCAGTGAAAGGAACCCGAGGCAGAAGCAGCTGAGTGTGGCCAAGCAACACAAGGAAGGCACGCAGCCTAGACAGGCATAAGCAAGTTATGAGTCAGCAGCAAGGGGAAAGCAAGACCAGAGAAAACCTTGGAGGCCACTGTGAGTACTTTGACTTTTACTATAAGAATAATGGAGAGCCCAAGAATCCCTGCTGTTTCACTGGATGTCCTTTTCTCTCAATCCCAGCCAACTCTATTAATTTTTAAAATTTCTGCTAACCTAATGCTATAACAATTCATTTTTAGTTGTTTTAATTTGCTCATTGGGAAACTGAGCATCTTTCATGTTTACTATATAATGTTGCTTTTTTTGAATAGCAGAAAACCTGTTTATAACCTTTGTCTATTTTTACTGAGCTGTTTGTATTTTTATATGATGCTATTATTAGTAGCAGTAGTAATTAACCCTTTATGTGTTATAAACATTGCAAAATTAATCTGGCAATCTGGCATTTAGCTATTGACTTTGTGTTTTGTGTCTTCTGCTTACAATTAAGTTTTATGTAGATAACTTTTTTATTAGTACTGGGGATGGAACTCCGGGGCATTCTACCTCCAAGCAACACTGCCAGCCCTATTTTTTATTCTTTATTTTGAAACAGGGTCTCATTGAGTTGCAAAGGGCCTCACTAAGTAGCTGAGGCTGGCTTCAAACCTGCGCAATCCTCCTGTCTCAGCCACCCAAATGCTGCGATTACAAGCGTGAGCCACCACACCTGGCTCTGTAGATAACTTTTTACAATAATTTATTTCAAAGCTCTTAGATTCTTTTCCTTAATCAGATGTCTTCTGAAACACCTGGTAGTATAGTTTGTGTGTGTGTGTGTGTGTGCGCATGCACTTGTGCAAACATGCACGCATGCACTGGGGATTGAATCCAGGGGCATTCTACCTACAAGCTACACCTCCAGATCTTTTTTTTATTTTTATTTTTGAAACAGAGATTCACTAAGTTGTGTGGAGGGCTTCACTAAGTAGCTGAGGCTTGCCATGAACCTGCGATCCTCCTGTCTCAGCCTCCCAAGTATTGAGATTACAAGCATACACCACCACATCCAGCAGTAGTTTCTTAAAATTTCTTCTTGAGCGTGTGTGTGTGTGTGTGTGTGTGTGTGCGCGCATGCAAGGTACTGGGAATTGACCCAGGGGGTGTTCTACCTCTGAGCCCTATACAACCCTAGTACTATTTTTTTTATTTTGAAACAGGGTCTCACTAAGTTGCCAAGGCTGGCTTCAAGCTTTTGATTCTGTCTAAGCCTCCCAAGGACGAGAATTACAGATATATGTACAGCACTGCACCCAGCTTCCTCTTAAGTTTTTATGATTTCTTTTTTTCTTTTCTTTTTCCCCCTTTTGGGTATTGTTTTTGTGCAGGCTTTGAAGCTGGAAATCACAAATTACTTCCTGTCATAAGAATAGTCACTTTTGCAAACACAATGAGATAAAACAACATTTCTGTATTTAAAAAGGAGCATTCTAGGCATGGTGGCATATATTGTAATCCCAGTACTTGGGAGGCTGAGACAGGAGGATTGCAGGTTTGTGGCTGGCCTCAGCTACTTAGTGAGGCCCTCTGCAACATAGTGAGACCTTGTTTCAAAATAAAGAATAAAAAATAGGGCTGGGGTGTACCTTGGAGGTAGAATGCCCTTGTTTTCAATCCCCAGTACCGCAAGAACAATAAAATTAAACACAATAAAAAAGGAGTACTCTTAAGATTGATATACCACAACATGTCCAAAAGCTGTTAAGAATGATCTGAAAGGGATGGCTTCATAGATGATGAGAAATAGGAAATATGTCAGGAAGTCAGTCACTAAGAAGGTGGTAGAGATTAGGGTCCAGAACACAAGGCAGGGAGCTTGGGTCATCTCATCTCTAGTAACATATATAAAAAGCTAGGATATGGGCATGGCCAGAAGCAACTTGATAGGCATGCTCAGAGATGAGGAACCCCCCCCCCCCAGTTAAGTTTCTCTTTTCCCAGAGAGGTCAAAAGCTCTTCCACTCTCCAAAAAAAAAAAAAAAATGAAGACAGAATAGGAGGTGGAAAAGAGGCACATACACTTGAAGAAATAGCAGAATGTGAAAAATGTTATTGAGGAGAGAAAATGAACACTTAGGGAACTATAAGATTGGCAAGCAGAATTAACAGAATTAAGAGCCCAGCTAGATTTTTGTGGTAACAGGATTAAAATAAGACATACTGAGAGTTTATAATTTTTTTTTTTTTGCCAACTAGGTAGCTGAGAGGGGGAATTTTTAATTTTTAGTAAACTTCTCAATTTTTAATTTATTTTTCATACTTTATTTTCTTTGTTTTAATTTTTTTTGTGTGTGTGTGGTACTGGGGTTCCTGGAAACCCTTTTCCTTCTGGGCTACACTCCCAGACCTATTTTTATTCTTTTTTTTTTTTTTTTTTTTTGGAAATAGGGTCTCTTAAGCCAGCATGGCTGGCTTCAAACCCTCACGATCCTCCTGTCTCTGCCTCCCAAGCACGGGGATTACAAGCATGCACCACCACACCTGGCTATTTTATTTTTAAACTGCTTGTTGAAAGCTTTTAGTTTAATTTTCTCATTAGTATTTACAGATCATTTAAGTAAAAAAAAATTTTAGTTATTTTCTTTTTAATACTTTCAGACCATTTTAGCCAGAAGCTTTTAACTTTGTGAGTGGGTTGATGGTGTTGTTTATGGGTAATTAATGGCATTATGGCACACTTACTTGATTACATTTGGCAGTCAAAATGTACTTGCAATAGGCTAATTAAAGAAACTGGGATGACTCACTCAGGGTTGATAAAAGCAGAACACAGAAGCTGTGGGTACTTTCTACAACTGTGACACCATCTTGCTATTGTTAGTTCATTTCTCTATTTCATACTGCATCATTCATTCATTCATTCATTCATTCAACAAATACTTACTCAGCACCTATGTGCCAGGCACTGTTCTATATGCAGAGGATACATCAGTGAACAAGAGAGACAAGGTTCCTGCTTTCCTGGAACTTATGTTCTAATACAGGAAAATAGACAATAATGATAAAAATAATATTAATAATAGTAACTAATATGTATTCAGCAAGCACTGCTTGTTGAGATAGTTCTAAGCACTTAACAAGCATTAATTTACTTAATCCTTACAGTAACATTATGAGGTAAAAACAAGAATTATCTCCAATATTGTATAAGAAAACTGCAGGCTCAGAGAGGGAAAATGACTTGCCTAAGGTTACACAGCTAGGAGAGGTCAGAACTTGAGTTTAGAACCAACATAGTTAGGCTATGTCCCTTTCTCTCAATGCCTTTGCTATGCTGTCTCTCAACATAGCAAAATCGAGGCAATACAATAAGCAAAATAAATTCAGGTAGTGTTCAGCACCATGAAAAAAATAAAACCTGAGTGATGTGATGGTGTTTGTGCATTTGGAAGGGGATGTAAATAGAGATTTTAGGGAAAATGTCACTGAGAAGGCATGTCAGTGGAGACTCAGAAGATAGCAATACAATTATCTTGAGGCAGAGGCAATTGAGAAAAGCCAGTGTGAAGGACTTAAAACAGAAGAAATCTTGCCATGTTTTGTAAAAACAAGAATGCACACTTGACTACATCTAGAGCTTAGTATATAAGAAAGTAACTGGAACAGAGTCAGTGAAGTGGGCAGGAGCCAGACTCCATAGGCTTTGATTCACATTAAAAAATGTGATTTTTTATTGTAAGTGCTGTAAGTTTTGTGCAGAATAACACTATCCGGTTAATAGTTTTTAAAGATCACTCTCACCACTATATGTTGAATCGCCATGCAAAAGAGCAAAGAGATCCTTTAGAAGGAAATTACAATCCAAGTGGAAGATGATGGGGACTTGTTTGTATGAGAGTGATGGCAGTGGATTAAAATTTTGGTTAAATTTTGAAAGACTTCTAAATGAACAGGATGTGAGGAGTGAGGGGAAAGGAATTTAAGTAGGCACTTTGGGATTTTGATTGTGTGAGATTAGAGAAAGAATACCTTTGGGAAGAAAAAGATTTTCCGGTTACAGAGTAGTTCAATGGAACAGTGCATGAAGCACAAGGCCCTACATTTTATCCCCAGCTCCAAAAGAAAAACAACAAAAATCAAGACTTTCATCATGAACTTTAAGGGGCGGGGGTAGGTCATTTTCTGCTTTTCCTCATTTTAAAATCCCAAGGAAAGAATTTAGGGAAAAAAGCATTCATTGAATCAATTTTATGAGATCCTCACATTTGAAACTAAATTGGGGAAGCTGAGTTTTAATTCGCTGAACATTTAGTGAGCATCTACTATGCACCAAGGTCTATGTGATGAGATACCAATACAAACTAGGCAAAAAAGATCTCTGCTTTCAAAATGCCTTTTCAGTCTTCTTTTTTTTTTTTTTTTAGGGTGGGAAGGTGGGAAGCATGGTTGGTGATTCCCGTCCCCACCACCCAGCTTTTCACTGTCTTATTAAAACTTCACCTAACGCTCGAGTAGCCATCTTAATTCCATCTCGTGTTCCTGGCAGATGGGCCCATCGTTTTAAACGCTTCGTGTCGTAAACGCTAATACTGACATCTCCCTTCCCACTCGAACTTAACGCTTCTTTAAAAAAAAAATAAAAATTTTAACAAATACGACTACAACCTTTGCTTCGAAGTCTAATATTTCGGCAGGAATGGTACCTTTATAAAGATCGTGGTTGCCCCCGTACATATTTGTTCTTTCTTCATATCCAATTAAATGAAAACACTAGTCTTTCCGTGGCCCAACTCCCTAGCTGGTCGGTCTAGCTCGGAGGAAGCCGGAGCCGTTGAGCTAAACAGTTTGGTACAATCCTTTTCCACGCTCTCTCCCGCTAGCCGGGGACGTGGTGTCGGCTACCCGGGGCTTCCCGTCCACGCAGAACCGGAATGAAGGAGTCTGGGAGGGGGTCGGGGAAGGAAAAGACGGAAGAGACATTAAGTAATTGGTTCTCGAAGGTATAAAATGATATTTAGGGTCTACTCTAAGGCACCGATTTCAAACGCCCGCCCCCTGGGCCGACTCGGCCCCGCCCCTTGCTGGCGTCACGCCGACTTCCCCCTGGGCCGCTGCTGATTGGTCGTTGCCGCGGCCTCTGAGGTGCAGTTACAGCGCGGGGGGGTTTTGCTTCCGGGTCTTGGGCTTTAGTCCTGGGCGCAGAGGCTTCTGGGAGCCAAGAGTTGCAATGGTGTCGGTGTGATCTTCTGAGGACTTCTGCATCGTAACTCGGCCAGAGTGAGCGGTTGGAAGGGAGCAGCTCGTTTTTTCTAAGCGAGTGGGACGGGAAAGGGAAGCGGGGGGTCGGGAAAGGGAAGCGGGAGTCGGGAAAGGGAAGCGGGGGTCTGAGTCGGCGCGGGCGGAGGGGAGCCCTAGCGGTGGGCAGGTCCGGTGCATCGGGAGCTTTGGGGCCGGCCGCGGAGATCGCGGCGCTGAGGCAGCTCTTTGCCTGCGGCTTGGACAGGCCCCAGGTGCGCCGACTGCCGGGTCCCGCTCGGGTGAAAAGGCGGCTAGTTCCCGGTGACAGTCTCTGGACCGGCTCCCGGGAGGCCGGCCGATCCTGCCGGAGGTGAGCGGGAGGTGGCGGCGCCCAGTAGACAATCTGTCCCTCTTTAGACACCTGTCTTTACCCTTGCTGAAAATTAAGACAAGTATAGAAGAAGAAAAAAATTCTCTCATTTCGCTCACACTCTCCATACCTGGTTTTCCGACCCTAATTTAGTAGCCTCTTCTGTCCGGCGGTCTTCTTTTGATTGCTATGAAGGCTGAAGGTAACATTAGAAATATGTTTCTGATTTTTGGTTATTACAATCCTTTGGGAGTGAACTTACTGGTTTTTGAGCATTCCTTAAATTATGACCTAAAAAGGTCTGATTTGTATTATGATGGTTGTTATAGGGGGAAATTGGATCAACAAAAGACTTGGAGATTTTTGCCCTTGTAGCTGTCATCTAATTTAGCACAGTGATCTCGAGTATACTCAGTTTATCAGTGGTTTAAATTTTTTTCTAACTTCTTTGTTCTGTAAAGTTTTCATAAAATTAAGATCTTAGAAATCTGCTGAAATACGATTGAGAATTTTCAAAACTTAGTTATTGGCCAACTGCTGTGGCACACGCTTGTAATTCCAGTACTTGAGAGTCTGAGACAGGAAGATTGCAGGTTCATGGCCAGCCTCAGCAATTTAGTGAGACACTGCTTTTTAAAAAAAAAATTAAAAAATAATAGGGTTGGGGGTGTAGCTTGAAGGTAAAATGCCTCTGAGTTCATTCTCCAGTACCGAAAAACAAAACAAAACAAAAAACTTAATCATGGCACTATTGTGTATTAGAAAGGCCTTGACTTGTCTTGTAATCTTCACATCTTTTGAGAATATCTTCATTCCACAGATGACAGGAACAAGCTAGGGCCATATATCAAGAACACAAACTCAGATCTTTCTGACAGTTTTTTGTTTTGTTTTGTTTTGTTTTTGAGAATCTGGGCTGGAACCCAGAGGCATTTGACCTCCGAGCTACACCGCCCTGCCCAATTTTTTATTTATTTTGAAACAGGGTCTCACTGAGTTGCAAAGGGCCTCACTAAGTAACTGAGGCTGTCCATGAACCAAGATCCTCGGGTCTCAGCCTCCCGAATGCTGGGATTACAAGCGTGAGCCACCACACCTGGCTCAGAATTTTTTATACTAAGAACTACCTGCAAGTCTGTATTCATTATTCATTGTACACCCTGCACCTTTATAATTTCTGTGTGTGTGTGTGTGTGTGTGTGTGTGTGTGTGTGTGTGCTACTAGGGATGGAACCCAGGGGCCTTCTACCTCCAGGCTACACCCCTGATCATTTTATTTTAATATATTTTATTTGGAAACAGGGTCTCACTAAGTTGCCAAGAGCCTCACTAAGTAGCTGAGACTGGCCTCGAAACTGCCCGATCTGCCTGTCTCTGCCTCCCAAGTGCTAGGATTACAAGCATGTGCCACCACACCTGGCTCATAATTTATTTTCCTGAATAGACTTTTGGGGAATGAGTTTTGGAGATTATTTCACAAAGACAGATATTGATGAATAACTTTAAAAAATGAGAGTTCTATTGGGAATAACTTAATGCTGTATTTCTTCAAAGCATAAAAGATGACAACAGCAGCCAGGCCAACTTTTGAGCCTGCAAGAGGTGGAAGAGGAAAAGGAGAAGGTGATTTGAGCCAGCTCTCAAAGCAGTATTCAAGCAGAGATCTTCCCTCTCATACAAAGATAAAATATAGGTAATAAAGACTTTCATTTTTTTTTCTTGTTCATGAAACAAGACTAAATCTATTCGGTGCCAGGACCATGATATTTGATCATAATTTGATTTATGTCGCTTAGGTTATCTATTTTCGTACAAATAGAATGTGGTAGAGGGCTTAACAGTGAATTTTGCTCTCTGATTTTTAAGTGTTACCAGATATTCCTTTAGCAGAAATTTCTGTTCACCGGGAATTTCCATATGTAGATGGATCAGTAACTAGTTTATCACCTCAGAGAAACTACACACTATCAGTACTAACGAGTATGAGATGAAAGTGGTGGTGTAATGAGCCCTTGAGTTGATATACTAACAAAAATTAAATCAATCCGCAGCCATGTTGTGGGAAAATATGTGGTTCCATTTGGGCTTGAAATATTGGAAACATCACAAGTGCCTACTAATAACCTTCAGATTAGATTATTTTGTCTTCTTTGTTTTATGCTTGCATATGTGAATTAGCTTCCATCCACATGTGATTATGTTTTCTTTGATGGGGGGTAACATTTTTGATTCTACTAATTTAGGCAGGCTACTCAGGATGCCCCTGAAGAAGTTCGTAATCGCGACTTTAGGAGAGAGTTGGAAGAGAGAGAGAGAGCTGCTGCAAGAGAAAAAAATAGGGATCGTCCAGCCCGAGGTACCAACACTGTCCCATGCATTTGTCTTAGAAACTTAAGTTGTCAATAGTATTCTTTTTTCCGTGTGGTAACTAAATAGATAATATTTTTGTGAGTTGCAATACTTTCCGAAATGATTGGAGATTGTGGTCTATCCAGTTCCATCTTTTTATGGATCTATATTAGGAACAAAGTGGACTTGGGAGACTTAGCAGCCATCAGTCATTTCAATTCAAGGCAAAGGGTTTCACTCTTTACACAGCCTCGAGGTTCCAGGATTTTTAAGAGATTCTTTTTTTTTTTTTGTAATTGGCCATTGGAGGGCATCTAGAGGCATAAATTATCTTTTTTATGTTTCCAACGTATATAAATTATTCCCTAAATTTCTTGAAAGATGCTGTAGTTCTGGTATTAAAATTAATACTTATTTAATACTTACCAAAGGCTTATTTGCCGGTCACTGTGGATAATATGATCCCTGCTCTCATGATACTTTTAATGTATCTTTGTGCCCATAGTTCCCTAATGAGAAATGTAATACTTAATTCACTAAGCTAAATGATATTTGTTTTCTGCCAGAACATACAACCTCCTCTTCAGTGTCAAAGAAGCCCAGGTTAGACCAGATTCCTGCTGCCAACCTTGATGCGGATGATCCTCTAACAGATGTATGTTTTATTTTCTCCTTTTGTCTCTATTTAGCAATTTATTACCATGTTTTTCTGAAGTACTTTTTTATCCTCTTTGGTTTGAGAAGTGACCTGTATGTTTTTTATTATTCATATGTGTTCCTGACTTCAACCCAAAATTTAACAATTGATTTTAAAACAAAAATATCTGTTAACTGTTAAGTACTTCAAGAACAAATTTGATCTCTAGAGAACCCAATATGAAAGGAATCTGTTAAAGAACATGCTTGCCTCATCCACCCCACCCACACTCCAAAAAGAATTCCCTATATTAAATTCTAAAGTTAAGCTACCCTGTTATATACCTCCACCAGACTCTTACACTGGGCTCTGCACCCTCTATACTCAAAGGGGCTTTTCTCTTTAGAAAGATGCCTCCCTTCAGTCCTGTGGGGGCAATAATGGTTCCCTCTTTAAGAAAGGGGTGTAATCTAAGCAAAAGGTTTTTAAGGATTACCATATTAAATTAACATCAAAATTCAGTGGGACCCTACAGCTTTGCAATTCGCAGTTTTCAGCATAACAGCAAAAAGAATAGTGGCCTTTCTTGAGTAATTATACACACATGTGAGCATTTAATTCTAAAGCTGACTGGTGAAGTTACAATCAATAAAACAGGAGACTCCGCTTAAAGAGCATTTATTTGAAATTATTTTCTTCTGGAACTTGGTGCCCTTTTTTTTTTTACAGGTGTGATTATCCTTACTTGCTTAAAATTGCCTTAAACTACATAAAATTATTTTTATATTTTTAGAGAGGTACACTGTATATGTACTGTGTTTCATTATGAAACATTCCTTTTTCTTATTTTAGAATACCTTCATATGGAAAATATTTGGGGGCCATGTAAATTTGAAAGCGTTTGTCAAGGGTTGACTTTTTTTCTTTTTTATTGGCGCCTTTCAATCTTAAATCTTGAAGTTCAGGGTGATGCAGGCAGAGAGGCACGCAGAAATTATTGAGCTCTTCCCTCATTCCCACCCTGTTTCCTCTTCCTCTCCTCCCTCCTGTGCTCAGCACAGTGATAGCTTTGATAAGTTTGTGTATGTGCATCATGACCATTGAGATGTTTCCCTCTCCCCCTTCCATCTCCCTCATTAGGTCCCCTGTTTAATTCAACTAAGGTTTCCCCTTCTTTGTCTAGAGTCCCTCCTATGTCTCAATTTTTCCCTAGCTTCCAGATATGAGGGCAAACAACATCTGACCTTTCACTTTTGGGGATTGACATTTTAATAAGTATTCCTAAGTATTTTTACGAGGTTTCTTTTTTGGTCAGTTGATTGGGGTAGGAGGTGCTGGGGATTGAGACCAAGGGCATTCTACCTATGTGCTACACCCTCAGACTATTTTATTTTTTTATTTTGAAACAAAGTCTTGCTTTGTTGCTAAGAATCTTCCTAAATTGCTGAGGCTGGCCTCAAACCTGCCATCCTCCTGCCTCAGCCTTCTAAGTACTAGGATTATGGGCACACACTGGCACACCATCATGCTCAGCTGTGGTTTTTTCTTTTCATATTTTTTTTCTCTTTTTATTTGAGGGGGCAGCGATAATGGAGATTGAACCTCAGGACATTCTACTTCCTGGCTACACCCCTAGCCCTTCATCATCATCATTATTGTTGTTTTGAAACAGAGTCTTGTTTTGTTGATAAGGATGTTCTCAAACCTGTGATTCTCTTGTCAGTCTCTCAAGTACTGGGGTTATGGGCATGCACCACCATGACAGGCTCCAGCAATTGATTGATTGATTTTTGCAGTACTGGGGATGGAACCCAGGGGCATTCTACTGCTGAGCTACACCCTAGCCCTATTTTTTATTCTTTATTTTGAAACAGAGTCTCACTGAATTGCAAAGGGCCTCACTAAGTAGCTGAGGCTGGTCGCGAACCACGATCCTCCTGTCTCAGCCTTCTGAATGCTGGGATTACAAGTGTGTGCCACCACGCATGGCTCCAGCTTTTTATTCTAATCATGGTATTTAGATGCATTTATTTTTCCCACCAAGAAAATTAATTCTACCTAAAATACTTGCTGAATGAAATTTTTATGGGGAAAAAAAAAGGAATACTCTGCATTTTTTCTCTAACTTCCTGGATTATCATTTTTTTTTTTTTTAGGAGGAAGATGAAGACTTTGAAGAGGAAAGTGATGATGATGATACTGCAGCTCTTCTTGCAGAACTTGAAAAAATTAAAAAAGAAAGAGCTGAAGAACAGGCCAGGAAGGTAAAGTAAAAGTGTTAAGTATTACATCTCTCCATCTTCTCATACATGCTAACATAAAACTTTTGTGTTTTGGGAGTTAAGGAGCACCAGGGATTGAGCTGAGGGGCATTCTACCTCAGAAGTACGCCCCTTGCTCTTTTTTTATTTTGAAATAGTGTCTCTGAAGTTATCACGTGCTGTCCTCAAACCTGCTATCCTTCTGTCTCAGCCTCCCAAGTACTGGGATTATAGGCATGTGCCACCATGCCCAGCTAAAGAAGAGATATTTTTTTAACTTACGTAATATTTTCTTATATTTGAAATGTTCCTCACAATGTCTAAATATCACAGCACCTAAGCCTCCTGGTTATGTTGGAAATTCTTCCCAAATAATGCATACATGCTGAATAATATGTATCATCTTGCTCATATTCACTTGTTTGTGAATATCACTGAAATTCAGCCAGTTTTTTTAAGTGTCAGAAGAATCAGAGGTAATTAAGATTTATTCATTGTCTACAAAGATTTCTCTTCTTCGCATTTCCTGCCTAGACATTTGTTGAGGCAACCTGTCACTAGATTTTATATAACCTAGGGCAAGCTACCTAACTTTTCTGAATACCCAGTCTCTCCATTTACCAAATGAGAAAAAATGGCTGCCTAAGAGATGAAACTGGAGACACAGGTACAAATCCAAGCATTAGAAGTTTGTAAACCAATGCTCAAAGAGTCTGGATTTTGTTCTGAAGGATGAGGGGAGCCAGTTGATTCCAGCAGAAGATTGGTAGAGTTGATTAAGAGAATCTTTCATGCTAGGAGCTAGTATTGAAAGAAATAAGTGCTGATGGAGCAATGGACCAGTTAAAATAACTAATTGTGGATGCAAAGATGACTCCCAGAATTTGGGTAATGGTGCCATAAGCTAACTAACAACAAAGGCAAAGAAGACATGTTTAGGCAGACAAAGATGATGAGTTCTCTTTTACATGTGTTTAATTTGACACATTATAAGACATTCAGGTAGAGATGTCTGTCTGCCTTTTCAATTAGAGCAGCACAGCTTTCTAGTGGGCTACAATGTAAGATTTCATTTGAGCCAAGAATTGTTCTGTTTCTAAAGAGGGAAAGGGTTTCAGAGAATGATGCTGATATAGGTTAATGCTAAGAATCCAGGGAAGTAGAGTTCATGTGAGTCCAGAGAATCAGGGAAAAATAAAGAAAAAATGTAAACTATGAGAGAGACTTTGAAGACTGTTAGAATTTAGATTGGAAGAAGATAAAGGTTTTTGTTTTTAGTTTTGATTTTTTGTTTGTGCGCTAGAGATTGAACCCAGGGCCTCATACATGCTAGCCAAATGCTGAACTGCATCCCCATCCCCAAGAAAAGCATTTTAATATGAAGTTCTCATTAAAGTTTGGCTTAAGAGAACATAATTCCTATAACATCTTTTAGGTTTTCTTTCTAATTCTTAAAAATAAATAACAATCAAGAACATTTCCTATATTACTTGTGTACCACTAGAGGGCAGTTGTTCCAAATTCTTTTGCATTGCCAGCTTCTCTGTATAGAAGAGAAACAGTGAATTTAAATGCTTTTGGTTGACCTTTAGGAAGGATAAACCTTTTGGACAGAAGGTCTGGTAGTTATGGGAGGTTCATCTAGTCTCTGTACAAAAATGTGTTCGTGTTTCAGGAGTTGCATGACAGCTTTATTTCCTTTGTTCCTGTTGCCCCTTTCTGTGTGTTATTTTTGTTTTGTTTTTGAGGTGCCCAAAAATAACATTTTCAAACTAATTTCCTATTTCAGGGGTCAGCACACTTCCTGTAAAAAGAGAGATACAAAATATTTTAGGCCAGCTTGTCATATATCCTTGGTTGCAACTATGTAATTGTTGTGTAAGTGCTGACCAAGCTGTAGACAATACATGAGTGAATAGGTGTGGCTGTTCCAACAAAATTTTATTCTCAAAAATAGGAGATGGGAAATTGTTTGGGTTTGACCCATAGGCTGTCTTACCACTAGCTTTTGTGCCTGGCATTTGAATATGGAAACAGTTGATGCCTTTTTCCCCAGTATTATATGTGTCAAACAAGTAACTCTAAAGGAAATAATATAAGTACTAAAAGACCAAGACCTCATATGTTATACACATCATTATTATTACAAGTTCTTATATATTTTATGTTTGAGCTCCTATTTTGCTAGCATCTCAAGAAATGGCTCTTTGCTCTAATATATAAATATGTAGTTATCCTTAATCTTTGAGAGATAGTTTCTCTTTGCTTAAGGTCTGAGGTAATCTAAAGGAGTTTTTCTGCTTATTTTCCTACAAAGTACATCTTCTCATTTCCTAGTTTTTTTGCCTTGATAAAATTAAGTCCATAGTTTACATATATATATTTAAATGAAGAGTTAGCAACTTATATGGAAAATTGAATTCATTTTAAAATTACCTCCAAGCACTCTTTTTTTTTTTTTTTTTTTTTTTTTTTTTTTTGGTCATTCCTAAAATATAAAAAATGAAATTTATGTTTGGTTTAAGATAGTATATTTTCAGGTAACTCTAGAAGTTACAGCTGAGCCAGGCATGGTGGTGTACACTTGTAATCCCAGCATTCGGGAGGCTGAGACTGGAGGATCATGGTTCATGGACAGCCTCAGCTACTTAGCGAAGCTCTTCACAACTCAGCGAGACCCTGTTTCAAAAATAAATAAATTTAAAAAAAGACTAAAAAATAGGTCTGGGAGTGTAGCTTCGAAGTACAATGACCAACACTGCAAAAACAAAAAGAACTTACAGCTAAGGATTTTGGACATTTGAAAAGGAAGTTGAAGGTGATTTAAGTATGAAGAGATTGATGCTAAAGTAAAATGAAGACAATGTTGTTGTAACTGATGAAAGATGAGAGATATAGAAAGTAATAACAAATTATAAGAACTATAGCAGACTCTAGTTATGCTACTTACTCTGTAGTCCCACCATGGAAGGTTGTGGGGCAGTTGGAGGAAAATTAACTGACAATTCGCCAGGCCTCCTGCAGCCAGTGCCTTTTTTTTTTTTAAGGGTTTAAACAAAGCAAACAGCAAGGAGGTCATGAGTTTAGGATTGTAAGTTAAGTTTCAGGGAAAGGCAATCACAAATTAGGTTTAGGCAGTGGCAGTCACAGGCCACTTTTTTTTTTTTTTTTTTTTTTTTTGGTAGTACTGGGGTTCCTGGAAGCTCTTTCAGATTGGGAGAAATTACTGACTGTCTAATGGCAAGCCTGAAATATTTATAATTAAAATGCCAAATTATCTTACATTGGCTAAACTTTTCTGGTATATTTTAAGAATCAAGAAGGGAAGGAAGGAGATAAAATTTTTCCTCATACAGTCTTTACAGTCTCCCCCACCCTTTTATGAGCTAATAAAATTGACCTGGAGTTAATATAAGTCAATTTGCATCTTCTTCTGACAGGAACAAGAACAAAAAGCTGAAGAAGAGAGGATTCGTATGGAGAACATTCTGAGTGGAAACCCTCTCCTTAATCTCACTGGCCCATCTCAGCCTCAAGCCAACTTCAAAGTTAAAAGAAGGTACCATAGATAATGGCTTTGATTCACATATACAGGTTATAAGTTCACCAGCAAAATACATTCTAAGCCTTTACTTTCCATTAATATTCTTCTCTAACAAATACTGGAATAATCAGAGAAGGAAAACAAAAGAGACTCATTTTCATTTTTATTGGTTCATTGTAGTCGTACATCCTAATGGGGTACAAGATGGTAGAGCCATACATGCACACATCACTTATTTAGCCCTTCCCCCATTTCCTCCCCCCTCCCTCCTTCTCTTGTTTGGCTAACTGATTGATATGTTTATGAATATGCTGCATGTACATTAAGGAATTTCTCTCTCCTCCTCCTCCCACACTTCTCAGTTAGGTTTCCTTATTTGCTCATCTATGGTTTCTCCTTCATCTAGAGTTCCTCTTATGACCTTTTTTCTCCCTAGCTTCCACATATTACAGAGAACATCCAGTTTTTTACTTTTTGTCACTAATTTCACATAGCATAATCTTCTTTGGTTCCATCCATTTTCCTGTAAATGACATAATTTTGTTCTTTATGGCTGAGTAAAATTCCATTGTGTACATATCCCATAGTTTTGTAACCCATTCATCTGTTGATGGACATCTTGGCTATTCCATAGTTTGGCAATTGTGAATTGTGCAGCTATGAACATAGATACACATGCATTAGTTTGGTAGTTTGGTTTCCTTTCTTTGGGGTAGATACCCAGAAGTGGTATTGCTGGATCATATGGTAGGTTCATTCTCATTCTTCTGAGGACCCTCCATACTGTTTTCTAAATTGGTTGCACTAATTTGCAATCCCACCACAGTGTATTAGAGTTTACACTTCTCCACATCCTCGCCAGCATGTATTGTTGTTTGTGCTTTTAATGATTGCAATTCTCATTGGAGTTAGGTGGAATTTCACGAAATAGATTGAGGAGTATTGGGATTACCTCTTCTATGAAGGTTTTGTAAAATTCACTGGGGAAACCATCTGGTCTTGGCTGTTTGTTTGGTGGTAGGCTCTTTATTGCTGTCTCTATCTCTTCTATTGCTATTGGTCAGTTCAAATTTTTATATCTTGGTTCAGTTTAGGAAGGTTGTGTTTAGAAAATTGTCAATTTCTTCTAAGTCTTCCATTTTGTTGGTATAGTTTTTCAAA
This sequence comes from Muscardinus avellanarius, assembly GCF_963383645.1. Lineage (NCBI taxonomy): Eukaryota > Metazoa > Chordata > Mammalia > Rodentia > Gliridae > Muscardinus > Muscardinus avellanarius. Next base: position 157,859,158 of record NC_137786.1, read on the forward strand.
ATAGTTTCTGATAATCCTCTGGATTTCCACAGTGTTGGTGGTAATATCTCATTTTTCATCTCTTATTTAGTAATTTGGATTGATTCTTTCTTTTGGTTTAGGTGGCCAGTGGTTTATTTGTCTTGTTAACTTTTTGAGAAACCAGCTTTTGGTTTTGTTGATTTTCTGTATTTTTTTATTTTCTACTTCATTGATTTCTGCTCTGATTTTAATAATTTCCTATCATCTACTGGCTTTGGGGTTAGACTGTCTCTGCTTGTTTCAAGGGCTTTGACGTGTGTCATTAGGTTATTTATTTGGTGATTTTCTGTTCTTATTATGTGGGCACTCAATGCTATAAATTTTCCTCTCAATACTGCCTTCAAGGTGTCCCAGAGGTTTTGATATGTTGTGTCTCTCTTTTCATTTGTCTCTAAGAATTTCTTAATTGCACCCCTTACTTCTTCTATGACCCATTCCTCATTCAGCAGTGTGATATTCAGTCTCCATATATTTATGTGGCTACTCTAGGTCGTCTTAGAGTTGATTTCTAGTTTCATTCCATTGTGGTCTGAAAAGACATAAAGGAGTATGTCGCATTTTTTTAATTTGCTAGTGCTCACTTTGTGGCCCAGGATGTGGTCTATTTCGGAGAAGATTCCGTGAATATCTGAGAAAAATGTGAACTATTCTGTAGTTGAGTTTTAATATTGTGTATGTGTCTAATAGGTCTATTTGGTTGATGATGTTCTTTAGGTCTGAGGCATCTTCACTGACCTTTTGTTTAGAAGATCCATCTAGTGGTATGAGAGGAGTGTTGAATTCTCCCAGTATTAATATATTGGGATCTCCCAGTGTTCTGTTGTATTGTATTGGGATTGTGGGACTGAATGTCACAAAGAATTTATTTTATGAAAGTGGCTGCATCTGTGTTTGGGGCATAAGTGTTGACTATTGTTAACATTTTTTTCTGTTTGCTATGTGGTCTAATCTATTGTTTTTAGTTTGTATTGATGCCTTCATTTCAATGATTGCATCCTTCACTTTCTTCAGAGCTTCTTTCTGATCCTGTTCAGGGTGTCAGATTCTTTGTTTATTTGTTTCTTTATTTTTTTCAGGCTCTAAATTCTTTTGAAAATCCTGTGCCATGATTTTTGCTGGATTGTTTCTTTTACCAGTAAAAAAATGGCCTATTTGTCTCTTCTGATAAGCTTGGGCTTGAAGTTTAAGTTGTCTGGTACCATAGTTGCTACTCCTGCTACCAGTTCCATTGACATGGATTACCTTGTTCCAGTCACCTTCAGTTTTTTACTGTCTTTACATTAAGGTTATGTTTCTTGCAGACAGCAGATAGATGGATTCTGTTTTTTAATCCATTTTGCCACCTTCTATCTTTTTACTGGGGAGCTGAGGCCATTTATGTTCAGCATGATTATTGAGATGATTTTTAATTCCTAACATTTTGATTTTTAACTTCTGTTTGAGGTAGTGTTTGTCCTTAGCTTAGTTGTTCGTTTGATGGAAATTATTGTTTCTCTGGTTCTTGTGTTTATTACTTATTTTTTTAATCTCTGAGCATTTTCTCTAGTGCTGGTTTGGGAAACAAATTCAGCTTCTGTTTGTCGTGGAAGATATTTATTTCCTTATTGAATTTAAGAAATAGTTTTGCTGGGTAGGAGGTTTTTGGGTGCAAGTTGTTTTTTTTTTTTTTTTCATAGTTTGGCATATGCTTCTTCATACCCTTCTGGCTTTCATGACTTGGTTTGGGAAGTCTGGAGTGATTTTAATTGATTTTCCTCTGAATGTCACTTGGTCTTTTGCTTTTGTTGCCTTTAAGATTCTTTCCTTGGCTTCTACATTAGTCAGTTTGACTTTTATATGGTGTGGTGATCTCTTTTGAAAGGGATTCCTATAAGTTCCTATACCTCTGTATTGATCTCTTTTTCAATATTTGTTAATTTTCTGATATTACTTCTTGAAGAGATTGTTGCTTCCTTTGGTTTTACTTTCTAGTCCCTCTTCTATGCCTACTATTTTTTAGGTTAGCTCTTTTAAGATGGGCCCATATCTCTTTGATATCCAGTTCATGCTGTCGAATTGTTTTTTCTATACTATACATTCACTTTTGGAGTGATCATCTTTAAGAGTGAGATTGTGTTTTTCATGTAGTCTAATCTGTTTTTTATAATTTTGTATCAATGCCTTCATTTCAATGATTGTATCCTTCAGTTCCTTCAGAGCTTCTTTCTGATTCCTTTTCAGGGTATTGGATTCTTTGTTTAATTGTTGGTTTATTCCTTTCAGGCTCTGTCTAAATTCTTTTAGAAAATTTTGTATCATTTCTACTATTTCAGATTTGTCCTTTTGGCAATTTCTGCAATTCTATATTATATGGTTCTGTTATTGTAGTGTTGTGGGACCTCATTGCTTCCTCATTATTCCTCCTTCTCATTATTTTACATTTCTTAAGTTTGTATTTGCTTGCTTTTCATAGCTTTCTCTCACTCTGTAGGTGTCAGCTCACCTGTTATATACAAGGCCAAGTTGTGTTGTATTCAGTGATGAAGGTTGAGTAAAGAGGAACGTGATGAAGTAGTAAATGCAAGAATAGGGTAAAGTAGCAGATAGGATGGAATAGAATGAGAGTTTGGGTTTGATCAGGTAATATATAGTGGAGATTAGAGATAGTGATTATGTAGTAGGGTTCTAGTAACTAATGTAGAGTATTTAGTATAGTGATATGGACTTAATACAAGACAAAGAAAAGAAAAAAAAAGGAAAGGGATGGAGAGATGAGAGTAGATATACACAAAGGAAGAAGATTGTAAAGGGGTTGGGGAAAAGAGCAAACAAGCACACACACACACACACACACACACACACACACAAAAGAAAATTACAAAACACAAAACAAGAACAAAGTAATACAACCCCACAAATATATGAGTACTGAGCAGACTTGGCCTCTGCAGTCCTCCTGGATCTGCATGGATTCTTTCAGCTGTTCAAGGTTCACATTCTGTAATAGGTTCTAGAGCATGTTCCAACTCTCATTTGCTCTGTAACCTATAGTAATGATGTCAGGTTATAGCCCCACTTTTTGGTCTCCTTCAATGATTGGAACCCAGGCCTGGTTATCTCTCTCTGTTCATGCACCAAGTGCCACCAACACCTTTCTTGCTGCAAGCCTGGGTCTCTAAGCTCTCAAAAAGGACCTGTCTCTGAGACTTCCTCAGTCTGTGCAGGCATCCAGTATCATTGGGGCTGGATCTAGTGTTAAACACTGGTCTCCATACTTTCCACTGATGCTGAGCCCACATCTCACCCGGCCTGTGTAGGCGGCAGGTGCCACTGGGACCAAACTTAGTGTATACGTAGTTCTCCACAGCTAAGGGTGGGTTGGTCTGACTTCTCCCTAATCAGCACAATTTGGTGGTCTGTGGCAATCTCCAGAGGCCTTACTATAGCTCTGAGCCCTGGGGACTGTAAGCCTTTTTGCCTGATTGGCCTAGGGGGCTGTCTGCTAATCTGCACCACTGCTGTTTCCAACAATAGTGTGCTGCTTCCCTCGTTGCCATCTTCCCCGAAGTCCCAAGAGACTCATTTTCAATAAAAAGTTATAATAACCAGCTGTGTACCAAATAAGACCGAAACAATAGAAACAGAATAATATCTGATCCTTTTACACTATAAAAGCTTATATGTCATATGTATGTGTCAGAGGTCTCCATTCAGACATTTACCAGGAGGATTCAGGGGGCTTGGCTTATGGTTATTTTCATGGCCAAATTCGCAAAGATGCGCAGCCAGAGCATAAGGGAAAGTCACAGGCAGGAACTGGAAAAATTCACATGCAGGCTTTCTTATGCTCTATCCCTCCTAAGAAGTCAAATGGAGCAATGAAAATGCAGCAGAGTGTACACGGTTTTTTGCTTTTTTGTTTTGTTTTGTTTTGTTTTGTTGCGGTACTGGGGATAGAACCCAGGGACATTCTACCTCCAAGCTGCACCACCAACCCTATTTTTTTATTCTTTATTTTGAAACAGGGTCTCACTGAGTTGCAAAGGGCCTCACTAAGTAGTAGCTGAGGCTGTCCACAAACCGCAATCCTTCTGTCTCAGCCTCCCAAATGCTGGGATTACAAGCATGCGCCACCACGCCCGGCTTGTGCACAGTATTTCTGCCTAGAAAAACCTGTTAGAGATTCATTGAGTCTTGGGCATTGCCAAAGGTTTTAATTGGGAGCTAGTTACATGGACAACTTCTGTCTAGCACATACCAAAATCCAAAAGAAAAGTCGATGTTCAGCATAAACTTATGTTTTTTATATACTCTGGATACAGTGGTGGTGAGAAAATGCCTGATATGTAGGTTTGCAAATGCCAGCCAATATTAGCTTCATAAGCAAGCCTAAGGATAGCATTAGGCCTCTATGTTACTCTGTACTGTACTTGTATGTATGTGGAAGAGTGAGGTAGAGGGCCAAAGAGGGAGAGACTATAAATAGTAAATACTATATAAAGTACCTCAGATGATAATGTGTAGAAAATAGCTTATCATGAGTGCTGAGTTGGGAGGAAGGTTATTTTATATAAGGTAGTCAAGGAACCCTGTTCATTTAACCTTTGAACTATATTTATTAAACTATAAAGTCACAACTTTTTGTTCTAAGTCTTCAGTGGCTTTTTTAAAAATGCAATCCTTACAGTGACCTGTAAAGCCATAAAAATATACAGACACAATCATCAAAGTCAAGGGAGGATTGCTGACAAGGGGGCAGTTTGTCAGAGACAAGACTGTAGTATTTGAGCTGAGCAAGTGAAAGACTAGAGAATGTAGACTAAGTTTAGGGTGCTATATAAACTCTCAGTAAGCAACCTGATATGTCTCCACAGTTAGTCCAAGCTGGATATTATAATAAAGTTGGGAGTTGTCAGCTTACAAAAGTTTTTGAAGCCACAACACTGGGTAAAATCACATTGGGAATGATAGACGTCAGACCTGAGCCTGGTATTGTTTAGAGGTTGGATACCTGTAACGATGTTCAGGATACATTAGGTACTTCATAAATGCCATTTGAATGAATAAAACTAGGTTGAGAAGGAGCAGTTAGTGAGGAAGAAGGAGAAGAGAACAAAAAGATTGGCATCTAAGAATTCAGGTCCATGAGGTTTCAAGATGAGAAAGTGATCATGTATGTCAGGGCAAGTAAGATGTGTGCTGCCCATATATGTCAGGGCAAGTAAGATGGAGGATCCGTTTTGATGTTGGGGAGAAGGGACAGAAAGCCTACTAGGAGTGAGTTGAGAGTGTGCTTTTTTTAAGAAGTTGTGCTGATTATATACTTACTAATATTGAGGTATAGAGTTTATTCTGTCCATTTTGGATGCAAATATGAACATATTCTAGTCATTGATCTGCTGAGTTTTTATGTTTTGTGTATTGGTAATGACTTCATTACACATTATACAGACTTTATTTACTTGTGAGTGTGTCATATATGTGGGCTTGTGTTTTATGTGCTAGATGATATTCTGAAATTGTTCTTTATTTTCTGTAACACTTGTATTTTCTGTTTTATTGCCCATTCATGGTGTGTGTGGGGGGGAGGGGGGCTTTTCTACCTCCAGGCTATACTCTCAGACCTATTTTATACTTTATTTGGAAACAGGGTCTCACTAAGCTTCTGAGAGCCTCACTAAGTAGCTGAGGCTGGCTTCGAACCTGTGTGATCCTCCTATCTCAGCCTCCTAAGTGCAAGGATTACAAGCGTGTGCCACCACGCCAGGCTCCATGGGTATTTTTTAATGCCATATACTTTATGAAGTCCCACCAGAGTTCTACCGTGAACTTTAAGCAAATATTTCTCCATGGTTAATGTAGATGTGGGCCAGTATATGAGCCTTGTTGTATTTCAGTAGTTCTTTGTCATTTTTATTTTCTTATATGAATACTATAGTGGATGATTACTGAATACTAACTGATAAAAAATGAATGTATGAAATCCTTAAACCACCTAAGTTAAAAACTGTATGTTTCTTCTATATAACTTTGTTGTTTTTACCAGAAAAAATGATGTTTAATATGTTCTAGGTAGGAATTGTCCTCTCTGCTTTAAAAAAAGCATGATTATGCCGGGTGTGGTGGCGCATGCTTGTAATCCCCGCGCTTGGGAGGCAGAGACAGGAGGATCGCGCAGGTTTGAAGCCAGCCAAAGCGCGCTGGCTTAGGAGACCCTGTTTCCAAATAAAAATGTAAAACTAGGTCTGGGAGTGTAGCCCGGAGGTAGAAGGGCTTCCAGGAACCCCAGTACCACCAAAAAAAAAAAAGGCATGATGATGAATTAAAGATTATTTTTGTTCCTTTGCTGTGTCATGGTATACATGTTGAGCATCTTTCTGTGTAACGACTAAGCTTGATTTTGTACATGGTATTCTTGTCTCTGAATGAAAACATTATCAAGCATTCTGGTTTTTTCCCCTCCAGGTGGGATGATGATGTTGTCTTCAAGAACTGTGCAAAAGGTGTAGACGATCAGAAGAAAGACAAAAGATTTGTAAATGATACACTACGATCTGAATTTCATAAAAAGTTCATGGAGAAATATATTAAGTAGTACAGTTTTATGTGCTTAATTAAAGACTATGAAATGCTAAGGATCATTTTGACTTTTTATCCTGCACCTAAATTATGTAAAATAGACTCTCCTAATTTTAACTTCCAAATATCTTTTTCTTTAGTAATACCTAATTTGATAATGGACTTAAAAATAGGTTTGACCCCAATTTTCATTTGGAGTGTTTCTGATCATGTTCTCTTTTTAATATGGGAAAAAAGGAACCTGCTTGCAGTAAATGTTTTTAATCATCTAAATAAATAACCGTATATGTGTCCCCAACTTTTTGTTGTAATATGTGCAGCTTATAAAATGTTGCATACTACCTTTTCAAAAGAATAATTCACTTTTTTTGCATTGTTTCTTTATCCATTAAAGTTTGTCCCTCTTCTCTTACACTGATGTAAGGTCAATTCATTCATAAGCTTTTCATTGTGTGTTTTAAGAGTGGTGGAAAGTAGGGGTTCCATTTTGTACAAGTTGGAAATCAGGGGTTCCATTTCGTATGAGTTGGTATGGAAATGTGACCGGTCAGTGAGTGCCCAGGCATGTGTCTAGAGGGCACGAAGTAGCGCACTTCTGCAGACACTCCTTTCTTTTGGCCCAAGACAGGAGCTTGAGCATTCCAAGAAAACATTTGGCACTCACTTGTGTCCTAGATGGCGAGCTGCCCAGTTTCTCTTAAGTTTACGAATTTGCATGCTGACAAAGCTAAGTAAACTTTTTTTTTTTTTTTTTTGGTGGTACTGGGGTTCCTGGAAGCCCTTCTACCTCCGGGCTACACTCCCAGACCTATTTTTACATTTTTATATTTGGAAACAGGGTCTCCTAAGCCAACGCGCGTGGCTGGCTTCGAACCTGCGCGATCCTCCTGTCTCTGCCTCCCAAGCGTGGGGATTACAAGCGTGCGCCACCACGCCCGGCTGCTAAGTAAACTTTTAAATAAAACCTTTGGAAAGGTGTGTTCTTGAAGAGCATATCTGTGGTGAATGGGAGGGGAGTCGTAGCTTGTCTCTAGTAAAAAGCATTATTCATGGAAAATGAAGTTTCCCACTCTCAGGCTATTGCTTAAGGGTACCACTTTGATAGATAATTTGGAACCAGAAATTGAGCCTTCTACACACCTTTCTTAGGATTCCTCATCCATGCATGATCTTGAACTTTATAAGGGTAAAGATAAAACTTTTAAACAAAATAGCATATTGTCACTTGTTATTTATTTAAATCTTTTTCTTTATTCTTCATCTAGCAGGGGTACACAAAATTGAACCCAAGGGCATTTTACTTCCAAGCTATACATACCCCAGCTTTTGTTTTTTTAATTGGTCTCACTAGGTTTTTGAGAGTCTCACTTTGTTACTCAGGCATACTCAAACCTGGAATCTTCCTTTCTCTGCCTCCCAAGTACTAGGATTACAGATGTGAGCCTTAATTCTTTTTTTAAAAACCCTATTCCTCCTGTATTTTTTCAGTGAAGTTTGGACACAGGTTGTTTGTAGCCTGAGTCAGGCATAAACTGGGACTGGAGAACAAGTCTAAACTCCACATGTATGTTCTGCATTTTGTCAAACTCAGCTGTTTACATGAAATTTTGAGTACTTTCAGAAGTACTAGTAGGGGATTTTTGTTTTGTTTCGCAGTGCTGGGGGATCAGACTCAAGACCTTGTGCATGCTAGGTAAGCGCTCTACACTTGCGCTACATCCCCAGCCCTTGGCTAGTGCTTTTAAAAGGCCTGTAATAGCCCGGTTTGGTACACTCCAGTAATTCAAGTACTTGTGAGGCTGAGAAAGGAGGATTGCAGGTTAATGCTACTTAGGGAAACTGTTTGAAATTTTAAAAAGACTGAGGGTATAGTTTGGTGATAGAATGCCCCTCGGCTCAATCCTCAGTGCCAAAAAAAAGTCTTTGATAATTTTAAAACCTTATTTTTATCCATAGCTTTACTATTGATAAAGTGCCCTTATATCTATTTTCCATTATCCTGCTAGCAACTCTATTAGGAAGAAAGCACTGCATCATTCAAAGTTAAGAAAAATGAAGTGTGAGGTGCAAGCCAAGTGACTTGAGAAGGTTAATGCATGGTGGGTGGTATGTGAGGACTGTAAATCTTTATAAAATGCTTACACGTATGAGTGGCATTATTAGGTTTCCAAAACCATAGGTTTTGCTTTCCTTCTTAGCATTCAAAAGGCATTCAGCTCATATCCTAGAGCCTGATTTCCGTGTCCCATCACTCCAAGAACCACTTACTTAAATTCCCTTTTTGAGCCTGATGGATATTGGAAGACTCAGAGTAAAGCCAATTTCAGGGTGTCTTCCCCCTCCCTGTGCCTGTGCCCTTCCCTGTGGTTTCCCATGTAGAATAACATATAATCTGAGTCACAGACCCTGGCCACAAATAGGTGTCAGCTTTCAAATTTACAGCACAGCCCACAGCCTGCTTGGCTAAAATGTCTGTGTCCTCCCTGCAAAATTCTTCATTTGGAGTAATTGAGGAATCTGTCTTATCCCTTTAAGGATTGACAGTAAGTACAAAGAGCCAAGGCTCGGAAGCCAAGTGGACCCGAGTGTGAATCCTATCCTGGTCACTTTGAGCTTTGCTAGAGTAGACATTTCTTATGTTCACCAAGTATAATTTTGTAGTGCTAGGGATAGAATCAGGGGCATTCTATCTCTGAGCTATAATATACCCCAGGCCTAATTTATTTTTTATTTTGAAAAAGGGTCTTGCTAAATTGCTGACAGCCTCACTTGGTTGCAGAGGCTAGCTCCAAACCCACAACCTTCCTGTCTCAGCTTTGCAGGTACTGGGATTACAGGTGTGCACTATCACACCTGACCATCGAGTGCACTTACGTTCAATCAAGTGACACCACTTCCTATAAGTTTAGACATTTTTTTCCACATTTTATAGATAAGAATATTGGAGTTTGTAAGAGAAGTTTAAAGATAAGCAAAATCAGGCATGATGTCATATGTCTGATCTCAGTACTTGGGAGGCTGAGACAAGAACCACAGGTTGAAGTCAAAGTGTGGTTAATACAGGTCTAAACCCTGTATCAAAAACCAGTTTTTAAAAAGGGCAGGGGTGAGCTGGGTGTGGTGGTGTACACTTGTAACCCTAGTACTTAGGAGGTTGAGACAGGAGGATCATGGTTAGTGGACAGCCTCAGTTACTTAGGCTTTCTGCAAGAAACTTGGGTTCCATCCCAGGTACCACAAAAAGAAGAGGAGAGAATGAAATGGAGAGAGAGGGAAAAAAAGAAAGGAAAGAGAAAGAAAGGAAGGAAGAAAGAAAGAAAGAAAGAAAGGGCCAGGGTGTAGTTTAGTGATAGAATGCCACTGGGTTCGATCCTGAATACCAGAAAAGAAAGTAAGGAAAAAGAAAAGCAATAATAAGCCTTTATGAGAGGAAGGGCATTTATTTATTCTAAGCCTTTTCTCTATTGCTGTGCTTGGCTGCCTTTTCATGTTAATTAGCCCTTCTGTGTCTTTTCTCTTTTATGAAATATTAATAAGGTAATCTTGAGGGAATGTGTGGGGATTAAATAATTTAAGGTTTAAATGTTTGGCAGACACATTGTACAGGCTTCACGCACACTTTTACCTGCTTCTACTAGCGTACAGTAGGGTCTGGCTAAAAGCTCCGAAGCCTACTGCTTTGTTCTATCATGAAGGTTTGGTTATGAATTAATAGGTTCCCTGGTCCTTTAGGACTTGAGTTGGGCCTTAGGTATGGCCTAGACAGGAATTTCTTGGTTGCCAGGATTAGAAACCCAATCACAAAAGTGTAAGTAAAATAAAGGCCAATCATAAAAATACTTAAAGGCACCTCTGTTCCATTCTTTCTCAGTTCCTCTCTTTATCTGCTCTATTTTCTCTCAAAGTTTGTTTTCTGTAAAACTGGAGGTCATCCATGTATGCTCTAAACTTCTGGAAGAGGGTTGTCATGACCTTATGGAGCCACTGGCATAGAGAGCCAGGACATCCGGAGACAAATCTAGTGACCAATAGCTAGGAATGCAGAGCCTAGAACACTGTGGGTGGCACAGGGAGATGCTGACAGTGCTGTCTCTAGTGCAGACGTGATATGAGATGCTCAGCTACACACTGGGGAGACAAAACCTGGAAGTCAAAGATGTCACAGCTGTAACTCTGGGGGTAGTGCCTGTGGCTTCCCCAAGGATCCAGCACCATGCTGGCACACAGCAGGTCCTTTTGAAATACCGGCTGGATTGAAGTGGAACTTTACTATTTGGGAGGAAATATAGGGTAGAAAGAACACAAGGGCTGAACTGTTAACTCCCCACCCTCTTTTTTTTTTTTTTTTTTTTTTTTGGTGGTGGTACTGGGGATGGAACCCTTCTACCTCCGGGCTACACTCCCAGACCTATTTTATATTTTATTTGGAAACGGGGTCTCTTAAGTCAGCAAGGCTGGCTTCGAACCTGTGCGATACTCCTGTCTCCGCCTTCCAAGCGAGGGGATTACAAACGTGCGCCACCACGCCCAGCTTATTCTTTATTTTGAAACAGGGTCTCACCAAGTTGCAGAGGGCCTCACCTCAGCTGAGGCTGGCCACAAACCTGCAATCCTCTGTTTCAATCCCCCGAATACTGGCATTACAAGTGTGCACCACCACGCCCATCTTACAGTTAACTTTTTGTTACTGTAATGAAATATGTGAGGCAGGTTACTTTTTTTTTTACTTTCTTATGGTGCTGGGAATTAAACTCGGGGGCATCCTCCCTTTGAATTACACCCCCAACCTGATTTTATTTTTTATTTGGAAACAGGGTCTTAGCTTCACTAAGTTGCCAAGACTGGCTTCAAACCTGCGATGCTTCTGTGTAGCCTCCCAAGTACTGGGATTATGGGCATGTGCCACCACGACCTGGCAGCAGGCCACTTATGAAAAGGGGTATTGAGCTAACAGTTTGGGAAACTAAAAGCTCATACAGTAGAGCATGGACCATGACAAGTGCCCCCACTGGCTGTGTCACTTCATTGCAGATGGTTTTGCTGGCAGAATCCTGACAAAAAGTAGGAATACACATTCATGTGTATGTGTAGTCTCCCTCTCCTTACAAAATGGCCAGGATTCTCTCCACCCTAATCACCTCATCCAATCACATCCCAGAGACCTCACCTCTAAACCTCAGTCTGAAGTTTCCACTCTCTTCATACAATTAACATAAGACGGGGGTGGGGGTTAAGCTCCTACTGGAGTTGGCGATCAGGGGACAAATAAGAAGGAAACTAGCCCAAGAAACTAGATAGAATTTTAGTTCTACTGCTTACTAGCTTTATGGCTTTAACAAATTATTTTAAGTCTCTGAGCCTCAGTTTCCTCCTTTGTACAGGTCATGGATGTCACTAAGCCCCTTTACTGACTCCCGACTCCCACATACATCCTAGCTCCTGAAATCTTTTTTATACTTTTATCGGTGCATTGTAATCATATATCATAGATTCAAAGTAATCCAAACTTCCAAGCACACATTACTTGATATGTTTCTCCCCATCCCACCCTACCTCTCTCCCCCTTTCCTGTACATGATAGTGAGATTGGTAATGATACCTTCATATATGAACATTACATTATACTGGCTGAACTCTTTTTATATGGAAGGTCTTTTAGGTTTTTTTTTAAAATATTACTTATTTAAGCCGGGTGTGGTGGTACACCCCTGTAATCCCAGTACCTGTGAGGCTGAGACAGGTGGATTGTGCAGGTTCGAAGCCAGCCTCAGATACTTAGTGAGGCTCTCAGCAACTTAGACCCTATTTCCAAATAAAATATAAAATAAGTCTGGGAGTGTAGCCTGGAGGTAAAAGCCTCTGGGTTCCATCCTCAGCACCACACACACACAAAAAAAAATTATTTATTTTAGTACAAGGGATTGAATGCAGGGTCATTCTCCCTCCAAGCTACATCCCTAGAACCCTTTATTTTTTTGGAGGGGGGGGTACTGGGGATTGAACCAAGGGTGCTCTACATCTAAACTATACCCTCAGCTTTATTTTATTTTTTTTCTTTTGAAATAGGTTCTTTCTAAATCGTTTGAGGCTGGCCTCAAACCTGTTATGTGCCATCATGCCTGGCCTTTTTTTTTTTTTAATGGTCTCCTTAAATTGCTGAGGGCCTCACCAAGTTGCCAAGGCTGACTTCAAACCTGAGACCCTCTGTCTCAGCCTTCTCAGCTCGTGAGGTTACAGGAGCACACTACCATGTCTGGTTCGTGTCATTTTTTAAAACATCCTATTTTCACCTGTCGTAGCTCTCAGAAGTTCTGAAAGAGCAGAGGAGAAGAGGAGGGAGAAACCTGCAGTGTTCACACTCCTGCGAGGCATATGCCAGGATTCCTCTCCAGAGGGAATTTTTTTCACCTTACCATAATTTCAAACAGCCTCTCTTTCGACAAAGCAGAACAATTGCTTAAGGTCCTAGACTAATTGGAAGCAGCCTTCTGGGAGCTCAGCCACCTTGGCGTGCTAGAGCGTGAGGCAGGGAGACAGGGTGGAAACTTCAATAACATTTTTTTGTTTTCCACAGGGGAGGGTTCTGATGTCGCCTTGCGATTTCCTGAACACTCACATTCCCTTGAAAGTCTCACTGTTGGTCTGAGAGGCCCCTTTCCACAAGGGATGCTACATGAGAATGGGAATTGCATCACTTTCTTGAGGCATCTGATTCAAAGAAGCCACCAGGGAGGGGAAAAAAGCTGCCAGAGCTCTGCCTCTGGGAGAAAAGACGCCAAGCTCACAGAGCATCGAGGCACAGTCCCCGTGACAGCGGGGCCCTGCACACACCGGAGCTCCAGCAGGCTCAGGACGTATGAGGTCACCTGTCCTACCATTCCCCAGAGAGCATCCGCCAGCCCAGTCCCCTGCTTAAACCTTCAGTAACAATCACCACTTAAGAAGTATAATGGAGCTGGGCGTGGTGGCGCATGCTTTTAATCCCCGCTCTTGGGAGGTGGAGACAGGAGGATCACGCAGGAGGGTGGCTTAGGAGACCCTGTTTCCAAATAAAAATATAAAAAGTAGGTCTGGGAGTGTAGCTCGGAATTAGAAGGGTTTCCAGGAACCCTGTACCACCAAAAAAACACAAAAAACAAAGAAGAAGAAGAAATATAATGGAAAGACAACCCCCTTCATGATTGGTACTGAAAATGTAAAACACATAGTTATAACAGTAACAGGACATGTGTAAGGCCTCTGAAGAAAACTCTATGGTGGGACATTAAAAATAACTTCAATAGCCAGGCACAGTGGCACACACCTGTAATCCTAGCTATTAAGGAGTCTGAGACAGGAGGATTACAAAATTGGAGCCAGCCTGAGCAATTTAGCAAGGCCCTGTCTCAAAATACGATTTTTAAAAAGGTGGAGGATGGGGAATATAGCTCAGTGGTAGATTTCTTTTCTAGCATGCACTGGGGTTTAATCCCCATTACTGAAGAAAATTATTTTAATAAGTGTGAAGATCTACTCCTGGATAGGAGAACTCAGTGGTGTAAAGATAATTAGTTCACCACCCAAAAGAAATCATGAAATTCCAAAGGCTTGGTATTTCTTATTCTTTCTTTAGTGTGTGTGTGTGTGTGTGTGTGTGTGTGTGTGTGTGTGTGCGCGCGCGCGCGCACGCGCATGCATTATTGGGGATTGAATCCAGGAACATTCTATCTTTGAGCTACACCCTCCTTCATCCCTATTTTATTTTAAAAATAGAATCTCAAGCCGGGCATGGTAGCACACACTTGTAATCATAGCATTCAGGAGCCTGAGACAGAAGGATCGCTGTTCGAGGACAGCCTTAGCTACTTAGTGAGGCCCTCTGCAACTTAGTGAGACCTTGTCTCAAAATATGGAATTAAAAAAAATAGGGGCGAGGGTGTAACTTGGAGGTAGAATGCCCCTGGGTTCCATCCCCAGCACTGCAAAAATAAATAAATAAATAAATAAATAAATAAATAAATAAATAAATAATAAAATAGTCTCACTAAGTTGTGGAAGGTCTTGCTAAGTTTCTGAGGCTGGCCTCAAATCTGCGATCCTCCTTGTCTCAGCCTCTGAGTACTTGAATTACAGGCATGCACCACCACATCCAACTGGGATTTTATTTTTAATTTATACTTTGACCAAGTTAAAATTTGATTGAATAAACTTTGTCAGAACATCTAGAAGAAAGTCTGCCAAGCAAGAATAACGAGAAGGTTTTTACCCTACTAATTTTTTGTTGTTGTAGTAATGGTGAAATGTGGATCGAACCCAGGGGGACTCCACCTCTGAACTATACCCCTATTTTACTTATCATTTTTCAAATAAGAGTCTCACTAAGTTGTTGAGAGACTTGCCAAGTTGCTGAGGCTGGCCTCAAACCTGTGATCCTCCTATCTCAACCTCCCAAGTACTGGGTTTGCAGGTGTGTAACACCACACTCAGCTTTTAAATGGATTATAAGCACACTTTAGATACAAGACAGTTCTTAAAAAGAAATATATCACTGGGGGAAAATAAAGTACTCAGTAAGTGGTGTCAAAAAAAAACTACTAACCATTTTGTAGAGAATAGATTGCTAGCACCAGGCCAAGGTAAGGCTGATAGATTCCAGCTATAGAAAAACAACAAGCTCAGCCGGGCGTAGTGGCGCATGCTTGTAATCCCAGCACCTGGGATCGCCAGGTTCGAAACCAGCCTCAGCTACTGGGATCGCCAGGTTCGAAGCCAGCCTCAGCTACTTAGTGAGGCTCTCGGCAACTTAGTGAGACCCTGTTTCCAAATAAAGTATAAAATAGGTCTGGGAGTATAGCCCGGAGGTAGAAAACCTCTGGGTTCCACCCCCAGTACCACCAAAAAAGAAAAAGAAAAAGAAAAGAAAAACAAGCTCATCTTAGATTCCAATAGTTCAGTACTTAAATAGTGAAGGAAGTACTCAAAGGTATAGCCTCCTGTGGCTGCAGACAGGGCAATGCTAGGAGGAAAGGTCCCGGGTGACAGCAACATGGATGGCCGGACACCCTGGGGAAGCCATGCTCATGCTCCAGCCAAGTCCTATAGCTTCCAGCTCCACCCCAGGGACAGTGAAGCAGAAAGCTCCTACCACGTGAGAAACAGGTAGTGACAGAAAAGTCAAATGTGCCCTTGCAGCATTTCCCTGCCAGCCTCCCCTGTTCACATGTTCCAGAAAGGGCACAAGACGTTCTGTGAAGATTCAGATCAAGTTTTGCATAAGTGGTCTATGTCGAGGCTTACAAGGTCACAGGGGCCGACCCAGCGTGTCCCCAACAGCAACCTCACAAGTTCTCCAGAATACATTTCATGTGTTTAAAGAATTGAAACGGGAAAAAAACAAAAAAACATACTAGAGAATAATATAGTTAATGTGTGTTTGTGACTGAGCTGAAATGGTCTTTCTAAGCATTGTCTCAGAAACAGAAGTCAGCCATTCCTTTTGGTGTATACCTAGTTGTCATGGAAGCTGCGGTGAGGACTGCAGGAAGAAAGATTAAAGAGGGCTGGGATTGGGGGATGTAGTTCAGTGATAGAGCACTTGCCCAGCATGCCCAAAGCCCTGGTTTCGGTCCCAGTGCCATGCATACACATACAAGATAATCAGAAACTCTAAGGGAAAAAAAAAAGCTAAGAAAAGAAATTAAATCATAGGAATAGTGTTTTAAATTCTTTGATCTATAAAGTGTGTGTGTGTGTGTGTGTGTGTGTGTGTGTGTGTATGTGTGTGTGTGTTGCTGGAGATTGAACCCAGAGACACAGACTCTTTACTACTGAGGTACATCCCAATCTCTCTCTCTCTCTCTCTCTCTCTCTCTCTCTCTCTCTCTCTCTCTCTCTTTGGTGCTACTGGGGTTCCTGGAAGCCCTTCTACCTCCGGGCTACACTCCCAGACCTATTTTATATTTTTATTTGGAAACAGGGTCTTCTATTCCAGCGCGCACGACTGGCTTTGAACCTGGCGATCCTCCTGTCTCCGCCTCCCAAGCGCGGGGATTACAAGCGTGCACCGCCACGCCCGGCCTTCCCAATCTCTTTTTTAATTAATTAATTTATTATTATTATTTTGTTATTTTTATTATTATTTTTATTTTTATTGGTGGTACTGGGGTTCCTGGAAACCCTTCTACTTCCGGGCTACACTCTCAGACCTATTTTTATACTTTATTTGGAAATGGTCTCTTAAGCCAGCGCGGCTGGCTTCGAACCTACGCTATCCTCCTGCCTCCGCCTCCCAAGCGCAGGGATTACAAATGTGCGCCACTGTGCCCGGCCCCAATCTCTGTTTTGAGACAAGCCTCACTACTTGTTGAGGCTGACCCTGAATTTGTCATCCTTCTGCCTAAGTCTCCCCAAAAGCTGAGATTACAGGCATGTGTCACTCCACCTTGCTTATAAAATGTTTTTATTTAATCAATTTACCTGGTTTGTTTTTCTTTTATGATTTCTCTTTCTTTGTTCTTTCTTTTTTTTCTTTCTTTCTTTCTTCTTTCTGATTTTAATTATCTTCTACTGGCTTTGGGATTAGACATGTTCTGTTTTTCCAGGTCTTTGAGGTATGTCATTATATTGTTTATTTGGTGACTTTCTGACTTATGTGGGCACTCAGTGCTATAAATTTTCCTCTTAAAACCATCTTCAAAGTGTCCCATAGGTTTTGGTATGTCATATCCTCTATTTTTATTTAATTCTAGGAATTTTTAAAATTTCTACCGTTATTTCTACTTTGATTCAGACCTCCTTCAAGACTGTATCATTCAGTCTCTATATTTTGTTTTTGTTCTTCCTGTGTTGATTTGTACTTTCATCCCATTATGATCTAAAAAGATGTAGGGAATTATATCAGATTTTTTGAATTTGCTGATACTTTGTGGCCCAGGATATGCTCTATTTTGAATAAGGTTCTATGAGCAGCTGAGAAGAATGTGTATTTAGCTGTTGTTTGTTGGAATGTTTTGTATATGCCTAATAGGTCCATTTGGTTCATAGTGTTCTTTAGGCCTGAAGAGTCTTTACTCATCTTCTGCCTAGTAGATTGATCTAGAGTTGTGAGTGGTATGTTGGAGTCTCTCAGTCTTACTGTATTTAGGTCTATTTAAAATCTAATGTCAGCTGAGTGTAGTGGCTCACGCTTGTAATCCCAGTACTTGAGAGGCTGAGACAGGAAGATCCGGGTTTGTGGCCAGCCTCAGCTACTTACTGAGGCCTTCTGCAACTTAGTGAGACCCTGTTTCAAAAATAAAAAATAAAATAAATGAGCTGGCAGTATAGCTTGGAAGTAGAATGCCCCTGGGTTCAATCCCCAGCAGCACCAAAAAAAAAAAAAAAAAAATTTAATGAGACATAAATGTTTACTACCTTTATATCTTCTTGTTGGGTTATTGCTTTTATTAATAAGAGATTGTTGCTTTTATTAAAAGACACTTTGTGTCTTTTGATATGTTTTAGCCTAAATTCTGTTAGCTATAAGCATTGCTGTCCCTGCTTGTTTTGGGATATGTATGGCATATCTTTGTCCTTCTTATCAACTTTAAGCTATGAATATCTCTGCTGTAAGATGAGTTTCTTGCAAGCAGTATATAGCTGGTTTATGTTCTTTAATCCACATTACCAGTCTATACCTTTTAATTGAGTAGTTTAGACCTTTGACATTCAGGTTATTATTGAGATATGGTTTTTGTTTCCTGTAATTTTGATTTATATTTTATAGTGTTATTTCTCCTTCACTTGGTTGGTTATCTGGTAGAAATCACTCCTCCTCTAGTTCTGATATTTGCTTCTTTTTTCTTCTTTGTGTTTTATTTCTTTAAGTATTTTCTCTAGTTCTGGCTTGGTAGTCATGGATTTTTTTTAGTTTCTTCTTGTCTTGGAAGGATTTTATTTTTCCATGAATTTTGAATGATATCTTTGCATGATAAAACAGTGTTAGTTAGAAGTTGTTTTTGTTTTTGTTTTTGTTTTTTTTCCCAGTGTCCTGGAGTATATCAAACCAGCCACTCCTGGCTTTGATGACTCAGATTGAGAAGTTCAGAGTGATTCTTATTGTTTTGTCCCTGAATGTCACCTATTCTTGTTCTTGATGCTTTTAAGATTCTCTCCTTGCTTTTCTGTTAGTTGTTTTGATTATTATATGATGTGGGGAAGTTCTTCTTTGATCTTGTCTTGTTGGTGTTCTGATTGTCTCCTGTATGTGGATCTCCTAGTCTTTTTCTGTGTTTGGGAAGTTCTCTGGTATTATTTCTCTGAGAGGTCTCTAATACCTTTGGTTTGTGCTTCTTCTTCAATGCCTATTACCCATAAGTTAGGTTATTTCATATTAGCTCACATTTCTTGGATGCTCTGGTTCATGTTGTTATATTGTCTTCTCTATATTGTTGACAGTGTGGTCATTTTGAATAAGCTCTCTTCCAAGAGTAAGAATCTAGTTTCCATATGGTCTAGCTTGCCAGATGTGGTTTCTATTGAGGTCTTTAATTCATTTACTGACTCCATTTCACTCAAAGCCTCTTTTTGGTTCTTACTTAGGGCCTTAATTTCTCTATTTGTTTCCTATACACTTTCTCTGATTTCATCTCTGAGGCTTTTGATCATATTGAAAAATCAAAATTCTGAATTCTTCTGCATTTTCTTGGAGGTCAATATTGGTGGCTTCCCTTGTTGTTCAGTTTTGGAAGTTTATTGTTTCCTTACTGGTCTTCATTTTCATGTTTTCAGAATTTTCTGTTTTGTATTTCTGTTGTCTTGGCATCCTCTTCCTCTTTGTATGAGAGTCCGGTGTCTATTCTTTGTTCCTTTTTAAGGTCTATGCTAAGGGTATATATTTGCTTCTATGAATCTATCTCATATAATCAAACTTTTAAGTTTATCCTTCAGAGTCTCTTTAGCAATATATAGTTGTTAGTGAGGACAAGCAGGAATCTCTAATTAGCTGCAAGTTGCCATGCTTTCCAGGCCCAAACTCTGTAGGGCCAGAGACTATTATGTTCTGTTCAAAGCCTGCAACCTTCTGGTCGGGATTTAATATCCCACAGATACCACTGATACTCTGCTGATTTTGAACCCATGAAATTCTACCAAGTGCCGACCTCCAGCCTCCATGGGGGGCTTAAGCTCATCAGAGCCAGAGATTACTATGTTCAAATTTGTGGTCCATCTGGCTAAGCTTTGATGACCTAGGTATACCATTGCTGATCTGCTGGTTTTGATCACCTGGAGTGCTATCAGACACTAGCTTGCATGCAAGTCAGGCACACACTCTGCTGGTGGAGAGAGTGCTGAGTTCCCAGCTTGTAGCTGTGATCACATGAATCCTGTTGGCTCCTGTCCACCCTGCTTTCAGGCTCTAAGCTCTGGCAGGGAGAGATTGTACTGTTCTGAGCCTGGGGCTTGGGTGGCTCAGTTATTTAGCCCTGGGGACACTGCTGCTTCTCTGGGCAGCTGAGATCATGTGATATCATGTTGGCCTCTGGCTTTGGTACTTGTAGTGTCTAAACACTGCCAGGCACAAGTTTATAGCTTTCTAAGCTTGCAGCATGGTTGGCTGAGTTGTTTCAACCCACAGAAAGGACTGTTGGCAGTCCTATTGTGCCAGTATTGGAAAATTGCTCCAGTATTAATGTCCAAAATGTAAAATGCAGTCAGAGTCTGGTGCTATACAAGCACTTAGGCAGGGAAGGGCGGCAGCTGTTACATTGCAGATATTCTCTCTCTCTCTCTCTCTCTCTCTCTCTCTCTCTCTCTCTCCCCTTTATTCTAATGATTAACCTATAGTAAAAAAAAAAATTAAGGCCTTTAGCCTTAGAATCACTAGAGATAATTGAAGCTTTTGTCCTTAGAAATACATAGAGGCAATTAGTGCCTTTGTTTACCTCATCTTCTTTGTGACCTGGCCTGCATATAGGCAAGGTGAACTCTGTGTGCTGCTTCAAAGCACCCATAGGTGATGGGCAACCAATACACCCACTACAATAGAGGTGGGAACAAGGTAGATTATTGACCCCTGCACTTAGTAAGTGTACTGTCTGGAGACAAAGAGGCACCACCTGCCTAATAAATAAGTTACTAGCCCATTGCCTTGGTAACACTGATAAGAACATACCAACACAAAATCTTTATTTAAAGTCTGAGGATAGAGAAGGGGGCAGAGTTCCATTTTGGGGTTCTCCAGAGCGCGTCAGGCACACTACTTTGCTTTTCTTCTCTTTCTATTTATTTATTTATTTATTTATTTATTTTTTTTTTTTTTTTTTTTTGGTGGTGGTACTGGGGTTCCTGGAAACCCTTCTACCTCCGGGCTACACACCCAGACCCCCATTTTTATATTTTTATTTGATAAGAGGGTCTCTTAAGCCAGCACGGCTGGCTTCAAACCTGTGTGATCCTGTCTCCGCCTCCCAAGTGCGGGGATTACAAGCGTGCGCCACCACGCCCGGCTCTACTGATTTTTTAATAAAGACTTGTTGAAGCTGCACCAAGATATTAGTTTTATTTTCCCTATTTAAAAAATTCTAGTTAAATAGAGGAAAAGAGCCCATAACACCATTAAAACCATAACACTGCCAGGCGTGGTGGCGCACACTTATAATGCCAGCATTTGGGAGGCTGAGACAGGAAGATCATGGTCCAGAGCCAGTCTCAGCTACTTAGTGAGGCCCTTTGCAACTCAGTGAGACCCTGTTTCAAAGTAAAGAATAAAAAATAGGGCTGGGGGGTGTAACTCGAAGGTAGAATGCCCCTGGGTTCCATCCCTAGTACTGAAAAAAAAAAAAAAAAAACAACACCAAAAAACCAAAACCCCAAAATCAAATAGAAAACATAACACTATGGTGATTTCTGAAGACCCTGCAAGGGTGAGGTAAACTACTGACCCTAGGTCCTTCTCATGCAACTGTCCCTAGGGGCTGTCTGCTAATTCACAGTTCTGCTGTGTCTGATTGTAGCACCCACCACTCCCACCTCTACAGGGATGATTTACAAACTCACAGACTACATGGACCTGTTAATCAAGTCCCTGTGGCCATCAGGGCAGGCTCCCGCTGGGATGCTCTGTAAACTCAGTTGTGACTCGAGCCACTGGACTCCCTGCAGGCAGAGATGAGTTCAGCTGCAGCCATGGGGTTTGGCTGCACTATCTAGCTGGCCAGTCTGATGTATGTGAACACGGAGAAGATTGCAGTTGCTTCCGCTGATAAATTTTTTTCAGTCACTGGTTCAACACGATTCTGCTCTTTCTCTGCTGGATGGAGTTGGTCTCTGAGAGCTGCCAGCTCCAGCACAGGCTCACCAACACGGCGCTGCCTCCACTCTCCACTCACCAGGTGAGACCCGTGGAGTTCTCTTCTCAGTCTTCTGCTCAGTGCTGCATCCAGTTCCACTGCATTTCTATTATTGTTCTCCTGTTGAGTTCTGGATGCTTTATTTTTCTCTTTCACAGAAGCAGTCTTCCCCACTGGTTGAGTTCTGAGTCTCAAAGCACCTTAAACATGCTGTCTTCCTCTATTCTGCCATCTTAAATCCCCTTACAAATATATATTTTAAATAATGTGACAATCTATTTTTAAATGTTTTTAAAAATTGTTTCCTGGTAAATTTTGATAGTCTGGGTGACAGAATCTTTTCTCTGACCCAGGATTTACTTTTTTCAAAGAAATTTCAATGTCTCATTCTTTCTGTAGGAGAGGAATCATCTGCACAGGATTCCCCTTCCAGCCTGGTGGATCACCATGAACGCACGGTCAACTGCCATCAGACAACAGGCTCGCTCTTTTCAGACCTCCCTGCTCACTTTCCCCTCTTTTTCTAAACAATACATATTTGCCCCTAATGAGGAGTCTGTAATTTGTGTGTGTGTGTGGGGGGTACTGGGAATTGAACCCAGGGACATCCAACTCTGTGCTACACCTCTAGCCCTATTTTTTATTCTTTATTTTGAAACAGAGTCTCACTAAGTTACAAAGAACCTCACTGAACAGCTGAGGCTGGCCACAAACCTGTGATCCTCCTGTCTCAGCCTCCCAAGTACAAGCAGGAGGATCACAGTTCATGGACAGCCTCAGCTACTCAGTGAGGCCCTTTGCAACTCAGTGAGACTGACTCCCAGACCTATTTTGTATTTTATTTGGAAACAGGGTCTCACTAAGTTGCTGAGAGCCTCACTAAATAGCTTAGGCTGGCTTCGAACCTGCACGATTATCCTCCTGTCTCAACCTCCCAAGCACAGGGATTACAAGTGTGTGCCACCATGCCCGGCTAAGGTACAAGTTTTATGCCACTGATCTCTATTACTGAATGTCCAGCCCAGTTCTGCATTCCAAACTTCTCTTTATTTCTAAATGTCTTTTATTTTTTTCTTCTTTCTTTCTTCTTTACTTATTTCTTCCTTTCAGCACCAAGGATTGAAACCATGGGGACTTTACCACTAAGCTATATTCCCTGATCTAGTTTTACTTTAAGATAGGATCTTGCTAAATTGCCCAGGTTGCTCTTGAACCTGTAATCCTCCTATCTCAGCCTCCCAAATCATTGGGATTACAGGCATGTACAACTATGCCCAGCTTTCCTCCCTCCCTCCCTCCCTCCCTTCCTTCCTTTCTTCCTTTTCTTTTTTTTTTCCTTCCTTTCTTTTACTCTTCTTTTTGTTTCTTTTTTCTTATTCTCTTCTCTTTCTTTTTTCTTTTCTTTTTTTCTTTCTTTCTTTTTTCTTTTTTCTTTTTTTTGTACTAGGGATTGAACCCAGGGGCATTCTCCTACAGGAGCTACTAAATTGCTGAAGGTCTTACTAAGTTTCTGGGACTGGTCTCAAAAATGCAATTCTCCTGTCTCAGCTTCCTAAATTCAGGGATTATAGGCATGTGCCACCATGTCCAGCCTTTCTCTTCTAGGGAAAGAAAAATCTCAGTTTAGAGTAAAAGGAAATTTCATTGAGTTTCCAAAGAAAATGTGCTGGCAATTAAGGTAAAAATATTCTTAGCTGGGTATAATGACATTCACCTGTAATCCCAGTACTGGGAAGTTGAGACAGGAGGATTGCAAGTTCAAGGCCAGCCAAAGCAATTTAGTAAGACCCTGTTTAAAAATTTAAAAGCAAAAGCCGGCTTGGTGGCACACGCTTATAATCCCAGGATTTGGGAGGCTGAGACAAGAGAATCGCGGTTCGAGGACAGCCTCGGCTACTTAGTGAGGCCCTTTGCAACTCAGTGAGACCCTGTTTCAAAATAAAGAATAAAAAATAGGGCTGGAGATATAGTTTGGAGGTAGAATGCCCCTGGGTTTCATCCCTAGTACCACAAAAAAAGAAATAAAAATTTAAAAGCAAATAAATAAACTGGGCATGGTGTGGCACACACACACTTGTAATTGTAGTTCTTGAGAGGTTGAGAAAAGAGCATCATAGGTTTGAGGACAGCTTCAGCAAATAGTGAGACTCTCATCAAGTTAGTGAGATATTATTTCAAAATAAAAATTAAAAATAGGGCTGGGGGTATAGCTTGGAGGTAGAATGCCCTGGTATCAATCCCTAGTACACAAAAATAAATAAGAAATAAATAAGAAATAAGAAAAGAAAGGCTGGGGTTTAACTTGGAGGTAAAATATCTTTGTGTCCAATCCCCAGTATAAATAAGTAAACAAAAAACAAACAAAAATAAATAAATAAATAAGCAAGCTGAGCATGATTGCACACACTTGTAATCTCAGTACTTGGGAGGCTGAGACAGGAGGATTACAGGTTTGTAGCCAGCCTCAGCAATTTGTGAGGCCCTCTTCAACTTAGTGAGACCCTGTTTTAAAAAAAGGGGAAGAAAGAAGAAAGAGGGAAAGGAAGAAAGAAGGAAGGAAGGAAGGAAGAAAGAAAGAAAGAAAGAAAGAAAGAAAGAAAGAAAGAAAGAAAGAAAGAATAAAATAGAGCTGGGGGTGTAGCTCAGAGTAGAATGCCCCTGCGTTCAATCATCAGTAACACACACACACACACACACACACACACACACACACACACACACACACACATAAATAAAAATAAATAACCAAACAAGCAAACAGAAAAAAAAAACACCTTTACTCTGATAAGCCAAGTGTGAGAGCCCCAGAGGAGACCCACCCTCAGAATTGAAGAGTCTGACATTTTTTCACTGACCTAGGTCCCAGGCAGGGTGAGCTGGGTGGGTGAAGAGCCAGGAGCAGATGTTACTTGAGGCCAGGAGCTCAGTTACTTGAGGCCGTCTAACTCAGAGGGGAAAAAAAGGTTCCTCGTGAGTTTCACTTTTTTTCTTCTACTTAAACATTCCCAAATGTTGGCAGACACATCCATTAGGGGTGGGGGGTAAACACAGCTCTGTCTTCCTCCCATTATCTTTTGAGCTGGGTCATCGGAAAGAGCTCATAAAACACATGGAGACCGAACATAAGTATTTAATAGTTTGTCAGGAGCCTGAGAGTGCCCAGGCCCAGCAGCGTACCAGGAAACGTGAACAATCATGCATGTGGAAATGGTTGTGGTTTTGAAGCAGAGAGTAGAGGGCGGGTGGGAGGGAGGAGAGTGTAGAGGAAATACAGTTGGAATGTGGCTTGCTCATAATAGCAATTCAGTGCCTTTAGAAGACAGGTCTAAAGATGTGCTTTCAAATGAGTGCCTACTGTGTGCAAAACACTACTGTATGTGGGGGTTCAAAGACACTTAGGACACAGAGCTGGTCTTCTATCTGGCATAGCGGTCTGCCTGTTTGGAGTCAGGCAGAGGTGGGTTTGAATCACAGCTCCACCACTTATAGTAAGCCCAGTCATTTCATATCCTTGAGACTCAGCTTGGAATCTACAAAATGGGGACAACGAGCTCTGTTTTGTAAGAATAAGCCGTACCGAGCGTGGCAGCACACACACACACACACACACACACACACACACACTCCCAGCATTCGGGAGGCGGAGACCAGAGGATGGCGGTTCCTGCACAGACTCAGCTACTAAGGCCCTTTGCAACTCAGTGAGACCCTGTTTCAAACATAAAAAGGACTAAAACATAGGGTTGGGGGTGTAGCTCAGAGGTACAATGCCCCTGGGTTCCATCCCCAGCACCACACACACACATGATACATGTAAAGCTCTTTGTGTATGTATGCAATATATGTATATACATGTATGTGTGTGTGTGTATATATATATATATATTTTGTTGTTGTTGTTGTTGTTGTTGTTGTTGTTGTTGTTGTTGTAACTGGATACTGAACCAGGGGCATTCTACCAAACCACACCCTCAGCCCTTTTTAATTTTTATTTTGGAACAGGGTGTCGCTAAGTAACTGAGGGTCTCACTAAATTTTTGAGACTTGTCTGGAGCCTACAATCCTCTTGTCTCAGCCTCTCAAGTCCTGGGGTTACAGGTGTGTGCCACTGCAACCAGCTTTCTTTGTACAGTTAACAATAAGTGGTCACTCAACCGTAGTCCTCTCCTGCCCCCACCCACCTCTTCCCATTCTCCTATCACCAGGTGTGTCTTCCTCACGGCTATATTCTCAGCATCTGGAGGAGTCTGCACCAGCACGCAGGAGGACCCAGGGTGCCAATGTGCAAAGCGGAGCCAGAGGAGATATGAACGAAGGTGTTCAGAGGAGAGCTAGAAAGCGCACCTCCTTCATCCCCTCTGGCCTGTACAGAAAAGAGGAGCAATCTGTTCCCCATTGCTAAAGCACAAAGGGAGATTAATAACAATTACAGTTCAAGTAAAGGTAATGTCCTGTGAAAAATAACCTTCCGTCCCAATTCACTCAGCTCAGAGAAATGAGGCCTGAGAGCAGTAAAATTGATGTGATTATGAGTCATACACTTGGAGAGATGCAGAAATAACTCAAATGCCCCAGAACCCCACTGCTTTTCTTTACCTGACTTCTCCATTAAACTCAATTTGCTTTTCTCAAGTTAGGCCAAAGTTTTAGTGGTGACTTGAGTCAGCCCTGAAGTTTGAGCCGAGAGCATAACCACAACCATATCTTTATCTAAAGTACCCAAGCTTCTCATTCAAGTTAATGAAGGAGAAGGAGCATGGACGTCGTCTCCGCTCTGTAGTGCCTGGTGAGCCGAGGCACTCCGTAGGCCATGCCCGGCTGGGCTCTCATTTGGAGTAATGGTTACCCACAGGCAGTGCCTGGCAATGACAGGGTCAGCTGGCCTTTGTTTCCTTCCCTCTTCCTTTGTTTTACATTCCCCATACATGCACATTTACTGCTTATTTGAAAATTATCTTTTTACACCATTTCTAGGCAAATGTTTGGATTCAGTCACTTAAATTTCAAAGGCGTTTACCCCTGCCATTGCCAGGTGATGGTCAAAGCACACGGATTTCCCCTTCATAAGCAATATGAATGGATGGCAGCCTCATTTCCCATTAGCAGCTGCTCTTAGTCAGATAAGGGAAGCTTATTTCTGCATCTGCTGAGTTCACATGTCTTCCGCTTAATCTTCATAGCAACTCTGGAGTTCCCAGCAGGTCCTCCGACCTGCACCCCCGGCCACTTCGCCTCCTTCGCAAGTCTCTCCTCAGGGCCTTTTGGCCTTTGCCTGGATGCCCTCCACCTCTGTTCTCCTTCTGGATCATGTATATTTGTGTAAGTAGCATATAACCTTTCTGGTAAAGAGAATAAATACATTTTGAAAATTATAAGATACCTTGAATGCTGTCCTAACAACTTCTTATATATTATTTTGTTTGTTTTTCTTCTTGTGGCCCTGAGGACTGAACCCACGGGCATTCCACCTGTGACTACACTCCCAGCCCCCATTTTGTTTAAAAAAATTTATTCTTAGTATTTGTTTTGAAACAAGTTCTCACTAGGTTGCTGAGAGTATTACAAAGTTGCTGACGTTGGTCTCAAACCCGCAATCCTCCTGCCTCAACCTCTCAAGTACAGCCACCATGCCAGCTTGCATTTAATCTTAAAATAGATTATAGTGAAATCAAGAAGAAAGAGTGATTTTTTCACTTCCGTTAGGTCAGTTCAAGTTCTCTGAGAAGCAAATGTCAAGACACCTTTAGACATGCAAGAGATTTATTGAGGGGACACCAAAAGATGGGGGAGAGGGAGGGGGAAAGAGCTTCCCCAGCTTCTGATATGCAGATCTGACACCTATAAAAAGAGAAAAGAAGGAGGAAAGGAAGGGAGGAAGGAATGGAGGAAAAGGAATCAGGAGCTTCTAACTGCCGGGAGCTCTGAGAAGCTAGCCAGCCTGCAGTCCCCTCCCTGCCCTGCCTGGCCGTTGACTGGGAGAAGCACCTAGAGACCATTGCCTCAGCACGAGGCCTGGATGGATCTGAACATGCACAGCTGCACGCGCTCACTGGCTTTTTTTTTTTTTTTTTTTTTTTTGGTACTGGGTCATTCTACCTTGGAGATATACCACCACCCCCTTTTTTGTTGTTTATTTTTTGAAATAGAGCCTTGCTTAGTTGCTGAGGCTGGCCTGTAACCTGTAATCCCCCTGTCTCAGCCTCCAAGAACTGGGGTCACAGGCCTGCACCACCCATCGGTTGCACAGGTCCTTTTGCAGAGAGATCTGAGTGGCACCTCGGAGACTGCCGCTCTCACTAACCGCCTGCCAGGGACTCCAGCCTGGAGGTCTCTTCCTGCAGTGCTCACCCTTCACACCTTTTGTAACAGTTGAGAGATGTCAACATGGGCTCTTGTTCTTAGCTATTTTTAGAAAAGAATAGCCAGAACTATTTGCTGTAAGCTTTAGCAATTTTTATTATTATAAAGGCAGAAATAAGGGACAGAGCAAAGCACTGCATTTGAGGGAGATGCAGTGGAGTGCCTTGAAGGTATGACACTGAAGTTTTGAACATAAAACAGTTTTAATAAGGATTCATTATCTCCTTTCTCCCATCCTGCTTAGCCAATAGTCTTTTCACCTGACCTAATGCAGGCACTGGTCCACTGATTATCTCCATGGCGTTAGCCTTTCTTGTTAGATTTATGACTAAGATGTGTAAGATGTGTTACTTGGTAACAAGGTCAGGGGTTACATGGTATGTGCCCACTTTGGAGAAGGCCTGTACCATCTACCCACATCCTTGGGGAGTTTTTAGCCATTTTTATCTCTATCTGCTAGAAATTGCTTATTATGTAAACTTGTCTTTAAAGAATGGAGACTTTGGGCTATAACTCTTTTGTGTACTTGGTAATTAATATAGGGTTCTCTTAACCTTAATTTAAACTACTGTGTGAATTTAGTGTTTGTTTTAACATTCCATGGTTAGCTGGGCTAACAGCTAACTTTTACCTGACCGTGATTAATATTGGCTGCAGCTCTTGGCTGACAGCTTAGAGTCAGAGAAAAGGATTTTATTGTTTTGCCTAAGTATGAAAGCTTTTTTCTTTTTTGGTGATACTGGGGTGGGGGAACACAGGTACTTTCTACCTCTGGGCTATACTCTCAGACCTATTTTATTTGGAAACAGGGTCTCACTAAGTTGCTGAGAGCCTCACTAAGTAGCTGAGGCTGGCTTCAAACATGTGTGATTCTCCTGTCTCAGCTTCCCAAGCATGCGTATTACAAGCGTGCACCACCACGCCCAGCGAAAGCTTATTCTTATTAGCAATTAATACAGATCTTATTAACAATCAATACAGGCTCAATCCCCATCACCTTTCACTTTCTCCTTGGCATCGAGACACGGTTGCTTTGCATACTGCTCTTTTAAGATACTGTGTGCCAGCTGGGCGTGGCGGCACACACCTATTTTTGGGAGGCTGAGACAGGAGGGTCGTAGGTTGGAGACCAGCCTTGGCAACTTAGCAAGGCTTCAACATCTTAGTGAGACTCTGTTTCAAAATAAAAAAATAAGAAAGGCTGGATTATAGCTCGGTGGTAGAATATCTGTAAATTCAATCCCTAATACCCCTGTTTCCCCAAAAATATGCCATAGAGCATTTTCTTAGGACCTGGGCTCCTTCTCTAGGAAAGGACTGCTGTAGTAGAGTGTTTGGGAGTCTAGGTCAGACTGCCTGGGTCTGTCTGTAGCCCAGATCGACTGCTGACTGTTGTGGGAAATTGGGCAGCGGGCTGAACTCTGTACTTCCGTTTCCTCATTCACAAGATTTTAACAATCCTGGCAGTGTTTAGGAAGACCCTGTCTTGAAATAAAATACTAGAAAAGGGCCGTGGGGTATAGCACAGTGGTAGGGCGCCCCCTGGTCTCATTCCCCTGTACTGCAAAAAACCACTTAAGTTTGTCTCTGCCTCCCTTTCAGCTTTTTCGGTCTTCATTTACTCAGTAAGCATTTATTGAGCACCTGCGATGTCAGACACTTGGAAAATGACAGAGAATCAAAGATAAGTTAAACATAGTCCTTGTTCTGCACAAGAGCAAGCTCTAAAAGGAGAGAAGGTACTGGGACACATGCATGTGCGTGCACACACACAGACACACTAGCTATAATAAAGAGCGGGGAGAGCCGGGCGTGGTGGCGCACGCTTGTAATCCCAGCATTCAGGAGGCTGAGACCGGAGGATTGCAGTTTGCGGACAGCCTCAGCTACTTAGTGAGGTCCTCTGCAACTTAGTGAGACCCTGTTTCAAAATAAAGAATAAAAACTAGGGCAGGGGGTGTAGCTCAGAGGTAGAATGCACCTGGGTTCCATCCCCAGACTTCACCCTCCCCCCTCAAAAAGAGCCGGGAGTTGTGAGTAGTGGTCTGGGAATAGAGGAGGAAATTGCTCCCACCTGGATCATAAGTGCCACACTTCAGTGCTTCCCACGTGGTCTGAAAACGTGCGAGCAAGGGGCACTTTGAAAGGAGAAAACACTGGGCTTCACATTTGTCACCTGTTATGTTGGCCTAGGAAAATATGCAAGAAAGTGTTGCTTGTTAGGAACCACCTGCCTCTCAAATCACATTATAAATACAAATGGCTCGATTGCACAGTGAAGCAGAAACAATCCCAATGATCGCTTCAAGCCTGTCATCTGTTCCTTTTAGGAATTCGATAAACAATGCTCATCTCTGAAAGATTGCTTTTCTGGAGCACCAGGAAAAGCACATCCAGGCCCTTTTTTCTCTTTTGTTGAGGATCATTAGCAGAATAACTGCAGGAGGTGCCAATGCCCCATTAAGTGTGTTGACTCCTCGCCTCCAGGGAACTGTGCCTGTCTCCTGCTCTGCCTGAATCTGCTCCGACTGTGTTTGTTACTCTTTTGATTTGTTCACATTCTGCCTTCACAGCCTCCCTTGCTAGGCTTCTCCTAAAATAGCAGCCATCCAAAGGCTCAGATCACTGGCATTCTGTCCCTCAGAGCCTCCTTTTGGCCGTTGCTGCGGTTGAGATTTCCTGCAGAAAGGGCCATCGAATGCATTTCAGTTGTTCTACGTGGAGTCCACGGTGTGGAGGAGCGGGAACTTGGGGATTTTTATGTCCGCGCTTAACCACCATGGGAGGCACTGGACAGGAATGCAAGGGAGCTTTGTAGTGCCTCCTAGTGAAGGAGCTGGATTCCTGGCAGTGTTGCCTTGGGGGTCCTGGCACTGAGATGGGAACCCAGGGGACAGGGATGGGGAGGTGAAATATATCCTTCACAGGTATGACCTCAGCTGGGCATGGTGCTGCATACTTGTAATCACAGTACTTAGGAGGCTGGAACAGGAGAATCGCAGGTTGTCACCAGTCTCAGTAACTTAGTGAGGCCCTCTGCAACTTAGCAAGACCCTATTTCAAAACTAAAAGAACAAGAGGGGCGTAGTAGTACATGCTTGTAATCCCAGAATTTGGGAGGCTGAGACAGGAGGATCACGGTTCGTGGACAGCCTCCGCTATTTAGTGAGGCTCTTTGTAACTCAGTGAGACCCTGTTTCAAAATAAAGAATAATAAGCCAGATATGCATGGTGGCACACACTTGTAATCTCAATACCTGGGAGGCTAAGACAGGAGGATCTCAGGTTCAAAGTCAGTCTTGACAACCTAGCAAGGCTCTCAGAAACCTAGTGAGACCCTGTTTCCAAATAAAAATAAAATAAAATTAGGCTGGGGCATAGCTTAAACCTAGAACATCTCTAGGTTCAATCCACAGTACAAAGAAAGAAAGAAAAAGAAAGAAAGAAAGAAAGAAAGAAAGAAAGAAAGAAAGAAAGAGAGAAAGAAAGAACTGTGGGTGTAGCATGGAGATAGAATGCCCCTGGATTCCAACCCCAGTGCCACACACACACACACACACACACACACACACACACACACAAATAGGGCTGAGGATTTAGCTGGGAGGTAGAATGCCTTTGGGTTCCATCCCTAGTAACACACACACACACACACACACACACACACACACACACACACACACACGATGACCCCAGTGAGTGACATAGCCTGTCCAACAGGCCCCCACCTCCAAACACTGCTACACTGGGGACCAAGCCTTCACTACAGGCTCTTTAGGGGGGCATTTCAGATCTAAACCATGACATTAGCCCCATATCTTTTCCTAGAATCTTGACATTCTGATCAAGGGAATCTGGAACCTGGGAAGGCCTTTGTCACAGTCTTGACAGACAGTGTATGGTTGGTGTGATGCACACAACTTCCAAGGAGAGGGCATGTAAAGCCATATGGTTTCTACCCAGCTCTGACTCACTCTTAAAACCCAGCCCTGGGCTGTAAGGAAGCTCAAAGGAGCCCACTCAGAGTTCGATGGTGTTACACAAGGGATACACATGGTGATGCACAAGTGGACCGGAAATGAGGCCCTTGGACAGCAGCAACTACCAAACATATACAAGAACAAACCTTTAAATGATTTTGAGTCTAGCTGAGGCCCCGCTATCGTGGCGCAGAGACAAGCTTTCCTTGTCCAAATTCCCAAGCCGGAGGCAGTGAGCACAACAAGTGGGGCTTTTGCCATTAGGTTAGAGCTATTTGTTTAACAGTTACTGAATTTCTACTAACAGCTGTGGAAGTACTCCGGCAAATTCGTCTGTGGAATGCACCTTTTTAATTTTATTTTGTTGAGGTACTGAGGATTGAACCGGGGGCTTTCTACCTCTGAGTTACACCCCTAACCCTATTCTATTTTTTATTTTGAAACAGGGTTTCCCTGGCTTTGGAGTTTTTTTGCCCAGTTGCTTTTTTCATAGGTAATTCAATCTGCCTTTCACTGCCAGGACTCTTTAAAGGAGTGGGATGAGGCAGAAATCAGCTGCTGTCTTTAGCTTGGCCAGGTGAGCTGCTTCCTTTTTTCTTACACCCTGGAAAGGATGGTTGTATGTTTGACCTAAGACAGGGAAAATTTTCTCAACTATCCAGATGTATAGTAAGAGCTTTGCATTTTTAAATTTATAATTGACTACAATTGAGGGTTTTGTTTTGTTTTGTTTTTGTGGTATGTGTGTGTTAGTTACTGGGAATTGAACAGGAGCATTCTACCTCCAAGTTGTACCCTCAGCCTTATTTTATTTTATTTTAGTTTGGTACTGGGAATTGAACCAGAGGTGTTCTACCTCTGAGTTACGCCCCCAGCCCTTTTTATCTTTTATTTTGGATCCCTAAATTGCTGGGGGTTTAAGTTGCTGAGGCTAGCCTGGAACCTGCCTGCTGTCTCAGTCCCCAAGTACTGGAATTACAGGCATGGGCCGCCACACCTGGCTGAGTTTTATTTTTAATATTTACTAAAAGGTTCTCAGTAAGTTCCTGGCAAATGTCAAATTAGGATCAGAGAGGACAAGTCTCCCCACTCACACTTCCCGGTGTAACCTGGAGGGACCAGGCAGTGAAGGACAAAGGCAGAAGGGAAGCAAAGAGGGAGGACCCACAGCCCAGCTCTGAAGCTGCCTTCTTCCTGCCAGCCCTGGGTATCCTCAGCAGCCATCAGGAGTGGTTGCTATGGCAACACAGGCCTGCCTGAGCACTGACTCACCCACCCGGGCTGCAGGCTAACCAGGATTGTCATGCGTCACCAGAACCCTGGTGGTCTCCAGGCCTGCCGCCAGTCCTCACAGGCTTCATCCCCCTCATCCCCCACCAAACCACTCCCGACCCTCCCTGTGAGACAACCTGGAGGCTTGTTTGGGTTGGTGTAGGAAACTGAAGAGACTGTACACCAGCAGCCACTCCAGTTCTTGTCTTTCCATCATCACAGTCCAGCTGGCTGGTGAGTGGACTAAGAGGAGGCTAACCACCCTGAATGGACGTTTGGCACATTGCTGGATGACAAGGTCTGTTCCAAGGAAAGGATGGAGTCTCTCTTACCATAAGCCCAGCCCTGCTCCTCAGCATCTCCACCTGGGGGTAGGATCGGGCCAGAAAGGTTGTTACCATGCTTATCTTAAAGAGAGGAAGATTAAGTGAACTCAGTAAAATAATAACAACAACAAAACAAACCTTTCAGCAGATGTTGAATTTATGCCAAATATCACAGAGGTCCCCTGGTCCTGGAGGCTCCTTGCAAAGCAAACAGATCTCCAGTAGACGTCTCTAATTTCCACAGCATCTCCCATGGCAGTCTGACCCTTCCTGAGCTTTCCAGGGAGTCCAGGGTCATGAGGTCAAGGGAACAGATGGTGGACCAAGACCTCAGGCACAGGGAAGGAATTTCTTGTTTTCTTGTCCCAAAGGGTTTCCTCTTCCCCACTGAGACCTGAGCCAGAAGAAATTGGGTCAAACAGCACCAAGAGACTTCCATTAAAGAAAAGAGGGTTTCAGACAAAAATGAGGACTTTCTAGAGCTCAGGTCATTTGGTTTAGAGCTTTCCTGGCTGTTTTAGGGGGAAAAAATCCATATGGTATACTTGAAAGAGCATTCAAACAGTGACACAGACATTTTTCTTCCTGCAGTTCTTGTCTATGAAGTACAAAGAATGACACCCAAAGACAACAGAAAGGCAGCCAGGGAGCTCAATGAAAGTGAATGGAGAAGGGAAAATGAGGCAGCTCACCCTTGTGGGTGTCGGGCTCCTGACGTCCAGCAGCCGCTTTCTGGACACTCCTCGGGAGTAGTCCAAGCCACGCGCCATCAATTGCAAACTGCATCTTCCCAAAGTCCACAAGATCTACTGAGGAGAGCTGCGGGCCTCAGTGGGACTTGATGTCTTCTGGTGCAACCTGGGAGTTGTCTGGGTCAAGTGCCATCATTTATACACCAAATTCTCTCAAAACCAACATGGGGGGGGATGGAGATAGAGGGCGGGGGGAGAGAGAGAGAGAGAGAGAGTGAGAGAGAGAGAGAGCGCTCCCAGATGGTGGAGTTCTAAGTGAACAACCATTTAGAGTGGCTTGTCTAGAGGTTTATATCCATCTTTGAGTTTCTTTCCCAGTTTAGGTCCCAGAAGCAGTTTCTTGGGATTTAGTGTTCTTTTTGAGTGTCCTTCTCTCTGCAGGGTCTCAGATGCCATTTCCTGGGATTGCTTGCTTATAGGCAGGAACAATTAGAGTCTTGTAAACATCTGGTCACTCTCAGGAGGCTTTTGATCTTGTTAGCACTTGACATTCAGGAGGTCTGGTCCTTTTAGGAGTTTTGGAAGTAAGTTTGCACCTGTTCCCTCTCAGGGAATTAAGTCTTTCCACCACGGCCCTCCAGCCCTACCTGCCTATTTATTTCTACCTCCTCAACAGCAGCCAGGAAATGTGCACTGTGGCTCCATTTCTGTCACTGACTGACAGTGTGACCTTGGATGAGACAAGTCACTTAAGCCTCTGGAGGACTTGGTTTCCTCACCTGCAGAATGGAGACAATATGTCCCACTCTGCCCCTTACACATAGTACTACTCAGGATGATGACCAAACAAGAAACAAAATCTGTAGATGTGTGATTTTTCAAGCACTTTCAATCACTCAAAGAAAAGGCGTTGTTACAAGCAAGCAGTGATAAATCTGCCACACTTCAAGCCTCAGCGCCTCTGTGCTGCAGCCTGGCGTGGCTGCTCCGCTCACCACCGGGCACCCTTTCTCCACTCAGCACTGGAAGACTCGAGAGGACACAAATCGGTCTCTTGATAACTCAGATACTGGGTTAATTCAAGCCACTCTGTAGACAGTCAGTCAAACCAGATGTGAGGACCCATGGGAAGCCAGTGAGCCTCATCCCGCTGCCTCTCACCAGCAAGGGAAACTGAGGACAGAAGAGCCAGCCAGCCGATGGCAATACCTAGTCTGTGCACTGGCTGCCAGAAGGCCCACCTGTCCCCGATTCCTTCCCCAGAAGTGAAATTCCTCATTTAGGAGTCTCACCCACGCTAGATAGACGTGGGCTTTCAGCCTTTTAGACAGTTGTTTGACAACTTGCCTCAGTTTCTCATGTACCAAATTCATTTTTTGTTCAAAATACTTATCAACCTCAGAAGCAACCAAATCTGGAAGGATCTCCTGCAGGATCTCAAAAGTGCAGCAGATCCTCTCTCGGGTGCCAACAAAGCCGGAGACACGGCAGGCATTAATAACGAGGTAAGGTGTGTTAAACCGTAACTTGTGCTTGAATTTCTACCTCTGCCTCCCATGTTGGATTGAATGTTGCCCCTCCCTTCAAAGATATGTCCACATTCTAACCCTTGAATAAAAATAACAGATAATAGGACCAATAGTCAAAACCACCAACCCTGGAGTAGTCCAAAGACAAAGTTTTTCTACTTTGCTGTTTTTCAAAACAATAACTCTGATATCAAGCAATATAATTTTGCCAGCCCTAAATACCTTCACACACCTACGTACTTATGGGGGACTTTATACCTGGTCGCAGGTCTTCCTCATCATAGTTATATGACCATCCGCAGGGAAATTCAGGAACATGGTGGATAGGTCCTCAGCCCCTGGCACACACACACCTCCGAAAATTGAAGCACTGTTCACCTCCATCCCACTTCAGCATTTCACTCCGCAGCCACACCTAGCCCTTGTCATACCTGGCTCTTCTACAAGAGTACTGCTGCTCCCAGCTGTTAGATTCTATGTGACAACCTCTCATCCCAGTCTTCCATCCTTCCTGATCTTTCTCTTCCTGCATGCACCTCGCATCTTCTTGGACCTCATCCAAATCTCTGTCTGCTATTCCTTTATTCCTTCAACTCCAACTATGTCTCAGCCCATCTTCATGATCCATGATCTGTCATCATCACTAACTTCCTTTTTAATGATTCCAACTTTCCTATGCCATTGTTTGTTTTTTTTTTTTCCCACTAACCCAACAAAAACTCAACTCTGGGTAATGTTAACCCATCTGTTTTTTTTTTCCTTCTTATACTCAACCTTCTAAATTTGGCAAGAGACTATCACATGCATGTGCAGATTAACACAAGGTCTTCAAATTCAGAGTGGCTCCAGTGCCATCCTCGTGGGTGTCCCTGGTCAGCGGCTCAGTGCCAGAGTTCCAGTTTCCAGGCCCAAGATGCTGGTTCAAGTGACAGACAGGGCTGCCCTTGCCCTCTGTGCAGGACTGTTTTGAGAGAGTGTCTTTGTATTATTCAAAACTACACACCCGTACTTGCACTCTCTTAATCCTCCCAGTAACCATCCAGGAACTTTCCTATGGCCATGGTCATCATTTCCACTAAACAACCTAATCTCTATTTGACAAGAAAATAAAGCCTACATCAAAGGGATCTCCAGATATTTCTGTCCCAGCCTTGACAAATTTATCTCCTCCTTGACAAACATCCTATTTTCTTTCTTCCCTTCTCAAAAGAAGTGTCTTTTCTGTCCACGAAGGCAGAACCTTCCTCCTGTGTTTGCGATTTCATCCCCATTCTCTCTCCTCTTCACTATTTCATTCTCATTCTTTCCCTTTCTATCCACATTCTTTCACCTGGATTTAACATGCTCATGCTTCTCTCATCAAAACAAACATCAAATCTTCCCAAATTTGTATTCTTCTTAGCAACTGCTATCTTGTTGCAGCCAAGGCAATAAAATCGGTATTATAACGTTATCAAACAAAAACAGAATAGTATAATGTATACTCATGTACCAGATTCACCCAAAGTCAGGATTTTGCCCCAGCCAGAGTTCTGGAAAGCTAGTAGTGCTGCATCCCCTTGAGACTGCTCTCTCAATATCTCCATTGATTCCACTGGGCCTCAGCCCAAATCTAGCAGACACTTTCCATTCAGTAGCTTTCTACTGACTGCTTCATCCTCTGCCTCCGCTGCACCCTCTCCCTTCCTCTTCCTTGAATACGTGTCCCATTTGCTTCTACTCAGCTTCCACCCTGGCTCTGTGAATTCTACTTATTCTTTAAATATTCTACCCTCAGCTTTCTTTTGTCTCACGGTTCACCAAGCTTTTCCTTCACGCACTCCAAAATTGAGTAAAATGCCTCCTTCCCATCCTATTTCTAGTGCATCTTTCCCACTATATTATACTTGTGTGTCTAATTATTGGAATTTCACAATAAACTATGATTTTTTTTTTTTTTTTTTTTGCGGTACTGGGAATGGAACTCAGGGGCATTCTAACTCCAAGCTACACCCCCAGTCCTATATTTTCTTCTTTATTTTTTTTTGAAACAGGGTCTCACTGAGTTGTAAACAGCCTCACTAAGTAGTAGCTGAGGCTGTGATCCTTCCATCTCAGCCTCCCAAATGCTGGGATTACAAGCATACCCCACCATGCCCGGCTAAACTATGAATATCTTAAGGTCAGAGAACCATTTTTATTAATTTATTGCCAGAACCCATCTCAAAGTAGGGCCCAATAAATACCCATCAAGTGGTAAATGTATTCCAGGCCTTTAATACCAATGTCTAGAGAACAGCGCCCTTACCCAGGCCCAAATCACTCCCCATCAGTGCTTGTTTTTAGATGCCTCCAGTTTGGTTTTAAAGAGGAGCAAACAGAAACAACTCTTTATTGTTCCTGTTAATTGAGGCATAAGTAGGGAAAATTCCAGAGACAACCAGGGTCTCATTGAAACTTAGAATTTCTTAAAATAGTAAAGCCAACCAGGCAGAGTTTGGGATGTACATTTCAGATGCTTCCCCTGTGCCCACTCCCCACGTCTCAGACAAGGAGCCACGATGTGACCTTCAGGCCAGGAGGAGGATGAGTACACAGATTTTCCACGAATCCAATGTCACTTAATGGCGTTGTTATTGCACCATATGAACTTTGAGGCCAAGAGAACTCCCTCTGGCTGTGAGAGCCATGCCATGCGATCCCCAGCTGCTGATCAGAACCTCCAACACGTCCTGGAGGACATAAAACTGGAAATAGGAGGTTGCCAAGGTGCCTCACACAATGAAAATAACTGCCACTTACTGAGTTCCTGCTGTGTGCCGGGCACTGTCCCTGGCTCTCTATAAATGTGGCCCTCCAGCTAGGCAGCAAAGCAGCTGTACTAAAAGAGCATGAGCTCAACCCAGCCTCATTCCTCATCCTTGGTAGAGCTGACGTGCTGTATTCTTTGTTTTGTTTTGCTTTGTTTTGGCAGTACTGGGGATGGAACTCAGTGGCATTCTACCTCCAAGCTACACCCCCAGTCCTATTTTTCAGTCTTTTATTTTTGAAACAGGGTCTCACTGATTTGTGAAGGGCTGTACTAAGTAGCCAAGGCTGTCCGTAAACCGTGATCCTCCGGTCTCGGCCTCCCAAATGCTGGGATTACAAGCGTGCACCGCCATGCCTGGCTGACATGCCATATTCTTAAAGCAGTCTCATTGGTATCACCTGGTTTGATTTTTAGGGATAGGCATGGGGATATTTATTTATTTATTTATTTATTTGTTTATGGTCCTAGGGAGTGAACGGGGCAAGGGGGTGAATATTCAATCTCTGAGCTACATCCCCAGGCCTTTTTATTTTTTTTTTAATTGTTTGTTTTTGAGACAGGGTCTTGCTAGGTTGCTGAGAGTCTTGCTATGTTGCTGAGGCTGTCCTCCAACCTGTGATCCTCCTGTCTCAGCCTCCCAAGTAGTGGGATTACAGGTGTGCACCACCATGCCCAGCTGCATTGCTCCATTGTTCCCATTTTATAAACAGAAAACTGAGCCCATCTTGTCAAGGGTTGTGCGTGACAGGATTACACTTGGATCTTCCTACCCCCTCTCTCAGAGTTCAGCTTCCCTGTGCACTGCATTTGTCTGGAAAGGTGTTTGTCTGCCACTGCCGCATGGCTGTGTGGGCTGAAGTCCTGTCCTATATGGAAAAAATAAATCCTGAAATGACTTAATTTCTGGCCCTGACCATCTCTGTGAAACACAAACTCTAAACTGAGTTTTCTTCATCTGCAAAAGGGCTGGTGATGTGCAGCCTGACTACTTCGGAGAGTTTTATAAGATTAGGGGAGTGAGGACATTTTGAAAAGTATAATAGGGAGACACATAACAGGAGTATTGTTATTAGTGGGGATACAGCATCCAGGGAAAAGCTCAATTCCTTTGCTTTTTAGATTTTCAAGGTAAGCTTTAAACAAGGAGCCAGCTGGAATCTTAATTCACAGTTGTTTAGTATACTTTATACAATTCAGAGGCTTTGAAAGCAAAGAAAATTATTTGGAGGCACAGATCCCAGCAACAGGCAGGGAGGAGAAACTGAACCTCCCCTGGAGAGAGGGTCCAGGGTCAGGGAGCCAGCCCAGACCTCCTCTGTCACCAGCTTCTCAACTCCAGGTTCAGGAAATCCTTCCCCTCTGGAGCCCTTTCCCAGGCCAGCTTCTCACTTACTCCTGCGGGGGGCAGCAGTTCTCTGGCATTTTGAAGTAGAACTGGGGTGGAGAGGAAAGTGGAGGAGGATCTGTGTGAGGGAGCCGCCCTGCCTGTGGGGTAAGTGGGAGGAGGTGTGTGTGTAGCTGAAGGCGACAAGGAAACTTTTATTTGCTGATCTTCTGCTGCATGGGGCCTGGGCCGAGTGCTTTGCATATTATATATCATATACTATACACAAGGGCCTTGTCAGAGAGATGTCCATCTTCCTTTCTTCCTTCCTTCCTCTCTGTTTCTTTTTCTTTCTTTCTCTTTCTCTTCCTTCCTCTCTTTCTTTCTTTCCTTTCTTTTTTTTTTCTTTCTTCTTTCTATTTCTTTTACTGGAGATTTAACCTATGGGCATTCTACCTCCAAGCTACACCCCAGTCCTTTTTAGATTTTGTTTTGAAACAGAATCTTGCTAGGTTGCTGACAGTCTTGCTAAGGTGCTGAGGCTGGTCTTAAACCCGTGATCCTCCTGTTTCAACCTCCAAAGTCATGGGATTACAGGTGTGCACCACGACACCCAGCTAGATATCCATATTCCTACTTCAGAAATGAGAAGGCGGAGGCTCAAAGTTGGGCTGGGTGTAACTTGAGAGCGATCTGGATTTCGAGCAGAGTTCTAGGTGAGTCCAACAATCATGGCATTCTGCTTTCTCCTGGGGGACTTTGCTTGTTCACTTGAGGGATACGCAGATCCAGTACTGAGCACGGACTGTGAAAGCATGCCCTCTACCACTGGAGCTGAGGACGGTTTTGTTGTCCCTAAAGAACTGGACGCCACCTGTACACCACTTCCCTGTTCCATGCTGTGCTGTGGGAACCTCCTCCAGGAATCTCTTTAGTGCTGACTATCTCATCTACTCTCCCCTCAAATAGTACTTGTCACTCATCATGCTGACAAGCTGTGCATACATCTTATTCGGTTGTTCCATGTACAGTCACTGTTCACGTGCTGGGGCACAGTAGACAGTCTTCAATTAAGGATGACAGAGCTCTAAAAACAGCAATGATTGAGGAATCTCCCCACCTGTTTATGCTCCACATATGAATTACCACAAAGAACCACAGTTCGAGGAGCCACTGTCTACTCTCTCATGATTTCTGAGAAACCCTCCATGAGGTGGGTGGGAACTTGCTGGAAGGCCAGACACAGACTCTCCAACTCTTTTTGTTTTGTTTTGGTCTCATGAACAATTTATTGAGACTAGAAGTTGGTGTCCCCGAAAATAGTTAGGCACGGAACTAGACATTTTCTGATCAGTTCACTGATTGAGACTTGCCCTGCTTGAAAAATAAAATCCCACCTGTAAACTACCCACCTATAACCCATATAATCTTCACAATAAAAAACTAATATCACCCCCTAAGACAGTCTCGTCTTCATATCTGGGGCTCCCCCTATTGCAATAGTCTGAATGAAATAAATTTTCTTATTCATTTGGCTTTGTCTTTGATGGGGGAGATAGACAATAAGATGGTAAATTAAGTAGATAAGTTCATGTAATAGTTATCATAATAATGATAAAAGGTCATAGGGTAGATAGTGTTTCCAAGCAGGTGTATTAGACTAAGTTCTGCAGAGAAACAGAATCAATATGATACATAGATACAGGTACAGACATAGACATGATTTGCTATACAGCATTGACTCATAGAATTATGGAGACTGAGAAGTCCAAGATCTGCAAATGAACAAGATACCCAAGAGATCTGTTAGGACTAGTTTGAATCCAGAGGTCTGACAACCAGAAGTGTAAGCTCTAGTTTGAGCCCAATTTAAAGGCAGGAAAAGACCAATGTCTCAGCTCGAAGACAGGCCAAGAGAACTCTTTCTTACTGGGCTTTCTGTTCTATTCAGGCATTTAGTGGATCACACTAGAGAATCCAATTTGCTTTACATTACAAATTCAAATGGTAATCTCATCCAGAATCATTGGTGCACACACACACACACACACACACACACACACACACACACACACACAAAATGCTTGACCAAATGTCTTGGGATTCCAAGACCCAGTCACGTTGACACACCACAGGGATATAAGATATGGGAGGGGCTTTTGCTACAGTAATCAGGGGGAACAATCAGGGGGAACCTTTGAGCAATGACATCTGAATGGAGCCCTGATTAATAAAAAGGAAACAGACAGAAACAGACGTGGGAAGATTTGGGGAGGGAGGCTCCCAATAGGAAAAGCAGGAAATGCCTCTTTTTCATGAGGCAGAAATAGGACCAGGAGGGCTGGGCTGCCCTGAGCAACAGGTAGTAGGTCTGAGAAGAAGTTAGCAAAAAAGGCAAAGGCCACATCACATCCATTTGTTTCCAACTCTTGCCCATTGGCTGTTCCATTACTTAGAGACTTCATAGTGTACTAGTATTGGGGAGAGGTTTTTAAATGTATTAATCTACCAGTATTGGGAAAGATTTCCAATTTTGAAAATATATCATTTGTACTAAAGAGAGCCAGGACTGGCAGGAAGAAGGGACTTGTAATTTACATTTCTAAAGAGAAGGAAAGAAAGCTGGAGCCAGGGAAGAGGTCTCTTTACATTTCTAAAGAGAGACAGATGACCTAAGGGATGGGAGGATGACAAATTGGGGGCTTTCCTGCTCGGGACCCCCTCCCCTTTTGGGGAGCTGTTCTCTCTCTCTCTCTCTCTCTCTCTCTCTCTCTCTCTCTCTCTCTCCTCTCTCTCTCTTTCTCTCTCTCTCTCTCTCTCTCTCTCTCTCTCTCTGGTCGTGTTGGCCCTGAGAGAAGGCAGAGTGCATCTGAGGGCACGTGGCTTGGGCCACTCTCGAGTAGTGACCTGAAGGCCTCTGCTGGACATCATGGCTGACCAGACCCCTAGGGGTGACCTGTACCTCTTTTCTGGCAGATCGCGTGGACCCTGGGAGAAAGCAGTTTGCAACTGATGGGCACTTGGCTCAGGCAACACTCGGGTAGTGACCCTGAAGGCAGCTACTGGACCCCGGAGTTCCGACAGCCCCTTTGAGGTGTTCGGCCACTTTTCTCTATTCCCT
Source organism: Muscardinus avellanarius (assembly GCF_963383645.1). Classification (NCBI taxonomy): domain Eukaryota; kingdom Metazoa; phylum Chordata; class Mammalia; order Rodentia; family Gliridae; genus Muscardinus; species Muscardinus avellanarius. The sequence goes on from NC_137786.1 coordinate 157,902,440, forward strand.
TCTGGCAGATCGCGTGGGCTCTGGAAGAAAGCAGCCTGCACCTGAAGGCAATTCGGCTTGGGCTACTCTCAAGTATTGTCCTGAAGGCAGCTGCTGGACCCAGAGTTCCAGCCCCTTTGGGGGTGTTCAGCCACTCTCCCCCCCCCATTCCCTGCTGCTTCCAATAAACCTTTTACTCCCCTTCCTGAGGTCTGCGGGTGTCATTCTCTGCTCACCGTAGACAAAAACTCACTGGGTTTCCTATCAAGAAACCCCTGTTTCAATATCACAGGACCTGCCACCAACTTGGTCAGGATAAGAACACTCAGCATACTGGGGTTTTTGGTATATTCATTCGAATTGTCCCCCTGTGCCATTCTCCGATGGCATAGGGCTGTAACTATCTTCTTTATTTCTATCTTTTTAATAAACTTCTTTAGCCGGGCGTGATGGCGCACGCTTGTAATCCCCGCGCTTGGGAGGCAGAGACAGGAGGATCGCGCAGGTTCGAAGCCAGCCGTGCTGGCGTTAAGAGACCCTGTTTCAAAAATATAAAATAGGTCTGGGAGTGTAGCCCGGAGGAAGGAGGGCTTCCAGGAACCCCAGTACCACCAAAAAAAAAAAAAAAAACTTCTTTAAATCTTCAGCAAGAGTTCAGGCTAATGTGGATTTATATTTAGATCAGAACACGAACCTGCAGTTTTTCTGTTTTTCTGTTTGTGTGGTTGTGCTGGGGGAGTTATTTCTCCCCTCACACACCGAACATATTTCACCGCAACACATAGGGCTTAGGGCCATGCTAGAGTCACAGAGCCAGCGAGGCAATTGGCTGGCTTGACAGGGACCCTATTACCTATCTCCCCAAACTAAAATGAGAGATAATATTGTAGCCAAACTCTTTCTTCACGGGTTCCCTTCCCTCCTGGTCCCATCTGGGGTACCAAAATGGTACAGGGGTTCTTGTTCAATGGATTTCAACGAATGAAGTCCAAGGATTAATGAAGGGTATAGAAATAAGAAAGTTTAAGTCAAGGAAAATTTAAAAAAAAAAATAGCTTCCCTACACAGGGGGAAAGGGTTCCCCACAGAGAGTAACTGTAAACGTTCTTGGGAGGTGAGCTTTTATACCTTCTAGGAGCCCTGCACCTGCTCTTTTCTGATTAGTCAGAATTGGGTCTTGGAGGCTCCGTGTCTTTTGCTCAGTTTCAATCCTTAATTTGAATCCTCATCTCATGGGCTGGGGGCTCTCACCCCCTGGCACCACCTGTCTGCCCGCCTGCCCCCCTCTTTGTTTACACAGGTTGTCCTCAGAATGCAGTCCAGAAGGGGCTAAAGTTTTGTTTTGATTTCCATAATCCTTGCAGGATCATTGTATTTATTTATTTATTTATTTATTTATTTATTTATTTATTTTGCGGGTCTGGGGATGGCACCCAGAGACATTCAACCTCCGAGCTACACCCCCTGCCCTATTGTTTATTCTTTATTTTGAAACCGGGTCTCCCTGAGTTGCAAAGGGCCTCACTAAGTAGCTGAGGCTGTCCGCGAACCGCGATCCTCCAGTCTCAGTCTCCCGAATGCTGGGAGATCATTGTTATTTTTATATTTTATTAACCTTCCCTGTTTTTATTCTTTACACAGATGATCTCTTTGAACCCTTCCTGTTCCCAGGTTTTCTGCCCTGCCTCAATATGGCTTTTCTGCTTGCATCTTATATGAAATAACTCAACTCATGTGTTATTAGGAGAAATTTAAGGCCTATCCTAAATCCAAGAAATTTTTCAGAAAATACCCAGAGGTACAATATCCCCAACTTTAGGCTCTGAGAAACAAAGGGATTTAAAATAGCCATGAAATCACTGTCAGTAGAGAGACAAAATGCTCTCAAGCAAGACAATGAATGAGAAGCCAGAAACTTCTGTTAAGATTACTTACCTCTTTGAAACAGCTCCCTGTGATAACTTCCATGATCAGAGCTCTGCTCTTGTTTTTTTTTTTTTTTTAGAACATTTAGCATGTCTACATAACACCCAAGCATGCCAAACAAGTCTGCTTATCATTGTTTGTAAGGTTCCGTCTGCCTGGAATTCCCAAACAGCCTCCCTCCCTACACTTGCCACTCTATCCCACCCCACACTCTCGTGGCCTGGCAACCATCTCCTCAGCTTTGAAGACTCAGACCAAGGGTTGCTACCTCTATGATGCTTTCTGGTATCCCTGTCATCACCCAAAGAATTGATGCTTATTTTCCTTTAAGCCCTTTGAAGCCTTAATTTAGGTTAGAATCCTGGCTCTGCAAGGTGGGAGCTTAAGCAAGTTGCCCTGAATTTCAATTGCAACATTTAAAATTTTGAAGTAACCATACCTAGTTCATGAAGTTACTGTGGACATATATATGTTCCATGTAGGAGAGAATTCTCCATTTCTCATTTTAGAAACTTTTGCAGACAAGGCACATACTTCTCTTTGTTTCTGACCTTCTTCTTCTTCTTCTTCTTCTTCTTCTTCTTCTTCTTCTTCTTCTTCTTCTTCTTCTTCTTCTTCTTCTTCTTCTTCTTCTACTTTTGGTACTAGAGGTTGTACCCACAGGCATTCTATCTCTGAGTTACACCCCCAGTCCCTATTTTTATTATTATTATTTATTTATTTATTTATTTTGGTGGTACTGGGGATGAAACCTAGGGGCTTTTCTACCTTCGAGCTACACTCCCAGAGCTATTTTATATTTTATTTGGAAACAGGGTCTCACTAAGTTGCCAGGAGCCTCACTTAGTAGCTGAGAGTGGCTTCGAACCTGTGCGATCCTCCTGTCTCAGCCTCCCAAGCGCGGGAATTACAAGGGTGCGCCACCACACCCGGCTATTTTTTTTTAATTTTGAAACAGAGTTTCGCGAAGTTGCTGAGGGGCCTCACTAAGTTGCTGAGGCTGGGCTCAAACCTGTGATCCTCCTATTTCAGCCTCCCAAAGTTCTGGGATTATAAGCTATCACTCGTGGCTCCAGACTATCTTTTAAAAGATACTTGTATAGCAAATAGCATTGAAGATAGTGTCTCCTCACAGAGCTAAGGGAGTGCATGCTTAGTGCCCGCTATGAGTTTGGGCTTCCCCAGTTCACGGCCCCTCTCCTGTCGTGGAAGCCATATCATGTGTAGGAGTCACCTGACTGTCACTGCATTACCTTGTGGGAATTGGGGTTGGGGGACTGGCATACAGATCTGATGCTCTGGCTACTGTTATTGCTGTGGATAATAAACTGCCCTTTATTTCTGACTCACAAGTGTTATTTATTAATACTCACGAGCCTGTGGCAAGCCAGCTTATTGGTCGGTAAGTTAGGTAATATCGCAGACTTTTCACAGTCACTGATAGCAGGTGGTACAGAATAAATATGAGTTTTCCTAACAACTCACAGCCACCTCATTTCCCACATCATTACCCTGGCTAACAGGAGCCCAGGTCCAGGAAGTTCCCCCACTGCGGCTGATAGCCAACCATCGACCAGAGTGGGAAACCAGAGGCCAGGCCTCTTGCGCTGGGGCTGAGGCCAGGACAATACTAAAGTGCTGTTTATGCTCAGAGCCCTCCACCTTGGCATCAGCCACGGACAGAATACCCCAGGCTCTGGACTCCGAGCAAGCCCTCCCCTTGCTCAGCCCCTTTCCCTTCCCCACCTGGCTGTCCAGCTTCTCTCCCTTGAGGATTTTAGAGAAAACTCCCTCATTAAATGACAAGGACCACATCCCTACATTAGGCTCCGTTTCTAGGGAACCTGGTTTAAGACACGCATGTCATTCCTTCCTAAAAGTGGTTCAGAATAGTCTCCAAGGGGCAGCTGTCTAGATGGATCAGGCAAGAGCAGGCTCTGGATTGAGAGAATTAGGCAGAGCCTTCCATTCCTCCCTCCCCCGCTTGTAGTGCCCTATGGGTCCTAGGAATTAGATTTGCCAGACACAGAGACACAAAATATGCACTGGCAGAAAGCAGGAGGAGGGTTTTCTTTAGGCAGGGGAGTGCCCTTGAGATACATGTTAAGTGAATGCCGTGGAGATTTGCTAAGGAAATGTGCGGAGGGGTAGGAAATGGGGAGGAAGTAGGGAAGTCTCTCACTAGCCTCTGGTCACCATGGCAACAATGGCATTTCAAGTGAGATGACTGATCATTTTGCTTTGGAGGATTTTTAAAAACTGCATTAAGGCATACTGGGCCCAGTCTCTTCCATGATTCCATGATAGATGAGTGAAAGGGGAAGTCTGTACCCCCAGCTCAACAGCCAGGCAGAGCGACTTGGGGGAAAATTTGAGTCTGAGCCCCTAATGTTGCATGTTGACTAACATCATGCTCTTGGTAAATGACACAACGTGCCACAGTGATGCAGACTGTAAAGAGAGGGAGCCCAGATGAAGGAGGGGCCAACCCGTGCAGGAGCTCCATCTGGAGACAGAAGAAGGGGCAGTGAGAGACAGCACACACTCAGCTGGTGACTGGGACACAGGCCATGCTCTGAGACAGGATAGGATCTATTATTATTTCTATTGTTCAGGGGTGGAAACTGAGGCCTGGGGAGTCTAAGGCACTTAACCAAGTTTGTATAGTTAATAAGTACCTACACACAGACTCTAGCCTGAGCAGACAGGCCTCGGAGGTCAGTCTCAGTCAGACTGGATTTCCAGTCATATGTAGTGACAAATTACTAGGCTGAGTTAATTAATCTGTCAAGAGAGGTTTAAAGGCCTAAGAATATGCCCCAGACTCTGCCCTGAGCCAAGGAAAATACACTACAGGAAAAGCATCCAGGTGAAGAGCTGGCTCCCTCAAGGTGTGCATTTTTAAATTGTGGGAAATAAGACACTCGTAATTCACAGCAGCCACACCTGCACTGAGTTCAGCTATGAACTGAGATTATGTAACCCAGGCACAAAACCCAGGCCTCGGTGAACACAAAACCGGCTGGGCCCTGATGCAGCCACTAAACTTATTTCTCCCAAATTTTTATTTGTGCTCAGATGCAGAAAAAAATTCCCAAATACTCCATCTTTGAGTCTTAAAGGAACAAATGAAAAAAAAAAAAAACCCTCCTGCCTGGCTGCACATTTGCATGTTGGGGAAAGTTGTCTCCAAATGAAACACTTGTAAGTGACAGGCATCCATTCTCTACTGCAAGCAAAGAAAGAGAACACTCTAGAGACAGCAGCATTCGTTGTTTATGTCTCGGCTCTACCGTCTAGCAGCTGTAGAATTTACTTTGTGTCTCAGCCTACTTGGCTGTTACACTGGCAATGGTGACATCAACCTTCTAAAGGCTGGGGAGGACTATATTGATGTGAAATTAATGAAATGTGTCTGTTCAGAATTGTTCTGAAAGGGGGATCTGTTCACTTTGTCCATCCTTATGTTGGTCCTGGAATGGTGACTCCAGCTGTTGGTTCATCTTGTCAGAAATATCTCCTGCATCATACTTACCTAAAAGGGCTCTTTTAATTCAGGATATTATAAGAACTACAAAAGGATTGGTGCTGAAAATAGCTAGAGTTCTGCATGTCTTGGTCAATACTCTCTCCTTTCGGTACCCGGGTTCTGGGTCACCCTCCCCAGTCCAGATCCTGTTCTTATCCTGGACTCATATGTACCAAGTCCACAGCAGAGAGGGCTTCCTAAGTGATGGTGGATCTGCTCGGTCTCTAGGTTGCTCAAAGACTTGCTGTCTTAGCTATGACAATGCTTTCAACTGCACCACAATGTCTCTGGATATTTCAGCTTCTATTTGCAACTAACTGTACAGAGTTGTCATGCAGTCAAAAGAAATGTTCAAAATGTGTGTGTGTGTGTGTGTGTGTGTGTGTGTGTGTATGTGTTAATGGGATTTAACCCAGGGGCATTCTACCTCTGAGCTAAACCCTCAGTCCTATTTTATTTTTTTATTTTGAAACAGGTGTCACTAAGTTGCAGAGCCTGGCCTCAAACCCGAGATACTCCTGTCTCAGCCTCCCAGGTACTGGTATTACAAGTGTGCGCCACTGTGCCTGGCTTCGATGCATCTTTAGTCATTTTAGTGCCTTGCACAATAAATGCCTGGATGAAAATAGGTGCTCCACATATATTTATTGAATGAATGAACAACGCTTCTGAAAAAAGGCCTCCTGCAAAATGCTTACAAATGTCGTTAGCAAAAGTGTCTGCTGTAGTCACAGGGAAGACATTCCCTGGACTTCTAGGCACTGCCCTATTTCTCAGGAGACCTTTTCTTCTCTGTGTATCAAATGTTATCCTCAAATGCAGCAGCTAAAGCTAAAAATTGTCCTGTTTCTGAAACACGTGGTTTTGTCCCCATTTTTTCAGTTTAACTGTTTCATCTTCACCATAGGGGGTTTCCAATGTAATTTAAAAACTAGGAAGACCTATAAAAGCATAACTGTTACATTTAGATCTGAGTTAAAATCTATGAGAGGCAAAAGGATCCTGAGTTACTCTCTAGTCCTAGATCACAGTAGATATAACTATTTTTAAAGGAGTGTGATGTAGCAAAAGTGTATTTGATAAAAACAAAGAAAGAAAAAACACAGGTCAAGTTCTTCTTCTGAATGGTTCACTAAATAATAGTTTACCTGTCATTTATATGTGTTCCATTTGAAGAGAAAGTTCCCCAACATGCAAATTTGCAGCCTGCCAGGAAGGTTTTTTTTTTCTTTTTGTTTTTCCCTTTAAATCTAGGAGTCTCGCTGCTGCAGGTGTAAATATCAGTTAAATAAATAAAGCAATATGCCAGGAGTATCAACACAGGCTCAAGAAAATTTCATGCAGTGGCTGAAGAAGGTTAGTACTTAGGATCTTCAAAGCATGCCCAGATCAAATCATCACAGTGACCTCAGGAGTTCTTCTGAGCCACAGATCAAATCTTGGCTTTGGGAACATCGTCTTCTCGTTTTCCGTCTACCATTTTGAATTTTACTCCTCTGGCCCCACTGAAGGTTTCACCTTTTTCATTCAGTTGTTTAAACAGAGTTACTCAAGACTTTGTTCTAAGCTATCTCCAGTACTTACTTCATACTCTCTCCCAACAATTACAAGCATATCCATAGCTTTAATATTCATCTGAAAGCAAATTACAAAAATATTTTATCCATTCCAGAAATTTCCTCTGAACTTTAGAGGCATTCACTCAATTGCTTACTTGAATATATATATATATATATATATATATATATATATATATATATATATATATATAATATGTGTGTATATATAATATATATATACTCTATATATGTCCTCATGTCCTCAATATATATATATATATATATATATATATATATATATATATACATATGTAATCAGTAGCATTCAAAACTCAGTCTGTTCAAAATCTTGTTTTAGCCTCGTCAGTTGTCCAGTTGCAAGAGCCAGAACTCAACTCTCATCTCTAACACAACTCTCTTCCTCTGGCCACCTGTTAATTCTCTCTCCATCTCCATCACTACTGCTTTAGAGCGAGTGTCCAACATCTGCCACTTTAATGATGATGATGATCACTATTATTATTGTGGTACTGGAGATGGCACCCAGGGGCATTCTACCTCTGAGCTACACTCCCAGCCCTATTTTTTTTGGCGGGGGGGGCAGTTTGGGATAGGACCCAGGGGCATTCGACCCCTGAGCTCTACCCCCTGACCTATTTTTTATTCTTTATTTTAAAAGCGGGTCTTACTAAGTTGTGGAAGGCCTCACTAAGTAGCTGAGACTGTCCACAAACTGCAGTCCTCCAGTCTCAGCCTTCCGAATGCTGGATTACAAGCGTGCACCACCACTCCTGGCTTCCCAGCCCCATTTTTTATTCTTTATTTTGAAACAGGGTCTCATTGAGTTGAAAGGGTCTTACTAAGTAGCTGAGGCTGTCCACAAACTGTGATCTTCCTGTGTCAGCCTCAAATGCCAGGATTATAAGCATGTACCACCAAGCCCAGCTTTCACTTTGACTGTTATGAACAGATTTTCACAGTTCCCATTCCAAATTAAAATTTTTCCCTGAATTGCAGATTTGATTAGGTCACTTCTCTCAACAACCTAAAATAAAATCAATGGCCTTTCTTAAGTTTCTAAACTCTCCTAAAGATAATGATCACCTAGAAATTTTAAAGACATTTCCTAACTGGATATAGTGACACATGCCTGTAATTCTAGTAATTGGGAGGCTGAGACAGGAAGACCACAGGTTTGAGGACAGCTTCAACAAGTAGTGAGACTCTCATCAACCTAGGGAGATCCTGTTTCAAAATAAAAATAAGGTACATTTCCTTAGGGCACAGTACAGATGTCATAGAATTTCCAGAAGAGATGTTCAGTAAAATATCTATTAAATAAGCACCCCAGTAATTCTATCAGACAAGTTTGAGAAGCAGGGCTCTAAAATCCACCTCCCATCATGGCTACTGAGTGTTTAAGGTTCTGTGTTCTGCCTGATCCTTGGGTCTCACTTGCTTTTCAATTGCTACAGCCACCCTTGCCTTCTTTCATCCCTTAAATGCGATGTTTTGTTTTTGTGGTACTGGGGATAGAGCTTAGGAGTATTTTACCTCTGAGTTATACCCCAGCCCTATTTTATTTTTTATTTCGAAACAAAGTCTTACTAGGTTGCTGAGGACCTCACTAACTTGATGCGGCTGTCCTTGAACCTGATCGATCATTCTGTCTCAAGCACCCAAGTTCTGGGATTATAGGCACGCACCACCACACCCAGCTAATGTGTTCTTTTGTACTCCATGGATTTTGAAAATGCCATTTCTCTCTTGCCTGAAGGATCTGAGCTCTACGAATGGCTAACACCAAAAAGCCAGGGCTTAATCTTTCTACCAGTCTTTTATGTAATTAGAAGCCCCAAAGGCCAATCAGCCATTCACAGCTCTCTGTTCAAGGCCCAGGCTTATAGGTATGGTTTCAAAGCTGACAAATAAACACAACATTTCATGTTTGTCTTAACTCAGTCCTTTTCAAGGAAATAGAACACCAAAGAGATTTTCTCAGTCCAGGTCTGATAGTGACTTCTTTGTTTTGAGCTAGTCAAAATGCTGCTTTACTTAAATTCAGTCTGAATGCCACATCCTCTCTCCCTCCACCAAATTCTATGTCAATTTTTTTTTTTTTCAGTACTGGGGATGGAACTCAGGGTCATTCTACCTCCGAGCTACACCCCCAGCTCTATTTTTTATTCTTTATTTTGAAACAGGGTCTCATTGAGTTGCAAAGAGCCTCACTAAGTAGCTGAGGCTGGCCACGAACCGCAATCCTCCAGTCTCAGCCTCCCAAATTCTGGGATTACAAGCATGCACCAGCATGCCCAGTTTCAATTCTGTTTTTAATCTTTATTTAGAAAGAGATTGTTTATTCTTTTAGTTCTCCTTTGCCAAAGCAAGAAATAAATGCATTATGGTTTCCCACTTTTAACGGATTAAATATGCTTTCATTGCTCTTAAAGGGTGATTCCCCTGGACTTGCCTGGTCACTTCCTACTGACCTTTCATCTCAGCTTGTCGCCTCCTGTGAGAAGCATTCCTGGGCTTCTTTGTTGAAATGCTGTCTCTGAACTCCTCAGTAAACTCCAGACAGCAGAAACCTGACTGTTCTCACACTCTCTTGTCTCTCCAGCACCTCATATTTTACTTGGCACAGGCCAGTGGTTCTATATTCCTTGGATGGACGAAGGATGTTATTCCTCTGCTGTAAGATACCCAGTGATGCCCCTTGCCTGTGGATAAAGGCTGAATTCCTTCCTACGCCAACATAGGCATAAAGACACCCAAAATGCCACTGCAACCTACCTGCAGCCTGCAAGGTGCAGCCCCCCCAGCTCCCCCCCACACCACACACACTTCTTTCTTCCCTTCTTGAGCTACCTTGCACACCCACCTGCAAGTATCCAAGGGGGACACATTTGATATCTTTAGGAGGAGGTTCCAGCTAGCCCCCTAAGCTCCACCTGAAACTAAATCCCCCGGGTTTCCAGAATTTCTTACATGCTCTTCTCTCTCTTTGTGGAGAAGCTGTCTTCTCTTCCCTCCACTCTCCTCTAATAAACCCCAGGTAGGAAAACAACATGAAATGCAGAGATGACCATCCCACAAACAGGACAGAGTCTGTCTCATGCTGCTCCCATGGGTCACTCACCCCATTTCTCTTTGGTCCAGGTTATACAGCTCAGACATCTCTCTCCGAGTGTTCTCTGTCTGCAGAAGCTGAGGGGGCCAGAGTGACTTGTTTGGAGCTAGGGGTAGGGAAGAAAATGCCTCAAGAGACCCTTCCTCTATAAGTGAAGACTGTCAGCAATAAAGATGACTCCAAAGGGCTAGTTCTGGGGTCAGAGGAATGTATGTGAGAGGGAGACAACCCGCACCAGATTTAAACATTGCTGAGACTCCGAAGCCTTGTGCCCTCCCTGTGTTTGTTCCTTCTTATATCTACCACCAAGTGTAGTAGTGTCTGGTGAGGTCTTGGAGTCAGACTACCTGAGTTTGAATCTCAGCTCTGCCACTTGTGAGCTGAGTGATGTTAGGTTGCCTTACATTGCTACTTCGTTGTCTGTGGAATGGGGATATTAGTGCACTTGCCACAGAGTTGTGATGAGGACTGATGTTATTTTTGGTAACACCAGAGCTGACTCAGAGCGAATACTATATAAGTTATCATGCCCTGTCTGCTTTCTAAAGCCATCAGCAATAATCATCAGGGGCATCAACAAAGAGGGAAAATGGGGGAATCCGAAGACTCCGACAGTTTTTACCTTGTTTTCAGGGAGAAAAGTGGGAAGCAAAGCAGGTGATAAGAGGATTAAAGAAGAAAGTGAAGCTGAGCACGGTGGCATGCGTCTGTAATCCTAGTACTTGGGAGGCTGAGACAGGAAGACGGTGGGTTTGAAGCCAGCCTCAGGAACTTAGGGATTGGGGTATATCTCAGAGGTACAACACCCCTGGACTCAATTCCTAGTATCAGAGGAAGAAGGAAAAGAGGAAGGGGAAAGGGAAAGAGAAGACGAAGGAGGAAAAAGAGAAGAAAAGGAAGTGAGGTGGGTTCCTTGAATGGCCAGGAAGACGAGGAGGGCCCAGGAGTGAAACAGAGGGGCTGAGGATTTGTCCTGGGGCTTAATGGTATAAAGTTCTGTGTGGCTCCTGGGCTGGCTTTACAGTGAGGCTGGACATTCTGGAAAGCTTGAGTAGCTGGTAGGCAGCCCATGATCTGGTGCTCTGGCCAAGCAGAGGCCCCGAAGGCCTCCAAGATAAAAGGTTTCAGAGCATGGTCTTTGTAATAATTCCAATCTGGACTTAAGTTCCTGAGTGGAAATTATTGATCATGTGCTCTTGAGCCTCAGTTCTATTTTACAGAAAGTGTAAATACTATTCGTATATAACTCATAGGCAGTTATGAAAATAAGTGAAGACCACCCAAGTTGAGATGTAAAGGCTATTTGTGCAGACCTTTCCATAATGAACGAGTCGGCCACCATCAGTTGCATTTGGGAAACCTAAAGGCAGGCAAGGCAATGGAAAAGCTCTAGAAAGGGGAAAAGTTTAGGGTTCAGGGGTGCCAGGATTAGGGACTGGAGCCATGGGAAAGCTGCATGGTTCTAGGTAGAAGAGGGACACTCCATGGGTGTGTTTGCCTTCTTCTGATCAGCTTTAAGTTAGAAGCAGAGCCAAAAATTAGAGAAGCAAGAAGTTTCCGGTTAAATTCTGTTTGTTGCTGATTGCTGTGGAGTTGTGGCTTGCCTTTCTGGATTGGTAGCTGCAGATTATGGGTCTGAGTTCTATTTTTATATATGGTCTGGATATTGTCTGTATATTCACTCCCCATACAAATATTCATTTATAACAGAAATTAAGGTGTATATATATATAATTATCAATTACAAATACCATTAATATTAAATATCAATGTAACTAAAGTGCTTAGCAGAATGCTTGACATATAACTAGTGCTTAATAAAGCTTGGAAGAAGAGGGAAAGACATAGTGAAATAAGTTCTTGAGAATATAGGATGGTGAAATAGATACTTGAACCTTAAAGAAAACAGGCTTAGTATGTTTCCTATTGAAGAGCAGGATAAGACTGACTAAACAAGATAATTATTTAGCTCTAAGATTCAAGGATGCTAAGGGAATGTGTGCCTAGCATCTCTGACACTTTCTTAGTGTAAAGAGGCCCATTCACAGTCATGCTCCCGAGTACGTGCCGGAGTGGGAGCCTCTCCAGCACCTGTTCTGGGTCAATGTGGACTATGGGACTATGCTCCACCTCATCTTTACACTTGCAGAAAGCAGTGAGCCTTGATCCTTGTCTTCACACTTACAGTCTGATTGATGACTGGTACCAGGAGAGTCACGTCTTCGCCTGAGTTTTGGTAGAGTGGAGGCAAGGATTCCAGCTCCTTCTACTCCACTGAGTTTGTGATGAGGATCAAGTGAATCTACGTGCTTCAAACCCTTGCAAACTAGCTGGGCATGGTGCTGCATGTTTGTAATCCCAGTACTTGAGACACTGAGACAGGATAGCCTCAGCAATGTAGTGAGACCCAACAACCTAGCGAGACCTTGTTTCAAAATTTTTTTAAAAAGTAAAATAAAATAGGGCTGTGGTTGTAACTAGGAGATAGAATGTCCCTGAGTTCTCTCCAGCACCAAAACAAACAAACAAACAAACAAACAAGTCTTCTAAATTGCCATCAGGATGGATTTTTCATAGCTATTGTGTTTATTTTACTGTGCTCCATTGAAATGTAAATTCCCAGCATGTTGTGTCTCTGTTCAGGAAATGGGGAGCATTTCTCTGTTTGGGGAGCACCAATTCTAAGGATGACAGGAAAAATACAAATGAGATCATGGTCATGGCTATGATTGCCCAGGTGCCAGTTAACTTTCCCAGGAATGGGATGTCAGCCAGACTTAGATATGGTAGAACCTGGGTGCCATACAGATGGGCAAGTCCTTACCTTCAAATCTGCAAAGAGAGCACCCACACAATGTAGGGCTTTTCTCCAAGACGGTCCTGACAGGTGTCCCCACTGTAACCTGTAAACACCACCCAGGACAGAAAGTCCTCTCTCTCTATGGAGTGCTCCATCAGAAAACCACTCCTTAGGGTGCAGCCAGGTCTGTTTCTCTGTTACTCCAAAGAAATCTGTTTCTCCATTAGTCTGGGCCTCCAGGCTCCCCTCCACAGTGGTCAGGGAGGAGCAGGCATGTTTCACCACATGGAAATCCTTCAGATATTTCAACATAATGATTCTGCTGGTACAACCCATGTAAACTGGGTGGGGAATGGTTGCACAATAACAGCCTTGAACTGCTGCAAATGGAAACATCGCTAATAAGGCTACACGGAGGCCCGGACATTTCCCTCACGATTTCCACAAGCCATTCCCAAAAGAGGGAATTCATGAAGTTAAGCTCACATCCAGTCTAGAACAATCACCCTTCCTTGACCCAAAGTGAGTAGAACAAAGTCACTGCAAAACTGAGATGTAGGTCGCTCACTGTCTTACAATGAGCAGCCATCAGAAGCTTTATGCAAAGGGCAACGGGAAAGGCAAAGCTCCTTAGCGACAGGGACAATAACATTTGCTACCTAAAATAAATTTTGATCAACAACAATGCAAAACTTTTCAACATTTAGTAATAAGGCCCCTGCTTCAGGGAAAGGGCTGCCCAGAGCATTTATGGGGCAAGCATAGGGCAGAACTCAGAGGAAAGGATCCATGGACCCCGACCAAAAATGAATTGGAATTGAATTGGAAATCAGCACCGGGATGTCTGTGGTGTTGTTATTTTATTAGCTCATTGAATAGTCACGCAGGGTATAAGAATTCTTTGGTTTTGTCTTCTTTATTTTCACCTGTGCTCTATGTGACCCACGTTTCCCACCTATTAACAGCATGCTGGGCGGACCCCACGGGCTGGCTGTGGATCTGAGGCTATTTAACAGCCAGCCCAGCTTGGTCTTGTCGAATACTCCATCTCATCTGATTTAAAACTCTCCTCATCCAACTGGTGATTTTGAGAAAATAGAGAGGAACATGCTGAACACATTCTCTAGGGATGCGATCAGCACAACCTAGACTCTGAGGAAATGACACAGAATAAATGATTCTGGGAGCTAAAAAAAAAAAAAAACAAAAGAAAGAAGAAAGGAAAGAAAAGGTGGTTAGAAGGTCCTATCTGAAAGAAAATGTCCAATCCCAGGCTGAAGGTCACAGTGACAAGATGTCCAGTGAGAGGCAGAGGGGAGGGGGCCACCACAGCCTGAAAGGCACGGAAGGAGAGTTGGAGAAAGAAGACCCAAAACTCTGCTTCTCTCTGGTGCCATTTGCATAAATTCCTGAGGAAATCTCCACAGCGTACGTCGTCCTTGTTCTTCCTTGTTACCCACATCTCCACGCAGCTGTCTCTCCTTAGAGGCTGTAGGCACTGCCTGCCATCCTGGCACACATTTTTATGATTTTCTTTCTCCTCATCACCACCCGCTGCTGAGTGACAGTCATCCCTCTTGGTCTTCACATCTTTTCTCCTGAGTCCTATCTTCCCATGAATTCTTTCCAGACCGCCTCTCATTTTTAGCTTCTGGGAGAGATACGATCACATTTTCTTAGCGAAGCGGGGCTGCACTTCATCTGCATCTGCATTGCCATGTTCCTGAAGCTGGGAATAAGCAGCAAACTTTATGTTTCTGACTGGTTGAGACATGTTCACTGTCAAAAACAAGATGGAGTAGAGAAATCAAAGAAAAGGACCCCACAAACATACGCCCTGCAAGATTAGCCCTTTATCCCTACCCCACGCTGAAAAGCAGCCGCCCCAATGTCCAAGTTGCTGGTTTCTCAAATTCTGGTGCTGCTTGGTTCTGGGCCCCTTGTTAAAACTAACTCCCACTCCCTACCCCCACTCCTCCATCTCTTCAAAATGTTGTGGCTATATTTTCAAAACTAAACCCTCATTTTAAGACTACATCTTGAAATATTTATGGGTAAAATGACATAATGTCTGGGATTTGCTTCAAAATGATAAGCAAAAGGGGAAATTGATGAGGATATGGATGAAGTAAGACTGGCCATGAGTTGTGGATTGTGTAGCAGTTGGACTGCATTCAAGAATGCAAAAGCAGAAGCTGCCAGGTTTTGGCAAAGTGAGAGGGTCCTCTGCCTCTTCCTGATGCCCAGAGGGAATCCCAGGCCAGTCTACATTCAATGTGGAGACGAGGCACTGCTCTCAGCAGGCATCCTTCATTGGGAGAATTCTTAGACCTACAGTCTGCCAACAGGGCCTTTTGCTTCCATCCCTCTGAGCACCAAAATGTCTCACCTTCCAATCCATCCTGCCTCATAGGCCATAGCCAATATCTGAAACTCACCTCATGCAAACTCATTAATGTGGCCCATGAGGCCCTGCAAGGTGCTGCCCCTGCCCCATCCAATCTTTCCTCTGCACACTGCACTTCCACCCCTTCCCTGAGCTCTGCCTCTATCTGTCCCTCCTGTGCTACCTGTCTCCCACTCCAGCTATTTCCCCTGCCACTCCCCAAATCCTCACATGTCCCACCTTATCACCTGTGATTTGCTTTTTGAATCTTGGTTTAGATGTTTCTTATCCAGATCCTCCTCCAAGCAAGGACTTGCTGCCCAGCAATGAGGAAAACACCCACAGAAAACATTCAGCTGCTGATTCCACATCCAGAGACCTTGCACATGGGTGGGTCCAGCAGTTTCAGCCTGACTTGGGAACTTCTGGTGGGCAATCTTCTCTCTAGACTCTACAAAGCCTGATTGGCAAAGGCTTTGGCAGGATCGCATTGAAGTTTGATTTCTTCCTCTAGGGAATCCTGCTTTTACCCACGTCAATCTCTACCAAATCTCCTGCACCCCAAGTTCTGTTTCAGTATCTTCTCAACAGCCCATTGGCAGTACCATCCCACCCAATGCTTGCTTCCTCCCCGTTCTGAGTAAATGACACTTCTAGTTAATTAATTTAATGATTCTCATGTTTCCTTATTCTATCCTGCCATGACCTGCATCATAATTGTCTATATAAGAGCCTGTACCCCCAACACTGGGCTCTGAGTAGTAGGGTGTGTGTGTGTGTGTGTGTGTGTGTGTGTGTGTGTGTGTTTTGCTCATCTCGGTTTGCTCAAAACACAACACAGCTGCTGGCACATAAGAAGCATCGAATTAACAGAACCCCAGTGAGCAGGAAATCAATATCAGAATCCCACTGTTTTTGGTATTCACAAGTGAGTGAGTGCCCTATTTTTCAAGATGTTCTAAGATTTGGTTTGAGAAGCCATGGTTCATGAAATGAAAGCAGCAACATTTCAGAGCCACAAGAGACTTTAGAGAGGAAGTATCACTTTTAGTTTTTATTTTTTTTATATTTTTATATGAAATATCACTTTTTTTTTTTTTTTTTTTTTGCAGGTCTGGGGATGGAACCCAGGGGCATTCGACCTCCAAACTACATCTCCTGCCTATTTTTTATTCTTTATTTTGAAACCAGGTCTCACTGAGTTGCAGTCCGCGAACCGCGATCCTCCGGTCTTAGCCTCCCAAATGCTGGGATTACCAGCGTGCGCCACCACACCCAGCTTGAAGTATCACTTTTAAATGACTAGATATTTAAGAGGAACATCTTACAAAAAAGCAGACAATGGGGGCCATGTAACCATCCTTTGGATCCATAAATAAATAAGTTTGTTACCTGGTCCAGACATTTGGGGTATCTTTCTACAGATATATCCAAAAGAATGTTTTAAAAATACTCTTAAAATCTGAACACTGGATGGAAACTGGTACTCCCTACGGAATGGAGGGGTTAAGGAACAATATATATTTGTAGTGCTGGGAGGCACAGATACATTAAGCCTTCTGACACTCATTTTCTTTAATAGCCACAGGCTTCTCTGGGGACATTTTAGGCTCATTTTCCATAAGTAATCTGCAGACAGAAAGAGGCTGCCCGTATTCCCTACATCAGTAGCTGCTGGATGAAGAGAGAGAAAAAAGGAGGAGAGAAAAAACGCTCCTTTCCCATCTCTCTACACTCTGCCCTCAATTTCTTACACCACTCCTTCTCATCAAGAAGATTTGCTAAGTCTCTGTAGAGGAAAAAAGTAATACTAACAATTCTGACATTTATGGATTCCTCAATATGGGCCACACCTGCCTTGTGAAGATGTGGATTATCTGAATAAACTCTCATAGCAATCCTGGAAACCAAGTGTCTCCAGACAGAAGAGGAAAGGGAAACCAGGAGATATTAAATTGCCCAAAGCTTGCAGGATCATAAAAACCAAGAGTCGGGTCCAGGCCTCTCTGAACCCACAGTCGTCCTCTGAGCCCAAACAGTGTCTGCTGGAGCAGCTGAAGCTCTACGCTGGATCCTAGAGAGAATGGAGGTCACTCCCCTGGCGGGCCACCACGGGAGCTGCCAGCAGAACAGCAAGCTCTTGACAGAAGGTCGGTTCCTTGAGCCATGACTGACTTCAGGGTGTCAAGACCTCCCAGAGAAATGTTCATTTTGTTTTGTTTTTGTAGTATTAGGGATTTAACTCAGTGGTGCTCTACCACTAAACTACATCCCCAGCTCTTTTATTTTACTTTTATTGGTACTGAGGATTGAACCCAGGACATTCTACCTCTAAGCAACATCCCCCAGCCTTTAAAAAAAAATTTTTTTTTCAAACGGGGTCTCTTTAGGTTACTGAGAGTCTACGTTCCTGAGCTTGGCCTCAAACCTGCAATTCTCTTGTCTCAGCCTCCCAAGTACTGGAATTACAGGCATGTGTCATCACACTCAGCCCAACACAGTTTCTAAAGGTGGAACCGATGGTCAAATTCTTGATATTTCTATGTCATCTGCAGGATTGGCTTCAAAATCTTTCCCTGATGCAGAATCCAAAGATTACATTCAGATCTTTGTCCTCAAGTTAGAGGCATATCTCCAAAGGACTGTTGATCTTCATCAGTCATTTTCTGAAAGTGGCCTTAAAGGGAAGGAAGAAGGAAGAGGCACATATTTGGGAGAAGTTGTGTCTTATAGAAATCTTGGGTCTTTGAAAGAGGGAAGAGGAAACTGAGGACTAGACTCAGCTACTGGTGCACTGCCTTCCCACCTCGAGAAGGAAAACACGGAAGAACTTACAAGGATTTCAGTGATCCCTCCTGGGGCTGAAGGAAGTGTGGCAGGGAGAGTTGTATATCCTCCAGCAACTAGGCCACAGTCTCTGATTTTTAATATTTCCATCTTATACCATGAGGAAAAACTCTCCTGCTGGGACTTGAGCAACATTTCTTTCCCATTTTCTAGTTCAAACCTTGTGATCAAGGGGACAGAAGGAGGTATTTGCCTCCACTCTAATGGGAATGAGCTGCAGAGAGCCTGGTGACCTGCCCAAGGTCCTTCAGTCAGCAAATGGCAGGACCAGGTTTAGAACCAGGTCTGTTTGGCTTGGCCTGAACATGCGTGGTTGTGTAGGTCACACACTACCCAGTCGCAGCAGGCTACGTGCATCTAGGCATCTCCCTAGATGTGCATATATGTGGTAGCAAATGGCAATCAAGCATCTTAAGGGAAGAGTGTCCTTTTTCTAATTTGTGCATTTGAGCCCTCGGTAGACCTGGAATGGCTGCAGTCATTCTTCTGTCCACAGGGAAGTGGAGCCACAACAGGCTGTTCCAGAAGCCCAGATCATCACCTTGAGGGAAGCTCCTGCCTGTCATCCTCCTGGTCACAATTTGTGCAAGCTGATTCCAAAGTCTACTAAACATCTGCTGAATCCCAGCTAGGTCTTTGGGTAGGCACAGAAGCTGGAGGTCAGAAGAGGATGAAGAAGAATTCATCTTGGTAAAGAACTGGCAAAAAGCAAACTAAACGATCCAGTCCCTATAGACCACTGAGGTGATGCGGGGTGTGGACTGAAGCCAGCCAGACTGCGGGCCGCGCCCATCACTCACTAGCTGGTTTTCAGGCAGCGAGTTCTCCAACTTCTCTGAATCTCAGTTTCCTCATCTGGAAATGCCTAGTGGTGTGGGAAGGAAACATAGTCTTTGAAAGGTTGTTGTGATGATTAAAGGAAATAACACATGTAGAGGACTTGACATGGTGCCAGGCATAGCCAGAGCCCCCTAACGTTTAACCATCACAGAGATGGACACAATGGTACACATCTCCTATCCTAGTACCTGGGAGGCTGAGATAGGAGGGTCACAGGTTCCAGGCCAGCCTCGGCAACTTAGCAAGACCCTCAACAACTTAGCAAGACTCTGTTTCCAATTAAAAAATAAAATAGGGCTGGAGTTGTAGCTTAGAGGTAAAATATCCCTGGATTCAACTCCCAGTATCAAAAAACCAAAGAACCAAAACAAAAACAACAAAGGGTTAGCCATGTTCTTGATACTGGATGTGAGGTCAGCAGTCAGAGATGTGCAGCCAGGGGTCTGGGCTGGTATAGACTTAGAGCACTTTTAGAGTTTCTTAAAGAAACTCTCTGTAGTCCTTCCTGGTGTTGCAGTCCAAGGAAACTCGGTGTTGTGAGAGAGTGAGCCTCATTCCCACCGAGGCCCATTCACGAATCTCTCTCTGAATTCTTAACATGAAGGTTGTTGGGAGAGATGATCTGCTGTGGGTGCTGAGCCTCCCTGCGGGTTCCCACTAAATAGTCTGAGAATCCAAGTTCCCTGACTGCTCTTTGCCCAGACCATTTCTCAGAGTCATGTTTGCAGCAAGTAACCTTGAGGGTTGAGGCAACGTCCAGGGGGACAGAGAGGCTTGTTGCTACTCACTATAAAAGCAGTGGACTCCTCAGTCCCAGTGCTCCCCAGCTGTGATGAACCACATCAGGGAGCTCAGCACATGCCTGGTGCCCCTTCATTGCCCTATGTGATCTAGGGGCTTGGAAAACTGACATGAATGTGGAGCTCATGCTGTTCATTGTACAGAGAACAAAAGTTCTATCTCTCTTCCCCAGGAGCATCATTTTCTACCAGCATCCATGAAACAGTAACAGAATTGCTTATTACTTTGGGTGTAAGGTAAAATCACAGGGGGCCTTAGGAGTCTTCTGGTTGAGATGAGGAACTATAAGGAAGTGTCATTGGAACATATTTTATTTTGAAGCTATATCTGACTATCAGGCATACTAGGAGCAAAGTGTGTGTGAGAGAGAACTTATTGAAATCTATGAAAACATCTGCCAGTCCCCAACAAGCCCCCTTTGGCACCAGCACAGTCTAGGATAGGGCTTTAAAGTGCAGGAAGGGAGAGGAGTTGGTCCAGGAGGCCTACAAGCCTGGGCTGCTGCTGTCTCCATCCTAGAGGCTGTCTTGGGCCTCGGGGAGGGGTGGAGTGGGCTGCCCAGCTGTAGAGTATGTACCTTGTCCTGCCCTCCCCAAGGGTGGTCTGAGGCTAAGTGGCTCCAATTTCAAGGGATTTCAACATATGTTTGAAATTATTTTATGTTACTGATTTGTAATAATTTTAGAGTAACCAAAACTGGGAGTTTAGAATCACAATTATTAAGAGTCTTCAGTTTCTTTTCGGTATTACTTCTTGGTCCTGGGGATTAAACCTAGGGGCATTCTATCTCTGAGCCACACACCCAGCCCTTTTTATTTTGAGACAGGATCTTGCCAAATTTCTGAGGGTCTCACGAAGTTACCAAGGCTGACCTCAATTCAGAGATCCTTCTGTCTCAGCTTTCCAAATACTGGGACCTTTTCACCCAGAAGCTCAGGGGAATGGCAGGCAGGCTGTCCCACCCTTCTGCCAACACTGAGTGTCCTCCTGGGATGGCGGATCCTTAGAGGGCACTAACCGGCAGGTACAAAGGTCAGGATGGCTGGTTCTCCTCCTCGTGGGCAGCAGGAGGGCGGAAGGATCTGCTGGGGATGGGGTACCAGGACACCCCAGTGTTCAAGCCCTAACCTGCCTCTTACCATGGCATTGTCAAATGTCCTGTTCATCACTGACAGCCAGGTTTGATGTGGGTCATTACCCACGTGACGCAGCACACTCAGAATTGTGAGGTCCAGGCTTTTGGGGAGCAGCTTGCTAGGAGGAGGTGAATGCTCCTTGCCCTGTCTCAGCCAGGAGTACCCCAGGATTTCAGCAACGGTGGGCCTCAGAACTGGGTCAATAGGCATCAAGCAGTAGATGAGCCCTTGCACCTGGGCAGAAATGTGAGGGGAAACCAGTATCTTCTATGTAGCACCTGTGCCTTCAGGTAATCAGTGGTTGGCAGTATTGAACTGGAGGTGGCCTGCGAGCAGAAAATAGAGGACCACACTCAGGCTCCAGATGTCTGCCTCAGGGCCATATTCTTGACCCTGGAAGATCCCTGGGGCTCAGTAGCGGGGAGTGCTGCAGAATGAGTTCAGTTTCTCCTATGTGGCGAGGTGGCAGCTCAGCCCAAAGCTAATGACTTTGAAGTTCCCTTCTGTGTCCAGGAGGATGTTCTCTGGCTTCAGGTCATGGTGCACGATACCTTTCTCATGGCAGTAGTGCACAGTGCTCATGACCGCCTGAATACCCTCCGGGCCTCCTCCTCCATGCCAGCAAACTGGCCGATGTGCTGCAGCAGCCCCCCACCCACTCATGTGCTTCATCTCCAGGTAGATGTATTCGGCTCTGTCTGTGATTTCAAACAGCTGGATCACAATGGGATGCTCCGCTGTCCTCATAATGCCCATTTCAGAACCAGTGAAGGAGTTGTCACTAAACTTAGATGTGACTTTCACAGCTACCTCAGTCCTGGTGAGGATACGGTGGGCCAGTTTGACCCAGGAGAAAATCATCCTTGCCAATGGCCCTCAGGACCATATATTGTCCATGAGTCCATGAGTGTATCCTTGCAGGAGAGCCAGCTGCAAGGCCTGGCCTGTCCTCTCTACTCTCTCTTTTAGAACTGTCCATCGAAAGCTGCAATAGCAACTAACTCTGCTAACTAAAATCAACAGCACCCAAAACAAACCAACAAAAATACAACAAAATAACAAATTCAAACAAACGCACACACAAAACAACAAAGCCCAAAGCCCAAACCAACAAATCAGATTGAAAGTCACCAAAACACCAACTGCTAACTAGCTTGGAGTTTGACAGGTCACCACCAAGGGCTGCCTGTACTAAAGGAACAAAAACTAGCTGTGGTGAGGGCGTTGTATAGCCGCGCTGGAAACTCCCTCACAATGGCTCCTTGTGAGGTCACATGGCCGGGTCACGCTGGGTGTGGCCCAGTCCGGCTCACATTTGGGCTCCAAGGACTTTTCCGCTTTAATAAGAAAAATAAGAAGAACTATAGAAGCTTTAAGCTTCAGTGGATTGTGGAGGCTGATGTTTACTTCTTTAGAAATGAAAATTTGTAGGATGCTTCAATGTTTTTTTTCATTTCTAGTCAAAAAATGTAATAGTTTTTGAAAAACATCATATCTACATTCAAGGCATTCAATTTCTTTTTCTTTCAATTTGAAATGATTAGTGTCAAAAGAATGGTAGCATGTCACTCACACCATGATACCAAACTGCTCTGTTCCTTAAGATACCATAGGACACGTTATTAGCATCTATGGGACTGAGAGAAAGGGAGTGAGTGCTCATCCTGATTACCCCATAAAGGCTTCAACACATTTTTTTTATTTAATTATTTTTGTTTTTATTGGTGCGTCGTAATTATACATCACAGTGAGGTTCAAAGCGATACGCACAGCGAAGCCGGGCGTGGTGGCGCACGCTTGTAATCCCAGCGTTCGGGAGGCTGAGACCAGAGGATCACAGTTCAGACAGCCTCAAGTGAGGCCCTCTGCAACTTAGTGAGACCCTGTTTCAAAATAAAGAATAAAAAATAGGGCAGGGGGTATAGCTCGGAGGTCGAACGCCACTGGGTTCCATCCCGAGACCCACAAACAAAACAAAACAAAAAACAAAGTGATACACACAGCGCTGGGTGTCATCCCTCGCCATCCCTCCCTGCTCCCCTCTCCTCCCTTCCTGCACATGGTAGTGAGATTGGCAGTGACGCCTTCACATCTGGATATAGCATTATTTGGATTGTTTCCTTCCTCGATCCTCTTTTTCTCCTTCCCATCTTCCTTTCAACCCCCCCTGCCACTATTGGTCTCTCTCATTTTCATGAAGTCCATTTTGTTTCCTATTTTCTCTCTAGTTTCCACATAAGAGAGAAAATGTATGCTCCTTAACTTTCTGAGGCTGGCTATCTCATTTAGCATAATATTCTCTAGTTCCATTTTCCTGAAAAATGACATAATTTTGTTCTTTTTATGGCTGAATAAAACTAGATTGTGTGTATATACCCCATTTTATCTGTTCATCTGTTGGCTGACATCTTGGTTGGTTCCATATTTGGCTATTGTGAATTGTACTTTTATATACAGGGTCACGCATGTATCACTATAGTATCCCAACATCAATTCTTTTGGAAAGATACCGAGGAATGATATAGCTGGGTCATACAGTGGTTCCATTCCAAGTCTGTTGAGGAACTGCCATACTGATTGTAGTTATACAAACTTCTTCTTCTTCTTCTTCTTCTTCTTCTTCTTCTTCTTCTTCTTCTTCTTCTTCTTCGTCATCATCGTCGTTGTCGTCGTCGTAGTAGTGGTATTTGTGGTACTGGGGATGGAACCCAGGGGCATTCTACCTCTGAGCTATGCCTCCAGCCCTATTTTTTATTCATTATATTGAAACAGGGTTTCACTGAGTTGCAAAGGTCTTCACTAAGTAGCTGAGGTTGGCCTCCAATCATGATTCTCCTGTCTCAGCTTCCTGAATGCTGGGATTACAAGCGTGTACCACCACGCCCGGCTTACTAACTTATTTTTTAATGTACTTTTATTAGTGCATTACAGTCTCACATCATATCCCTTTTGGATACGTGTGCTTGCTTTGCTGTTGGCCACCTCAAATCCATGGGAAAAGATAAAAGATAAAATTGAATTTGCAAACAAATGTCAAAAAAAAAAAAAAACAGCCCACATTCGGATCCACTGAGAGAGACGCTAGTGAAGTCCAAAAGAGGTAAGAAAAGGAGCAACAGAGGTTTTCAGAACACGAAATCGATGTGTTCTTTGAAAGCTGTGCGTACACAGGGGTACTGTCAAATCTCCTTCTTGAAATGCTCTGTGGGAAGAGCTGGTTCCCTGTCATCGGAATCTTGGGAAGCACACGGCCTCCTGGAGGAAGGCTGGCTATTAAAATCAGGCATGTAGACATTCTTTAGTTGTCTTTTTTTAAAATTGTTTTTAAAAAGGAAAGGAAATAGTCTAAGCAAGGAAAGCAACAGGAATCAGGAAAGCAGGTCTCAGTGACAGAAAGCCTAAGGAGCTGGTAATGTAGATGGGAGGGGCCGTGCGCAGGGCCGGACCTCACTGCGTCGCCGTGGGAGAGCTCACAGTAGGGAGCAGCACACAGCAGTCATGTCTGTGTCTGTAAGAAAGGTGTTATGAGGTCCTGAGGGATGAGGACATGACTCGTATTCTCTGGTTATCTTTACTGCGGGCCATGGAGGCCGCTCGGCTGAGCCCAGGGATACTCTGTGCTTGCATTACTCAGGACCCTTCCAGCACCAAATGGGGAGCCCAACTCACAAGCTCAGGCAAAGGCAGAGATGTATTGTTCACAGCGCTGAGTTCACAGAAGGACAAAGTGCACCTGGGGCGGGGACGATGGGAGCCGGGGCAGGAGTCGAGCCTTGACGTTCCTGGTCTCTCTTCACACCACTTCTTTGTGTTCTCTCACGGTCCTGCTTCCGTACAGCTGAGCCCAGCTGTTCTACACAGAAGGCTTGCAACCAGTTCAAGCTGGAAAGTTCCGAGTGGAGGAGATGCAGAATGCCCAGGAGCCTGGTCTCTGTCCTGGGATGGTCCAGCATAGACACTTGTGTTGCCTGCAGTAAGGAGGAGGGGAGCGATGGAGGACGAGGCCTGGGTCTTGTAGGAGCAGATGCCAGGTGTGGTCTATAAGAAGATGGTAGCTCCTAGTTTAACCATGTGGTTAGAGGCTTAAAGGAAGACGGAGGGTGATGGGCATTCTAGGAGATGGAATGATGGATGCCCCTCAGTGGCTTAGACAAAGAGCAGGGGCATCCAAGAGATCTAGGTCCTGGCTTCCTATCATTCTTCTGAACATACCTATAAAAGCTTTCATGAAGTCTACAAAACCCTTGTGGGGAGCTCAACCCTCTTTTTATTCTGGCTCTGGGGAGATTCCTTGGATTTCCTAGGATCCTACTGATCCTAGGAGAGGCAAGAAGAAGAGAAGAAGGAGGAGGAGGAGGAGGAGGAGGAGGAGGAGGAGGAGGAGGAGGAGGAGGAGAAGAAGAAATGGTACCCAGGACATTTCTATGCATGACAGAAGCTATAGACGGGCTTAGCTGGTAAAAAGAAAAAAAATCAAGTCTCGCTCACAGTCTAAAGCAGTTCTTTGCATTTGTGCCTTTCTCTGTATAACAAAAGAGCCCCTTTCCCCCTCAAAGCAGAAATGGCTTCGGCTGGCAGTGAAGGTAGTAAGTGGGAAGATGCTGCTGGGAACTACAGATGGCTCCTATGGTCAAAGTCCAGGGTCTCCCGCCCTCTGCAGGACGCAGTGCTGTGGGCCGGACTCTCCGCAGCGGTTGACTGGTTCCAGCTCCTGCCAACATCCATGCTGCTGCTGCACTGTGTTTGCAAAGTCCTCCCTCAGCACCTCATCTCATTCTCCATTTTTTGGTTGGTTTCTACAGGGGCCTGCCTCCCCAGGTAGAGAGGTGAATAAATAGGAAAATGTATGTAAAACTTATGATGGAAGCTCGTTAGAATGAAGCTCTTCTCATGTGGCTTCCTGGCTGATCCTAACCCACCCCCACCCCACTTCTCAGTTTAGATCCACAGGCAGGGAGCAGGGTTCTGAGAAGACCACTCAGATAGCATTAGCATAGATGCCCCCCTGCCCAAAAAGCACCACAGAAAGGGGGTGCAAAAGGGCCTTGCTCTAATCTAGCTCTGCTGCCATTTTACCCTACGGGAACATGTTCAGACTCAGTGTGTGTGTGTGTGTGTGTGTGTGTGTGTGTGTGTGTGTGTGTGACTGAAGCTTGAACCCAGGACATTGTATCTCCAAGATACACCCCAGTCCTATTTTATTATTTTATTTAAAAGCAGGGTCTCATCATGTTGCTGAAAGCCTCACTAAGTTGCTGAGAATGGCCTTGAGCCTGCGATCCTTCTGTCTCAAGCTCTCAAGTACTAGGATGACAGGCATGCACCAGCACACCTAGTAGTCTCTATTCTTTTTTCTCCAGTTCTGTATAAAGGAACCGTGCCATCCGTTCCTAGCTGTTTCCACAGGCAGCGTTAATAGCATGAAAGATACTTGGGCCCTTTAGAGACAGACCTTGTGCACAGGCTGGGAAATACCGCTCTGTGAATGCAGAGTATTACTCCACAGAAAACATACATGGGTGGCGGTGGATTTGTGTGTTTTCTACTGGAAGCCCTAATGAACTGAGCGTCCACATTCTCCTCCAGAGCAATGCTGAGAGGCACATAACGCTTGAGCAGGGGCTGGCTTTGCCTTTTGTGCTTACTGCTTGCTTGCTACTGATGTACAGCACTGGTTATACCTGCCTGGCAAGCTGTATGGTGCACCCAACCCTGAGTCTGCGAATCCAATAAAGAAGGGGAGTGGTGATGTGATGGAGGGGAAAAAAGTAAAAGGCTGGGTGCCTGTAATTCCAGTACTTGGGAGGCTGAGACAAGAGGAATACACATGTTTGAGGCCAGCCTCAGCAACTTAGTAAGACTCTGTTTCCAAAATAAAAATAAAAAATAAAGCTGAGGGTATAGATCAGAGGTAGAATGCCCCGGATTCAATCTCAAGTAACACATAGGAAAGAATGGATGGAAGGAAGGAAGGAAGGAAGGAAGGAAGGAAGGAAGGAAGGAAGGAAATGTACTTTCTATGCTTGCTGCCTCCAACCAACCCACTTGCAGGTAAAACTAGATCATGGAAATAAATAAAACAGAGAAAGGGGAAGGGAGAGAACCCCACTGGGAAAGCCCGGGCAGGGCAGCAGGGCAGCAGGTCGCCCCCTGGTGGTGGCAGGGATAGCAGAAATGAGGGCACAGATCCAGTCCTGGTTCTCTGTGTCATTTGTGAGACTGCCAATGGCACGTCCAGTGGGCCCTCTGTTCTCACCAGGCTGGATGTCCACCCTGATGCCCTGAGGCTGGGATGCAATGCAAAGCTGGGATCCAGTGGCCAAGATTATTCCACATGCTGAGGTGGCAAGAGTATAAGAGGTATGTCTAGATACACCTCTGGTGTACATTCTCTAAGAAGGAAGAACAAGTTGCCAGTTTTTTTTTTTTTTTTATGTGCCTGTCTTATAGTTTCTATTAGACTTGACCATAGAGGCTTACTACAAGTTGAGCTAACTGAAGCATCCAAAACTTTTCTGTTAGAAATAACAGAAAAGTCTTGACTTTCAGAGTGACCAAGCCTAGGTTCAAACCAAACTGTTAAAACAAACCTAATGACAGCCGGGCGTGGTGGTGCACGCTTGTAACCTCAGCATTCAGGAGGCTGAGACCAGAGGATCACGGTTCACGGACAGCCTCAGCTACTTAGTGAGGGCCTTTGCAACTCAGTGAGACCCTGTTTCAAAGTAAAGAATAAAAAATAGGACAGGGG
Source organism: Muscardinus avellanarius (assembly GCF_963383645.1). Classification (NCBI taxonomy): domain Eukaryota; kingdom Metazoa; phylum Chordata; class Mammalia; order Rodentia; family Gliridae; genus Muscardinus; species Muscardinus avellanarius. The sequence continues at coordinate 157,930,127 of NC_137786.1, forward strand.
GTGTAGCTCGGAGGTCGATTGCCCCTGGGTTCCATCCCCAGTACTGAAAACAACAACAGACAAACCTAATGACAAAGGCCACAAGATATGAACAGAGGAAGGAGGGACATTGGAAACAGCAGGCCTGGGATCTGCCCTGGAGCCCATGCCCACGCCCACGCCCATGCCCATGCCCGTACTTCATTTCTCTTGAGCCTGTTTCCTCATCTGAGATACAGGGTTGAAAATGTGTCCTAAGACTCACTTCCTGTGTTCTTCATATGAAATAACATTCCAAAATCAACTCAATAAATGTTAGGTCTTGTTTCCCTCAAACATGCAGAGGGCAAAACCAATCAGGACATGAAATTACACATTAGCTTTTACAGTTGACACGATTAGTCTACAAATTACTCAGCAATGTAGTCTGTGAGCCTTATATTCTGTGGGCACATTAAAAAAATCCAGGAATGTGGGCACAACCACCATTGGATAGGCTTCCACGTCCAGTGGGGATGGTCTCCTTTTGGACTTGAAGAGGCTCCAGGTTAAATATCTATGTGTGTATATATAGTATCTATATATAGTACTATATATACTATATATATATATAGTATCTATATGTGTATATATATATATGTGTGTGTGTGTGTGTGTGTGTGTGTGTGTATACATACACACTTTTATTGGTGCCTTATAGTCTCATATGATGTAGTTCAGTGTGAGAGGGGCATACATGTGCACAGCACTTGGTATCCTTCTCTCTGGCTCCTTCTAAGGTTCAGTCTTTAAAATCATTTATATATATACCTCTCCCAGTAGTCTAGAAAGGGAATTGTCCTGAGGAAGGAGCTCTTGCTCACCTGAATATGGTATTGGATATTGCCTCCTAGGAATAAGGCAAATATGGAGAGCATGTCAGACACATAATGCCATGCTTGATAAAAGGGTGATAGAAATGATAAAACATAACATTCTTCAGTGACAGAAAACCCCTTGCATGTTGTTAACATAGAGTTTGTCTTAAGGAAGGAATTTCATTATTCTGGATTTCTCATTTGTGCCTTAACTCGTGAGTTATAATGAGCCCAGGGAACTTAAGAGGCATGGCCATTCTTCGCAGCCCTCCGAGGCCCAGCCAGGTCCTGAGCAGAGGCCAGCATTCCTTCAGGCCAGGATGACATGTGCCACTTGACATGACACATCCTGCAGGGACCGAGGATCTCTCCTGTGGGGTATGAAGGACCAAGAGAAAGGCCAGAGCTTGGGGTGGGGGCACCTCACACGAGCAAGAAATACTGGGTGAGGGCAGGATTATAGTGGAGATGGAGAAGGTAGTCAGCAGGTGCTAAGCCAAGCCCTGAATGCACATGGCTCCTCCAGCAATCTTCCCAGAGTAGTTCTGACTGGAGGGGGCTGGGTGCTGCAAAGATGATCTATCTATATATGTATATATTTGTATTTATATGTATATACATAATTTTTATTGGTGCATTTGAATAGTATATGATAACGAGATTCATAGTAACACATTCATATATATGCATAACATGCTGTCTATATGCTAAATGAGTCGTAGTCAGAGGCATGCAAAAATAAAGTCCCCCTGGGAGATTTCGTGGGTTGCAGGCGGGACAGATCAGAAGCCACGCAGATAGTCTGAGCTCCTCTACATCCAGGCCCCAGGTACAAGTCCGCAGGCTCTGGGGCAGGTACAGCCTGGTTCAAATCCCCACCCTGCCAGATTGTGCACCCAGTTTTTAAAGTGTGATTGTGACTATCCCTTTGAGGACTGAAACAATGCATGTGAAGCACGCCAGTGTTTACGGGGGACTAGAGACACATCCTTCACTTTCCCTGCTCACGTTTAGGAAGCTCTTCCCAGGCTGTGACCAGGGGAGGGTAAAAGAGAGGCTTCTAAAAAAGGGGCAGCCAGAGAAGGAACAGAGAGTAGTGCCCCTCCTCAGCACTGGGATCCCAGGGCCACCATCCCACCCAGGGGCTTTGACTTGGAAACTCCTGAAGCTCCTGGCCTGAATGCCATCAAATTTATCATGTGACTTCTTTCTACCAATGACCCCCTTTATCCCACGACCCTGTGGTACTAACAAAGCAGCTATCATCCCCTACGTCCATTATGGGTGCAGAGGCACCTCTGACCCCAGCCGGTCCTCAGGGTCCAGCTGCTGGGGAGCATCCCTGAGGCAGAGCTCAGTTTCCAGACTCTGAATCCTGGAGCCCCGACATGGATGCCCACATGCAATCCCCCGCCCCTGACCCAGGCTCCCTAAGCTTCCTTTCTCATTTATCTGGAGGAATAAACTCGGAGTGTGGGCTGCAAGTGTTGCTATGACTCATTTCCTCCTCAGAGTGGAGAGCTCTGCGTCAGTGTGGGCTGGGCCCATGGGGGAGCCAGGCCTCTGCAGGAAAGCACGCAGAGCGGTGTCCCCGTGGTGCAGTGAAACCCACCTCGTACCCAGCACCCTGTGTGTAAGTAAGAGGGAAAGAAGAGCCACTCTACCATTTTATCCATTTATTATATACAATATTAAGGCACAAGTTTAAGCAGCAAAGAATAGGAAAATCTTTGGCTGACCAACAGTATCCATATCTGCTGTGGGGGACGCACCGTGTTCTCGGACTCCCCCAACTCTGCACACACGGACCCATCTGGCTGTACACCACCCCCAATACAGACCAGCAAAGCAAAGATGATAAAAGGTTACACTCAAGATACCGGAGGCCACCGGGCAGAACACAGCGCGCGGCCAAGCACAGGGACACACACAGACGCACAGCAGGTGCGGAGGGCAGCGGCACAGCAGCACGCGTGAGGCCTGTCATCTTCCGGGCCGGCTTCGGTGCCTGCACTCGCCCTTGGGTCCCAGACTTTTATGGATTCCCTTAAGTGCCTCGTTGAGGAGGAGGCACCACTGTCCCTCCTTACAAGGAAACACACTTTGATTTAAATAGAACCACCGTGGATAAATGTGCTTACATTCTGCTTGGTAATAAATACTCACAGGTGTCTATGAACAGAAGCCTAGACAATGTCACACGTAAACACAACACGGGCACCAGAACTTCAGGAGCTGATACAAGAAAAAAGGCTGTATATGGACCGCCTTATACAGAGGGCAGTATTTAATTCCACAAAGAAGCAAAAGTTCCATGACAAAGAAACACCTCGGTCACAGTATACATTGACGATAACATGCACTTAAGTATAACTTGGTTTTACAGAATACCTACCAGATGTTCATACATTTACATCTGTAGTGTATGCAAAGATGTGAACACATACGAGGCATGGCAAGAGAACAGGTTTTTAAAAAAGAATCTTCTAGAAGTTGCATTAACTACTGAGTACGGCCCTCCCTTGAGCAGTCATTGTCAGAGGCTCAGAATCCCAAGACTCTTTCCAAGACACTCAGGGATTTTGTTTTTTAGAAACAAATGGTGTGACTTACCTTAACTGTCATCTTTCTTCATTCATTTGTGTTATAAATGACTTGGGATTATTTCCAAAACCTAAGTCCATCCTCATAGGAGGGAGACTTCACACCTCTAAAGGAATCAAAGGGACATGCTAGGCCTTGAAGGCCACTTCTAAGAATTCCCAAAATGTCTTCACTATTGGGCAGCACTGCAGTAATCAGTACAAAGGTCTCCCAAAGCCACACCTTTTAAGCAAGGTGGGGTGAGATGAAACACTTGGATTTTCTGAATATTAAGAAATTCATACCTCATATGTATGCAATTACATATACACACTTTAATATATCATTAAATTTCTAAATAAGAAAAGAGTACACTACTTAAAAGTAAGAGAAAAAAAATTGCTCATTAGTTCCAGAAGAAATTCATTTACTGAAATGCTGACCTTGGTGTGCTAACTCACAGCAGACCAGCTTCTGGTAACTTCTTAGTTGCTCTGCCCATCTCTGTGGAGCCACACAGCACAGACAAAGGCATAAACAATCCTCACCTCAAATGAAGACATTTGAAACACACTGAATAATTAGAAAAAAAAAAAAGAGAAAAAAAGAAAACCAACATCCATGGCTGTCTCAGGTGTTGGGATGTGGGGAAGCAATTGGTGGATACTCACTGGTTTCTCAAAGATTTCACTAAGAACATTCATGAGATCCCACTTACATTGGCCATGAGACTCCTTTGCATAAGAGGCATGCACGATGATTCAGAGAACACAGAGAAATGTGCTACACTTGCTCAAGTGCAGACATGAAGCAGGGCTTTAGTTTTGGAAAACGAACCTTTGCTCAGCATAGCTTCCTGCCATCTACATGTGAGCCGCCTGCCTAGAAGTTTTATACACCCCAATCTCTTCTTCACTGCTTCCTAGGACCTTAGCCCTATCAGATTGTGTTCACATATCTCAGAGAGTTGCTGAGGAGGAGAATTTCCCATTCCACTGGCACTTGGTATAAAGGAATTCCAGCTACTGCATCATGAGGACGCAGGTGGTGAAGGGCCGACTCAGGTGAGAGCAGAAAGGAGCAATGGCTTGCTTCCTGAAGGGGCATTCTGAGAGCCTATTTCCTGCCCAAAACAATCACAAAATTCTCTGTTCCAAGTTGAGGGCATTTTTGGAGCAAGTGTCTCTATATCTTGTTTGACTAGGTCTGTATAGTCAAACTTACACATGAGCTCCACAGGGCAGCCCTCATGGGACTGGAATGAAGGGTACTCGGCCATTCCTGCCTTCCCAAACAAAGCTGGGATGAACTAGGCAGCCTGCCCCACACGCGTGGTGTAAACGTGTGAACTCCCCCACCACTGGCCACCAGGCTCTGGGAAGCAAAAGCAACACCAAGAGAAGAAAGCACTAAAAAAGTGTTCTATACTCACTCTGACATTTTTGGAAAATAATGTGTTTTTCCTGTCATCGTAGCTATATGGAACCACCAAGAAAGTAATGTTGTTTATTTGATGTACAGAACCACGTGTTTAGCGACTGTCTAGTGTCAAGGGACCTGATCCTAAAGACTTCTAATTTTTCATACCATACCCTGGCAACACACAGAAATGACCAGATAACCCATTCAAAGATGAAGCCCAATTACTCTGGAACACTTTCACAAAAAGCTTTCACCCTTCACCCTGAAATAGAACCTTCAGATTCAATGATCAGATACCCTTGGGAAGTTCTAAAGAAGTCCAGGCCTCTGGAAAATGTGTAAGTATTTATTTGTGGTGCTAAGGTTTGAACCTAAGCCTCTCAGGCTAGGCAAGCACTCTCCCACTGAGCTATACCCCCAGCCCAGAAGTACTTTTTTAGATATATTTTTGAAGCTGTGCTTATTAATAACACAAATATTTCCATCTATGCCTGGTGTTCGTGACAATTCTAGGAGTTCCAGGTGTAGTCCTATTTCTTAGACCCCCCAAAATTTAACACCTGTGTGTGTGTGCGCGCATGCAAACACATCACAAGTAGAAACAGAGAGAGCTCAGATGTAGTGCTGTAGGCCCTCTTTCAGGCTGTGTAGTCTGTGGTTTAAGCTCCTCTTTGAGCTTCTGCTTTCAATCCTGGCTTCTGGCTCTGAGGCTTTGAGGAAGACTCGCCCTCCGGAGCCAGCTTCTGTATCCCTGCAGTCAGGAGAGAAAACTTGCCCCTGGTTTCCAGGTGATTTGTGGACTAATTAAAACAAGAAGTCAGTAGAGTGCTTGTATAGTCAGTATTGAAAGACATAGCAAGCACTATTCTCAAAAAATCACATGATACGAGATAGTGTAAACTGCTCACAACTCAGAGTGGGTGCTGAGCACCTGCTTTCCCTTTCCCCTATAGGCACGCTGGGCTTCGAGATGTCATGGTGATCAAAGCATGAGGTCCTGGCTCAGCAGGAGCTCTCCCATGAAAGACGACAGACAAGTTGCAAGATCCCCTTTCTTAAGGAGGAGGCTTGGTAGGTTAGGAGAAGAAAAGATGGCAGAAACCACAGCACAACTGTAGCGAAGCTCTGGAAGATAGTCACGTCTCCATTTGCATTGTAACAGAAAAATGCTTGATATCCCCGGAGAGAGCAAGCAAGCCTCACGCCCGAGGGTGCCACTGTGGCATCTGGAACTCACAGACCAGGCTTCGGGAGAAACTGGGCTGCGGCTCTCGCTCTTGCCCATTGTTGGGGAGACAGCCCAAGCTCAGGGTGGCTCAGGCATAGTAGTGGTGCTGGCAGAGATGACTGCTTTCCATGTCTAGACACTTTCCTTTCTGGTATATCCCCCATGTTAACTGGGACCCAAATGTCCTTAAGAGATTTAGTTGCCATCAACCAAACATCCCTCATGAAAAGTGATAGGGAACAGAAATTGGGGTGGGATCCCTCTGACCCATCCCCACCCTAACTATCTTCAACCCATGCTCTACTGAAAAGGCCTCCATGTACTCTTCCCACACTCTGGGGCATGGGGCACGCTCAGTGTTCACCGCTCAGAGCTGCCTCAGTTTCCATTCTGCATACCTCCTCTGATGCTCAACACAAGACTGCGGGAGGTAATAAGCAAGAGCAACAGGCACGGTGCCCACTGAACAGCAGGGCTTGGAGGCTCAGCTCCGACTCACAGTGTCCTATGAGACAGCTCAGAGGCCTGTTGGTTAAAGCCACTGATTTCCTCCTGTCTAGAGAGCTAGAGACACCACTGGTGTTCCTTCTACCATCTCAATATAAGAATGTTCTAACCTCACTATATGCTGAAAAGAGGTACTAAATTCAGCTACCCAAGCAAAGCTTCCTGAGTAGCACTGTCTTTAGTGTTTATTGAGGAGGTACTTAAATAAGTCATAGACCTAGGACTTCTCCCCTCTTCTCTGAAGTAAGCATAACAAAAAGGGAAAACATGGATCCAGCTGACCTGGGAGAAACATCCAACACTCTGCAAGAACATCTGATAGCCAGTAAGCTTCTCCTCTTCTTCTTTTTCTAAGCCAGCGTGCCTCCTGGGTTTGTAAGGGAAGGAAGCCAGTGCTGTGGAGTCCTATGTGAAACGTGGCAGCGGAGGTGGGGGCCCACTGCCTCACTCACTCCTTTCCATGGTCTCGAGCTGCCGCGTGACTGACCACACTGCACGCATACTGGCCTGACGGGTGAGGAAGCGAATTCATGGCAGAGAGAAACTGACACAGGGAGGAAGTCTACATACTCATCAACGAACCAGTCAGAGGAGTGTGGTGGAGGGAAGGAGAGTGGGAGCATCCTCCTGAGCCCCAGGAACAAGAAAAAGGTACAGGGCTCCTGACTGGGTTCTGGATGCCAACAAGACAACCATTTACAACTGTCATCCATTCCCTGTAGTGCTGTTGTTCTGAAAGTCTTACCCTAACAGAACCATGGGGTGGAAATAGGAGGCTCTTTGAAAGACAGCTGATGTGAGAGAGAAAAAAATCAAGAGCCATGATCCCGATGCAGGATGTCAAAGTGACCTGCGGACACTACTGCCTCATTGGAACCGCACCAGCTGTCAGTCAGAACGGGATTCATAGCGCCAGCTCAATTACGCGGGTGGAGGAAGCAGCAAGGAAGTCAGCACTGGCTCTCTCCTGCTGGCCATTATTAGATAACAGAGGGGATGATGACAGCTCAGATGCTGCTGTCTAAGTCCCACACCCAAAGAACCTGCCATGTCTCATTAAAAACAAACCAAAAAAAAAAAAAAAAAATTGGGGATGTAGTTCAATGGTAGTGTGCTTGCCTAGCATGATAAGACCCCGGGTTTGATCTCCAGCACCGCAAACAAAACAAAACAAAACAAACAAAAACCTCAAAAGATGAGGAAACATCAAAAAAATAAAATTAAAAATGTAAAGCAGAGATAAACTCAGATAAGTTAGGAGGGTAAAGACTAAGATCATAATACTTCCATCCTGTTCAGAAAATACTGCTGAATTCAGAAAAGCTAAGTAGCCCTACAATCTCCTGAAAATCCAAACCAAACAAGTAATTAGGTAAAGGGCACCTTTGAGGTTCCCCATCACCCATGAACATTTCTTCTCACTGCCGCACCATCAAACACTTACAGGGCACCCCATGATGGCACCGTGATTCTGTATTATGCCAAGAATGGCTCTAGAGATTTCTAGAGGTTTTCTTAAACCGAACATGCTGAGAGTCAAGGAAAGTGGGGATATCCTAAGGAAGGCCCTTGCTCAGGTTTATCTGTTTATAACCAAAGAAAGAGAGTACACAGAGCCTTCCAGGAGATATAATTTCCGTGCAGTGAAAAAGCCCATTTCCTATTTCTTAACTTTGTATTCAAGCCTACATGTTTCTCCCTTCCACTCTCTGCAATAAAAATCCAAAGCATTCTCTTCTCTCTGCACTCACATAGGTTTCTTGTTTTTGTTTTTAACATTTATAAAAAGTGTTCTTATTTGACATCTTTCTTCACATCATTCCTGGTTTCCCATTTGCAACCTTTCTGATCTTTCTTCTCTCTGTCACGTTTCCTTGTCTGTCAGTGTCCCACAATGAAATCCAACGGGTGACAAAGTTAGATGAGCACTTCCATCATCTCTCCATCCGGGAACTCAGGCTTGTGCAGCAGGCTGCTGACACGGCCTCTGTGGTCCGGTGACTTCCCGTGGCCAGGAGAGTTCTCTGCCAAATAGAGAGGAAGTATCAGCAGCCATTCCTCTGCAGGGAGGTGCCCGGGCTTTAGAAGCTGTACAGTGGACAAGTTTCAGTGGCCTTGGCTCACAAGGAGTCTCACTCAGCACAGTGTGTGGAAGGAAGGCCACATGGAACTTGCCTCACAGGGCGAAGACTGAATGATGGGGCCAGGACTCAGATATGAATAAAATCAGCTGGGTTGGTGATGGAAAAGATTAAATTGGGAAGGATCACACTGAGACTTTGTGTAGGAGACCTCTCACCCACTCTCCCTCTACTCAAAACTCATGTGCTCACTACCAGCCAGGCACCTTTTTTTTTTTTTTGGTGGCAGTGGGGATCAAACCCAACCCAGGGATGTTCTGCCTGAGTTACACCACCGGCCTTTTAAATTTTTTTATTATTTTGGTTTTTGAAACAGGGTCTCACTAGGTTGCTGAGACTGTCTTCCAACCTGATCTCCTCCTATCTCAGCTTCCCAAGTACTGAGATTACAGGTGTGCACCACCACATCCAGCTCAGCCAGGCACTTTTTACACATTCTCTGCCTTATTTGAAAATATATCCCCCACCCCAAAAAACAACTTGTCTGTTCTGGAGGATGAAAATAAAGTCCACTTCTTTGGAAGAAACAGTTATTACCTAATGAGCCCCCACCAGAAAAGGTGCTCCTTTTGAAAAGGCTTGTCCTCTTGATTAGTCCAAGATGCATCTACTTTCCCCCTGAATACTTCTAGATTAGCTGCAAAGCTCACTTTCAAGCTGTCTTAAGTGCTTTAAACAATTCGTCAGCCCTGGCTATGCTGCAATTTAACCAGCTCTGAGCTAAAACTCTTCTCTCTCCATAGGATGTTGTCCACTGAAGCCCAAGGCCTTGAAGGCAACGTCCTCACCCTGAAGCCTTCATGGACCTCACACTAGCAGCCAGAGGTCCTGGAGGACACTAATTCCCTAATAGCTCTCAGTGGGTCTGTTTTTTCTGGTAAAGGGTTAGTTAGAAAGCATGCATTATGCTGGGCATGGTGATGCATGCTTGTAATCTCAGAATTTGGGAGGTTGAGACAGGATGATCACGATTCATAGACAGCCTCAGCTACTTTAGTGAAACCTTCTGCAACTTAGTGAGATCCTGTTTCAAAATAAAGAATAAAAATAATAGGGCTGGGGTGTGTAATTTGGAGGTAGAATGCCCCTGGGTTTCATCCCCAGTACCATAAAAAAAAAAAAAAAAAATGGTGCATTATCAAGGTGGACTGAAGCTGTATGCTCAATTCATGTGTGAATCACTTCAGAGCATCTATACACATTTTACTGCCACGAAAACAAAGAACACGCACAACCCCAGGCCTGGGGCCGACCATGATCCTGAGTGAGAGCCGACTGGTGCTCCTGCTCCCTCTCAGCAACAGGCTCCGTCCCTTGGCCCACCGTCCCACGGGGTCTCGTGTACAGGCGAGCTGGACCACATACCCAGTTTCTCCGCGGTCCCCTTGGCCGCTGGGTGCTTCAGGACAGGGCTGCTGGATGGGGTGGTGCTCAGCCTGCCGCGGCTGGGGAGGGAGGCCATGTTGGGCCAGAAGAGTTCGGTGCTCTTGTCCGTCTGGGTGCTGCTGTCCTTGCTGCCTGTCTTAGAGTGGGCGCTGCTGGCCGATGTGGCAGACGCCGTCGCGGACAGAGCAGAGGCAGGTGGGGTGGGCAGCAAAGGGGCAGACGCGTGTTCATGGTGCTCTTTTCCCAGCAGCAGCCCTGTGGGCAGAAGAACAGCTTTTTCAGTAATATTCTTTTTGTCTTTTTTAAAATGAGACTTGGAAATTGTTTCCTTCTTGAATGAGGATCACTTCACTCATGGATGGACTCATTCGCCAGACACTTAATAACCACTTATGACAAACACTTAGGGAATAAAAATGTGTGAAAGACTTAGTCTCTTCTCTAGGGGAAAAAAAAACAAACAAATTGTAGTTTGTGGAGGACTAAAGGAGTTGTCTGGTAAATCTGTTATAATTTGATAAGCTGGAGGGTAAAATATTTACTGGATGGTACAAAAAAGGTGTCCAATAGGAAAGCAGGAGTGGGGAGCCTCCTGCAAGGATTTCTGAAGGCCATCCTTGTTTTACCCACCATGGCCCAAAGGGCTCGCCAGAAGTGTAGTTTCATGTGCTTAAGGGCAACTCAAAGGCCTCCTGGGTCCTAGAGAGGCCTTTTGATCTTTTGAAAGTCCTTGGTCCATCTTGGAACAGATGGATAATCTCCTGGAGACCTGGTTCAAATACAAACAAATTCCCTTGTTGGAACAGCCATTGAGTTGTACAAATTACTCCCCCAAAGAGCTATGTATGGCCCCTAAGAAGCAGTAGGCCAGCTGGGCTCCTGGGAGGTCCTTCTCCAGAGGGTGTTGAGGCTGGGGTGGGAAAAACGGCATGCTGGCTATGGAAAAGGGAGGCCTGATGGGTTGGGGTGTCCTTTTCCTCAAACCCTTCCCTCAAAGCTGGACAGGGGGGTAACTTTTCTATTTTTAAATATAGCCCAGAAGTGTCAGAACTCCACAACTCTGGCCTATAGGAAAACTGGCAAGCACAATCAAGTATTTGTTTACTTACTTGGTAATGTGCCAGCAACTCATAAAGTATCCTAGCCAGGGCTGTTTCAAGGTGCCCATTCCTAACTCAGGGCAACTCTTTGTCTACAGCATGCTTCTCAAAGTGCAATGTGCCTATGGATTAAAATGAAGACTGGATTCAGGGACTGGAGTCAGAGCCTTTGCTGTTCTCACAAGCTCCCAAGCGATGCAGGTGCTACCGGCAAATAGCCCACATTTTGAGCAGCAAGGGCCTTTGCGTGGGGGCTACACACATCATCTCACCTTATATTTCACAAAATTTCTGGGAGATCTTATCCTATGTTTAACAGAGAAGGAAATAGAGGCTCAGCGAAGTTATTACCTATCAGCTAAGAAGCAGAAGAAATAGGATTTAAACCCTGCTGGGCTAGACTTGGAACACAATCTACACTCTTTCCACCTTATCGCCCTGCCTGTTAAATTCTGCATTTGTCTGATAGGATGTTCTTGAGGAGTTGATGGGTTGACTAAATCACTACCCAGCTGGCTCTGTGTGAGCCCCTGAGCTGTCACCTCCACCTCCTCCTCTGTCAGGCAAGAGATGGTGGAAACATGGGACTGTGCAGTGGCCCTTGGATGGGTACCTCTGCCTGGCTTTCAGAGAAACTCCCAGTGTTTGTGAGACATGGACACTGATTACGGTAACAAGGAGAAATACCACTGCAGACAACACAGGAACCCTTCCTAAGGCCAAGGTTCTCTGCTCCCAGGCCTGGCTTAGACCTGCAAATCCCGGGGAACAGACACCAAAGATACCTGTCTGGTGGTAGGTATCTAACGGGCTTCTCAGGTTGGTTACCATCAGAGCTGAGCACACTTCAAACTCCTTGACTGGGCCTGAATGAGCATCGCTTCCCACTCTTTAGATAGACTAGGAGCTGTGTCCTGGACACTGTCTTTGATGACCACAGCTGCTGCCCACACGCATCTTCTATGAAGTGCATTTCCTATGAGGGCAGGGGCCGCTGAGGCCACCAGCAGAGGGACTTCAAACAGATATGCTGGCTGGGAGCCTTTGATCTCCCCAACTCTGCTGGGTTCATATGGAAACTCTTATCCCCTTTGGCACAAAGCAGCCAGGCTCCTCTGGGGTCCTACACTGGGGAGAAATGGCTCTGGGTTCAACAGAGAAAGAAAACACACACTGAGCCAGGGACATGCATCAAAGAATGGCCAGAGCCCTGGAGTTGCAGAGTGCAGGGTAACGTGTTTGTGTATGTGTGCGTTGCCTGCTTCCTCTCCAGGCTCACTAGCCCAGCCAGTCACAGAGCCCAGTCCTCACTCCAAAAATCCCACTCCTGGCCAAGACCACACTTGCAGAATTCTCAACAATACAGCAAAACTCACCACCACCACCAATCCTTTACACTTAAGACCACACCCCAGAGGGTGAAGAAGCAGGGCAGGCGTTGTCCTCCTTTTCTTGACACGGCTGCACAGCTGAAGCGGTCACACAGCTGACTGGGGCAAAGTCTAGTGCAGAGGCCTCATTCCTCTACACCTTCTCCATTAGGACATTTGTGTGGTGTCACCTCTACTTTCAACAACATTGACATGTGTCAACCCCAGACTGACAGTTACTCTGCAGGCATGGCCTGCAGAATTTACACAGGGCTTCCACCTATTTCATTTAATCTTCACAACTCAAGTGCGATTATTCTCCTTCCCATTTTACAGGTGCGTGAACTCAGGTAGGGACACAATTCAGGGATGTTCCTGTGTCACACGAGTGGCGGAGAGGCCACTTCTCAAGGCTTGTGTGGCTTTGCTTTTTGGATCCACATCTGAAAGAGGAACGGGGCTCACCTATGCTCCCCTTCCAGGTCTTCTCTTCCTTCTTCTCCTCGGCCGGCTGGCTGCTGGTAAGCGAGGTCTGGCGGGAGTGGGTCCCGGTGGCCGCCGCGATGGATGGGACGGAGCGTGCAGGCCTCAGGCTGGAGGAGTCCGTCTTCCCAGCATCTTTACGGGATCGCTGCTGAAGGACCTTAATCATGGCGTCCTTCTCTATGATCTTGGCATGGAGATTTTTAATACTGTAAGACAAAACAAAACAGTCTTAGAAAAAAGCTATTTGGTTAGAAAAACTGGAAATGTTCCTCTCAGGCTGTGCGAGGCACTTCAACTGACATTCTGCAATAAAGAGTCAAGTGCAGTACAAGTCTTCAAATATTTAGTCTCCAGATCTTATAGGTGGGTCTTCTGTAGCAGAACAAAAGGGTACACCTCCTGTGATACCGCAAGGGACTCTGGGGCTTCTGGGAGGTGCAGTGGGAATGACCATGACCACCCGCGGGGACTCCCTGGGACCACACTCAGTGGGAGTGACATGGAAGCACAAAAACTCAGAGGCCTCAAACATGGTGGCTGCCAACTAAAGTCAATCTTCGTTTTCTAATGGAAAAAGGAAGAGATTAACTGATTCTCCAGAAGAAGGGGACTTTTCCCTTCTAGTGGCCAAAAATGAGAACCAGTAAACACCCGAGTTCTTTCTGCACTAGTAATGCATAGAGCCTATTGATGGCTCAGCTGTGTGGTCCTATTTACACACCTGCACCCTGACAGATCAGACTCCCAGGGCTCCACAGACCCTCAGGCAATCAAGTGGGGCTAGTTTCATGATGTCAAAAACCCTGCTGGAGACCTCATGCGGCCATAAAAGGAGTGCATTAACTAAGATGGGGGTGCAGTAACTAATTTATCTATGGCTGGAATATATAAAAACCTTTGGACCTTTGGTGGCCTATTTTCTCTTTTCTAGCTCACTGTATCTGAAAGGCTGTTGCATATCTAAATTCCCATCATTAGCTGGGTGTGGTGGCACACACTTGTAATCCCAGCATTTGGGAGGCTTAGACAGGAGAATCCGAGTTTGTGGACAGCCTCAGTTACTACTTTGCAACTTAGTGAGACCCTGTTTCAAAATAAAGAATAAAAAATAGGGCTGTGGGTGTAGCTCGGAGGTAGAATGCCCCTGGGTTCCATCCAGTACCGCAAGAAAAAAAAAAAATTCCCATCATTAGACTCAGCCTCCATCCCAGCGTCTGCACTGACCTGCAATTATGCCCTTGAGAGGCTGGTACCTGTTCCTCTGCTGCCACTTGCTTAAGTGTGATTTTCCTCAAAGCCTGCAGAGCAGGAGAGAGAAGCAATCTTCTCTGAAAGAGCCAGAGTGTGAACAGCACTGTGTGCGTGTGCCACAGCAGCTGGTGGCCCGCTAAGGTCAGAGGTGAATGGTCAGAGCAGCGCCTGGCGCCTCAGCCGCATGCGGCAGTGCCTTACGTGTATTCCATGTCCTGACATCTCCTGCTGGCCTGCGCCACCTCCTCCTCCTCCTGCCAGATGTGTGCCTCCAGGGAGCTCTCGCCGTAGCTGCCATTCCTTGAGTGGTTGATGATCGTGGTGTCCCTGGGAACACAGGACAGGCATTGGGTAACTGGAGCCTTGCTGCTTGCTTCCAACACACACACAGACACAGAACAGAGAAGCTGGTTTTTATGTTGAAACAGAGATCTGCTCTTCAACTTCCACCAGATCCTAACGGCCTCAATCCCCACTTCCCCAGCTCGGTTGTCAGTCTCATCAGCTGCTGATAGACAGCATGGTGCAAACACTTGTACAGAGGTAATCAAAGGCATGGTGCTCAGAAATCTCTCCATAAACTCCTTCACCTGCCTTCTCTCTCCTAAATCCTGGCCGATTCTCCCCCTCACCTTAATAGAATTAAGGCAATGTCTGTGGAAAGCAAAATAAAGTCCAAACATAAAAATTCCCTTCTCCTTTTACTAAGAACATTTTGTATTAAGCTGTATGGTGTGTTATGAACCTGTAGATGGGGCACCTGCAGATTTAATCTACTAGCACATAGATACTATCACTGTCATTATATTTGTTGGTGTTTCTATGCTTATGCACTTCATACTTGCCTTATCTTACATTTCCAATCAGAATTAAAGTTCTACTCTATGCATCACCCATGAAGCAGCTATTTCAATATTTTACAATATAAGGGGTTGAGTAATGGCTCCATACTGAGATCAGTCTAGGCCTCATGCTGAAGTCTTCTTTCCCCTTTGTATTCTGCCTCCCTTCTTGTTTTAGGGGCCCCTGCCCAGGATTTAGGTCACTGCAGAGTAGCAAACATGCTGGGCACCAGGGCAGAATGAAGAAGATAGACGCTCTGGCCTGAAAGTTCAGCTGAGGTGAGCCCAAGGACACAGGGACAGATGCAAGTGGATTCAAAAGCAATTTAGCTGGAAGTAGGTGTCTGAAAAGAACTGGCCAAAGATAATGCTCCCTACCACTGGTTTTGTCAATTTAATTACTCCTAACTAACAATGATAAGCAAAGATATGGTTAACGGAACCACTTATGTGAGAAAAGTATATTATAAAAACAGAACAACGTCTCTGATTATGTCAATATTAAGTACATAAGAAATGATTTAGCCAAACATCCCACATCTCTTTAACTTCACAGTCTATAATCATATTGAAAACCTTAAAGTTTTTTCCCCCAAAGATTAAGGCCTCCTAAGTCCTTGGCCATTCCTCTATGCTCCTGCAGGTTTCAGTTATCTTTATGGAGAAGACCTCAGCAAAGATATATAAAGATAAAATTAGCAAAGAAGAGGGCATGTGTGTGAATGTGCCTCAAAAATGCTAACTGTGGCTGAAAATATACCATAAAAATATAAGAAGTAAACAAAATGTTTTAAACATACTTACAAAATTATAAATTCATCGTACAGTGCATAAAAATCACCAATACAGTAATTGGTGGCTAGAAATATTTTCAACTAATTTACTTTGGGGAATTTATATAAAACTAGAGACAAACTTAAAAATTCAAGTCTATAGTGCCAAGTAAGAAAAGCAGGCACTATTAGATAAAAATAACTTAGACAGCAAATACTATATTGCTTTGAAATTCATAAAAAGTTTCAACACCTTCCCAATACATGAAAAATAAGCTCAACCCCTAAAAATCCTAATCAGTGGTATCAAGATGTGTAAAGATGGAAAAACCAGCAGGTGTACAAAAATGATATCCTTTGTTTATAGCTTATTCCTTATATACACGAAGCATGCACCAGTGACTGAAAAGTCACAGAACTAAAGGCTGAAATTTTTCATCAATTTATCTGCAGCAATTTAGCTCTAGACATGAGCTCGGAATTTCAGCCTTTCTTAAAAAGGCTTAATTTTCCTTTTTTCCTTACTATCAACAGAAAAGCAATGCTGAAATTACAGAGGTTTGCTTTGGAAAGAACATTAAAATTGGAGCTAAGTAGTTGAGCGTCTTCAAATCCATCCCTCTTACCTCATTCTGATTGTGGGAAGAGGTTGGCTAAAAAAGAGGAGGGTGGTTTCCCACAGAGTATCAAATGCTGGATAAATGTATTTGGTAGCAAAAAAGGGAGCTAGGGGAGAGATGGTAGAAAGGGACTCCATCCATCTATCTAGGCCTCCCAATAGAGCAGAGGTCAGCAGGGCTGGAGAAATATCATAGAACTACCATTCTGTAGGATGAGAGCTATTTCCTCTTGGGTGAAGGATGGTGAAGGAGACTAGGCCTAGAATCTGGGAGAGGGTGATTGCTGTTTGGGGTCTGACTAGTTCCACTCACCTTCCCCTACCTGTGCCAACCACAGGGTCTCTGTTCATCCCCCAACTCTGACAGTACAATCCAGTTTCATTCATTCCCTCAGAGTCCAGGCAGGGTCTCAACCAGACATCTAATCTGATAAATCGATAGAAGTTGAAAAACTATTCACGAACATCCCTGTGTTATCCCTCCGGGGTAACACATTTACACTGCCATGGGGGTGCAGGGTCCTCAGCCAGAGGAATGTGGTCGGGTTCCCTACTCTCAACCTTTATAAAATGATAACTTCCATTTCATACTCAAGGTTTAAGACACTCAGAAGGTCCTGTTCGGAACCACACACCTAAAATCAGCATCAGAGGAAGAAGGCCTGAGTTCTAGGTTCCAGCATCCCTGTGAAGTGTATGTTCTGTTCAGCTGACATGGAGAAAGCAAACTCTCAGGGAAATCACTGACGGCAATACATTTGTTCAAATCTGGCCTCCCTAAAAAAGGCTAAATCCCTCTGCAGTTGTTTAATTCTCTTCCTCAAGACAGAGAGATAGTTATCAGCTTAAAAAAACAAAAGGCTGAAAATAAAAACATCTCAACTTATGTAAAAATGAAGAAATGTTCCAAAAGCTTCACTATTCCCGCCTACAGAGAGGGACAAAGCTGGAGGCCACAAGTCCAGCACCACCTCCCCCTGACTTTTGAGTGTCCACACTTGTCTCAGGTGTCTATCTCCACTCCTCGAGTCTCCTTCTGATGAGCCCTGTGGGTTGTGACCCTCGCAGCACAGACGTACATAAAGAATACATAAGTTGGACAATGATCCTAAAGTGCTCATTTTCTGTAGGAGTCTGCAAGTCTTCCGGGAGTCAGCGTGCTGGATGCCCAATGGAGGTGACGGCATCCACACAACGCCACCGCTTTCTCCCGTTCCTGGAGTCAGCACCTGAGCACGCTGCTAGGGATTCTTACTCAAGTAATGAGGCTAAGAGCCCATGAACAGCTTATAAAGTATCCTCCTTCATCCCAGCAGGCCTTCTATCCTCATTAAAGAGGAAACAAGGCAACCCAAGGCAACAGGGAACTGACTACATAAGGGGCTGCATCCTCAGCTTTCCCCATTCCAAAAAGAACTATAGCCCTTCTTATTAAGAAGTCCAGTTTTCTAGATGTTGCTTTGAAATTGGAGGATCCTCTCTAAATGTACTGACCCTACACTTTAAAGAATCCCAAATAACTCTAAATTAAATGACTTCTGGACAAAAAGCATACTATGAGTAAAATGCAGTGAGAGGCTTGGCCAGCCCGATGTCCAGCCAGCCTGTATGGGCAGCAATTGTCCCTGTATCCGAGGCCCAGCACTCAAGACCACGGGACCCTATTTGTTTTATTTTGATGTTTTCCCCAGTAGTGCTCTTTTGACAGGCGCAGTGCTTCCCCCTCACCTCTCAGCAGCAGCGGTGGCTGCGGCATTCATGGCGAAGTGTCGAATGGTGCTCTCCTCCAGGTACTTCTGCTCCCACTTGGTCATGTCTGCCTCCAGGGCCAGGATCCGCTCCTCCTTCTCCCGCACAAGTTCCATGAGGGCTGGGGCATTGTATTCTGGCATGCTGACTGGCTGGCCATTTCCATGTTTCTAGAAGAGCAGAAATAACATTTTGATGCTCAAAATGGGCCCCGAGATAGGCCATGTCAACCTGGTCTGCTCGGTTACCCGTGGGGAGCCCAAGGTCTCCAGGTCCTGCAGCAGACAACACATGCCCATGCTCCCTCTCTCCAACTGTACAACCCACACCTGGTGGATCCTAATGCGATGCCATCTCACCTCAAGGTTCCTCTCTCTTGTTTAATACTCATGCAACTCTGAAAACCAGATGGTATCCCAATTTTACAGAAAAAACAAAACTGAGCTTCTGAGAGGTTATATGAATGGTGAACTGTCTTTCAGTTATTCAGTAGAAGTCAGGATTCGAACCCAGGTATGGGTCCACAGCTCAAGGACTTTGCATGACAAAAAGCAGCCTGACCAACACAATGGAGTGAATTTATACTAAAACCAAGAGCAGGAATACAGTCTAGGACACTTTCTCCAGAATTCAAGGAAGTGGTTTCAGTTTCTTGTTCCCTCTCAGGCGGGGAGATGAGTGGAGAGGCAGAGAAAATGGGAGTGAGATGCCATAACACATAACACGCGTGCTCTCAGCTGCCGGGCTCTCCTCGGGGAAAGGAGGTGGCAAGATCGGCTCCATTGGAGGCCTGAGAATGCAAAGCAACTTAAAGCATGCGAAAGCAGAAGGTGTCTCAAGCAAGACAAGCTCATTTTCCAGCTCTTCCCACCACTGTCAGGTGAGAGGAAATAAAGCAGTTGTTATCTAGACTGACGGCAAGCGGGGTATTCACATTTTGGTGCTTTTTCTTTGAACTCAGGTGCTGTTTCTCTAAAGACTGCGACATGGGGGAGACTTCTGGGAAGATGGCGACCGAGAAAAGCGGGGCTTAAGAGCCCCGCTAACAACCAATCTCCATTACTACAAAATCAGCGCCTTTCATAGCCAGAAAACACCATCACCAGAGAAACAAAAAAAATCACCAGGCTCCAGAGAGAAAGCAGACTGAGAACAGAGCTCAGAGCCACAGAGGAGATACACCGGCCTCACGCGCAAAGACGCGGAAGTAGCGGTATATTGCCGGCGGCAGCGGCGAATTCACCGGACGGCTACAGCAAGCCGAGGTGAGCCGCTGCGGAACAGCCAGGCAGGATCTTTCGGCGCAGGGAGCATCTAAAGCTCCCAGTGGCTGAGCTCAGCACATGCTGCAGGGACTCAGAGTGGAACTCAAAACCAGAGAAGAAAAAATACGCCAGCCTCACGGCCGAGGGTGTGGCAGCAGCGCCATATTGCCACCGGCGGCAGCAGCAGTGAATTCACCGAGTCCAGTACAGCTACATCTGCGAACTCAAGAACAGTGAGTCAAATTGCGGGCCACAGACGAGAAATCCCAGTACTGTACTCCCTGGGACTTGACCCAGTGGGGGAGTGGCGGTGGCAAAGATATCACACCATAGGAGAACGCCCAACCTGGCACCCCCCACAGTCTAAAGCAGCCTCTATCGACTCTCTGGGTCGGAGACTCTGTGATAAAACCCAGTAAAGGAGTAGTGGTGACTGAGATACTACAGACTCGAGATTCAGAGCACCTTAAGCGAAGTCATAGTGACCCAAGGGAAGAACTCAGAGAAGGCACAAACTTCCGAAATCATGGGAAAGAGGAATAACACTGGAGCAATGAATGCCCACAACCCCACAACATCAGAACCCGATAAAACAGAAAATCAGAGATTTCTAGAAGATCAAATCAGGAAAATAACTGTAGAAATAATAGAGGTGCTTCGAAAAGAATTCAGAGAGAGCCAAAAAGAGATAAAAGATGCAATTAATGAAGTAAAGGCCTCAATTCAAAGCACGAACAACCGATTAGACCACATGGAGAACAGAATCTTGCTCTTAGAAGATGATCATTCCAAAAATGAACGCATAGTTTCTAATCTAGAAAAAAATATCCGACAGCAGGAATCTGACATTGAAGAAATATGGGCCTATTTTAAGAGAGCTAACCTAAGAATAATTGAATAGAGGAGGGAAAAGAAAGTGAAACCAAAGGAATCAACAATCTCTTCAAGGAAATAATAGCAGAAAATTTTCCAAACATAGAGCAAGAGGTTGATACACAGGTCCAGGAAACTTATAGAACTCCCTTTAGACAGGATCGGAGAAGAGGATCCCCATGCCACATAATTGTCAAAATGACCAATGTGGAAGCCAAGCAGAGAATCTTAAAGGCAACAAAAGCAAAGGGCCAAGTGACATTCAGAGGCAAAACAATTAGAATCACTCCAGACTTCCCAAACCAAGTCATGAGAGCCAGAAGGGCTTGGAGTAACATATTCCAAACTCTGAAAGAAAACAACTTCCAGCCAAAAATGTCCTACCCAGCCATACTTTCTATCAAATTAGATGGAAAAATAAGAAGCTTCCATGACAAACAGAAACTGAAGGAATTTATGTCTTCAAAACCAGCGCTAGAGAAAATACTCAAAGAGATTAACTACAAAGAAGAAATAGGTAACACACACCAACCAGAACCAGAGAAACAAGATTTTCCATCCAACAGACAACTAAGATTGGTTATCTGTGGAGATTCATTATTTATGTTAGTCTTTTACCTATCTCTAAATGGTATTGTTTGCCTTTATTGTTGTTAATTTTTAGGATTTCTAGTTGGAATATTAATATACCTTCAGATATAGCATTTGGAAATATTTTATCCCATTCAATTAGTAATTTTTAACTCTGTTTACATTGTCTTTGGATATACAATATTTTTTTTTTTTTAGGGAGTTTGTATACTCCTCTGTTGCCTGTGCCATTGAAATCATAACCAAGAAATCACTGCCAATTTCAGTGTTGTGAGGTTTTATGACCCAGATTTTCTTCTAAAAGTTTATAGTCTTAAGATTTATATTTAGGTCTTTTATCTATTTTGAGTTAATATTTGTATATGGGATTAGGTAAGGGTCCAATTTTATTCTTTTCCATGTAATTATTATTTTTCAACAATATTTAGTTAAAAGATTATTATTTCCACCACCAAATGTTCGTGGAAACCTTGTCAAAAATAACTTGACAATATAGGGAAGAATTTAGCTCTAGGCTTTTATTTAACTCCAATGGCTTATATATCTGCCTTTAGAACAGTACTATACTGTTTTAATTATTGTAGCTTTATATGGTTTGAAATCAGAAAATATATATCTTCTAGCTTTGTTCTTTTTCGAGATCGTTTTGGGTATCTAGAGTTCATATTCCATATTAGGATAGATTTTTTTTCTGATAAATAAATATATAAATATATGATAGTTTCACCTAAAAAAATAGAAAAAAAATATTCTCTGGTAAGAAAGAAAGCAAAAAGAAATATTGAAATGTTATCTTTAAGTCATCAAAAGCTTGGTATCAGACAAATGAAACTGTTATGTGAAATTATCATTTTTAATTTTGGATAAATTGCTATAATACTAGATGTCAACCACTAAGCCAAGCATGGGAAGGAGGAATGGGGAGAGAATGGGGTGGGGATCGGGTGGGGGCTGACTGGGCGATGTGTGCATGTATGTCTACAAAAGTTTGTATCCAACTATGATGTATGAATACAGTGCACCAATAAAAAATAAAGAAAAAAAAAAGAAAAAAAAAGACTGTGACATGGGGATCGTGGGGGTTTCATGGAGGTTCTAACTTTAGATTAGCAACAGAGACAGGTCTTCTTGGAGTCTTGGAGCAGAGGGGCCCAGTCTGAACATAAACCAGGTTCTTTTGTGCTTGCAATGATTTCACCCCAGTGATTTGACCTCCTGGACCACACATTCCCCTCATGTTTTCCAGTAATCATCAATTTTTAAATGCAGAGCTGCTTGCAAGGTGAAAGGTATTTGCATGTTTTACCCAGACTCATGCAATGCCATAGATTAAGAAAAGGACTGGGATGCTGGGCGTGGTGGCACATGCTTGTAATCCCCGCACTTGGGAGGCGGAGACAGGAGGATCTTGCAGGTTCAAAGCCAGTCTCTCTGGCTTAATAGACCCTGTTTCCAAATAAAATATATATATATATAAAATAGGTGTCTGGGAGTGTAGCCCGGAGGTAGAAGGGTTTCCAGGAATCCCAGTACCATCAAAAAAAAAAAAAAAAGAAAAAAAAGAAAAGAAAAGAAAAGAAAAGGACTGGGGAATTCCTAGAGCAATAGCTGGGCATTTGAGCTGCACCAATGGAATCTAATCCTACCACAGAGAAGACAACAAACAGGCCTACAGGCTTTTTGTAAACCATATGCTTCGATTCCACTTTTTAAAGTTCCAAATGTAAATTATTTTGGGAAGTGGCAGCTTGCCAGAGACGAACATTTAAATAAGAACAGAGTGGAAGGCAATACCTGCCCTTGCCTGACCTATACAGGGAGTCACTGGGCCCATCTGGCCAGGCACCCCGACTCAGGCAGGAGGACAGATGAATCAGCCCACCAAGATGAGAAGCTCCCCTATTTTTAGAAACTTTCCAAGAAAAACCTCCCATGGCCTCGGTAAGCTGCCATCTCTGCTTGTCAGTTTCTCTCTAAATCCCTTCTGCTACCATCTCAGCTGGCTTATTTTTGCAGAATCCCCTTGATCTTACATGAGATCATGACAACTCACCACAGGCCCTCTAAGTCAGGTCATTAAGAACCATTTAATAAATGCATGAATTTCAGCATTCAAGATTCCAGAGGTAGCATGGTCTCACGGGCCAGCTCAATACACTAGTCTGAACACTGAACTAAGGGTCAGGCTGGACAGCTTCTGACACCCACTCACCTAGTCCACATATACATGCTGAGCATGTACCATGTGCAGGGGATACAGCAGTGAAAAAATATAGGAAAAATCTTGCTGGACGTGGTGGCGCAGGCGTGTAATCCCCGTGCTTGGGAGTCAGAGACAGGAGAATCGCGCAGGTTCAAAACCAGCCACACGCACTGGCTTAGGAGACCCTGTTTCCAAGTAAAAATGTAAAAATAGGTCTGGGAGTGCAGCCCGGAGGTAGAAGGGCTTCCAGGAACCCCAGTACCACTCCCCCCCAAAAAAATTATATATATATATATATATATATATATATACATATACATATATATGTATATATATGAAAAATCTTGAGCCTTGATGTGTTCACATCGAAGAAGTCCTAATGAGCTCTGCGACCTTGGGCTGGCCCCTTACCTCCCTGGGCCTTGTTTCTCTCTTCCAGAAAAACCCCACCATTACCCACAGGACCTCAAACGACCACTGTAAAAATTACTTTGAGCTTTTTGAAAGAAAGATAAAATTGTGAATTGTTAAAAAGGTAAATTCCCCTCCCTCCTTTCTTATTTATTTCTTTCATTTCCCTCGCAGTTTCTACTGATGCTGCCATGGTAGGGGAGAGATGACCTATAATGACAAGAACTGTTAGTTAAGCTTCTGTCCTGATAGTTCTGTTGTTCTGATCTTTCCTTCTCTCCTCTTTAACAGAAACACTTCTGTCACCCTTTTATTTTCAGTGAAAATGTTGGATAAATGGGAAATTTGGGAGGTGGTACCAAGAATGCCCTAAGCCTTCAAATCAATTGCTAAGTACCATGTACTGTGATAAGTACTTTGTGTAATTTTCTTAATTGCAATTACAAGTATGAGATATAATTTGCTTTCCTCACTGTAGATAAAGAAGTTAAGGAAGTAAGTTATTAGAAAGATGAGTTACCCAGGGCTGCTCTCGGGTAGGAGGCAGGATTCTACCCTGGTCCATCTAACCCTGGAGCCCATGCTTTGAATCAATGCAGGATCCCATGGCACTCTGCTCCTCTCCAGGGTGCCACCTTTCTGGAAGGGTCCAGGACACCTCATAGGAAGAACCGGAGCTCACTGGGGGCTTAGTGTTGTCACAGGGGTCAGGGGAGAGACTCAGCTGCATCTCGGTGTCAGTGTGAGGATGGAGCCCTCGTGGGGGTGTTGATACAGTACGCATTCTAAGCTGCTGTCTCAGGTCTCTGCAGAATCATGCCAGGCAAGGTGGCTGGCCTTACTGCTCTGCTGAGGGTGGAGATGGTCCTGGGCTTTGTTACACTGTGGCCTCAGCAGATTTCTGAGGGGGTCAAATAAATGCCTCTGCTACGGGGCTGAGGGAGCAGGTGTGTGTGAGCTGCAGAAGCTCCCCCAGGCTGCCACATCTGTGTCAAGGAGGGGCAAGCACACTTGTGGCTGTGTAAGGTGAATGAGGAGGAGAAAGGTTTGAAGTTGGCCTCAAAGCTGGGAAGACCAGGTCAGCTAGTTAGTAAGACCCTGTTTCACAAATAAATAAATAAATAATAAATGGGGCTGGAGGTCTGGCTCAGGGTAAAATGTTCCTGGGTTCAATCCTCAGTGTCACAAACAAAAAAAACTAATATTATTTATAAAAAGATGTTGAGCATGCCAGGCGTGGTGGCGCATGCTTGTAATCCCTGCGCTTGGGAGGCAGAGACAGGAGGATCACGCAGGTTTGAAGCCAGCTGTGCTGACTTAAGAGACCCTGTTTCCAAATAAAATGTAAAATAGATCTGGGAGTATAGCCCAGAGGTAGAAGGGTTCCATCCCCAGTATTACCCCCCCCCCCAAAAAAAAAAAAAAAAAGATGTTGAGCACAAAGTTCTGTTCATTTTTTTTTTTTTTTTTTTTTGGTGGCACTGGGGTTCCTGGAAGCCCTTTGTACCTTAGGGCTACACTCCCAGAACAATTTTATATTCTTTTATTTGGAAACAGGGTCTCTTAAGCCAGCACAGCTGGCTTCGAACCTGCGCGATCCTCCTTTCTCCGCCTCCCAAGCGTGGGGATTACAAGCGTGCGCCACCACGCCCGGCTTTCTATTCAATTCTAAAGACAGTCTTCCCCTTTCTGGTCTCGTGTCGGTCACACACAGTTGTAGTTCTGCTATTAGTTCCCGAAGACAAAGCCAATGTACAAACAGAGTGACTTCCCTGAGGGCCCCAATTCTGACTTGTACTGCTTGTGCCGGGCCTGCTAGAACACATGGGTCAGTGGGCAAGGGTCTGCATGTAGGCACAGTGACCTGTCCTCTGTGGGCAGTGATGGTATTTTTCACATATTTCCAGATTTACGTTTCTTCTTCTTGAAACACAGCAAGGATCAAAGAGTTGAGCCTAGTTTTACAGCACTCAAAATAGAAGAGGCGAGTAAACGTAATCTAACTCTAGAGTGTGACTGGCACATTAACTGGAAAAGAACATTCTTTTTGGCTCAAAAAATGGAGCTGTGCCCATTTTGTCGGCCAAAGACTCTTCAGGGTCGACTGCCCCAGGTACCAGAGAAGACAGGCCCTCATGTTGGGAGGTTAAGATCGCCATAACTGAGCCACAGAGAACAGCTGAAGGGCTCAGCTCATGCCAGAGTATGTGGCACAGGCTGTTAAGTATCAGAAGGCCTGAGACAACCCACCCTTTGCAAGGAGCCATCACCTGAGCCATGGTGGTGGGAGAACAGGGTGGGTTTCTTAATTTTCTGGGCAATCCTGGTAACACCTCCTTCTCCAGCCAAGTGCAAACACCCCAAGAAAAGTGCGTGGCCTGCCAGGCAAGAGGGTGAGCTGGCCTGAACACAAGCATTTAAGTGTTTTCAAGTGTTTCAACCACAACCACTATGCCCTGTCCAGTAGATAATTCCTGGAGCCTGTTTTCCCTTCCCTGGCATTCCAATTTAGAGCACACCCTTCCCTTCATCAGCTCCATGGAGGGCTTTGCCCACCATGCTGGCAGATGATGGACAAACTCAGGGTCATCTGCAGGCTTTGCCGAGTCTAGAATGGAGTTTTCTAGCAGAACGGCTTCTCTCTCCACAGGGCCCCGGGGCTGGAGTGTTTTGGTGTGGCCTTATTCACAGCTGAGCCACATCATCAGCTGTGACCAGCACAGGAGAGGCAGGAGGAGCAGCTTCTGGCCAGTATAACTTCCTAGGGGTGGTCCTGAACTCCTTCCTGTAAATCCCAGTGGTCATCATGTCCCATGAGTTCTCACTTGCTCTTACCTTCAGCTCTTCCATGAACTCCACTCTCACTACACCCTGCCACACCAACAGCCTTCACGCTGGCCTCCCTGACTCTACCATCTGCCCTCCAGTCCTCTGACCCCACCAGATGGCTCTTTCCCTGACCCTCTGGCACCACATTTCTGTCCAACTTAAATCCTCCTAGGCTTTGGCTCTCTGTTGACTACAGAAAAGTCTAATATCTCCACTTGACCTTCTACAAATGGCCACTGCCTTCTTGTCAGACACCCTACTGGGCACTCCCACTAGTGGCTGCACGCAGCAGCTCCAGACTTGCCAAGCCTTTCTCTGGCCCTCTCCTTCACATGTTCTCTTCCTCCACCTCCTGCTCCTGAATGCCCAACACAGACACTTTGAGTGGAGCCCGGACTGCCCCTAGGTGGCTGTGCGGGCTCACTGAGGACAGGATCTCACTTCCAGTGCTCAGTGCAGTGGCTGGCCTGCAGGAGGCGCCCCAGGCACCCACCTAGTGACTCTTGACCAGCCGCCCACCCTGGTCCCTACCTGCTGGGTCCTCAGCGCATCCAGCTCTCTCTCCAGCCAGGTCCGCAGCCTGCGCTCCATCTGCTCTCGCTTCTCACACGCAGACTGCAGCTGGGTCAGGGCCTGCTGCAGCTTCTCAACTTTCTCCACGTACGCTTGCTTCTCTCGTAGCTGCGCAGAGAAGAGGAGAAAAGACAAAGACTTGAGACCAGTGGTTCTCAGTGCTGGGTGGAGGTGGGGGTCTGATGACCTGGAGATCCTACTGAAGCTGTAGGTGTGTGCACCTTTCTGCTCCTTTCTCTTAGGTGTGCTGGGATAGAAAAGCTTTGCATAAAGGCCATCACTTACCCAAAGTGGCAAGAAAGTTTGAAATGGAGGATTCCCCTCAGGCACCTGCTTTTGGTAATTTGTACAGTTTTGAGCTCAAGGCTTGGTTATTGCTTACTTAGAGTATTTGCAGACACTGGAAATGAGGTTAATAAAGAGTTTTTAATATCATAAAGAAATACTTATTTTATTTATTTATTTATTTTTGCAGGTCCGAGGATGGATCCCAGGGGCATTCGACCTCTGAGCTATACTCCTTGCCCTATTTTTTATTCTTTATTTTATTTTATTTTTGGTGGCACTGGGGTTCCTGGAAACCTTTCTACCTCCAAGCTATACTCCCAGACCTATTTTTATACTTTTTTATTTGAAAACAGGGTCTCTTAAGCCAGCGCAGCTGGCTTCAAACCTGCGCAATCCTCCTGTCTCCGCCTCCCAAGCACAGGGATTACAAGCGTGTGCCACCATGCCTGGCTTTATTCTTTATTTTGAGACAGAGTCTCACTAAGTTGCAGAGGGCCTCACTAAGTAGCTGAGACTGTCTGCAAACTGTGATCCTCCAGTCTCAGCCTCCCAAATGCTGGGATTACAAGCGTGTGTCACTTCTTTTATAATGTTAAATGAAAATTCTAAATAAAATATTGTATAAACATTATAAAAAAAGACTGGGATAAAATACTTAAGACATCAATCTTATTCATAAGTATAGCAGAATAGTAATTTCTGTGTAAAGAATATTCTGTACAAAGAATAAAATTTGTTTTGTTATTTTCTATTTTCTTATTTTCTTATAATAAATATAAATTATTTTTATAATAGAGAAATTATATATGTAGTACATATATATCTATTTATGCATATAAAAAATTCTTATTATAGATATATACAGGGTAGTTGACAGGCCTAAAGAGACAGAAAGGGCATAATGAACTCTCAACACGATGACTGAAGAAATGGAAATTATGGTTAAAATGATTTATGTAAAAGTCACATCAGGTGTGGATTTAGGATCATGACCAGCAACTTCAGACTCTCACTCTCAGACTTTGTTTTCTCCCAGTTGGGAGTCTGGCCCATGTTCATGAATCCAGGCACATTTCTAGCTTTCTGGGAAATGGCTGATGCCAAAAATCAGGCTGAAGCATTTACTCCGTCTGATCTTGGGTGAGTAGACACCAGATGCTATTTTCTACCATTATGCACCTGGGTGTGCAGGGGCCTTGCAGGTGGCTCAGTCCTGAGTTCAAGCCTCAGTCACATGGGAGAGCTGGAAGGTGCTAGTGATTTAGCAGCTTTCTGCTAAGTGAGGATTCTGGCTTAGCAGGCAGTACTGCCATGAACGACACCTACATCCTGTCCTATCAAAAGCCAATGGAAGAAAATGGAGATGCACCTGATCTTTCAAGGAGGGGACAGCAACCTCAGATTTTTCTACACCTGTTTCTGGGATTGGGGTGTGTGTGTGTGTGTGTGTGTGTGTGTGTGTGTGTGTGTGTGTGTGTGTTAGGGGAACTGGAGGTTAAGCTTAGGGGCATTCTACCACTGAGATATACTCCTAGCCCTTTTTATTTTTTATTTTGAAACAGTCTCACTAAGTTGCAGGGGGCATTACTAAATTGCTGAGGCTAGCCGCGAACATGCGATCTTTCCGTGTCAGCCTCCCAAGTACTGGGATTATAGGTGTGTGCCATCATGCCTGGCTCTGGGATCCATTTTTATTGGGCCCTTTTATTGATTTAGTAGACTTCCAATTTAATAGACTTCTGAGAACCTCCTAAGAACAGGTTCCTGTGCTTATTAGAAGGCTCAATGAATCAAACATCTTGCATGTACCATTCTCACATCACTCACCATGGCTTCCACTGTACATAGCTTTTTGAGCTGTATACCCACTAGAGTACAGACACCATGAGATTTATCTACCTTGGTCCCTTCTGGGCAGAGAGAGTTGTGCATCCTTAGTGCCTGGAACTGATGTCAGTACCTAACATCCAAAAGGTACCCAAAATGGATTCAGTGAATGAATGAATAAGTGAATGAATGAATGATATTATCTCTGAGCAACTGCAAGTTTCCTGAAGTCATGGAATTGTTCCTTCACCATTAATACCAACTTTAAGTCTAGCAAGGAGCATATTACAATGAGAACTATTAATGACAGGAATTATATCAGCCAATATTTTCATATCACTACCACAGTAAGTACTGTGAATTTTATATGGAGCATCTCATTTAATTCTCCCAGTGACAGTAAAAGGTAAGGTCCTTTATTATGCCCATTTAACAGATAAGAAAACCGAGGATGAAGCAGCTAAGTGGCTTGCTCAAGGTCGCAAAGCTGGCATATCATAAAGCCCATTCATCTCATTTCTAGTAGCCCGGCTCTACCGTCCATTCTTAACCACCATGGTGAGCTACAGTGAGACTCGGTATAAGTCATGTGGGCTGAATTAAGGCCTTTCAAAAGAAACTTTAATAAGAACAAGAAGTGAGGCTGGAAGCCAGACATATGAGACATTTTGGAGAGGTTCCATTCAAACAAAGATGTTACATTAAAATAATGTCAAGAAAGGATGAAAATGGTGATTAGAAGGAACCTGTCTTCAAACGTCTTATAACTAACTTCTGCTTTAATAGCTTCAAGTGATTTCCACAGTGACAACAATAGGGAGCCCAGGCTTCTCTTCCCCAGGAGCAGCCCTCCTGTCCTTGGGGGTGAAGGCCTGTTTCTGTGGTGACAAGGAATTGTAGTTTCTACACGGGACCTGTGTGGTTTCAAAGGCTTCTAACTAGCCGGTGTTTATGTAGAAATCTTCCTCTCTAGCTAGGTTACTCTTGCAGTTAAAGTTTTTAGGGATACCCGAGTTACCTGGCATTGAATGTTTTCTCATGTGTTTTCCCCCCAACAATAGTCTGACTAATAACATTAAAATAAACTGTTTTCTGTGTGCCAAGCTCCGATTCCATATGATGTAGGCTATCTTGGCTAAGCTCTTGTGGACTTCCGTGTCTACTTCCCTGATGGGTCCTGCTCAGGTCAGCTTCCACAGCGTAGAAGAGCCTGCGCCACCCTAGGGAGGCACAGTTTCCTGTCTGCCAGTCTCTAAACCGGATCCTCTAGCTTGGACCTCAGATGATCATTCTAATTCCTCAGTCAGCTTACAGGGAAAGACTGCTCTATAAAAGTGAAACTAAAGGGTGATTTCCTTAGAAACTATTCAATCTATAATGCTACATCAGGATCAAGATTTGCTGGATTGGGGGTGTGCACTACGGCACGGACAAGCCAACTTCTGGAAATTGGAGGCAGTAGTGCTACCGAACTCAACCACCACCCTAACCCATCAGAGGACATTTGCCTTTTTCTACCCATTTAGGAGCTTAAAGACATAGCAACTGAACTATTTTTGAAAGACTTCTAGTCCCTTTTCTGTAGAGGCACCAGTGGTTTCCCGTCCTTCTATTTATTTCTGGCCCTGGACGCTTGCCTACCAATGGGCTGCAGGCCATGAGCTCTCTGCTGTTGGTATTCATGTGTGCCTTTCCTACGTTGCCAGGATCTGGGATGGATAAACTCTGCTTTGATTCATTTTTGTTTGGGAGGTTTCCAGCATCCCTCCCCTGTCTTGACTCCTCAGGATTGGCTCTGGTTGAAGTAGCTGTGTTATGGAAAGGAAGTGGAGGCTTCTGGGCTAAACCTCCCTCTCCCCGGCCCAGTTTCTCCAGCTGGGTCTCACCTCCTCTTCTAGCTTGATGACTCTGGCCTGGGCGTTGCTCAAAGCCTGGTCCAGGATCTCGATGTGTCTCCGATGGTCCTCGCTTGCAGTCCGCACTGCCGCTAACTCCATTTCTAACTTCTCCTTTTCCTTTAAGAATTCTTTGTCTACAAGGGAAACAAGAACAAAAGCACCTCTATGAGAAAAAGCTCAGTCTCTGGGCTTACTGCCAGTCTACATCTGGCAAGGATTAAAAATAAAAAAAAGTGTGCAAATGGTAAAGGTTTGAATTACTGCTATTGCTCTCCCTTAATAGCAGTGGTGTGTAAGGTGAGGACTTTCTCAAAAACCACTGTTACCTCCAGAGACGTTCCAGGTCACAGTTCCAGAGATGAAGTGTACACAAGAATGAGTGGCCCCATGCCCTCCATAACTCCATTCTCCTCTACCACACTGCCTCAAGGGTGTCATCCCCCGCTCTCTCCCCTTCTCTCCCTCTCCCTCCCTTCCTCTCTCTCCATTTCATTTAACTTCTATCCTACACTCCCAGTACTTTTTATTTTGAAACAGTGTCTTGGTAGGTTGCTGAGGGCCTTGGTAAGTTGCTGAGGCTGGCCTCAAACTCACGATCCTCCTGTCTTAGACTCCCAAGTCCTGGGATTACAGGCATGTACCACTATACCCAGCTCTACTATTTCATCTTACATTCACAACCTTCTCTGCTTCCATCTTCCAAGCTTGTGATGAAAGGACAGCAACTAGTAGTAATAATACTAATATTCTCACTCATAGAAAAATAAACCAAGGTCCAGAGAGAGAAGCTCTTTGTCTGAGGCCAGAGAGTAGAGGCAAGCTTCAAGTCCAGGCCTTTAATCCCCAGCTGGATTCTCTTCCCATATGACCAGGCCCCAATTTTCTCCCAGTCTTCTTCAAGAGGGGGCAATGCTTAGGATTTAGGAAAATTGCTTTTCTCTCCTTTGGTGACCATATAACTGGCAGTGATCACAGTCTCTGCATGTGGGGGTCAGGCTGATGCCTCCCCAGCGGCCTCCCCACCTTCCTGGACACACTCCTGCTCCAGGTTCATCAGGCGGGGTCTAGAGTGTCATGGTGAGCATATCTTACAGGAAACATGTTTCCTGTTACAAAAGCAATACATTTTCTTATTAGACTACTTAAATATGTTGCTTTTAATATGGAAAAACTGGAATGAACTTAAATGTGTTACGAGCAAGGGGTTGGTTGAACAAACTACTGTAAATTCTCCAACAGAAATAGGCCACTGAAAGTAAACAAGAGGATATTAGTAGCCAGTAGCCGATTGTGGTGGTACATGCCTGAAATCCAGTGGCTCAGGAGGCTGAGACGACGCGCACAGGCTCGAGATCAGCCTCAGCATTTTAAATTAGTGAGACTGTCAGGAAATAAAAAAAGGACTGGGGATGTAGCTTGGTGGTAGAGTGTTCTTCACTCAATCCACAGTAATACACACACACACACACAAAATGAGTTACATGGAAAAACAATCTCAGTATTGATCAAAGCTGGTTACAAAACCATACACATACTATTCCACATTTATAGCAAATGAGACACACAAGTACAGCAGCAGCAGCAGCAGCAGCAATAGTGAGGCGTAGGCTCAGTGTGCCCACCTCGTTCAAATGCTTCCTGTGGGTTACTGCCATCCTCTAGCAATCCACACTGAGACACAGAGAGCCCAAGTCTGGAAGCTACACCGGCATGTGAACAGTGGTCACATCCATTCATTATTTCCTCCTATAGTCGGTCATTCATTAATTTAACAAACAGCTATCAGACATTAAGGCACAGCATTATGGGCTCAGGAATGATAGGAAGAATGCTGCACTGAAGGAAGAGAAAATGTGGTTTTGAGTATCGGGCATGAAAATTAAAAAGATGCTTCATGACTACAGACACTAGATATACATCGTTTTAGAGCCAAAAGGGAGCACAGGAATCATCAACATTAAGTTCTATTCCTTTCGCTCTATGAGTGAGGAAAGGAAAGCCTAGGGGGGAGCAAAGGTACTTGGCCAGGATCCACTGCCAGAATCTGGGTCTACTGATGTCCTTCCAGATGTCCTTCCCACTTGACTGCACTGCCCTTGTGTTGTAAAATTATGTCGATGGGATCAGAGGGCAATGGAACAGCCTCTGAACAGACCAAATGAGTAGACTTGAAATCTAAGTAGTGGCTGTGTTTCCTAGAAGCAAAAGCAGCCCCTGGAAGCAAAATGAGCCCACTAAGATCCTGGCCCAGGGCAGAACACTACTTTTAGGTTCTTTATGTCCCACTGCAGTGGCCAATTGACCTCCCCTCTTCCCCCTTCCAGTGGCATTTGAAATGCTGCCTGTTAAACTTCCTCTCCAATCCACGGAAAACAGGCATGCAAGACAAATGGGTCAGCAGCTCTGGGCCCCGCCGCCCACAGGCCTGAACTGACCACAGCATTTCATTCTTTCTGTCCAAACTCATTGACGTCTGAGCGCTAACTCCTTGGGTTTGGGTAACGTTTAGTTGGGCATGGTGCCTATTGGCCCTGTCCAGCCCTAGAGGACACCCAGCAATTACCAAGTAGACATGCCTGGGAATGAACCACTGGATTCCAGAGCTTCTACCTGGTTATCAACCTGAGCATGAAACTTTCTCTTTGTCGAAGCAGCCAAGTACACACTGGTTTGAACAGAAGAAGTAAAATGGCAGGCTGAGCCCGTGAACAGAAGCGACAACCAAAGCTTTCTATGTTTTGCAAATTGATGACTGCAATTATTGCTATATCACAATGACAGCTATCTAGATGAAGTTCTGAGTAACAAATGCCCCAACCCCTTCAAACACACACTTCCAGCATTTGCAAGTTCCTTGATATTTAACATCATATGGTGTCTAAAGAACAAACTTCAGCATCAGGAAGACCTGAATTCAAATCTTACATCCACCAATTTCCAATTTTGAGGCCTTGGGCAAGTATTTAACTTTTCTAACCCTCAGCTCCCTCATCTATCAAGTGAAAATGGTAACAGTCACAGACCAGTATTTTTGAGATGCTTTTGTTCATGGAGATGACACATATCGAGGACCTGAATTTGAGATGTGTCTATTTTTTTTTTTTTTTTTGGTGGTACTGGGGTTCCTGGAAGCCCGTCTATCTCTGGGCTACACTCCCAGACCTATTTTATAGGTTTTATTTGGAAACAGGGTCTCTTAAGCCAGCGCGGCTGGCTTCAAACCTGCATGATACTCTTGTCTCTGCCTCCCAAGTGCAGGGATTACAAGCGTGTGCCACCACGCCCGGTGAGATATGTCTATTTCATTATTGATTCCATGGGCCTAAAAGGTGCCTGGCTGAATGATAATATTAAGTTTCTTTTGTGTGCTAAATCCAATGCCAAATGAACAATAAATCGCAGCTCTTATTAGCTATTATGTATTCAGCATCTCTGTGATCTTTTCACCAGCTTTTGTTATACTATGGTCCACTTTACCTTCAATCCCATTGCTTATTTAGAAGCCACTACTCAGCTGGGCATGTAATCCCAGTACTTGGGAGGCTGAGACAGGAGGATTGCAGGTTCAAAGCCAGCCTTAGCAACTTAGAGAGACTCAGGAACTTTAATGAGACCCTGTTTCCAAATAAAAATAAATAAATAAATAAATAAGCAAATAAAATAGGTCTAAGAGTATAGCTCAGAGGTAGGATGTCCTTGGGTTTAACTCCCAGCATTAAACATACAAAAAGAAGTCACTACTCATTAGATGGCTGGTATTGACCATAGATACCTCCAATTCATTCCCTGCCTAGGTTTTCTGAACCCTGCAGTGTATATTATGGTATAAAGATGTGAATACTGGACAAAGGCTTCATTAGCTCTGGAATACTCTGGAGGCCTATGAAATACATGTGTCAAAACACCTGTCCTAAATTTGGTGACTTTGGACTTCATTCTGCAGTGATATCAATAAACATCACTCATGCTGGTTCACTGATGGGAAATAGTACTTTTTTTCCCCCCCAGTACTGGGGATGGAACCCAGGGGCATTCTACCTCCAAGCTACATACCCAGCCCTATTTTTTTTCACCCCATGGGTCTGAAGATGGAGCCCAGGGGCATTCATCTCCGAGCTACACCCCTTGCCCTATTTTTTATTCCTTAATTCAAAACAGGGTCTCACTAAGTTGCAGAGTGCCTAAGTAGCTGAGGCTGCCCCTGAACCAGGATCTTCCAGTCTCAGCCTCCTGAATGCTGGGATTACAAGTGTGTGCCACCACGCCCGGCTAAAATAGTACTCTTGATTACAAAGTTTTTAAAAATACAATGCTTATGATGATAGTAATAACAACAGTATCTGCCCATATTTGTTAAATGAGTAGTGTGTTCTAGGAATGGTTACTTCTATTTCCTTAATTCTAAGCTATCTGAAGTCAGTACCAGTGTCATTCCTATTTTCCAGCAGAGGAAAAATGAAACTAAGAATTGTATGAGTAACTTTCCCACAGGAGCGACACGCATCAACAGGAAAGGCAGGATTTGCATTTGTAGCTCCCTAATGCATATTCACGAAAACCACCTCTATTATGCAAGTATGCAAAGACTTACAATCCAGACCCACACAAGCAAAATGCTAGATTTAAGTATGTCACAGATTTAAGTATGTCCTGATCACATCACATTTCTTAAAACACATCCACATGTGTATCCATCAATGCACCCATTAATTAGGCACTACCTGGAGGCCACAGAGAGTGCTGGTTAAAAGTCTGATTCTAGCCACAGGCTGCTTGAGCTCAAACCCAGCTCTTCTACGGTCTTGCACTTTTCAAAATGAGTGAACCCCTTGGCACCTTTCGAAATAAACAAACCTCTGTGTCTCAGTTTATTTAACTTTAAAGTAAGGATCACAACAGTGCCTACTTCAAAAGGCATCTACGAAATATCCAGTAAATGTCAACTGTGGTAACACTGTGGTGATTAACATCTTTCCAGGAAGTGTGACCAATTCTGGGGCTGCAAGGTGAGTTGGAGGTAGCATTCTGTTCTCAGTCTGACAGAAAGAGAGGTCAGGCCAGGCCAAAGGCAGTGTGACAAGATGCTCTGACAGATGCATGCTCAAGGTACCACAAGAACACACAGAGGATGTCTAATAAGGCTAGGGGAGAGGAAGAGGGGATTCACAGCAATGAGGTGCAGGCAGGACAGCTGTACTGTTCAAGCCCTTAGAGACAGGGCCACTCGGAGGTGTACCAGACCCTTTCTAAAAAGTCATCCTTTGGGAGATACCAAGGGTGAAATGACCTCAATGAGAAGGCCTCTTCAGTTTACAATCAGCTAAGCCCCTTGGGCTGGATCTCAAGGGAGGCCAGCCTCACACTTTGGTTGGGCTTCAATGTATATACTGAGAATTCCTAGAACAGGCAAGTTGACACAAGGGAATTCCTGCCCAGAGTGGAGTGTTTACTCAGTGGATATGAATTACCCAGAGCTGTGTGGAGCTAGGAGTTGTTTAGCCCGATGGCTCTGGTCCCATTTATACAGAAGGATGTCTGCTCACACAGTTTGCTCTCGAAACCACAGCGATGGCACAGCTCTACAGCCAGGCCGGCCTGGTTTGATGCTGGTGCCTTCATACACCAACTGACCTTGGACATGTGACTTCACCTCTCTGAGACCCCATCTCCTCCAATGGAACTCATGAGCTGTATCTGCAGGGCTGCTGTTGAGAATTAAAATGCCTATCAGCAAAATGCCTCCCAGGGGACTTGGCACACAACAGCTACTTCATAAATAATAATGAGCTAACATATATTTCTGGAGACTTACCAGGACCCAAGCACCCAGCCAGGAGCGTTACAACAAGACCTTATTTAATCCTCACATCAACCCCATTTGACAAGAAAACTGAAGCAAAATGAACTGTGACACCAGTACAAGGTCAATCATAGTCCCACCGTGTCTCCTTGTCAGGGAAAGAGCAGAAGTGGGTTGAAAACAGAACTGGGCCCTAATTCAAGGATGCTCCTTTTCCACCTTACCCTCTTCCTTGCCACCTCCAAGTGGGCAGTTCATTGCAACTGCTTCTGCAGTCGCTGTCTGAGCAGGATGGTGGACTATAGTAACTTCCACAGAGAAGTCCTGAGAGTGGGGTCTGCCTGTGGGAGGATCAGGGCATGCTGTACTGCTGTGCTTTAATTCAGTGGTCCAACCTGTGGTTGGAACTCATAAGGACATCAGTTTAACCTGGCCCCTTTCTTAAGTAAGAATTAATCTCTAAGCCTGTTTCCTAAGGTGCCTATAGCTGAAGGGATGGAGGAGCCCAACTGCTGCCAGCTTGGCCAAGGGGTGATTTACAAGATGAGGTTTCCTGCTCCTCTTTGCTTCTTTCAGCTAGAACCAAGATTTGACCCTTACCAGACTGGATTGGAGTTTAGATCTATTTTGGAGTGTGTGTGTGTGTGTGTGTGTGTGTGTGTGTGTGTGTGTGTGTGTTTGTACGTAAACACATATCAAGCTAATTCTGTTCATGCTGCAAATATTCCCAAGGTGGTATACAATTACCCTATCTTGGCATCTGGTTCTAGAGAGCCAGGTATCTCTCTGGCATTTCTCAGGAAGGTTCTTGTTGCTTTTGGATATGGGAAGATGGGATGGTGGTGACAGAGTTAAAGGAAGGAAGGGAAGATGGACACAATCCAACAAACCTTTTCTGAAAGTCCAATGATTAGCAACCTCATTTTAATTGATGAGAATG
This sequence comes from Muscardinus avellanarius, assembly GCF_963383645.1. Taxonomy (NCBI): domain Eukaryota; kingdom Metazoa; phylum Chordata; class Mammalia; order Rodentia; family Gliridae; genus Muscardinus; species Muscardinus avellanarius. The sequence goes on from NC_137786.1 coordinate 157,967,918, forward strand.
GTATTGGGGTTTATAGTGTCTGAGACTCTCTAAGTGAAGAGAACTTAAAAAGACATTGCCAAGGCCGGGTGTGGTGGTGCACGCTTGTAATCTCCGCGCTTGGGAGACGGAGACAGGAGGGTCGCGCAGGTTAGAAGCCAGCCTCTCTGGCTTAAGAGACCCTGTTTCCAAATAACAATATAAAAAATGGGTCTGGGAGTGTAGCCCGGAGGTAGAAGGGCTTCCAGGAACCCCAGTACCACCACCACCAAAAAAAAAAAAAAAAAAAGACATTGCCAAAAAAGAGGCCAAGACAAAGAAGAGGCTGGGTGGGGATTCTGAGGGGAGATGTGGCTGACAGCGCCCTGGGCCTCTATGGACCATAGCAGAGGCCCCACAACCAGGACTGGAGGTTCACGGGGAGAAGGCTTGCAGGAGGCAAATGCTTCCTAACCTGGAATTCTCTTTGGGGTAGACCATTTTCAATGTATCATCTCAGCCAACAACTCATTTCAAAGGGGCTGTGTACTACCATCCTCCATCTATAGTTCTGGCAAGGAGCCATGTCCACAAAATAAAGTCCTTCCCATAGCCTTCCCCTACCACTCCCATTTGATAGCTGATTAAACCAGCAGGGCCACTTGACCCAAGCTAGTCCAACCAGTGTCTCATTTGGGAATCTGTAAGCAGGAGGACTGGTGACAGACAGGACAAGTAACCCAGCTCAGGCTAGATGGCCATATTACAGCGGGAGCCTGGGAGGAACAGTGCTGAAAGGCATGAAGGACCAAGCACGGATAGACAGAAAGGTAGATGAGGATCCACGGCAAGGAGAGAGTAAAACAGACTCACACAAATGCAGACTCTCAGATACGGGGTTTCACTTGACACATGGGTTTTCCAGCCCTGGCCTCCAGACCTTGGGAGGCTTGCCTGCATTTCCTGCCTGTGGGCTCCATTACATGTTTATAAGAACAGTCCTCTCAATTGGGGCTAAGTTAGCTCAAGCAGATTTGTCTTTTTGTAATGAAGCAATCACTAGGAGTGTCTTCTCTTATCTCTTCTTCCTTCTCCGTCTACAAAGGACCTGGTAGTTTGAAAGCACTACAGTAGGATGTGACCAGCACAAATGGTATTGATTCTGTCACTAGAAACGTCTCCATAATACTGCTGAAAGGGAATCCCTCTTATGAAAAGGTGTCCAAATAAGTGAGTTCTGTAATGGGAAATTAAGAAGAGGAGTTCAACCAAACTCTGTTCTTCAGAGCCCTGGAATAGAGAGAAGGAAGGAAGGGAGAGAAGAAAAGCTGGGCTGCTGTGGTTTGGATATAGTTTGAGTTTACTGTCCACAGGTTCATGTGCTCAAAGCATGGCCCCAGGACGGCAGTGTTGAGGTGGTGAACCTTAAGAGGTGAACCACGGTTCAAGTGATTAAGTCACAGAGGTACCGGACTAGAAGCCTTGAAAGCTTTTTTCCTGGGCTGTTTTTGCTCTCATGAGTCCGTTATAAGTAAGCCCAGCACCTCCCTAGAGTGTCTCTTGCTTCCTGTCCTACTACATCCTGCACACACTCTTACCTGATATCATCTACCAGCCACAAAGCCCCTACTAGAGGCTGGATAGATGGGGCTGTTCATTCTTAGACTTTCCACCTAAAAAAGTTGAGAGCTAACTAAACTTCTTTTTCTGTTTTGAAACAGGTCTCACCAAGTGAGGGAGGGCCTCACTAAGTTGCTGAGGCTGGCCAGGAATCTGCGATCCTCCTGTCTCAGCCTCTCAAATACTAGGATTACAAGTGTGTACCATCATGCCATGTTGTAAGTTACTCTTTAAGGTAAAAATTTTAAGTGGCCTTATACTTTTAAAACATTTGGTGCTGGAAAGTAACAAAGCATTCTACTGACTAATATATAAAAATAATACATGGTGATCTTACATTTTTGTTAATTTATATATTTATCTATTGTTTTTTGATATCCTGGCCCCAAAATAAATTTAAAGACCAAAAGTAAGTTATTTTAGGTAAGAGTTGGTAAAATACTTATTTAAATACCAGTAAAAGTTCTCAATAATTTTCTAACCTAGTCATTTTCACATTAAAATGTTACATTTTAATTCTAGAACGTGTACTTAAACATTTAACATTTTATTTATCTACCTAAAACATTTTATTTACTTACCTAAATATATTACTTATGTATTCTGCACACTTGACTGAATATACACCCATTCATCCAGCTTAGCTTCCAAATGTATTGTTAACCTCCTACCTTGCTTTGTTTTGCCTGAAGTAAAAATGCACTGCTACTTTGACTACTGACAGCATACTAACAAATTAGAAAATGAATTAATAAGGACACATGAACGTAGGGTACATAGGGCATTCGTTTTTACTATGCACACATTCATGAGTCAATTATAAGTAAATTAAATCTGAAGACTGAAGCTTTCTATAACCATCTCAGAATGCAAGGCCTGATGTTTGGTACCGGGATGGAACCCAGAATATTCTACCTCCAGCTATAACCCAGCCTTACTTTTTATTCTTTATTTTGAAACAAGGTCTCACTAAGTAACTGAGGCTGGCCTTGAACCTGCTATCTTCCTGTCTCGGACTCCCAAGTACCAGGATTACAAGCAAGCGCCACCATGCCTGACTTTTTACTTAATATAAAAAAATAAAGGATAATTCTATTACCAGGTATGACAAAGTAAGATCCTTCCAGACATCTGGCTCTCCATGAAGAAAACAACCATAAAAGCAAGACATACTATGAAGAACAATGAAATGTGACCATATATGGACAGATGGGAAGAGGGCAGTGCCATCTCTTTGATGAGGAGAAGAAGAGCTATACAAGGTAAATAACCATCCCTTAGTAGTCACGGAGTATTGGCTCCAGGGCCCCCAAGAATATAAAAATCTGCAGATGCTGAAGTCACTTCTATAAAATGGCATTGTAAACCCAAGTATATCCTCCTGTAGACTTTAAATTACCTCTAGCTGGCCAGGCGTGGTGGCACACGCTTGTAATCCCCACACTTGGGAGGCGGAGACAGGAGGATCGCACTGATCCAAAGCCAGCTGTGCTGGCTTAAGAGACCCTGTTTCCAAAAAAAAAAAAAAAAAAAAAAGTATAAAATAGGTCTGGGAGTGTAGCTCGGAGGTAGAAGGGCTTCCAGGAACCCCAGTACCACCAAATATAAAAAAATAAATAAAAATAAATTACCTCTAGCTGGTCATGGTGGTACACACTTGTAATCCCAGTAGTTGGGAGGCTGAGACAGTAGGACTGCGCAGGTTGGAAGCCAGCCTCAGCTATTTAGTGAGGTCCTATGCAACTTAGTGAGATCCTGTTTCAAAATAAAGAATAAGAAACCGGGCTGAGGGTGTAGCCACAGGTAGAATGCCCCTGGGTTCTATCCTCAGTACCACACTCACACACACAAATTACCTCTAGGTTACTTATAATACCTAATAGAGTGTAATTGCTATGGAACTTGTTATTACACTGTACTGTTGAAGGAACAACAAGAAAAAAGTCTGTACATGTTCATTACAGACACTTTTTTCCCAAATATTTTCAATTCATCATTGTCTAATGCAACAAATGTGGAATTCACACATGGAGGGCTGACTAAATCTTGATTGTGTGGTTGTTAAGACTTCATCAAACTGTACACTCAAAATGTATAAATTTTATCATATGCAAATATTGCCTTAAAACAAATATAAGAACATATAAGTAATATAAATGCAATTAAGTGTGTATATATTTATTTAAACTAAGGCATTATATAAAACTATGTTTTTATGTTGTTGTTTTTTGTTTGTTCCTTTTTGGTGGTGCTAAAGATTGAGGCTAGAGCCTCAAGCTACACTCCCAGTCCTAAATATATATTATAAAATATATATATATTTTTGTGTGTGGTACTAGGGATGGAACCCAGGGGCATTCTACCTCTGAGCTACACCCCCAGTCCTATATTTTAGTCTATTTATTTATTTATTTATTTATTTTTCTGGTATTGGAGTTGGAACCCAGGGGCTTTTCCACCTCCGGGATATACTCCCATACCTATTTTATACTTTATTTGAAAACAGGGTCTCACTAAGTTGCTGAGAGCCTCACTAAGTAGCTGAGGCTGGCTTTGAATCTGTGCGATCCTCCTGTCTCAGCTTTCTAAGCGCGCTGGGATTACAAGCATGTGCCACCATGCCCAGCGTCTTTTTTTTTTTTTTTTTTTTTTAAACAGTGTCTCACTGAGTTGCCCAGGGCCTCGGTAAGTACCTGAGGCTGTCTGAGAATCGCTATCTTCAGGTCTCCACCTCCCAAATGCTGGGATTACAAGCGTGCACCACCACGCCCAGCCTAAATATTTTTTTAAGTGGCCCCTGTGAATGGGAGATGTGGCTTAACACCAGAGCCTGGTTCAAAGATAAAAAGTTGGTGCTAGGGCCAGGTGTGGTGGCACAGGCCTGTAATCTCAGTATCTGGGAAGCTGAGATAGAATGATCACAGGTGTGAGACCAGCCTCCACAACTTAGTGAGACTTTGTAAAAGTCAAAATAAAAAATAAAATAGGGCTGGGGGTATAATGTAGGAAGTTGGATGTCTCTGAATTACATCCCCAGTGACACACACACACACACACACACACACACACACACACCCTTGAAAAAAAGAAATTGATGCTAATGAAATTGTTATATCTGGAGAAAGACTGGTCAGGGAGAAAAAAAAAAATAAAACTATGTTGCCTGTAATTTTAAATTCTCCTGTCCTTTATTTTAACTTCTATAAAACTTCCCATTGTCATTTTTTGTAATTTGCCTTGAACAAATCCTTTTTTTCTCCTATCAAACCACAATCTTTGTAAGCAAGAAAGAAAATTAGTAGCAGATGCCAGTTTATTTTTAATGGCTGAAGACCAAACTTTTTGGATTTAAAACAAACACTTTGTCCCCTCAAAGTTCTCTAGTTCAATCAAGCTACAGCTGTAGGCTCTCACTATAATTCATTAACTAAAAATAGTTCCAAAAACTAATTGTAAAAAACCATGCCACGGTTATTCATTGCATTTTGCTTATTTTTTTTTTATTTTATCATCCAGAGAACAAAAAGTTTTACTTCACAGACATTTTGAGAAAACTATTTCTTAGATTCTAAATTCTATTCTGCTCTCAGAAAAAAAATTATTGGGGGAGCTATTTGAAAGGGACATGATAGACTATCAAACAGCCCTCTTATTATTAATTGGCTCTAGTTCAAAGTTAGATAAAGTCCAAAGTATAGCACAAATAGTTCTAATAGCTACAATTCACCAGAAAAATCTGAATAAATTATCATCAAGTCTCAGTGCTGGGCTAAATTATTTATGACCAAATAAGATTTCTACTGCAAGAATTTAGTTTCTTTGCCACCTAGGTTGTTTTTTCTTCTTCTCTTTCTCCTTCTCCTTCTCCTTTTGCAGTACTGGGGATATAACCCAGGGACATTCAAATTATGAGCTATTCCTCTAGCCCTATTTTTTATGATTTATTTTAAAACAGGGTCTCAGTAAGCTACAGAGAGCCTAAGTAGCTGAAGCTGTCCGTGAACCCGCAATCCTCCCATCTCAGCCTCCCAAGTACTGGGATTATGCTCAGCTGTCACTTCAAGTTTCTTCTTAAGGTAAAAATATAAAATCTTCATTCATCCCCAGAATAGACAGAGTTGATTTTTTGAAAAAATGAAGACAAAAATGGAAGTCTGAAGCCAGGTGTGGTGACGTACGCTTGTAATCCCAGTACTTGGTTTACATGGCTTACCACCAGCCTCAGTTACTTAGTGAGGCCCTTCACAAATTAGTCAAACACCGCTTCAAAATGAAGAGTTAAAAATAGGGCTGGGGGTATAGCTTGGTGGTGGAATGCCCTTGGGTTCAAACCTTGGTATCATAAAAAAAAAAAAAGAAAGAAAAGAAAAAGAAGGGAAAAAAATAGAGGTCCCAATTCTGGTTGTGGTTTAGCCGCCAAATCTCTGTAGGGTCTTGGGCAACTGCTCCATCACTGGTGGTTGCGGTTTCTGCTTCTGTAAGAGGTGGGTGATCTATTGAGCTCTAAAATCACAGGAAGTTCATCGCTGTCACTTCACTCACGCTCTAGCCTCTCCCCGTCCACCTGGTCCACAGGAAGTGGCCTCTCTGTGGCGGAATCAGAATGGCTTGGGCTCAACACCTGTTTGCTCCACTTACCGGCATGTATGGCCGTGACGAGCCATTTAAGCCTTTGCAGGCTTTGGGTTCCTCATCTGTAATTTCTACCTCACAAGGTCTTCTGGAGGATTGAGAGGCCATGTGCCTTCTGAGGCAGCGAAGTGCTGGGCCTGCAGGAAGCGCTTGTTGAGCTGTGGCTATTGCTGGATGGTCATGCCCAGGCTGACCCGAACCAGAACCAGGAGGACAGACAATAGAAGGAAACTTACAGCTCCACCTGAGGATAAACTTTATGTAGGAGATCAACAGCCGCTGGGGACACTGCCACTCGTAACAGCCACCAGATGGTAATGAGTCCTGCTTCAGAGGACACAAGCATCTGGTGACCAGACTGGTAATCTTCAAGGTACTCTCCAAACTTAACATTCAGTTCTGTGCTCTAGTCTCATGGCCAGATGCTCGTGGTGAGAACTTACTGCCCCACAGAGAGAGGCAGCCTTAGGACCTCACTGTCTAGGCCAGGCACACTCATGGCTGACCCCCAGGCTAGTCCCACCAGCTCCCCTCCATCAATAGCCAGCTCTAGATCCTCATTCAGTAACTAAGATTTGTGACTGCCTTTTTTCCCCTAAAATAATCATGCCCCCCTGATATAGCATTAAGAAAATTTAATTATTTCATGGTTTTAAAATTAAGGCTATTTAAGTTAGGTGTGGTGGTACAAGCTTGTAATCCCAGCATTCGGGAGGCTGAAACTGGGGGACTGTGGTTCGTGGCTAGCCTCAGCTACTTAGTGAGGCCCTTTGCAACTCAGTGAGACCCGGTTTCAAAATAAAAAATAAAAATAGGGTTGGGGGTATAGCTCGGAGGTAGAATGCCCCTGGGTTCCATTTCCAGTACCCCCCCAAAATTAAGGCTATTTACAAAGACTTACAGGATACTTTTGAAGTTCTCTATTTTACATCTTTTTTCAATATGTTCTCCCTTTGCTGGGGTCCTATCTTCCTCTTCTCTTCCATGACTAGTGCCTGAAATTGGAGGCAGCAAATTCACCCCACTTTTTTGGTAAATTAGGTTTTATTGGAACACAGCCATACCCATTTGCCTCTGAATGTTGATGATGGCTTGGGGCAATACAGAGAGTAGTATGTGTGACCTCAAAACCTGAGCTGTTTACCATCTGGCCCTCAATGGAAAGTCTGCTGACTGTGGCCTAGACCACAGCTAGTTGATAGTAGGTGGCCTTTATCTGCTTGTTTGAACAAAGTATAATGATCATCATTTCAGTCAACACTAAGCAAATATTTATTAGATGCCTCTAAATGCCAGTGACAGTGCCAGGTTGTGGAAACATAAAGAGCTGGGGTTACAATGGCAAGCATGACATGGCCCCTGCACTTAGCCTGTATGGAATTCAGAACAGGAACATAGAAAATGATTATCCAGTGACTTGCTTGTGGTTGTGGTGAGTGTTTATTAAGGAAAAAGTACAGGGCATTGGGGACATGTATGAAAAAAAGATTGAAACTTATTATCTCAGGAAGTCTTCCCTTAAGTGATGGCCATTTAATTTGAGACCTGCACATGCATTTCCTGGTTCTGAATTATTAGGGAAAGGGAAGGTTCCTTCATGCCACAGGAAATGCAAATGGATTTCGTCTGCTTTTAAGTCTGTGCTTACTCCATCCATCTAGCTTGCTATGGAGTGCAAGGAATGCAGACCTGAAAGCACGCCTGTAATCTCAGTACCTAGAGGCTGAGATAGAAGGATCACAGGTTTGAGGCCAACTTCAGCAACTTAGCCAGGCCCTCAGCAACTTAGTGGGACTGTTTCCAAATGAAAATTTAAAAAGGGCCGGGGGCAAAGCTTGGAGATAGAATGCCTCTGGGTTCAATTTCCAGTAACACACACACACACACACACACACACACACACACACACACACTTTTCAAGAAGTTCAATTTCTCAACCATACAACAGGAATACTGAGAGAAAAAAAAATTTAAAACCATTAATGTGAAAATCATAAACATGCTTACTTGCTAGAGACCAGACACCAACACATGACCAAGAGACAGTTCTTGGTCAGCTCTGCTCTTTAAGCATGGAAAGTCAGAGCCTAAATTGAGTAACATTAATTTTCACACTTGGGGAGAAGATTTGATTGAACATAAACAGATGCCCTGCAGACTGCGTGCACTTCTGGCTGTCATGAAGGCTTGAGGTTTCTCAGTGCTGCCTGTCAAGACTGATCAAGTGGGCTCGCGCGCTCACATGCTCTGCTTTCCAAATTCAGCAAGGCTAAGTAAGGCACACAGGCATTCTTTGGGAACACAGCCCATTGCCTTTCCCTGGAAATTGGCAGGTCCTTCCAGAGAAGGTGACTCCTGAGAGAGATGCAAGGAGCCAGAAGTGTTGCAGAATATTTGCACTTTATAAAGTCTTTACATTTCCAATCCCTGGCTATTCTCAGCTAAACTGGGAGATTATATCTCTATTATTTTAAAGGAAATGGAGGTGCAGAGGGGATTATTATCTAACTATAGGCCACTGCGCACATTAGTGAGACACTAGGAATCAGAGGATGAAGCAGAGATGCAAGCCAATTTGCTGGAGCCTGTGCCTACAGCCCTGCACATATTAGAACCGCAGTCCAACTAAATGTAGGGCTCAGCTTTAAGGAGAACCAGTCCGCTTGGGGCATGACAATCTTCTTGATCAAAATGGTACACTGTGGCACGTGCAAAGGCAGGTCCTTCGCCAGGGTGCAGACCTGTGGCAAGGTCTCTAGATTGGTCAGTGTAAGAATCTGGCTGGTTGCTACAGAAACTTTTATATGCCACAGACAACTCTCACCTCTCACACAGCCACAGCAAAGAGAGGAGTCAAGGGGACCCTGAATGGGCTAAGTTAACATCTATTTTCTTGAAAAATACTATCAATTTTAATAGTGAAAATGTTTGTACATTCTCCTACTTGAATAAAGAAAAAGGGAAGAAAGGAGAAAACAAAGAAAAAAGGAATTTGGGTATTTTTAAAATCACCTCTATTCTAATAATAATTCATTTAATAATTTCACCCAATGCCTTGAAATAAAAGAATTATCTAGGGTATCTCCCCATTTGACTGAAGACATTAAGTTAAAAAATTAATATTGATATTGCATAAGAATTTCAAGCCTATTTTTACTAGGATTTGCTACTTTTTTGTGTGTGGTACTGGGGATTGAACTCAGGAACATTCTACCTCTGAGCTACAACCCCAGCTCTGTTTTACTTTTTTTAAATTTTGAAACAGGTTCTTACTAAGTTGCAGAGGGTCTCACTAAGTTGCTGAGGCTGGCTCAAACCTGCAATCCTCCTGTCTCAGCCTCCTACTGGGATTATGAGTGTGGACCACCATGTCTGGCTGGATCTGCTATGTTTATTCATCTTCTCCATAAACATTTACTGAGTGCCAGGTACGTAAAATATAAGGTGTTTTTGTGGGCCTCGAAGGTGACTGTTGCTAAAGTTTGCCTATGACTCTACCATCTAGTGGAGGAGAAATGTGCAAAGAAATCATCAACATACAGAGAGTAGTAAGTGCTGTTAAAGAAGCTTTGCAGCAACCAGCACCTGTGCAGAGGAGCTGCAAGCACAGGGAGGCCTGAAGAAGACAGGGTCAGCCAGTGTGTGCCTGTGTGTGACAGCTCACCTTCCCTCCCAGTGCAGCTGGATAGAAACGCACCACATCCGACATAATGAAGCCCAAAGAGGATTCCAAATAATCTCTTTATGCTCTATGGAGATCAAAAGAATATATGTTTATATGTTTATGTCATAGGAATTTCTGCTTTGTTGTTCACACAGATCTTATAGAGATACAAAAATCAGAGGTGTTTTCTTTCAGGAAATTATTTTGAGACTTTCAAGTTTCAAATGAGACAGAAAACGAAAGTATCTAAAGTAAGATTCAAGAGTGAGAATAATGATTACAAGGCACATCAAAAATGGCAAATAATTGCTATTTTTAAAAATGTAGCCTCACACGTTTTTTGTTAATTTTTAAGCCCACAAGAATTTTAAGGAAAATCAAGTATAGATATAGTTCTGACTCATTAATATCCATTACTCATCAATATGGTGTTTTAAACAAACCACTCAATTTAAAAAAAAATTTTCCCTAGAGAGGCATAATATTATTTAATAGCCAGAATCAAACTAATATAGACTTAAGTTTAACCAGATATGTTGAACCTGGAGTACCTACACAATCTCAAGGGGGAAGAGGTTCTTGTTCATTCTTTAGAAATGACTTAGTAATAGCCCGGAATAACAGGCATACAGAGCTAACCAGGATCCACTCGATTCAAAAGTGTAACAAGGACTAACACATCTATTTAAAAATCTAGAAAAATGAAACTTCATCTCCACCAGTCTATTTCTCCCACATCTAATATTTTATTTTTGGCTCTTTTGCCTAAGCAGATGGAACTGTGCAGTGCTACCAATTCTCAGAAAGAAATAGTTAAAAAAGTTTCACTGACTGAAAAGACATAGCTGAGAATGATAGACATTCCCAGGGGCTGTTTTTAGCAGACAGCATCGTGTGTGTGTGTGTGTGTGTGTGTGTGTGTGTGTGTGTGTGTGTATCATAAATAAACGAACGGAAAAATGGACAATTTCACTTAAGCCCCAGATGTTCACAGCAGGATCAAACAAAAGTTGGCTAGAGGCCCTGCTTTTCAGGAGCAATTCAGCTTCAACATTACTATTCTATAAGCTGTAAGAAATTCAGAAAAATGAAAAAGCAAAACCTGAAAGCAAATAAACAAACAAATTTTGGATCCCTCCAAGAGAATGTCACCACACCATGAGAAAATTAAAAGGGTAGGGGTTGTTCATTCAAGCTGTCAAAACTCCAAAGCATTTAATTCTTCAAAATTTTCAATGCAGACATGTCTCATAACAAAGAGGAACAGAATAACCTGCTCAATGTCCATTTCGACCTTTAGAATTAAGTGGCAGCTACTCAGGCAGTCCACCAACACCTTCCCAGGCTCCAACTTAAGAGCAGAGCCGAGTTTTTAAAAGAAAACTACGCTAGGCAGCAGGAAAATTTAAAAATATGTCCAGAAAGGAACTCCTCCCTCCATTAACTTAGCTTTTGCTTGTTCTGCAGAGTTGCTTCGGGTTCTTAAACTTAGATGCCCAGTTCCAATATAAACAGTAGCAGAAAAGCATGGTGCACATTATTTTCCACTTTCCCCCACCCTGTGGCGTTTCCACTGGCCTGGGTGGTTGTCTGGAACTTCAGGACTAGCGCTAGCTCTTTGGTACAGATTATCCAGAGATGTCACTACTATTGCTATACTGTCTTTCCTTTCTCTGAACCAAGAGCTAGAAGCTCAAAAAGGCTCATTTGAAAAGGATAGCTTCCCTTGAGTGGGTAATCATAATTATAATTAGTAGAGGTATTAGAATAAAAGAGTACTCAGATAATGGGACATGGTAATAACTATGAGAAGTCATAATTCCTGCCTGCTGTTCTGCATCCACAGGCTAAAATGAAAGCCTGACATAGATCACCTCCCATCTAGCCTGTGGTATCTCTGCACCTATTGTTATATCTGGTTGTGAGCTAGGGCTGCAAGGTGAGATGACTCAACAGCTCAAACCTGAACCCATTGTCTAATTTCAACCTCTTCCTTCTGAGTTCTACTGGTAAGGGTGACCACCCATTTAGTTGCTGTAGTCATACTTCTTCCTCTATCATTGTTATTATTCATCTGGTCACCAAGTCCTACTAATGGGTCACTTCTTATCTGTACCTATTTTCCATTACTACTTTTACTGTCTTAGTTCAGGGCCTCTACATCATTTTTCAGAAATTAAAATGCCTGCTAACTAGTCACCTTACTTCTAGATAAGTTCCTTGTGAGCCTGACTACTCTGTTTCCTGAAATAGATTCCAATAATATAAGCCGTGTAAACAGTGAAATCACACTCATATTTGGAGAAAACATTGATAAAGACTATTATAATCCCAGAGTATAAAATGTATCTCTAAGCATGACAAAAATCTCAGAGGCACAAATACATACATACATCTTCTATAATATGCAAAACACTATGATCAAAGATTAAAATCACTGAGGAAAAGATCCACAACATATATGGGGGCATGCTAATTTCCTTAATAAACAAAAGTTTCTTGAACTCACTAAGAAAAATAACCTATCTAAATTTGAAATAACATCTTGAGTTCATCCTTTGGCCATACCAGGAGAAGAAAACCAATGCAAATAACTCTAATGCCAAGCAGAAGGCACAAAGTATCTTGTGAAGATTAGGTGTGGGGAAACTGGTCAGATATCACTGACACAAAACCTGTTTTAAATGTAAAGCCTAGATTCAGATACATCGCACATCAATATTGGGACACCTCTAAACAGTTGAAACACAGTGGAAGTGTGCACACAGCAAATCATTCCCTATAAAGCTGGAAGGGTCCAGGTGCCTGAATATTTATGTTTCAGCATTGAGCCAACAGATTAAAGTCTTCAAGAATGTGTCAGAATTCACCAACATCAAATCCTATCATACCAGCTGCACCAACCCTGGCCAGGAGGTCAAAACAAATGCCCATCAGATGAAACAAACTGGCTTCTCTTTTTTGACCAAACTAAGTGATCAACTTATACCCCAATAAGAAGACAGAGTGTCAGCAGTGAACTCAAAGCTGGCACTGCAGATGTGTTTTACTCTACCCCAGGCACACAATCACCCCCAAAAAATGGTGTCAAATTCCTGAATGCAATAATCAAGAATACAAACAAAATAAATGCTAGAGAGGAGGTGAGGAAATAGCAACTCTTCTCCACTGTTGGTGGGATTGCAAATTAGGACTGCTGCTATGAAGATCAGCGTGGAGATTCCTCAAAAAACCAGGAATGGATCCACCATATGATCCAGTTATACCACTCCTGAGTATCTTTCCAAAGGTACTGATATCAGAATATTATTATAGTGATACATAAATAGCACAAATTCATAATAGCCAAATCATAGAACCAACCTGGGTGTCCATCAACAGATAAATCAATTATAACAGATAAATGAATTATAAAATTATGGGATATGAACACAATAAAATTCTACTCAGCAATAAAGAAGAACAAAATTACATCCTTTGCAGGAAAATAGATGGACCTGGAGAACATTATGCTAAGTGAGATTAGCCAGTCACAGAAAGTGAAGGGTCATATGTTTTCTCTCATATATGGAAGCCAGGGAGTAAGTGGGATACAAGAAGGGCTTTAGATAAAGGAGGGGAAACCACATGGAGTGATGTAAGTGGCCTCAGGGGGTGAGAGGAGGAGGGGAATTAATGAAGAAAACTCTTCACTTACATATATTGTGAAATTATCAATGTCAATCTTAATATCATGTAAAGGAGTGTGAAGGGAGCCCGGGAAGCTCACCCAGTGAGTGCCATGTGCATGTATATCCCTATCACTCTGAATTACATTACGATGTGAGAAAACAGTGCACCAAAAGTCCTGCATTCAAAGAATGCACATGACCTTTCAAATGAAAGCTCATACCAAGTGGTAAATTTACCACATCCATAAGAAAAAATAAGTTTTATTAGAAAAGCAAGTGATTCCAAGTGCTGACAGAGCTCTTCATGTGAATCTGCTCTAAGGCCAACTGCCTACTGCAAGATCCCTACCTACAAAGGGTTCTAGGGGAATAGCCCTAGACAGTGTGAATGCCCACTTTCCATAAACAGAATTTAAAGAACAAAGAGGGGGCTAAAAATTCTAGAATGTGATCATATGTAAATTTGGGGGAAACATAGAAAGTTAAACCCAATCAAATAGTATTAAAATTTAAAGTTTAACCAGTTATCCCCAGCTTTTAAAATATAGGGCTGCATTGAAGAGCTGACACATCAGAATACTGTGATCACAAGACAGATGTCTAGTGCCCAAACACAACTTTTGTCACTTTGGGTCATCTACACTTTGTAAGTACTTACTCATGATGTTGAGAATTATGAAACAAATTTAATTTTCTGAACAGCTTTAAAGATTACAGTTGGATTTTTAAATTTCTGGCTTATGCAATGGATTTCCAGAGATTCAAACCTTGACTGATGGTTTATTTAAAACCCATTTAATCTGGGATTGGAGCCTGCTGTGAGGCAGGGCCGGTGCTGGGGCCTCCAAGGCCTGGATTGGAGCCTGCCGAGGGGTTAGGTTGGTGCTGGGGCCAGCGAGGCTGGGATCGGAGCCTGCTGTGAGGCAAGGCTGCTACTGAGGCCTCTGAGGCCGAGATTGGAGCCTGCTGAGGGATTAGGTCAGTGCCGGAGCCAGGGAGGCTGGGATTGGAGCCTGCTGTGAGGCAAGGCCGCTACTGAGGCGTCCAAGGCTGGGATTGGAGCCTGCTAATGGGTTAGGCCAGTGCCGAGGCCAGCGAGGCTGGGATTGTCGCCTGCCGTAAGGCAAGGCTGGTTCTAGGGCCTCCGAGGCCTGGGCTGGAGCCCGCCAAGGGGTAAGGCTGGTGCCGGACCCAGCAAGGCTGGGATCGAAGCCTGCCGTGAGGAAAGGCCGGTGCTGGGTCCCCCAAGGTCAGGATAGGAGCCTGCCGATGGGTTATGCTGGTGCCAGGGTCAGCGAGGCTGGGATTGGAGCCTGCCTTGAGGCAAGGCTGGTGCTGGGGCCTCTGAGGCCAGGATCAGAGTCAGCCGAAGGGATAGGCTGGTGCAGGTGCCAGCGAGGCCAGGATCGGAGCCTCCCATGAGGCAAGGCCGGTGCTGGAGCCAGTGAGGTCTGGATCAGAGTCCTCCGGGTGGCCAGGCCACTACTGAGGCCGTCAAGAGTGGGATCGGAACTTGCAATGCGGCATGCACAGAGAAATATCACAGAAAATAACCAGATGCTTCCCCTAATTAGCAAAAACTAGGAGGAAAGGGGTAACAGGAGGAGGTCGAGTTATAGAAAGGGCCCTATAGCAAAGCAATTAAGGTGATCAATCAGAGGGTATGGGATGGGGGAGGATGGAACCTCTTTAAAACTCAGGAGGTATGTAAACAAATGTATCAAAGATAATCACCAATCAAGCATGGGATCGAGGGAGGGGGAGGGAATGGGATGGGGATTGGATGAGGGCTAACTGGATGATGTGTGCTTGTATATCCTCTCAAGTCTTGTATTCCAATGTGATGTATGATTACAATGCACCAATAAAAATATTTTTAAAAACCCATTTAATTCTATTATTTGCCTTTGGCAAAATTAATAAAATATTCTCCAAATAAGTAGAGAGGCTTCTGAAACCAATGTTCATCATTCCTGGCTGAAATGGGTTTGGTGGTTTTTGAAAATGAGCATCATGCATGGAGATGATAGTGTGGTCATTTAGATGAATTATAAGTTGAGGAGAGGCAGCCTATCTAAACAACTTGACCTGTCCAGAGATCCAAACTACACGGCTCCCCTCTTTCCCATTTCTAGAGAAAAAGAGTTGTTATTTATTTGAAGTAGCAAGTGCCAGGAAACACTGTATGGTTGCTAAGTCCTGGGAGGGGATTATACAGCAACAGAGAGAACCTGTAGGACAAAAATCAGCAACACTGAAATAATATGTTGGCCTCAGCTTTGTCTCTAGCAGAGTTCATTTGAGGCCAATGCTTGTTATGCTAAATTAACAAACAAAAGCAAGCAGCACAAAACCTACTTCAAACTGATATAACTCTTCCCTCAAGCCTACAGTTTTAAAAAAAAAAAACCCCAGCTGCGGGACAGATAAGCATAAACTCACTCTGGGAAGCGTAATGCCCCTCCGCAGCTTTGTCTTCATGTCCGTCGTATTCCCTGCTGGACAGCTGCCTGTTGGCTGTCTCCAGGCGATCTACGAACAACGAGGAAATGATTAAAAAGAAAAGCGTATGGATTGAAGTGATCATCCCACAGAGAAATGAACAGGTGCCAAGAGTTGGATATGAAGAGATGCTCAGGCAGGAGCCCAAAACTGAGCAACTCTTGGGGGAGAACAGCAACTGCGTTCCAAAATGTCAGGAGAAAAGCTTTCCTATGCCACACACTCTCTTTATGCAATCCAATGCCAAAGAGTATGCCCCAGCAGCAGGGAGCTAAGGATGGTGAGAGAGAAGCCGCCTCCCTGCCTCCAAGGCCAGCAGACCTCTGCCAGGAAGTCTTCCCAGAGAGCTTTAGTTTATATACCTTCAAACCCAGCCCACGTCTAACCTTGACCATCAGCCCTATACTTTAGCCAGTGCCTGCTTATCTAAAGCTCAGAATCAAACAATTAATAAAAATGATAAGTAAATGCCAGAAGAAAAGTCAAAATGACCTAATGGATGAAGACTGTATACAGTGAGTTCAGTTTGCTCAAACCACTTCGTATCTCTTTATACAATTAAATAACCCACCTCAACAAATATTTATTGGATGTAAATGCTATCCAACACAAAAGGGCTTGTAGTAACACAAAAGGTAGGCTCCAGCTCCTGGCAACTGCTAGTACATTGAGTGTTTGGACACAGGAAAACACTGAAAAGTGGCTTGGCTGACTCAAAACGAGGTAAAAATTTGCAAGTTAAACCACTGTGCGTGTGAGAGGTTGCCAAGATCTCATGGCATGGCGGGTGGATCCTATTTTTCAGGAATGATGTATGGCATTTCACAACCGTGGGCTTTCTTTCCCCAAAAGGAACATTTGCCTTGCTCTGTCTTCTGTATCACACCTGGCAAGTGAGGTGCTAGCTTCCAAAGAATGCTGAGTGATTCAGCCTGATGTGGAAAGGGCTGTGCATCCAACACTGGTCTTTTTAAATATTTTCCCCCAAACAGGCACAAGTCAATCACTGATGGGCGCTCTAAAAGTAGAAAGGAGTTATGTGCAGACGCCCACAGTTGCATGCAGGCCAGGCAGGTTGTCACCCCTTGGCTCCACCCTGAAGCCTACAACCCTCAAGGAGGAAAAGAGCAGCCCTCTCCTCCCTCTCCAGGTGGATGGAATTGATAAGATTTTCTAGTGCAGGAAGAATAGAACCTGTGGCCAAGCAATCTGGCCTGAATCAGGCTGTTAGGCGCACTGGTAGCTTAGGGCAGAGAGAACATGAGCAGAAGGTGGCGTGCCTCGGAGGTCTCTGTTGAAGTCGTGAAGTCTCCGGATCTCCCCTTCCAGCTTGTTCCTCATCGCCTTGTCCAGCGACTCCCGCTTGGTGGTGGACTTGACCAGACTCTCATAGGCTTCTGAAATTCTCTGCAGTTCTTTTTCAAACTGCAAGAAAGAACTGGTATTAAAGTGACATACGTGCTGGCGTCTTAGTAATACTGATTTGGTAATATTCCAAGCGTAAGGCTGTATCTTCAGTGCAGCTTTTCTCGATCTCAAGTTTCACATCTACTAAATCTACTACTGACATCTGCCCGCCCAGGGCTACATTAGGATCCGGTAAATAAGAAGCTCATAAGTCTAGTCAGACCCGCTGACGTCACCTTCTAAAAGTCCCTCTGTACCAATATCAGCAAGATATCGAAACAGAATCTAAACAGAAGTTAGACCGCTTATATTTTATTTTTATACTTTTATTGGTGCATTATAGTCTCACATAATACAGTTCATAGTGATATCGACATACATGCACACAGCACTTGGCGGGCTTTCCCCCGTCTCCCTCAGACCAATTATATGCTATTTATAACTATTATCATCATTTCCATTTAACATGATGAAGATATTAAAGTACAGAACCACTAAAGCTCTACAACCCAAACCCAAACTTCCAGACCCTAAGCACAGTGCTCTTCCCAGAAACCCTTCTACCTGTCTCCACTTCCCCCTTATCTACAAAATTATCTATATAAAGAAATAATGGATTTGTACCTAAGTATATGCAAATATACCACAGAAAGCCTTGTTATAGGCAGGAAGTAAAAGGCATGGCATTAAAACTGTTTTTGTATTTCACTAAATTGAAAACAGTAACTGGAGGAGCCTTTAACCTCTGGCTGGCACTTAAAAATCTGTAACAAATGGCTATTAGTGTTAAGAGTCTAATATAATCATATTCTAGAAGTGGCTATCAATTAATCCCATTTTGTTACTGTGCAACACAAATGCAGGATGCAGGGTAAAGACTGGGCTGCAAACTTGGAAGCATGAGGGGCTGCTGCGGAGGCCGGATCCGGAGGCAAAGCCGATGGGGCGAAAGCACCCGCGCCCCTCGCTGGCACCATGCGTCCAGGACCATGTTTGTACTCTGCACGGGACAGCAATTTCACTGGGGGCCAGGAACCCTCTTTTCTGAACCCCAGTTGCCAGATTAGAAAACTCCTGCAGAGACACCTGCAAATAACACATGTCCTAACTGATATTGATTGTCTGCTTACAACATAAGAAGATAACTCCCAGCCTCTAGAGCCCACAGTCTAAACAGCCAATGCCTGGAGAAAAAGGGATGCATTCTACAGGGGTGAGAAGGGGTTTCTTTAGAAAAGATTTCAGATAAAATTAAAACTCTTCAAGACAAACAGGAATTTGCCAGACAGAAAAGGAAAGTCAAAGGGATTTGGCATTTTAGGCAGAAGATTGGACATGAGCCGAAGCATATCACTACGAAAGTAAGTGTATGGCTTTGACATGACAGGTCGTCCAGGGATGACAGCAAGGTGGAAGAGGCTGAGCCGGGGCCAGGGGAAGGACTCGAAGTTGCAGGCAAGAGAGGATTATAGAGGTGGGGAAAACTTGGGAGGGATGAGTAATAAGAGTAGCATATTATCAGAGCTGTATTGAGATAAATCTAAAGGATGGAGCTGGATTGAGGAAAGAGACCAGGTAAGACTCTAATGTAAATCGCAAATGACAGATGATAAGGACATGAGTTAGGACAACTAAAAGGAAAAATCCCAAGGACACTAAAGAGTAGAATCAATGGGTCTCGGTGGCTTGGTTTATCTAGGAAGGAAGAGAGAGATCAAAGACAACACAGATATTGCTTAAAGATGGGAGTAGACTTAGCCAAAATAAGTGAAAAGAGAAACAGTTTACCAGAGAAAGAAAACCAATTTGGCTTTAGATATTTTATATTTGAGGACTCCTCAGAATATCAAAGATTTCCAGTTGGTAGGTGGAGATACAGTCTGAAAGAAGAACAGCCATGGTGTCACCAACAAACAGATGGTGGATGGTCATAGAGTAGAGCTATTTAGGAAATTAACAGATTAGGGGGACAAGAATGAGCAGCAGTCACCCTGGTGGATGG
This sequence comes from Muscardinus avellanarius, assembly GCF_963383645.1. Taxonomy (NCBI): domain Eukaryota; kingdom Metazoa; phylum Chordata; class Mammalia; order Rodentia; family Gliridae; genus Muscardinus; species Muscardinus avellanarius. The sequence continues at coordinate 157,987,374 of NC_137786.1, forward strand.
CTGAGGTAGAAGAACTAGGGAGATGTACTAGTGCAGGGAAGCCAAAATCTTTTTTTAAAAAGGATACAAAGTCATGGCCAGTGCCCCCAGAGGTTACAGCAGATCCATGACTGTCTGTGAAGAGGCCAAAGATGAGGCTGAGGAACCCTGGGGCTTCCGCTTAGGGGCAGCCAATGGGGGCGGAGATGAGACACTAAGGCCCGTTTGGTACCATGTTATTTTCCTTAAGGCCTCCTTATTGGAGAATTGGCTCTTCCACTACCCCCTCACTGCCACAAGGACTTTGTTTCTTCCAGAGAGGTCATGAATTGTTGATAATGTAGTAGGGCACAGAGAATAGCATGTCCTGAATCCTCTTCAGAGTGCTACCACAAAGGATGTTCCTTCCTTTTAATTTTGTTTTCAAGAGTCGGCTCCAAAACATTTCACCATGTCTATGATAATTTTGTCCATAGAAGGGACCTTGGTCCTTGGACAGCTGAGCATACGCAGGGATAGTCCCCCTCAAGACCACAGAGCATCTCCTAGTCATTCAGAGAGCTGAAGGTGACAAAGCTCCCACACCCACCATGACAGAGCCGCTCATTCTGCAGCCCAGGATGACCGGGATTTGATTGCATAGTATCTTTATCTGTCTTACTTGCCTCACCAGAATTCTGATGTGCACACATATTTTGTGTCTCTAATTTGACTATAAACTCCTCAAGAGCAGAAAGAGCCCTCACTATGATACAAATGCATCTCGCCCATGATCAAAATACTGTGTTGATTAGTACATTTTTAACAAACTTGGGATCTGATAAACTATATCTGACCATGAATTCTTTCATTTCACTGAAAACTTCTCTTTACCCAGTGTAGAAAGAAACTTCAGGATCCTTCCATGCCATAGTTTATCATCTCAAAAGCTGAAACAATCAAGAATTGGCACTTGAGATGAATGGATTACAAAACTGTGGGATATGTACATGGTGGAATTTGACTCAGCCATTAAAAAAAGCACAATTGCAGCATTTACAGGGAAATAAATAGATCTTGAGGACATTATGCTAAGCGAGATTAGTCAGTCACAAAAAGTAAGGGATTGGATGCTTTCTCTAATACGTGAAAGCTAAGGTGAAAGGGGTCATAGGAGGAACTCCAGGTGAAAAAGGAGATCCTATAGAGGAGCAAACAAGGCAGCCTAACTGTGGGGATGGGGGGGGAGAAGGAAACTCTTTAAAGCACAGGATGTACTTATTCATATCGTAGTCAAGCACTAAGCCAAGCATGAGAGGGAGGGATGGGGAGGGAGTGGGGTGGGGACTGGGTGGGGGCTGGCTGGATGATGTGTGCATTTAAGTCTACACAATTTTTTTTTTGCTTCATCATGAAGTATAAATACAATGCACCAATAAAATTTTTAAAAATGAAACTAAAAAAAAAAAAAATTGGAACTTGGCTATGTGCTTTGGGTGCCCAGGGAGAAAGGGAAAGGTCTAGTCAGGATGGAGCATTTCCTGTGAGAAGTGATGGCTATAGCAGTGGACAAAGATTAGTCTCTTTCCGCGTGTCTACAGAGGGCAGGGCTATGACTAAAAATGGGAAGTTAAAGAAATGTAGACTGTAATTCAACTGAGGAAGTGTGTGTCCTAATTATTTTTTTCCTGAAGGGTAGGTAGTAATACCCACTAGTGAGGTCTTCTACTATCAATGAAAAAATAAATAGCCTAGCCTGGTGCAGTGGTGCATGCCTATAATCCCAGTACTTGGGAGGCTGAAACAAGAGGATCATAGGTTTGAGGCCAGCCTCAGCAACTTAAGAGATCCTTAGCAATTTAGCAAGACCTGTTTCTAAATAAATAAATAAATAAATAAATAAATAAATAAATAAATAAATAATAGTAGGGTTATAGCCCAGAAGTAGAGTACTCCTGGGTTCAATTTCCAGTAGCACACATGCAAGAAAATGACAAAATAAATAGCCTCCCTTCATAGATATGAAGCACAAGATGGGAAGTCTGACAAGACTCATTTAACACTCTTAAATCTAAAGCTCTTTTATTGCTGATTGTACACTCCTTTAGGGCAGACACGCCTTCTTCTTCAGACCTTCCACATCCAGAACACTTTAATCTCCCAACACTGTCAACGATGAAGGGAAGGCTGGACACCTGGTTATTATTTAAAACCATCAGGGCTTAGCCGGGCGTGGTGGCGCACGCTTGTAATCCCCGCGCTTGGGAGGCGGAGACAGGAGGATCGCGCAGGTTCGAAGCCAGCCGCGCTGGCGTAAGAGACCCTGTTTCAAAAATATAAAATAGGTCTGGGAGTGTAGCCCGGAGGTAGAAGGGCTTCCAGGAACCCCAGTACCACCAAAAAAAAAAATAAAATAAAATAAAAAAATAAAATAAAATAAAACCATCAGGGCCACGTGGGCTCTGGATTCGGTGTGCAGAGGGAGAGTCAGGTTTGCCTGCCCTCCTCCAGCCAGGTACAGGGAGCGTTAGGCTGCGCCTTGGACAGGCACTTGGTGTCCTACAGGAGAAAGCCCTGCACAGCTTCTGCTGGCATTGCTATCATAAAAGCAGTGAGCAGAGAGGGCTCTCAGAAAACCTCTGTCCCAAGTGCCAGGCACAGGCTTTCCCAAGCACTGCTCAGGGCTGCACAGGACCAAAGAAAAGCTGCTTGTCCATGCCACAGACCGCCGCATCAAAGCCACCACCATCTCACTTACGAAAGGAGAGTGTCTTTACTAATGCAAGCCTGGGGTAACTGAAACGCTCTGCCCTTCCCCTCCCAGTGTCCTTCTACCCTGATGGCTTCTGAGGTCAACCACTCAACAGTACACAGTCTGGTCCTGCTGGAAACTCTGTCCCTTTAATTAAGGTTTAGGGAAACAAGGAGGAAAAAGAAGCAAAATGAGTAACCAAAAGAAAATACTAACACAACAGCTCTTTCTGAGGGTCCCTCAACCATCATTCCAACATTAGCAGTGATAACCACCACCTTGTGCCTGTTTGGAAACAGGGCCTTCGTACGAGGCTGGGCTTTGGCAGTCTCTGAATTTAGTCATTCTTTTCTGCTGTGTTCCTGGCATGAGATGCATAAGCTAAGCTCTGCAATTAAAGATTCATCTATTTTGGTTCTGCCCTTAAAATGAATCTGAGAGCCAAAGCACTCTCAATGCTGCTCCCAGATGGGACGATACTTGTAGGCATGGTGTGGTACCTACAACATGAAACTGTGGGACCACCCAAAGCAGGGGTACACACACACACACACCCCTTAAAAAACCAGTGGTATTTCTGCACCATCCATGTAACTCTTCAACAGTATTCACGTGAGGAGACCCAGCATTAAATCCTGCCCTCAGGTAGGAAGCAATGCTCCTGGACACGTCTGCCACGAAGCTTCATTGGGGAGAAGAAGGAAATATTTGTTTCCCTGAAATGCTGACTTGGCCCTTCCCAATTTTTAGGCAATGCCAAGAAGCTGGCCCAGGAGGTATTAGAGGCAAGCTGGGGCCTGAGTGGCCACTTACTGGCTGACGAAGGAGACTGCAGGCCAGTGCCCCAACCTATAAGGGTTCAAGCAGGGGTGGGAATGAGGTTGCAACCCCCAGGCAGCCCCATGTGTTTGTGGCTCTCCTTTTCCCTCCAATAAAGGCAGCTGAGCTCCCCAGCCAAGTCTGGTCTTGACTCCAGGCTCCAGCCTCTTGCAGTGGAAGCTCTACACAAACATGCCAGGGCAGATTCTGTCTGCGAACATGTGCAGTACCAAATCCACCATGCCCGGCCCTCGGGAAATCAAAGGGGTCCACAACACTGAAGCATGAGCAGCAAATAGATTGGTTTTACCTGTGAAATCAGTACCAAATAATGAACCCTAAATTGTTCGGCCAGACCATAAATATAGGAGATATAGGGAGCCAGAGGAACAATGCTCTGAGAGTTGGGTAGGGTTGATATTCCTGCTTTCCCCCTCCCCCCCTCACCAAAGCCCCTTATTGCCAGGGACACAGCCAGGCATTTAGACTCATACGATCACTGTTACCTCGAGTGCCACTTTGCCCCAGAAATGAAACTGGAGTTTCCTGTGGCTCTCCTGCCCTAAAATGCTTGGCTACCTTTGTCCTCCTCTCCTCTTCCATCCTCCCTGTGGCACATGAGATACTGATGTGTGAGCTACCAAGAAATCACTGTCGGCAACAGTTCACTCTTGCCGGATGTTACTCTCCTATTTACATTGGCTCTTAGCATAAAGCTCTAAGGACAAGGGCTGCCACACAGTCTGACATCCCCATGACACCTAGGCAGGCTGGGATGACTCAGCCTCTCCCCACCTGGCGAGTGGCAAGCACGGAACCACACAATAAATGTACTCTTGACCCTCCTGTGATGCCGTTTCTTTCAGGATCAACTTGCAAGGCTCCTGAGATTCCTAGATTTAAAGGAAAATCGATCTCTTCTGACTCATCCCACCATGTACTCTGTGTTCTCCCTTCCAGAGCTATCCACTGGGGAAATCCTGCTTAGTTTCTAAGTTCAAGGTCAAGGGCCATGTCCATTGTACCTACTGCGACCCTGCACACTTTCCTAGAGGAGGGAGCTTTCCTCCCTCACCCTCTCCCCTTTGGACTGTAAGCTCCTCCGAGGCAGGCACTGGGTCAAATTTATGTTGGTTTTCCTAAAGTCTTGCATAGTACCTGGTACACTAGGGACACTGTTAAACACTGGTAAGTGAGTCATCGATTTAACATTCCATGAGCAGGCCAAGAATCCTGCTCTGCAGAGAAGTTGCTCTGTGCGTCTTCTTGCTGCGGGAAGTCACATACCTTGTGGAGCTTGTCAGCATTGTCGTAGTAACCCTGCAGCTCCTGGTGAAGCACCCGGTTCTCCTCGGTCAGTATCTCCACCATTTGCTGGGCCCTCTCCACAATGGCAAAGGCATCTGGACCAAGCTGCTGGCTGGGGGAGGCGGCGGGCGGGGGCTGCGGAGCCGCCAGGGTCATGGGAAGCGGAAGTGGCAAGGAGACAGAGTGCAGTGGCCCGCCCACGGAGGACGTCTGAGAGGACATGGGACTGTGCTGCTGCACGGTGGATGGGAACGGAAGTTGGCATGGGCGGCTGCAAGGGAAGAAAAGACCAGCAATCAGACCCTGGGGGAAGTGGTGGGAGCAGGAAGGAAGTCCCAGGATAGATGCATTGTCGCTGACTTCCAGGTCAGAGGTCAACGTGGACATGGACTTCCTAGTCCCAGGCTGAGCAACAGGCTCCCTCACTCCTTCCACAGGTATTTGCTCTGCTCTTTCTCAGTCAGCACCGTGTTGGCTACTGGGGACACAGCAAACAAGACAGACTAGGTCCCTGCTCTCAGTTGTAGGAGAGTGAGCCATCAAGCAATAGAACAAGGCCCAGTACCAAAAATCAAGACGTACTCTTTCAAGAAAGGAATGACTGCATAGTTACTTCAGACTGAGAGGTCAGGAAAGGAGCCCGTGAGGGGTGGAGAGGTGGAGGTCAGAGCTGGGAATGTGGCTCTTGCCTGGCATGCTCAGGGCACTGCAACCAATCCAGCACCTTATGTACATACACAAAAAACATTAGAGTCAGAGCTGGAGCTAAGGCCTGAATGATAAATAAGAATGAAGGTGTGGTTTGGGTGGGAGGTAAAGAAGTGTCCAAGTAGGGGAATCAGCTAAGGTACAGAGCTCATGGCAGGAATTAACATGGTAAGAAGCAAATGGAAGAAAGCAAGCTGGTACAGAGCACAGCCAGCAAAGAGCAATGTCAAAAATGGCCAGAGAGACAGCAGGGCCTCGGTGAGCCAAGGGAGACGTCCCCTAAGAGTGCTCACAAAGGCCACAGGGTCTGCCTGTGCCAGGAGTGGTGCACAGAGAAGTGTGCAGCAGCAAGGATGGATGCACAGAGCCAATTGAGGCAGCCTCTGGGTGGCCTACGTGTGAAAGAAGAGGGCTCACAGGGCCAAAGTAAGAAAAGAAACCATGGGGCACTCCAGATTTGTTTTGCATACATCAAAGATCGGGAGAAAGCTGGGCATGGTGGTGCACGCTTGGAATTCCCCGTACTTGGGAGGCGGAGACAGGACATTGCGCAGGTTTGAAGCCAGCCGTGCTGGCTTAAGAGACCCTGTTTCCAAATTTTTAAAAAAGTATAAAAAAATTGGTCTGGGAGTGTATCATGGAGGTAGAAGGGCTTCCAGGAACCCCAATACCACCAAAAAAAAAAAAAAAAATCGGAAGAAAGAAAATGAGGAAAATAAAAAATTACTCCTAGATTTGGGGCTCTGTGCAAATGGATAGGCGTACCAGTTAATGAAATGAGAAAGTTGAGCAGAGGAGCTGGTTCCTGGTTTGTTTTGCTTTGAGGTTTGGAGATCAAGTCCAATTTTAGCCGTGATAGCTCAAATTCCAGGTAATGGCACTTACATTTGAAACCAGGAATGTTCATATGCTGTCTCTACCTGCTCACGAATCCCTCTGCTCTATTCTGTTTGCCTGTATCAGAAGAATTATTGCAATTTCTTTCAACTAAGCCATGAGTTCCCAACAACTTTTATAGGTTCAGGTATAAATAGCAAACATAGTCTTGATGTCTGGTTCTCCAACCACAGATGCATCCCTTCTACAGAGATAGGAAAATTGATTTTCTCGTTGACTTCTGCCTCTAGGTCTCCATCTGGAAACTGGAGGTGAGGTGTAAGAATTAGCAGCAATACAAACACCCCTAGTACCATGTGTCAAAGAGCAGAGTCCTCTGGAGGTCCAGCTGTTTCCAATCAGTGACAGTTACGTATTTTACCCTCTTTAACTTGTAGTCACGTATTTTACCCTCTTTAACTTGTAGTCATCCATAGCCAAAGCTCCCAGCACTACTTTGTTTTTCTCACCTGGCCCTATATTTTCTTTTTATTTGTTAGAATGTTTCTGGCCCTAACTGGCCTCCATTTCTCTTTTGTAAACATTTCTCACAGCCAGGATTCCTCTGAATGTCAGCAGTTAGCAACTAAATGTCAGACTCTAGGAGAATTGACAAGGGTCATGTTGGCCTTCACTGGGTGGATATGCAGACCTTCATTTTGCCTTCAGCCTGGGAGCCCCTTCCATTTCATTCTACAGTAACTGACACCTAAGTTGCCCGGGCAAGCAGAAATGTCACAGAACTCAAGAAATTCTTTATTTCATAAGTGAGCTTCACCTTTTGTGTGAGCTTCACCTTCTCAGATTTCAGACAGAAACGTTGGTCAGTGTTGAGAAGCAACCCATCTCTCCTTGTTCGCTACACACCCTGTACATAACTACTCAGCCTCCTCTTTAGCCTACATTTTGTACTTAGTTGAATCGGTGCCATGTCTACATGGAAGTGTGTGACCATACGTGTCATTCTGTGTGTTCTTGGAGGTTCAACTTCATCACAAGAGTGAAAGTCCGCTGGGTCGTACCTTAACACTGCCAACTTCCATACAAGGTTGCAAGACATCCCACCAACATGTACCCAAAACTGCACAGACCTGTTTCTGGGTAAGTCCTTTCTGTTAAATAGGCTTTCTGTTAAATAGGCTAAACCCTACAGTGTGTTTTCCATAAAAAGTTATCTTCCCAAGAGCCCAAACAACACAATTTATACCACAGCCTTTGAGTGAAAGGCAGGTGCCCCTTCCCACTTCCTGATCCTTCCCTTTACACTGTACACAAACTGGGGAAGACACAGCTGGTCTTGGAAGCAGAGAGGGATGGGTCTGCTCTCAGAAGAATCAGGGCTCCACCTAACCAGGGAAATTAAAGGCAGGGCTTCAACCTCCAACATTTATTTAACTATGGGGTTTGGATGTCACTTGTAATCAATGGCAGGCCATCTTCTCAGACCTCTTTTGCTGTTATGTAACAAGGAAAACCGAGAGGAGAGGCAGAAATGAGATGGCAGGGTCTTCCGGATGCTGGCCCAAGCTGGTGGTGATGGTAGGAGAATGCAAAAAATGTGTATGTGCCAAGTTAATAAGATGGGAGAACAGGGCTTCCAGAACTTTTATCATGGAGAGGGTACCAATCTATCACATGACTCAGCTTATGCACCCAACCTAACAACCCCCACCCCCCCATCCTGGGTGGTATGTCAATGGGAGAGCACAGAGCGCTCCCTGGCTCCCCAATTCAGCCAGACCACGTTGGTGGGCTCCAAGAGCTGTGCAAGGCAGGTCTGGGCTTAGTGTAAATGAGAGAAAAGAATAGAGAGAACAGGAAAATTTCACCCCAAGTCATACCAGTGCTATGAAACAGCCTGTTCATGGCTTGCAGAGATAATGCTATTGATGGGACAACATTAGGGAAAATATTTCCTAGTAATGGTGATAAAAAGAAAAGGAAGAAGGGGGTGAGAGGCGAAATTTACTATGAAATATGTATGACCATACTTTTATGCTGTAATTATGTATTTGTGAGACTATTTCCCCTATCCAATTGTGAAGTCAGAGAGCAAGCTTATTAGACATCCTGTGTCTCGGTTTCCTGGGACTAAATTTCACTTGTCTCATATAGCTGCCAAAGGATCTAAGGAATATGTTTAAGGTCTGGCACATAGTAAGTCCTGCACAAATCCAAGCTGCTATCCGATTCTTATCGCTATTATCATTGCATGCCACAGCCCCTAACAACAGAGCGTAGCATGGAGCATTCATGAGAGGCCCAGTACATTTTCCTGTTATGGCTAACATTTGCTGAGCACCTCAGACATTCCAGTCACTGTGGTATCTACTGCTCCAGGCATCATCTCATTCCTGACCTTTATAAAACAGGTATCGCAGTTGGTTTATTTAGACAAGGAAAACAAGGCACGGTATGTAACTAGAAAAATATTAAGAACAGATCAGCCAGAAAAAGTAAGAATATAAAAGAGCATGGGCATGCTGATTCCAGAGTCCCAGCAGCTCACTGCATATCCTGTGAAAACAAGGAGGGAAGGCAGCCATCCTGGGGTCCTCTGCTCCTGAGTTCCTAACACTCACCTGTGGCCAGGTCTGAGCCATTATCAATAATATCCACAATCCATACCCTAAATTATAGCTCCAGAACTTCCTGGAGGCTCAGGCAAACTTAGGGCAAGCATGAGGGTTAGAAATATCTCTGAGTGGTTTTCTTTGACTGTAACTTAAATCCAACAATGTCATCGCTTCATAGATGAATGTCTTATCCACTGAGCACATTCAGCTAACATTTACTGAGGGTCTGTGCTATGAGTCAGGTACTACACCCCCTCATCACCTTGTTTAACCCTCCCAAGAAGGGAGGCAGGCACCTATCTACCCTCATCTTCATGAGGAAACAGCTTGAAGTCAAACAGGTCCTACACTTTCCCCAAGGGACCAAATGAGCATTGGAACATCCTAGAAAGTGACCTTTATACATATAGCACTGAACTAACAATTTATATAAATACACCTGAGCTGGGTTGCCAGTGCATTTCCTCTTCAAGTCCACAGTTCTGTATGAGAAACAGGAATCACAGGATTTAAAGAGGGATAGCTAAAGGACTAGACAGCCTCTGAAGCTGGTCTTTCCTGTGACCATGTGGCCCAATCTGTGCACAGCCTGGATTCAGAACTCACACCCAGTTCTCTTCTCTGAACTTACAACTTCACTTGATCAGCCTCCTGCCACTGGCCTTGTGCCATCTGTTTTTAGAATTTCTATTTAAATACATGTGTGACTCCCCTAGTCATCAGGGTGCACGTCTTCTAACGGTAGGAAATGATGACTTACTCTGAGTTTGTACCCAGTAAATTCTTGTTGACTGATTTAGTCCCCAAGCTTGAGAGCAAGTTGAACTGCATTTGCTTGATGGGTTTCGAAAAAACAGATAAATCTTCAATAATGTATCATTAAGGAAGAGATCTCTGGCATTTAGATTGTTCTGCATACTACAGATAGGCCATGAAACCATAGATACCAGTATAATAACATCTCCATGACAATGCCCTGCTGTTCAGGTTGATCACAAAATGCAGCTCAGAACAGAATCAGCAAGATTTTTCGGTTTGAGGAAACAAGGCCATTAGTGACATCTGAGATGTCTAATCAACAGGCCATTTGTCCTTTCTGTAAACAACAAACTTCATGTTTGAACTTGTGTTTTTACATTATGCCTGTAAATAAAGGTACTATGAATCACACTGTACGTCCACCATGTTATTTAATTCTCACAAACTTGGGCATTCATTGGCTCTCGTTTTATATACAGTATTATTCTATTTTATAACTATGCACATTAAGGCTCAGAGGATCCACAGGACTAAATGAAATCTCAGAGTCATATACAGCAAAAAATGAACCCACATACTTCCACCACACCAAGTACCTGTCATGGTAACACAGATAGAACTATTCCTTAATATGGAGGGGGCGTCTCTTTCTTTAGTCCTGAGATTGAATTCTGGCTCTACAACTTTTTCCTGGTAACCATAAACACATTTTAAACCTCTTCTTCACCTTTAAATGCTGACAATACTAGCCATCTCACAGAGAAGTGATGAACTGATACATATAAAGCATTGCACTTAATGTCCATCTTCAGGAATCCTCTTAATAACTGTCAGTTTCTGTTATTACCACACTGTGAATAAAGGTGCCATGAAGAAAAGCAAAAGGTATGACTCTCAGGTCTCCCCTCCTTTTCAGAAACCAGGTGGTCAACATTAGGAACCACAGTCCCTAGTCAGTCCCTAATTCTTCTTCTTTTCTCTTTTTCTTTTTCTTTCTTCTCTTCACCTCTTTCTCTCTTTCTTTCTTTTGTTCTTTCATTCTTTCTTTCTTTCTTTCTTGTGTGTCTGTATGGTACTGGATCGAACCCAGCACTGCACCTGTGAGCTACACACCCAACCTTTATATATATATATATATATATATATATATATTTTTTTTTTTTTTTTTTTTTTTTTTTTTTTTTGCAGTACTGGGGATGGAACCCAGGGACATTCTACCTCTGAGCTACACCCCAGCCCTGGGACTTACTGAGTTGCAAAGGGCCTCATTAAGTAGTAGCTGAGGCTGTCCGCAAACTGCAGTCCTTCTGTCTCAGCCTCCCAAATACTGGGATTACACGCGTGAGCCACCACACCCAGCTCCCATCCCTTTTTATTTCTTGTTTTTGAAACAGGGTCTTGCTAGTCGCTAAGAGTCTCATTACTTGTTGTGGCTGTCTTCAAACTTGTGATCCTCCAACCTCAGCCTCCCAAGTAATGGAATTACAGGTGTGCACCACTATGCCCAGCTTATACAGTCCCTATTTCTAAAGCCTCGACAAGGAATCCCCGTGTGCTCCAGGAACACAGAACATGATGAAATGCAGAAACAGAGCCCAGTCTCAGGGCAATGTCAGTACACTCTCAGACAGACTCTCATTCCTTCCTGTCCTACGCTGTCAAAAGCAGTAGCCACTAGTCACACTTAGCTACTAAGCACTTGAAATGTGGCTAGTTTAAATTAAGATACACCCTGTGCCCAACAGACATCAAAATTCAAAGACTTAAGATAAAAAGTATAAAATATCTCATTAATAGTTTTTTTATATTGATTACCCACTGAAATGATATTTTGGAAATAATGGGTTACCTGCAATATGGTTTTTAAATGTTGAATTCAATGGATTAACTAAAATATCTTTTTAAATAAATTTCATCTGTTTCTTTTAACTTTTTAAAAAGTGGCTAGTAGAAAGTTTTATAGTAGTCACATGTCTCACTTTATATTTCTATTAACAGCGCTACTCTACACCATCCTACACATACACCTAAGGGCCTCACTTTGAAGGGCAGAATTCAGGGAACATTAGAACGAGTTAGGTCAACAGTCTGAGGGCCTCATTCCACATTAATGGGCATGAATGGAGATCATAAGTGGTACACAATATTATAAGCTCTGGGTTTACCTACTATTACACATCAGGCTCTGAGAATTTTTGCAATTTCCCTCAAGGTAGGAGAGCCTTAATAGAATCCCTTTGAATTTTCTTTTCTCAAACCCATGTAACTCCCCTATCTGAAACCTTTTGGTCATGTAGACACAGTACATCTCATGAACATTCAAATTAAGCCTTAACTCCTGGGTAAACTTAGATCAAAATTGTTGCTATGGGGGTGAATTCAGATAATCCTGTTTACAGAAGTCACTCCTTCAATGCACCACAGCTGGAATTGCATCAAATTTCCTGGGAAATTAATCCAAACTTGACCCTAACTACTATGGTGCTATTTCTCAGGACATACAGAGCCTTATCCTTGGCTTATCCAGCCATAATTCAGCCTAAAAACTGTAGAAACACCTGAGTTCTCATGCTGGTGTTCAAACACACAATTATGTGATGGATTTTAAGGTAGGCTGCATGGCCTCATTTTCACTAAATGTAAAGCAGATTTTATTTTATCCAACAGCCCTGGATCTGGTTTAGTTTTTGATCCCACACAGCAGTTCACTTTCATGACTATACAGACTGCAAATTATAATTCACACTTTGGAAGCACACAGACTTCCAAAATTATTCTCTCTCCTCTAGCCATATCTAACTCAAAGATGCTACTTTCTTCTTTCACACAGAGACCACTGGGAGTAAGACCTGCTGTCTGGTATGCTTCTTCATGTTAAACTACATTCTGGCTGTCCAGCCAGCCTGACAGGGCTTCCTTGAGGGCAGGTGTCACCTTTATGTTGCCACATAGTGTAATACAGGAGTTCTCTCCTCCCCCGTTCACTCCTTTCCTTCTTGCTGCACTGTCATTTGGAATATTCCCAAAGAATGACCTTTGCCTCTATTCTAAAATAAACAAACTCAGGACATCTTCTGGAAAATAATTCACAGTGCATTTTTTCAGAGAAACTGATGATTATGAGAACTGGTCATACTGCAGTTTCCCTCAATTAACACCAAATCCTGCACATGCCCTGCGCTGAAGAAAAGAAGGTGTTGCTGATGAAATGCCTGTGACAAGAAGCCAGCTCTGTAGAATGAAATCCATAGCACCTCTCTCTGACATCATCTTATAAGAAGGTGTTTTTATCAGTCTAGGACAGAAGGGCTGGCTCTTCTAAAGTATCTACACAGTGAAAATCAAATCAGTACATTCATAGATAAACAAAATATGAATAAACAGCTATTCCTCTTCTCTCTGCTTCCAGGAAGCTAGTAAATCAACCATACTGTGTTAAACCAGCAAGAGTGAGCCAAGAGAAAAGGAAAAGACAATTCCCAGGCTCAGAGAATAAAAATATATATAGTTTAAGTGTTCTTTTCATCAACAGGAGTCCCTACAAGTTCTTTTCCAAACTAATCCCACCCAAAACTTTGAAATTATTATTAAGTTAATATTTTTTATTTTCCATAATTAAAACAGTTAGTAATGTCTAAATAATATCTAAAGATAATACACAACAGTCCCCTGGTACCCAACTCCTAATGAATACAAACCAAAAGACAGACAAAAGCACACACTCTTGCAGCTGTCAACGAAGTTAAGTTTGCTTCCAGGCTCCAGGCTATCCTGGAGAAAAAGTGGCATCCAGATTTTTCCTCCTGGGGTCTGGAGTACTTACTTAATCCGTATTCTGGTCCTCCTGAAAAACACAGAGGTAGGCTGTGCCTGGGCTGAACATCATATGTAATGTATTCTACAAATCTGATTAGAAATTCACCAGATAGGTAATGCCAAGTGAAAACTTAAGTCTGTGTGTTCAATGCAATGTACAGTGGCTATGTGATTGATTCATGGAAGGTGCAAGGTACAGCAATGAGGTAAGCAATAAGTCTGCACCCCAGCTCTCGCATCACCATGCTATTGGCTATGACCCCATTACTGTCACCACTCTTTCTAGGCATCAGTTTTTATCATCTATGAGAAAAATAGGTATGTTGATCCTACCCACTCCTTAGAACTCTAGCAACTAAGTGTACCAACTGCACAATGAGCACTTGGTGAAGCTCGGTCCTCCTGCCACCACTGTTCCCTGTGTGAAGCTTGGTCCAGTGTTCCACCACTGTCACCCACTAGGGATGCAGACAGAGCTCTAGAAAATGAAAAACATGAGCAAGTGCTAGAGAAAACAGGCTTTAGTTTAAGCAGGAGCCATTAAAGTGTAGATCCTGCATAAGTTAAATCCTATGAACATGAAAAGCCAACTCTCAAGATCAAATACCTCTAACTAGTAAAACATACCACATAAAAAATTAACCTAGCTAGGATCTGCAAATTAAAACAGGGAGTTAACACCATTTTCCTCTTAAATTGGAAAGGCTGTTGTCATTACAATGACTAATGTTGGTCAAAGTGCAGTAAAACGGGCACTGCAATATTTTTACAAAGTTATCCAACATCAGAAGCCAATAAATGTACACTGTAATTTACACAATAGTTCTAGATAATGACTCTTAAAGAAGCAAGCCAAAGTGGGAAAATTTTGATATGCATGATGATGTTCACTGTTATTCATAAAGAAAGTGGAATAAATTACATACATTATAAGCTATATAGCAATAAAATGGATGGTTATGAAAATAATAAAGGATTGTAGAAAAACCTTTGTGAGACAATGCTACCTTAACAAGAGCTAAGATACTAAATTGAATATACTTCATGACTATAATGTGAAAAAATAATTTGTATAAGAAAATGTTAATAGTTGTATTTGGAATGTAGTATATTGATAAGTAACTTTTTGGCATCTCTAGTTTTCATTTCTTTTTAAATATAAAAAGATTTGTTTTAGGAAAAATACATGCATGCTTACTAATGTACTCCAAATCATACACTGGAATCCATACATGCGTTGCTTTTCATTGACAGTGCAGACTGCATAAGCCAAGTCACTTCTTATGGAAGTGCTCTGTTTCCCACAAAGTGAGTTAGAATTAATAACCACATACTATGGAGATGGGGAGAAGCAGATTCTCCATAGTAACTACAAATTCCTATTGTGTCCTCATTCCTACCCATTTCCACTTTCAGGTTAAGGGATAAAGCAAAGAAGAGCAAGAGGGAAACCAGAGCCTCTATCTCCAGGCAGCTCACATTCCCTGCAGGCCCTGCTCTAGAGCTTCCATCACCATCCACCACACTAGCACCCTGATGAGGGCCAGGGTGCTGCAAGTCAACTAAGCCTGGGCTAGTGACCTCTCCTGAGGGTTCCCATAAAGGCTTCTAAAACGGTTTACAGCATCCTCCAGACAACTCCATCTTCAGCACTTCAGAGCAACTGAGAGGATTTGTAAGTGATGATGAGTCAGGAATGAAGGAAAGGAACCCAATGTTTAATGTTCTTGTAAGGTCTAGACTTATCTCTTTGGACCTTTCTGTTTTTTGGTAAAAAGAAGTCAGGTCTCAACAGTATAATGGGTTGGAGTGAAGCTCTGAATATTCATTACCTTCTGAGCCCAGCATGAGGCAGGGAGATAGAGGTGACCTCAGAGGCCACCTCTCTGTCCAGTGCAGGAGTTTGTTTATTTATTTATTTATTTATTTATTTATTTATTTATTTGGTGGTACTGGGGTTCCTGGAAGCCCTTCTACCTCCAGGCTACACTCCCAGACCTATTTTATATTTTTGAAACAGGGTCTCTTACGCCAGCGCGGCTGGCTTCGAACCTGCGCGATCCTCCTGTCTCTGCCTCCCAAGCATGGGGATTACAAGCGTGCGCCACCACGCCCGGCCCCAGTGCAGGAGTTTATGCTATGATCTGTACATATCTCACAGCCTGCAACTTCCTAGACCATCACTATTAATGACAAACATAAATAACCCTGTAAGCACAGGGAACATGTCAGTGAAATTCAGAAGAGCTCTGCTTGTCTCTTTGGTCACAGGTGAGTTGAACATCACTCACTGCAGAGTTTCACTTTCCATCCTTAGAGTTTCGGGCTATGTTAAACGTGTCTGAAATAGGGCTGTGTGGATGCAACTTTGTTTACCCAGTCAGCCAAAGGCTGCGCCACTGGAGCCAAGCTGGCTAGCTGTGGGTGGGCTCACAAAGCGGCCTTACAGCTCTGGGGCCAGTCTCAATGGCCTTTCTGTTACATCTTCTCAGACCTTTTGATGTGTCGTGTCAATCCAGCTGCCAAGCCTGGCAACAAGCTCAAATGCCTCCCACCTTCCTTCTTTCTAATATTGTCATTTTGAGACAAATGACACTTTGCATTCAGAACCCAGTAGACCTCCAGGAAGTGCCTCCCTCCCCTTGACCCTTGGCCCACCTCATATCATGCATGTTGTCCAAGGACAAAAACCAGAACGACCCATTTCATGCACTCCAATTTAACAAATCGGGAAGCTAGCCACCCCTGTCGAGCTCCAGGGGCTGAGGGAAACGTTCCGGTGCAAGTGTGCAATGTCAGAAGCTCTCTAGGATTCTGCAGTAATGCCATGGACTAGTTTAAACAGCTAAGGTAAATCAATGTGATACAAATAAGAGATTTGAAAGATTTTAGTTAAAATTTCCCCTTTGACACAAGGAACTATAAAAGGGAAAGCAGAAGAGTTCCTGGGCCCTATCTTGGATTCCCCAGCAGAGTTGGATTATGCCCACATTAGAAAGGGTGCATTCTCAAGCCTGTCAAGGTCTAAAAGACTGCCAGACTGCATTCTCTCCCAGGCTCCAGTCATTCCCTTTTCAGAAGGTGGGCACTGGGGTGCCCAGAGCTGGGGTAGGGATGGGGGTCCAGAGCCACATGCCTAGCATTGGGGTCACATGGCAAACCCTGATTCATTCAACTTATTTGTTTTTGTGGTACTTGGGACTGAACCCAGGGGCATTCTACCTCTGAGTTATACTCCCAGGCCTATTTTTTTTTTTTAATTATGAAAGAGTCTCCCTAAGTTGCTGAGGGTCTCACTAAGCTGATGAAGCAGGCCTCGAACCTGTGGTCCTCCTGTTTCAGCCTCCCAAGTACTGGGGTTATAGGTGTGCACCACCATTCCATGCTTCTCATTCAATCTAGAAACAGATAAACCCTTTATGAGAATGACACATCCAATAATAGGCAGGGGCCCTCTGTCTGCTCATGTTCTGTACTTTTCTTTCGCAAGCTCGGCCACATCCACACACTGGCAACTCTCAAGTTGTCTCCTGAGAGCTGGTTTCCCACTGCACTCTTCCCAGCTGCCCTGTTCCTCAACTCCTTGTCTAACCAATCACAGAATACTGCCCATTCAACTCCACTGCCTCTCTTCACAGAGAATGTTCCTCTATTCCCACTGCCCTAAGCTTTGTCCACCCTCACACTTCTTGTCTGGACTACTAAAACTGTCCCTAAAGGACCCCAAGACCTCCACCACCATGTTCCCAGATTTATTGGCTTACCACCCTCTAATTAGCACCCCTCTGGGCACCACCGCTCCCTCATTTTTATTTGTATTCAATGCCCCCCAATTGCACATGAAGCTACTATTGTCCCCCATTAGTCTACCTGCCCCCGCATCCCCACACCACAAGGGCCAAGGGAATGTACATATGGCCTAATCCATCCTGTAATGCCATTGAAGTCAGCTATTAAAACCAACACACACTTCCTCCTTAAAGACATCATATTTCCTAAATGTTTATGGATACATTCTGAACTCCACTGCATGGCACTCTTAAGACTTGCATCAAGCGGTATCAACTTTCCTGTCCAAATATCCTCTGCCACATCTAAGCATAACTAGCACACCTGCGCTCTGCATTACTGTCATTCCAGACAAATTCGCATGGCCTTTCTGACTCAAGAAATGACACTCACTCTGCACAGTACATCCTGTTGCTCCATCTCTATCCAGGAACTCTTATTAATCCTTCAAGACCCCACTCAGATGCCACCTCCTCTGGGAAGCTCCCTCCAATCCCTCTAGTTGTGAGCCATACTAGCCTGCTGTTCCCCTATAATTCCTGCGTACCTCTACCCTAAGAAGCACACTGAATGGCAGTGATCTGTTTGGATACTGGCTTCCCCAGGGACAATGCTACAAGGTCCTTGGTGGCAGGAACCATATCTTTTCCTATGAACCTGGTACTGGGCTACACAAAGTATACACTCTGTAAGTGTAGCTAAATCCGTCAGTTAGCCAGAAGACACAATCAAGGGCAAAAATAGGAAGGAAGGTGAAAACGAAGGATGAAAAGATGCTAATGGTCAGAATACTCGAGCCCAGCCCCCAGCTGCTGCAGAGTCGTGTGCTGCAGACATTTATCAAACTCTCCAGGTTTTAATTTTCCATCCGTTGAATGGGGGAGAGGCTGTGTGATATCCAGTGTCTTTAACTCTTCCATTCTATCATTCAGTTTATTTTCCTTTAAAGTCTACAATAAAGACAGACTATAAAACCCTTTGGTAACAATATGACCCAGGAGTCTGGATGCTCCCCATAAGGCCAGCCAGGAGAACTTCTCCTTTGCAGGCCTCTAAACAGAGTTCCAGAGGCACTAGCAGCAGCCCTGTATTCACCAATCCTATTTCTCTGTTTTGTAGGCAATCTGCAGTTGCCCTCAACTCTTACCCTATGCATCTCGGCCCAAAAATAGCTTATTAAATATTATACACAAGAAAGTAAACCCTAACGAAAAAAACCCAACATGCCTTCAAAGTAATAAGTACTCAAAACGTGACTGGTGAATTTTGGAAAGCTGAGTTGACCCTCTAGGCTTGATAATCACCTGGTAACCCCGTACTCGGGGGGTGGCTGGTACCTCAGGACGGCCACTTCTGTTCTTGCAGGCTGAGGAGCAGGGTAAGGCTTGACCGTCTCATGGAGCATCCCAGGGTGCTGGTCACTGTAGAAGAGTCCGTGATCCTGGTTCTTGCTGACAGGCGACATCATTTGCTTGGTCTTGAAGGGATACTCAGGTGGGGGGCCACGAGGGTCCAACACTTTGCCAGCAGGCTGGGCTGGGGAGGGTCCGCCTCCTGCTTTGAAGCCCTTCCCGTTCCCTGAGCCAGGGAGGTGCTGCTTGGCCCCATTCCTCTCCAGCGACAGCTGCATGATTCTCTCGCTGAGGGAGCGGACGTGGCCCTGCTTCAGTTCTTTCAGCGCCTCGTCCTTGTGTGCCTGTCCGCTGTTGGCACGGTTCACCGTGGGCCTGCCCTCCGTGCGGGACTTTTGACTGGTGCCCCCAGCCACGTAGTAACCGTGGCCCACGGGCCCCTGCTGCTGCTGCTGCTGTTGCTGCTGCTGCCCCCTGAAGAACTGCGACTGGGCTTTGGCCTCCTCGTAGGTGGGCAGTTCCTCACTGTTCTGCTGGGACTGCGTGGACCGGACCTGTTTCTCCATCACCGTATTGTCCACCTGGTGTTCTTGACCCTGCGGTTCTTGGCGTGCTGACTGGTAGACCATTTGTGGGTCTTCTTGAGTGAGGTTCTCCGTGGAAGAAAAGTTGTTTGTAGGGTGGGCTGGTCCTGCACTCCCTGAGGCCTGGTGCTGAATGGCCAGCAGGTTCATGTTCTCGGTCGGGGTGCCATACCGCAGTTGTTCCTGGATCAGCCGCTGTAACACTGTGCCAGCTGCTGCATCCTCGGAACCTCTCATTTCCACCTCTGAGATCCTCAGGAAGTTCAGGGAGTGGAAGTTACAGTGAGGATCCTCAACTGGAAGATAAACATTGGGAAAAAGATATGAGGCTGTTTGCTCCCAAGGAGATGCGTACCTTTAGTATATGTTGAACAATTAACATTCTACCTACAGTAGCATTTAAGGATAAGATTTCAAATACACCATTTCCTCCATCTACTGAGCAATGTCTCATGGACCTGTTTCTCCTATTCACAGTGATACTACTCCTTCCTCTCCTTTCCCTTTCTTCCTATCCTATCCTTCAGCCCTCCATTTCCTTTAACTTCTCCAGAGGCCTCTTCTGTTCATCAGAGAAACATAGCCCAGTCTTTCTCACCTAAAAAATACAAAAACCATACTTGGGAGACTAAGATAGGAGAATTTCAGGTTATAGGCCAGCCTCATCAACTTAGCAAGACCCTGTTTCAAAATAAAAAATTATAAAAAGGGCCAGGGGTATATCTCAAAGGTAGAATGCCCCTGTGTTCCTCCCCAGTACCAAAACCAAAAACCAAAAAACAGCCCCATCATTCCCATATTAAAAAAAAAAAAGCCAAAACCAAAATCAAACACAAAGAAACCACCTTCTTTTAACCCTGCACCTCTCCTTTCCTTCTCTTGTCTCCAGTAAGCACTCTACACTTGCTGTCTCCAGGTTCCAAATGCTCCCTCTACTCTTCTGATTAGTAACCAAATCCCAGAGTTTTCCAGCTCTCATATTACACACCTAACCTTTCTGAAGCACTAGAGACAGATGATCACCCACCTCTTAAAATGCTCTCCTAATTTGTCATCCAGGAAGTGCCTCCTTCTGCCTCTCACACTCCTCTGGCTCCCTCTTCTACTCCGCACTTCCCCCCGCTTCATCCTGAGCGCTCTTCCAGGATCACTCAACAGAATCTCTACCCTCGCCTTCAACTCCTGAGTCAGGACCCTACATCTACACGGCAGCCAGCAGCTGCACGAGTCTCCCTCTCCCCACACGCTTACCCACACCCACCCCTGGGCCCCCACCCCAGCTACTTTTTGTCAAGCCAGAGTCTTAGGAGCTTTATATAATTTCTTCCTCTCCCTTACCCCCAACTTCCACTTAGTTACCACCTGTCAATCTGCCTCCTAAACACCTCCGTCAACCCTCTTAATTCCCACGCCAATCTCCAAGTTTATTATGAATGACTGCAACATAACTATAAGAACTATTTTAAAAATATGTATGATGTGTCAAGTATTGCACTAAACTCTCTCCATGTGTTAGTCTATTCCACATACAATCCTATGAAGCAGATATTAACTCCCCCAGATTACAGAAGACAAGAGGCTCAGAGAAGGTAAATCACAGAAACCGTAGAGGTCAGAAGAGGCACCGCCAGGATCTGACTCTAAATTTCTGTTCATTTCCCAACATTGCAACCACTGACATCTCAGATCCAGAGCATTCCAACGTGTCCTTATCTATACCCCTGACTCTAGTCTCACTTCCACTTCCAAACTCACCCCACCCCCAGGCCCCACCCCACTCTCCACGCTACCTTGAAAAATTGTTCCAACAGGAAAATCTAATCATATTACATATCTGCACAAAATCTCCCAATAATTAATTACAAGATGAAGCTGATATTCCATCCTATGCTGTAGCAGGCACTGCCCACCTACCCAGCAACATTTCATGTCACTCCTGCACTACACTGGTGGTAACTCCTCCGGTAATGCCTAGGCAGATATAGTTTCCGAGACACTCTCTCTACACCCCCTAGGCCTGTGCTGGCATTCTTCTCTTTCCTTAGAAAGAGACAATTCACCATGTCTCTTAGGAAATTCCAAGCTTTAAGTGGAAGCTCCAAAGCTACCTTCTGAGTCAAACTTTTCCTACTACAGTAGAGCAGGCGGGGGCCTCCTTCTCTAAACTTCCATCTGCATATGCTGACACGTGTATATAGTGTCAACACTTGCTGACAGTGGAGCAATTATCACTGTAGGTGGCAATTACTTATTCACACAAGACCCTAAACTCCACAAAAGCAAGACTCAAGTCTTCTCATCTGTGTTTCTCCAGCACACAGCTCAATGCCAGTGTCAACTATTTAGCCAGTAAAAGAATACCTACATGAGCCTCATGAAATAGAATGCCTAGTTTATTTTACAACACTATGAAGTACTAAGGATATTATGTAGAATTATGAAAACAAAAATTCCACCAGTTACTACTGGCATGAGCTTGAACAAATCACTTTACTCTGAGCCTCAATATCCTGTCTTGTAAATTGAGAGAAGTGGACTACAGCATCTCTAGACAGCCTGCAGTTCTATAGTTCCAAGCAACGGCAGCTCTATCTTATTGTACAGATATACAGAGAATACATTATTTCCCCCTCCCCCTACAAAAAAACCCCTTTCTTCCTCAAGTATATGTCTTTTTCTCATATGAACCATCCAACTAGAAATTTCCTATTTGCTTTTGACCCTTTCTCTCCTCTGTGCCTCACATTTAATCAACTGCCAAGCTAGATTTTTTTCATTCTATAATGCAATGAGGAAAAAATTAAAGTGGTGTGACTGCTTACAAGATATATATATATATATATATATATATATATATATATATATACTAATATATCTGTACATATGTTTACACAGACAGATATCACTGCAAGGTTTACAATTCTATTTTTGGCAAAGATTGCTAAGGGTTAAATCCCTTTTATTTTTTTGGTAATAAGATTTGAGATAGGGTGTAAGTAAATGACATTTTAGTGTCCTTGCAATAGCAAAAGGCAGCAGCTCTAAGTTGGCCACCTAATATTCTTTAGGAAATTTCATATTCATGATAGAATTCAGAATGAAGCCCTAATTTCCACACCAATGTGCTCTTCCATGAAGTCCTCAGTACCCCCCTCAACCCTCCCTGGGTGCCAGGTTTCTTCACCAGCTGCTGAGATATCGTGACTAGCTGCCTAAAACCTTCTGTGTCTAGCCTCTTCTTCCAATCCACACTGAACTTATTATCTGCTTTCTCTACTAGATTTCAAGCTCCTGTGGCAGAGAGAATTGTCTGCTATGACTGGGGCTGTATCCCTGTGCCCAGGGCAGTGCCCGATGCACAGAAGCATTCAGGAAATAACTGCTGAGCAAAATAAAGAATTTCACAGACTGGCTCCTGAAACTCAGCCTTCATCATGTGGCTCTCCTCTGCCCCGGGCAAAAATAAAAGAACTAAATATCTCACCTTTGTGACTTTAGGCAAATTATTTGCCTTCTTTGAACCTCTCTCCTCTAAAAAATAAGAGTCTAAAATATTTGCCTTGTGGAACATATGTGAAGTATACAGAGTCAAACTTATTCCTTACTCTAGAGACTATATAATATGTGGAATGAACACCCAAAATTTAACAATAAAAAGATATTACCAAAACTAAGTCCATACAAGATGAATTGCCAAATAATTGTAATAATGAACAACTCAAAAGACATATCAATGCAGTTCAACTAGGCTGCTCATTCATTCAACAAATACATACTGAGTTCATACATATGTGCAGGTACTGAAGTTAAGAGACTGAAGAGGACAGAACTCTTAGCCTCTCAGGGTAATGGATCTGAAAGGCTTAATAGATTAAGTATATTTAAATAAGAATAAAATTTTTAAAATAAAACTAGAATAAAAACTTGAATGAGTCAGGCATGGTAGTACATGCCTATAATCCAAGTACTTAAGAAGCTGAGACAGCCAGGTGTGGTGGCACACGCTTGTAATCCCCGCACTTGGGAGGCAGAGACAGGAGGATTGCGCAGGTTTAAAGCCAGTCGCACTGGCTTAAGAGACCCTGTTTCCAAATATAAAAAAATGTATAAAATAGGTCTGGGAGTGTATCCCAGAGGCAGAAGGGCTTCCAGGAACCCCAGTACCAAAAAAAAAAAAAGAAGCTGAGACAGGAGGATCGAAGGTTTCAAACTAGCCTCAATACCTTAGTGAGCTCTTCAGAAACTTAGTAAACCCGTTTTAAAATTAAAAAATGAAATGATTCTGAGGGCATAGCTCGGAGGTAGAATGTCCCTGGGTTCAATCCCCAGGAAAACACACACACACACACACACACACACACACAAAATGAAAACAAAAATATAACTCTAATGGAAAATGATTTATTTGGAAAAATAATAAATGGAATGGGTCTCAACAACCACAAAAACTATTGAATTCCTTTTTTACTGAAGAGAAAAATGAATTATTAGCACATCTGGCAAGAAATAATATCCTTCCCCTAATGTGGTTTTAAAGAATCCTTTGTAGTTTTACCAATTTCAAAAGCCCTCAGAAATAGGCAGGAAGTTTTTACCAAGGAGCAAAGTTCCTTCCCTACTACGGTCTTAAATGCTTTCTTCTATATTTCTGAATTACTTGCAAAAAAAAAAATAAATAAAGATGAAAGATTCTGAGAAAGGGTAGGTAAAACTGTTTAAAAATTAGAGAAAAATAGCGACTAAATGATGTAACTCTGAAGTTCCTCCATACTTAAATATGACTCTCAGAAAGAAATTCACATATTAGAGTAAATTAGTCTTATTAACATTATAACACAACATGAATGAAAATAAGGCACCTACCACAGACAACCAGTAATCCAATATGCTGAATATTTACTTACTTCTTTTTTTATTTTGTGATACTGGGGATAAGCCAAATGGGGCTCTACCACTGAGCTACAACCCTAGCCCTTTTTATTTTTTATTTTGAAAGGTCTCACTAAGTTACCATACACTGGCCTAGAACCTCCAGAGTCCTCTTATCTCAGCCTTCCAAGCACCAGTATGTTGATTTTTAGGATAAGAATAAAGAATACAGAAAAGTCTGAATTACAGTAGTCCCCTCTTATCCTTGGGCCATAAATTCCAAGACTTCCCAGGGATGCCTGAAACTGAGGATGGTACTGAACCCTACATATGCCACATTTTTCCCTATGGATGATAAAGTTTAATTTACAAATAGGTATGCTAAGAGTCTAATAAAAATAACTGATAATAAATGAAATAGAATTAAAACAATATTGTAATAAAAGTTCTTTAAGATGTATACATTTTTCTTTCTGGTTTTTTTTTTTTTTTTTTCACTTAGTACTTTCAGAGCACAGTTGACCTTGGGTAGCTGAAGTTGAGGAAAGTGAAATCTCAGAAAAGAGAAGACTACTGCACCAAAAGAGATAAAGAAAACATAAGGTCATTCTGCTTTCCCAATGCAAGCCAGAGAAAGGACTTACCAATTTTCTCCCTGACACTGCTGTTTGCCTCCACCGTCAAAACAGACGCTTCATGCCTCCCAGAGTAGAGCTGGAAGTCTGGGAAAAAGTAGTTGGGGTCTTCTATCTGCACAGGACTGCCGGGGCTGAAGCAGGTAGGAGGGGGAGCTGGGGAAAGGAAGTGGCATGTATGTTAGTGCCAATCAACTGCCCCCTCCTTCCTGTGTGATTCACGAGAGCCCAAAAGGCATTCTCCCACATTCTGACCCGCAGCGGGAGCGCCATCTTTTTGATTCATAAAATTCCAAAGTTACTATTCAGAATTATCGCAAGTCCAGCCACCCACCAGAATGACCCCCGAGGTCAACCTAACCATCTCCAAGACACTCTGGGCAGAGGCATGAACGCTTTCACACACCCAGTCGCAAGGGCTGCAACAGCAGCACCAAGTCCCGTTGTAAAGGAACAAGTCACCAAGTTGGCACTGATCGAGGTGGGTTAGATAGAAAGAGGGTGGCAGAGAGGGCAGAAAAGGAAAACCACCGGTGCAAAGGGCAGCTGTCTCTCAAAATGTATAAAAGATACAGAAATGGGCTGTCACTTTGCCAGGCCACATGTTAGTAAGATGTCCCAGTCCGGGTCAGGACTCCTGGCCTCTCTCGAAGGTTTCTTAAGTCTTAAGTTACGGTGTGAAGCTGGGCTTCTGGGTTCTGGGCCTCTGCCAAGCACCGGCCTGTCCGCTCCAGTTTATCTGCTTCACACACAAACCAGAGCGTGCTTCCTGTCCAATTAAACGTGACACTGCGCTCCGCCCTACATCGCTGTACAGGAGATACCGCTACAATCACAATGACAGTGAATGCGCATGCTATGTCCATGGGAACTTTCAGCAGTGTGGGGCAGCCTGTTTGCTCCCTTTGCTGATTTCTCTGCCTGGGCACCAAGTTTAAGGCTCTTTTTGACAAAAGCAACTTAGTTTACTCTAAGGAGTCATACTCTTTAAGAAATTAAAATCTTTGTCACAAAGATAATTCCACTAGAAGAAAAACAATGTTTTTCAGCAATGGGTTCAAATTGGTCACTTGAATATCTTCCTAGGTTTGTTATCTACCTGTTTCCCACAAGGCTGAACTACTAGTAAGGGACGACACATACCATGGGCTGTTAAGATGGAAATGTGCCTATCTTCTTTCTGAGTCTCTAAGGAAACTCAGAACGTGAAACAACATTTGCTTGTTTACTCACCTGTATCAAAGGCACAACTGTCTTCAAGAAAAAGATTTTGATAACTAGAATATTTATCTTACAGATTTAAAATAATGAAATCACCTTAAAAATGAATTTAGAGCAAGTATGAATGACACATTGCATGGAGATATTATAATTCAAATGGATAAGACAGTACTTGTCAACTTTTGTTTTTTTCCAGCCAAGTTGCAAGGACTATTCTGAAAAGAAAATCAGCCCCTTTCTGGGCCTCATCCTCTACATCTATAAATCTGAAAGTCTAGGGCTAAAATTACATCCTAAATGTTTTAGATCCAAAGTCAAACCCTGACCTGGCTTCTCCTTTTAGGCAGGTGAGAAACTAAGGAGGTACAAGGTATACTCTTGACTGCACATTACAATCACCCAGGGATCTTTCAAAACCCAGCACCCAGGCCTCAATTACCAGAATCTCTGGGAGCAGTGTGCAGCCAAAGTTGGGAAGCCCAAAGCTAGAGGGTGAACCATGCCCACACAAGAAAGAAAACATAAAATGCCTTTGCACCTCACCCTATCCCTCCCACCAAGTCAGAATACAAGAGGAGCTCAGGGCCATGAGCTTCAATCAAAGTGCAGTGTTTTCCTAAAATACATCTAGGTCATGAATGGCATGCAGCATCATGTTACAACTTCAGGAGATACCATCTAGTCACATGATTAAGAATTTTATTGATTGATTTATTTATTGATTGATTGATTGACTTGCTTATGAGTTGTGTATGTGTGATATTGAGAATTAAACCCAGAAGCATTCTATCTCTGAGATACTCACTAACCCTATTTTATTTTACATCTTAAAACAGGGTCTCACTAAGTTGCTGAGTTTGCCCTCAAACCTACGATCCTCTTGTCTCAGCCTTCCAAGGACTTGGGATTACAGGCATGCATCAACACTCCCAGCTAAGAATTTTAAATGAGATGGAAGCAAAGTACTAATAAAATTAAGATATATATGTATATACAAATGCATGCACAGGAGGCCGTAGGTATGTGTGTGCTTTCAGTATTGAGCTCAGAATGGGCCCCTGCACTCAGCCCTCCACAGTCACTACTTGGATGTATTGCCACTGCATTGGTAACAATTACTTTTCCACACCTTTCCACACCATGGGACACATGACCTGCCATCTGAAAGTAGGTTCAAGAGCTCCAGGCCACAGAACATTATACAGAGGACAGTCTTTGAAGGGGCCCATGAACCAAAGGCATCAAAGATATGCTACCTTTCACCATTTTGCTCTCAACCTTATGAAAGAACTAATGCACTCCACTGGTCACAGAATGTTCATGGAATACACACACACACACACACACACACACACACACACACACATCACACTCTGAGGAACACAAGCCCAACCACAGGTCAATGAACATTTAAGACTTCTTTATTCTCACTTGGGAGCTCACACAGTCATTGCCTTACAGTGCCTCGCTCCTGGGTGCTGAAGAGAGCTGCGCAACAGGCCCTGCAGGCACACAGGCTCAGCCTTCATCCCCTCCACTGCAGCCCAGAAACAGCCAGGTGAGCGACCCCTGCACTGACTCAGACTCCTTGCCTTCTCACTTGTGGGACAAGGAAAAGTGGCAGCGATGTATGTCATATCACAGGGCCAGCCAGTGTGGATTCCTGGGCCACACGGAAGAAGTCTAAGAGAGAACCTGGTCCTGTTCCACATGGACCACATCCTCCCTGCTTATTTTAGTCTACTGTCCTCGTTGGGAATATCTGCAGCACAGGCTGGGCCTATTTTCTTCTCTTTTGTTGGGACTGAACACAGGGGCCTTCTAACTTTGAGCTACGCCCCCAGCTACCCCCTTTTTTGTGGTAATAGGGATTGAACCCAGGAGCATTCTACCTGAGTGATAGCCCCCGCCCTCTTTTATGTTTGATTTTTATTTTTTTAACTAAAATATCATTTCTTAATTAAAACATTAAAATATAAAAGTATCCTTGTAATAGAATGTAAAGACAAAGTGAACATATTCGTGGCTATGATGTCCCATATTTATGGAACATGCTCCTCTGTCCTTTCCCTTCTTTGACACTGCTCACCAACATATTCTTTAAAACATTTTTATCAGTGGATTGTCATCGTACATGACAGTGAGATCCATAGTGATACATTCATACACGCATATAACATTATACAGTCTGCTTCTTTCCCTGTCTCTCCCCTTTCCTTCTCCTTCTCCATATTTTGAGGCAGTCTCCACTCAATTCCAGTTTTCCTATTCTAAGTACATAGGCCCCATACCTGAACTCCTTGGCCGCCTTACTTCTGCTTTTAATCTGGTGAGCTTCAATATGTAATTCCCAAGTTCTCACACTCAGTCTGTGATTCTTTCCTTTTATCATTCTATTTTGAAAACAGGGTCTCACAAAGTTACTAATGGCTTTGCTGAGTTGCTGAGGTTGGCTTTGAACCTGCAATCTTCCTGTCCCAAATATGGGAATTATAGGCATGTACCACCATGTCCCACTCCTCCAGCCCTTTTTATTTTTTGATGTTTTGTCTTGCTTTGTCTTGTTTTTTGAAACAGGGTCTCACTAAGTTGCCGAGGGTCTAAGTTGCTGAGGCTCGCCTTGAACTTGCAATCCTCTTGTTTCAGCTTCCCAAGTACTGAGATTAGAAACATATATCACCAAACCTGGGGAGTTATTTTCTTAAGTAAAATGCAGGACACATGTTAAGCACATGGCTATAATCCCAAACTTGAGAGGCTGAGACAAGAGGATCACAGGTTCAAAACCAGTCTCAGCAATTTAGCAAGACTCTCAGCAACCTAGTGAGACCATGTTTAAAAACAAAAAATAAAAAAGGCCGGGGTATAACACAGAGGCAGAATGCCATTAGGTTCAATACCCAGTGCCCCCCCCACACACACACACGCAAGACACATGATCTAACTAACTGACAGGGTCAAAGATGTCTGAAATGTGAAATTGAAAATCGATAGTCTGACAGGGAGAGCTGTTTTCTTTGCTGGTAGTTCAGAGCTGTGAGAAACCACAGAAGGTTCCCAGATACCACTGCAACCCAGAAAACCCCTGTGAGGTCTGGCTCCCGCCCAGGGAGCCAGCAAGAGTGCAAGTTTAGGGTGGGCTGCGGCTTCTCAAGGATTCTGCTGGCTCCACAGTGTGCGGTGCATACAGTGCAATCGCTGGGGTGGAGGCAGAGTTCATAGGGACTATTTTTCCATACAAGGAATTCTTGTCTTGGTACATAACTGACAGCTACCTACTTCTTGCAGACCAGAGCATGTCTGAGGAGCACCACTTACACAGCTTTGGTGTGCCAGGGGAAGTAGCTAAACCTACTACTTGGAACTGAGCCAAGGCCAGCGAGAAGGAGTCAGCTCTCGGAGGGCTCTGACGGGGGAGAGGCATGCGCAGATCCCAGGACCCCTGTACCAAAGGAAAGCAGACATCTGTTTGTGCTACATTCAACAAAGGGCGACATTCTGAAATCTAGTCTGAGCGTTCCACATTTCTGCATTACATTGACTGAGACCCATTTCACCGACAGTGCTTCCTTTTCCTTTACAAAATCCACATGGCATTGGTCAACACGGGGAATCCTCGCTCTCCTCTCCCTGAGTGTGACTGCTTCTGGCTTGCTCCAGGAGTGTGAGACTTCCTTCCCATTCTGGTTTAGGCTGTGGCTTTCACTGTGACTGCCCAGAGGCCTGCAGGTAACGTGACCTAGACAAGACTTTTTCCTTACTCAATAGTAGCAATAACAAAGGGTCTCATTGTTGAAAAAAAAAATGAATTAAGGTTAAACCAAGTGAGTTTTCTATAGGAGGCAAGAGTACAGTAGAAAGCTGGTGAGTGCTCCTCCGCCCCTGTGACTGGTGAACCCCCAGGAGCAGACCCCGCATCTGCCATCAGGCCAAGGGACCAGGCTCCAAACTCTCTCTTAGGTTTCAACCCTGGAGGACATTAAACAGCCATTTCATTATCATTCAACACACAGGGCTGGGAATCCCCTATCCTCAAATTTCACTCAGGCATGGCGTTCCTTTGCACATAACCCTTTGGCTATAACTTCCAGGTCAGACTTTGGTCAAAAGGCCACCTATAATCAGGCCCTCCCTTTAGCTATTGATAGTATTGCTCAGCATCCCAGCATCCTGCGAGCAAGTCACCTCATTCTTTAAGCCATCAACCTTGCTCCCCCAACTACTTTAAAACTTCATTCAGGTAAATGTATCTCTTCAATCTACCTCCTCTGCAGTGCCCTCCCTCACTCTGGCCCCGTCTCCTCATCTGCCATAGCAGTTATGATCCAAGGCACACAAAACTCAGCACTTCAACACAGACGCCCTAGCATTTTGCAGCAGTCATTCAATCTAAGCTGGTGCTATTGCCCTGGTGATAGTCCAGGCACTCTGGAGACAGGCGCCACGCCGTGCACTTGGTAATGTCTGCAAGCAGCATGTGAAGTGCACGCTCTCTGACAGCTTGCAGATGGACAGGGAGAACATGGCGCTACTCTTAGGAACAGTCTCACTACCAAGTCAGAGTTCAAAGAGAAGGCCAAAGCTCCTTCCAAAGACCTCTCTGAGAATCCCAGATAATTCCTCGCATCTTTCTGTTCCCTGGAATACAGGTGCACTTGCGCTTCCCTTTGCTCTGCTGGCCAGAGGCCGGTTCCTCAAAGATGCAGCTAACTGCAAAACAACTCCCAGGTGTCGCCAAAGTGCAAACCTTCCTGCCAAAACAGGAGCACAGATTCTAACCACAGCAACAAACAATTCCAGGGCCTCTACCTTTCCTTTCAAAGGACTAAGGAATTTGCTGAGTGTGCCAGTGGCCTCAAAGTTCGATGTAACCAAGCTTTCTGATTCTGGCCCAGCTTGAGGTTTTACCCAAGAGAGGAATACCCTGCTCAGGGAGGTGGAGGCCCTTGAAACAATGTTTAGAGGGAGCCTGGAGAACTCATGACTGGTACCTGAAAATCAGGGCAGCCGGTTCACATGGCCACATGTGGAAGCAAGCTAGCTCACTGGGTCCAGGCACCCAACTGAAACATGTAAAGGCATGGCATGCTCCTCTGCAAACACCTGCACATGATGCACACATTGAAAGAGGAAGCAGGAATCTCCACCAGTGAACCCAAAGCATACACCAGAATATGCTTTATCACTCCCCGCTCCCAGGGAAGATTATTTGAAACTCCAGATTTGGATTAGGAGGTAGGGATAGGGTTTTCGAGATTTCCCACAAGGCAAATGGCATCACACTTGAATTCTAATCCATGGCATCACACTTGAATTCTAATCCCTGGACCAATCTGTCTATTCAATAAGTGAAAGCTATACACCGACACCTATTTTATTTAGACTCTCCCAACGTGCAATGTGTGATAACTGAAAACTTGTCTACAGACGAACTTCGTAATGCTTACTTAGAAACATCTGAGGTATCAATGGAAATCAAAATGCTGAGTGCATGCTTAATCTTTAAAGTAAGTTCAAGAGAGCACTGTGCTGGGAGCTATAAATACAAAGAAATGAGTAAATCAGTTCTTGGCCTTGGTGGGTTCCAGTTTGGTCCCAGAGACCAACATGCACACAGCTGCCCAACAGCACTGCAGAGTAAGTGCTCTGTTGACGAACAGGATGCTTTAGGGCATTGCCACTGCTGAGGCCAGTGATGTGGAGCCGTAGTGACAAGGATAAAGAAACCTGTCAGGTGAGCAGAGAAAAACAAGGAGGTGTTAACCCTGTGTGGGTGGAGAGGGGAGGCAGAGAAGGGAGCCTGTCCATCACGGGGCACCAGACACATGGGGTTGAGTGTGGAAGCGGTTCTCTCCTTAAGAAACAGAGCTCAGAGCAGCCTGGCAGCAGGTGAGGAAGAGGATGAAGCCACATCTGCAGACCCAGAATCTAGCATTTACAGGGGTGATTGCAAAAACACTAGTATGTTATTCTCATAACATTATAGAGCGGAAAAATAATTTAGAGATCAGGCCGTTCAACTTCTAACTCCTACCTAATACAATCTTTTCCTGAAAATCACCTAATTAATTGGGGGGGGGGGTAGAAAACTGGGGATTGAACCCAGTGGCATTCTACCGCTACACTATACCCCCACCCTATTCATTCATTCATTCATTCATTCATTCATTCATTTTTTGTGGTACTAGGGATTGAGCCCAGGAACCCATTAAATCTCAGACTTATCTCTGAGCTACGCCCCCAGCCCTATTTTTATTATTTTAGGCACTAAGATTATAGCATGCACCACTGTATCCGGCTAATTAAATACTTTTAACATTAGAGAACACAGCTCACTGTGGAAGTCCTGGGGGCAAGTTCTACCTTTCATTACAGAAGCTACAGCATTCCCTCCCTGTTCCAGGAGTTGGAATGACCTAGACTCAGTCAACTGGACTCACTCTCGAGGAAATGACATAAGACAAAAGGGTGTTGGTCTGTTTTCCTTGGCAGTCCTGTCGCCAAGAGTCCAGGAGCAGCCGTGGTTGCTGGAGTGGCCGCCATTATTTGAGCCTTCCCCTTAATTTATGAGCTGCCCAACATATTTGCAGTTAAGCTATCTTTTGCTTAAGTTAGCCAAAGTCACTTTGTACTGCTTGCAATCAAGAATCTCTGGTAGATTTATATTTTTAAAAAAAAATTGTCCTGACCCTCTTCCTATCACAGATAGAGCTGTTTGTACCTCACATATGAAATGACTTAGCACCATCTACCTTGAATTGCCCTATCTTTGCACAAAACCTAGAGAAATACTTGCAGTTCCCCCAAAGCTTCCTACATCAGGAAAATCTTTCTGTTCTGCTCTTAAGTCTAGGAAACTCTTATTTCAGCACACAGTGGGCACTAAAATATATATTCTAGCAAAAAGACTTTTGAAACTCTACTCTACTATTTCCTACAAGAATTCAGCCACCCCTTCTCCAAATCTCTGGGTGCTGGTCTGTGCTACCATAGCATTTTATGTATATTGATGATTGTGATTTATATTGAATTGTTTACATATTTAGTTTTTCTCCCCTCGTTTAACCTGTAAATTTGTGACAGCAGGGACCAAGTCTTAATCACCTTTGTATCTACAATTGCTAGTAGAAACAATACCATAGTAAGTACTCAGCACATATAGCCATTGAATCAATGAATTATTTATTTATTTTGGCGGTATTGGGGATGGAACCCAGGGGCATTCTACCTCCAAGGCACACCCCCCAGCCCTATTTTTTTTTATTCTTTATTTTGAAACGGGGTCTCACTGAGTTGCAGAGGGCCTCACTAAGTAGCTGAGCCTGCCCAAGAATCACATTCCTCCTGTTTCGGCCTCCCGAGTACTGAGATTACAAGCATGTGCCACCACCCCTGGCTACAACAAATTATTTGTACATGCTACAGTATCTAATCAACTGGATATTAAAGACATTTTAAAAAAACCAGTTATAACATATTCTCAATTCTATATAATTTAGTTCAAAGGTGAGTTAAACATCTCTTCCAAACTACTCAAGAAACCAAGGTGTTGGTTTTTTGTTTTTTTTTTTTTTTAAAGCTACTGGGGTAAAAAAGAAGAAAAGAAAAAAGGAGAAAACCACCTAGTGCAAGAACAAGTTAATCACAAGTGCACTGTGATCCAGTTCCGGAGGGCTGAGCTTGTTAGGACTAACATCACAGGGGTTTGGTAGCCAGAGCACAAACTTGCACTGGAGACAAGATGCTCTTTCCTCCTCCCCACTCCCTGCAGACAGGCCTGTGCCCCGGGACTGCAGCCAGAGCAGAGTCAACGCAGCTCTACTCACTCACCACAAATAAAAAAGCATTTTCCCAGTGCTGCCTGTAATACAGAGACACAGCAAGTGCATAAGGAAGGGCATTCATAACAAAAGTGCTTTACCTACAAGAAGAAAGGCATGTTTTTTGTTTGGTTGTGTTGTTGTTTGTTGTTGTTGTTGTTGTTGTTGTTGTTGTTGTTGTTGTTGTTGTTTTGCAGTACTGGTGATTGAACCCAGGGGCAATCTAACTTTGAGCTATACCCCCAGTCCTCTTTTTATTCTTTATTTTGACACTGGGTCTCACTAAGTTGCAGAGGATCTCACTAAGTAGCTGAGGCTGGTTGTGAACCTGCAGTCCTCCTGTCTCAACCTCCCAAGTACTGGAATTACAAATGTGCACCACCATGCTGGCTAAGAAAGTTGATTTTAAAATTTAGATTTTTAACATAAAATCCAGAGGCTACTTAAATATCCCAACTCAACTTGTTCACAGTAACATCATAATTCATATTTACTGTTTATGTCCTTGGTATGTAATTTATGTAAAACTAAAGGACTAAAGTACCTGGACTTTAGAGATGCTTTTCCTCAGATAAATTTTATTAAAAAGCCTATACCTAATTAAATCACTGGAATCTAACTACTCTTTAGTCCTATCTTGTATATACCTACCTGAAAGTATCTCAGGACCACAGAAGTAATCTTTTGGGTGACCCTGGTACATATATTGTTCCTCCTGAGAAAGAAAAGTATCACCAGTGGGCACTGTATAAATGTGTTTATGTCTCTGTATGTACACAGGAGGTACTTACTTATTTTTAATAAAGGAACACAAACAAGATGAAAAGCTTTAAAATAAACCTTGAGACACAAAAGGACAATATGTCTATATAATTATGTTCCTCAAACCTGAGAGAGACAAGTGTCACCAGCATGTAAGCACCACTGTTTAAATGTTTATGTCCCTGTGTGCACAGTAAGTACTTAATTTTCTTCTGAACAAAGGAAAGCTAAAGGACAAAAAGCTTTACAATAAACCTCAAGACATAAAGTGATACTATGTCTACATAACTGCGCCCCTCAAAGCTCCTCTCACCCATAACACCAAGATGGAGGAGCACTTCAGGCTCTTCTGGTCGACTGCTGGATTTCTCCAGCCCTCCAGTGCTGTTGCAACTGGGTGACACTGAGATGCCTGTCAGGCAGCAGCAGCAGCATCCCACAGGGACAGGGACTCTCTCGAGAGGCAGGTGACATTAACCCAGTTCATAAATCACTATGGGCTCAAGAGTGAACTAATCACTTAAAGCAAACAATATCTCCCCCACCCCCGGAAACAAGATATCCTCTTAGAAATAAAAGAGCATAGCCAAAAATAGCAGGAGATATCAGGGACTCATGCATGCTATCAAGCGCCCTATCACCGAGCTACATCACCAGCCCAGCAACAATAAAAGCTAAAAGCTAATTTTAAGTCTTCTTTTCCTTCCTAACTTCTTACATGAAAATTAGAGTTTTTGTTTTATTTTTATTGTGGTGCTGAGAATGGAACCCAGGGCTTGGTGCATGCTAGGCAAGAACTCTACCAAAGAGCTGCATCCTCAGCCCTTTTAGTTTTATTTTTTGAAAATTAGGGTAGTTTAAATAAAATGTCCTTGCTTGTCGATAAAAGGGAAAGGTACTGGGCAAGTTTCTCTCTCTGCAAGTATGAGGAAGAGAAGGATCCAGGACCATTTTGTTTGTGTTATTTTTTACCAAAGCTTGGGGAAATAAAAGCATATTCCCTGCCAATTGCCAGAAGATGGGGGCAGTTGAGGAAACCACCCTTCCTCATCCCTTCCATCTGGCTGCATATGATTTTATGACAGCATTTCCACTTTAACAATGGATCCCAAACCTGCAGTGTTAAACACATCAGTTTCAAGTCCCCACATCACACCTGCAATGCTGGCCTCTCCACCAGGGCAGGCCAGGAGTGAACTCCCTGACCACCCTTCCCAGACAACTTGGGGGAATTCAATGAATCAATGAATTACTTTCATATGTTTATAGAATCTAAGAGTTTCTAGTATATAATATAATCTCTGCTATGCGAACTCTTAGAAAGCACTTGCACTCCTAAAAAGTTGTGGGAAACTGAAATTTTGTAAATTAAGTATATTTTAAGTACAAACTGTGTTGGATTAAATGAGGCCAAATAATGATAAAGAAGTGAAGGAGACTTAACTCTAAACTAACCTGTATTAACTACCTTAGCAAAATGAAGACTCTTTTGTGTAATTTGTTACTTTTTAATAAGGTCCGATTTCAAGTCAATAGTTTTAGTGCCCTATATTTTATTACTGCTTATCTGAATGACTGGGTAGGGGAATCTGACAATTTGAGTTACATCTAAAATACTTTCATAAAAATATAGTAACAAGGTGATTACATCAAATAACACATCTAAGAAAATATCATGATGAGAAAAAACCTGTAAAAATGTCTAGCATAGGATACATAACTGCTTGATAAATCTGAAAGTCAGAATTACTCAGCCAAGAATGGGAATAATTGTCACGGGGTAGTTATGAGGACATAAGTGAGCTAATGTGAACCAACTACATATTAGTTGTGTGGCCAACTTCAGCCAGAGTCAGAAGCAGCTTCTGAGGACACGTTACCGAGCATGACCTGCTATCATCATCTCAGGAAGCTCTCACATACCTGAGAATGAGGTTTCATCATCTCCTCTATACCCAAATAAGACAGGAATGACATAACACGGGGTTACCTAACTTACAGCCCTAAAGCTGGGAAGCACACTCATTGTTCACTGCTCCAAAGCATCCCACAGAATTTAAGTGACACTTTCAAAGACCTAGATCCTCGTGATAGTATTTGGGCTCTTTCTAATCCCCATGAGTTACAAAGGATCACGGGCCTGTGAATTTGATGAGCATTCACTTCTCCAATTGTTCTCTCAGTCAACAAAGACACAACATTGAACACCTGTCCCAGGGCAGACAACAATAGGTACAAGACCCAAGTCTGACTGTCTAGTGAAAGAGACAGACACAGAAAGTGGACCAGGGCCAAACAGCGCAGACACACAGTGAAGGCATGGGCTGGTGGTGATGTGGAGTGAGCTGGGTGCCAGTGTCCAACAGCCTCCAAGCATCTGTGCAGGCCCTACAGCTCTACCCAGCACTCACCTCCCTCTTCCTCCTCTTTGCCTTCCTCTTTTGGATCACTGATGCCCCTTTAAAAGAACCCATCACATGCTACAGAGCTTCTCCCTATGCCTAGAAGAATACCCCACACACAAATGTCACGTTCAGTTTCATGAAGTTCACTAGGAGCACAGTTTAAAAACCCTGAATTTACCATCATCCATAATGCTGGGAGGGAGAATGAAGGGAAACATGCTGAGAAATACAGGCCCTGGAAAGGGGCGAAGGGAAGTTGCCCTACACTTCTAAGAATTTTCTGGGGGCAGAGCACTGTTCTCTTTTAGTGATTCATATTAATTCACTCCATCTTTATGATGTCCCCTGTCTCATGTGAGGATACCAAGTCACTGAGAAGAACTTGTCTAAAGTCACACAACAAGTACGGGGCCGAACCAAGATTTAAGTCCAGCTAATCTGACTGCAGCGTCTATGGCTTTTCCCAGAAGACTAAAAGTACTTAAACTTTTTGGCTTCAGGGCTTCTTTCCACCCTTAAAGATACTGAGGACCCAAGAAGCTTTTGCTTATGCAGGCCATATCTATCAA
This sequence comes from Muscardinus avellanarius, assembly GCF_963383645.1. NCBI lineage: Eukaryota > Metazoa > Chordata > Mammalia > Rodentia > Gliridae > Muscardinus > Muscardinus avellanarius. The sequence continues at coordinate 158,024,952 of NC_137786.1, forward strand.
TATTTACTTTATTGGGAGTTAAAACTGTGAAACAGTGCATACATTAATTCACTTAAGTATATAATAATAAGCCCATATAAATCATACACAATATTTTTGTGAAAATTTATGAAAAATGGCTCATTTCTGGAAAAAAGCAGTAAGAAATGTGGCACTGTTTTACGACTCTGCGAACTCTCTTTACTGCCTGGCTTAATAGAAGACAGCTGGGCTCTCCTATCTGCATCTGCTTGCAATCTGTTGCTAAGTGATTTCTGGTTGGAGTAGATGAAGAAAACCTGGCCTCTTACAAATATGTAGTTAGCAAAGGGAGTATTTAAATAGCCTTTTCAGATAACTGCTACTATCCTTTGAAATTACTCCAAAATTCAACAAGTGGTGCTATGGCTTAGAAGCGTCTCCAAAGTCCCATGTGTTAAGGGCTTGATCGCCAACTATGGAGCTATTGGAAGCTGGTGGACCCTTTTAGAGGTAGGGCGTAGAGGAAGGAAGTTAGGTGGGGTGCCCCTGAAGGAAATTTCGGGACCTTGGCCCCTTCTTATCTTTGCCTTTTTTTCCTGGCCATCAAGAGGTAAGCAGTTTTGCATCACATACTCCTGCTTTTATATGCTGCCTCACTACAGTCCCAAAACAATAGGGCCAAGCAAGCATGGACTGACACCCCTGAAATTGTAAGCCAAAATAAACCTTTCATCTCTTAAAGTTGTTTGATCCCAGGTGTTTGTCACAGTAACTGCAAGCTGACTAACACAAATGGCAATTTCTTCAAAGAAACTGCAATGTGAAGTATGAAGCTATGTATCAGAAACCTGCTTATGGATACTCATCTATGCCCTATTACAATTAAATCTACTAGCCCATCTTTCACTATGAAGGAAGTTGGGGTTTTTTTTTTTCACATGCAAGACTTTATAGCATCATACACTGGTCATTTGGAAAATAGAGACTGACTGAAAATATAGACTGCCTGTACCCTGAAACCTTTCAAGGATATAATATCAAGAAAATCATATTCATTAACGTATCATGTACTTATATAATCAGAAAAGTCTTCTATACTAAGAAGCACCAAGTTAAAGGTGGCAGATACAAGTTTTTCAGAATTACAAAATTCAACTTTCAACCAATAGCAAATAGTTGTTTCATGAGAAATGACAAGTCCTTATCATCTACTAAATACCCATAGTTTGAAAATTGTCCTTTCAAGTAAGTATGACTTTTTGGGGGGTGGAGGGAGTACAGGGATTGAGTCATTATATAACTTTCCATGAAAATGCAATGAGTTTAACATTTATCTTACAATTTGATCACATAAGTACTTTTCCTCAGTTTGCAGCAAAAGCATTTTATGTGTACATCCCATTTGTTCACACAGGATATTTAAAGAGTACCCAAGATTTGAGATTTAACAATCATTTGTACTACTTCAACTAATATGTTCTTAAATAAAATTGAAATTTTTTAAAGTTGTGCATGTGTGAGGAATAAACAGACTGCTAGCACAATCCAGGGCCACCACCCTTCTTCAGCCAAGGCAGCAGCAATTTCGCTCCTCACTGCTTGTGCACCATCAGTAAAAAGGCGAAACACAGTCAAAAGGTGCACGTGTGTCTTAGTGTTAGGATGAAAGTAGATTTTAGGTCTCAGACACCTTTCTCCCAGATTCCACAGACCACTCTTTGAGAAACTGCTCTATATTATACAACCTCTTCCATGGGGAAATTCCAGAAGACACTTAAGGAGAACTTAAAAATGGTGAAAACAGTTTATAACAGAATAAATTATCTCTCTGTCCAGGCAAAGGAAGATGCCCAGAGCCAGAGCTGGTGAAATCTGAAGAAAGCACACAGAGGCCCTTTGATGTATAGTGCGGCTGAACTCTGCTTGTCAAATGAATGGACCCCTGTTGATTAAAGAAAGTGCATCTGAAGACAGACAGCCACCCACGCGGAGCACACCTGCACACCAGTGCCCCTTCTTGCCCTTGAGAAATTTTTATAAAAGGAAATACAAATGAAAATGATTACTCCACTGAAAAAAAAAATAAAAGCCTCTATGAGATTACTTGCAGGAGGGCGAGGAGAAAAGAAACTATGACTTCTCAAGCAGGAAACTCTAGCTATCTTTGGACAAAAAGAAAAGGATGTTAAGATTATGAGGAGGGAAGAGAAAAGAGAATGATGAAGTCCAGTCAAAAGACCATAGTACTAGGAAGACTGAAAGAATAAGAAAGAAAGAAGAGAAAGAGAAGAAAATATGTACTAAATGGGAAGGAAGAATGTACCATGCTTTTTGCTTTATTTAGACAAATCTGCTTCTTAAACAATGAGAGTTCTGGCCTAACGTTGATTTAGCTATGTGAACTGAAGCAAATGGTTTGATTTCTTAGAGCCCATTACCTTACCAATATATGTAAATAATAACACCCACGACACAGGGCTGCTGTGAAGGTTAAATGAGACGATGAAAAGGGCTATGAACAGTGTTCCAGCACACCGTAAGTGCTCAGTACATTTTAGATTATTTTGTGAAAATGGGGAAATTGAACAGGAATCACCACTGTAAAATCCACTTTCAAGATAATCAAACGAGGATTTTTTTTAATCTTCTTTCTTTTTATTTTTCATTTTGAAAGAGGGTCCGGCTAAATTTCTGAGACTGGCCTCAAACCTGAGAGACTCCTCTCTCAGCCTTCTAAGTACCAGTACTACAGGCATGTACTACCATGCCCCACTCAATGAGCTTTTAAAAATAGCAGCAAGCCAGGCATGGTGGTACATAAATGTAATCCCAGTACTTGGGAGGCTGAAACAGAAGGATCACAGGTTCGAGGCCAGCCTCAGCAACTTAGTGAGACCCTGTTTCAAAATAAAAAATAAAATGAAAAGGCCTACGGAGTTAGCTCGGAAGTAGAACGCCCCTGGGTTCAATCTCCAGTAATTCCTTCCCCACCCCAGCACAAGATAAGAGCAAGATGCACACACAGGTCAGAGAGGAAGGCTTTTAGAGCCTCATTTAGGTCAGACTATTAATACACAAACTAGGCTAAAACCACATTTTCAATTTTCTAAGAACTTAGAATGAAGGAAGATCTAAACCATATAATTTTCCTGAAAAAAAGCTTAATGTTGGAATATTTAAAAGCTCACATATTAGATATCAATGTTTTATATCTTGTTCTTAATAACTAATATGTAATCTCTATAACCATATTTGGAGGTAGATGTTATTGTTATCCTTATTTCAAATATGAAGAAATTCTACATAACAGAGAAAGTAATATCCCCAAGACCATAAAGCCAGTGAGTGGTACAGGCAGGATGTGAATACAGGTTTCTAGCTTATGAGTCGTAACCATGATAACTACTATAGACAACTAAGGATAACTGCTGAAATAGAAAAAGGTATCCAGAGAACACAGGACACCTAGCCATCAGGCCTGCCCCAACCACCATACTAAATCAGGCCTACTCAGAGATTCCTAGGATGAGACACCCTCCCACTTCCACTCACTCTTTGGTTGCTTCACACCTGCCCTCGCCGTCTCTGTGGTGGACCAGCCTCCCCAGCACGGAACCTCCCATGCCCCTGGGATCATGGCCTCTGTAACTCAAACACAGTTCCTCTTAATAAGTTCAAAGCAAAAATAAAATGCTTCAAGGGTAATTATGAACTGTTCCTTGGCCTTCTCAGAGTGAAATAAGCCCCATCTATTTGCATTCTGTTTCCCAACATCTTACTACTTTATATTCCTTTTAGGATAGAAATTGTACAGGAGCAGAGGACGTATACCCTACCATACTCATGCCGTACCTGGCACCTGGCAGACCCTCAAATATCAAAGGAATGAACTAAATCCTTTGATTGTGTCCTCATTGTATTCTCCGCTTCAATATTGACTTACACAGTCCAGTTATTCATTCCTCAGGACATTTACTGAGCAGCTGGGTGCTTTTGTATCCAAATATTTGCCTAATCTATATTCCGTCCAAATACCAGAAATGTCATGTTACCTAATGTTCAGCATGTATCTTCCTCCATAAGAGAAACTAAAAATACTCAAAGTAAATTCATTTCATATTTTCATGATGCTGCCTAAAAATCTACTAAATTCAGTACTATAAAACCTATTCATTATATGAGCATAATTATACATACCCCATTTTATGACCCTAAACTAATAAAATAATCTTAGTCACTTTGTTATTATTACTAAGCCATTAAGTATATTTATATTTATTTTAATTTTTTCTCCAAACCCCTGAAATTTATTTTGGAGAAACTTCACAATTCTGGGAAATTTCATATCTCAACTCAGAGCTAAGAAAATCCATTTTCAGAATAGACCTTCTAGACTCTCTATATGCTTACTTTTCTAATATATACCTAAAAATTAGCTAAGGTGTATTTGTTTGCCAGAGTTTAAGCTCTCCACCACCAACACCAAGGAAAGGTAAGCCTGACCAGACTGCATCCTTTAACAAACCTACGAAGGAAGCTTGACACCCTCATTATCTTCATGGTCTGTACTAATGGTTTTGTGATGCTTTTTACTGGACTTTTCCAGGTGTCTTTAACTTAATTTAGGCTTATTGTGATTGCAAAAGACATTTTCCCTGATTCTTCTGGAGAAAGGACCATGAGACTACTTCTCTTTTCAAAAACTAGGCTGGCTTTCCATGTGTTCTGCAATGTAATTGCCTCACCCAGTTTCCAAAATTCTGAAAAAGCATATTCCTAGCCTCTTTGTCTGCCCTTGCATATTTCAACATCCCCCAAATCACAAGGATGGGTAATCAGCCTAATTGCAGTGCTACTTAGGGTCCAGTCCCTGGGAAAATGGGACCTGATCAGGGAATTTCAGGCTCTCTCCTTTTCCCACAACCCCCCAGATCTAGGAGGCTCACTCATGGATTCCCAGAGCCTTTCAGAATACAGCCCGTGTCAGGAAGCAGAAGGCCTGCTTCACTCCGGTCACACTCTGGGTCCCCCGCCATCATTGGAGCTAGGAGAAGCAGCACATGTAAGATGCCTCCTTCCTCCCTGGCAATGGGCCACGGGGCGGGTACACAGCTCCACCTCATCCAGAGGAAGCCGGCGAGCCAGGAAGACAAGATAGCTATCATCCTTGTCTTGCTCAGCCTGTTCTGAGAACAGTGGAGGAAAAGCAGAGGAAAGCAGGGAAAGAAGGAAGGATAGAACAGATGGGAACAGGCCCTGCAGCGGGAAGGTCTGTCATATGGATGGCTAACACAAACAAAAGTCCAGGAGGCAGGTAATAAGCCCTTAAGCCAGTAGGATTACAAAAACATGCAAAGGAAGACAATGAATGCAGGAAGCATTTGGAAGCTCCACTACATGGACATGGCGACCGACTGGATTATGTGGGCAAGGAAAGGAACTTTACAATTTGCGGGATGGTTTCAAAGGAGACACCAGTTGGGAGGACACGGTATGCGATGGTGTGGGGCAAGCCCAAGCACTGGAGAGACGAGCCAGGGCAGCCCCCGCCTCCCGCTGACAGAGACAGCTTCCATAGCAGAACACCCAAGGTGGGGGAGTCCAGGCTGGCCTCTGGTGGCTGCCCCAGGATAAGGTCTCTCGGGCTAATCCCACTGCTCACTTCTCTCAAGGACCAGAGCCCTGGGAGAATTCCATCAAGTGAACTTCCCTAGAAACAGAAAACCATTTTCTCTCTCCCCTCTCCATTTATTTATTTATTTATTTATTTGTACTAGGAATCCAACCCATGGCATTCAACCTCACATTACACCCCACCCCTTTTTATTTTTTATTTGAAACAGGGTCTCACCAGGTTGCTAAGTTTTACTAAATTGCTGAGGTTAGCTTCAAACCTACCATCCTCCAGTCTCAGCCTCCCAAACACTGGGATTAACAGGCGTGCACCACTGTACCCACCTACGAAGCATCTCCTGATAATGGCCTGGTAAGCTCTGACCCAGCATAACCCAGATGCCATTACTGATCCACCTTCCAAATGAAATGAGCCTCCAAAAACACAAGTGGCAAAAATGAGGTTCAAGCTGATTCAGTACTACAAAACCTATTCATTATACGAGCATACATACCCCATTTTATGTCCCTAAACTAATAAAGTGGTCTTAGTCGTTTTATTATTATTACTAAGCCATTAAATATAAGTATTTATATTTATTTTAATTTTTTCTCCAAAGCCCTGAAATTTAACACTCACCCCATGATATTTTCTCCCCCTAGGGTCACAACAGACTTCCAAAGGAGAAGTGGCACATTTCATTCAAAAAGATATCCTCATCCCATCCTCTGATCCCAGTGGGACCACCATTGGGCAAACAGCCAACTTCACTGAGATCAACTCTGGCCAGCAGAAACTACTGTAGAGATGGAAATGGCAATTACTTAAACTGTGGGCAGTACAACTGAAGACCTGAATTATGAATTTTATTTTTATTAAATAGCCACAAGTGACTAGTGGTTACTATGAGTAGTGTAGGTCTACATTAAACACACACACACACACACACACACACACACACACACACACACACATCTGTCCTAAACTGATAGGAAAAGAACTGCATGGAATTATATTTCTCTACTGCAAGGCAGCTCACTCTCTCAACATTCCAGCCATCTGCTCAAGCAATTTTCCAGCACTGAGTTCTCTTTTTTGGTCATTATTACACATCAATCTGCCTCCAAAACGAGTGTTTGAAAAGCCCTCGGAAACCCCAGCCCAGCTGTCCATCTGCTGCAGGAAACCTTCTGTGTGACATCCTGCTGATCTCTATACAACTGTTACCAAGGGTGCCCCTAGAATCAGGACAGGTGGACTACCAAGTCCAAGGACTATGCTCCAAAGAGACATAGAGGATGTACGATACAATAAAAAAAAAAAAAACTACTATGCACCAGGCTTTACCTCCTGTGTAGCCCTTTCACTCTTAAGATCTCACTGAAGCCCCACAATAGCTTTGGGATATAAGTTTTTAGCAAACACATTCATTTTACAGAGGCTAAGTGACTTAGCCAGTGGGCTTGTCCATAATAGCACAGACCCAAGTGTGGCATGCCTTCCAAGTAGTGAGTGACAACTGAGGGAGGAAGAGCCATGGTAGGGAAGATGTGTGGAAGAGAAAGGAGAGGAGAGTGTAGTGATAGGCTTTAGAGATCAATCACTTCCAAGCTCAACCATCAAAAGATGAACAGACTTAGTTCCAAAGGGTAAACACTCAGCCTAAATCCAGTTTAAAGGGGACTACGGCTGGGCATGATGGAGCGTATGTGTAATCCCAGTACTTGGGAGGATTTCAGGTTCGTGTCCAGCCTCAGCAATTTAGTGAGGCCCTCAGGTAAGACCCAGTTTCAAGATTAAAAAAATAAAAAGGGCTGGGAGGGGGATGGGTGCAGCTCAGAGGTGAAGTGTCCCTGGGTTCAATCTCCAGTACCAAGAAAATAGGTGATAGACAGACAGACAGACAGACAGACAGACATAGATAGATGATAGGACTATGCTCTAAAACTGGTTCTCAAAGTAGGGCCCCAGGACCGGTACCATCTTCACTTGAAAACTTATTGGAAATGCAAAGTCTCAGACCCCATGTGAGACCTACTAAAAGAGAACCTCTGGCAGGTGCAGCGCTGTTGTACCGAGCCCTTGAGACCACCCTGATGCCACGATTGAGCACTGCCCTGGTGTTGTGCATCCACAGCTCCATCCCTTTCCTGCTCCATCCCTTTCCTCAGGGAAACAAACAACTTGGTCACTGAGGGAAAGGAAGTGGAGCTACCAATTATGAAGTTGGGACATGAACTGGTGACATCAGCTCTGACTTTCTGTACCTAGGGTAACAAGCACCATAAATGCTGAACTGGCCTCAGGACAGCAGACACACACATATCTCCTGCTGCCCTCTGCAGTCAAGATCACCCCAGAAAAATGTTAGTTCTCTAGGCAGAAAAATGTATATTTTATATACAATATTAGATTGAGAACAGAGCATCCTATAAATAATATTTGGTATGCAAAGCTATGCAAAGGTAAGCTTCCATGAGTAAGAACTGGGATTCTAAGTTTCTCAGAGAAGAAATCATAAATGAAAATACACACAACACTGTAAATCAATTTACCACCCCGCTGTTTTAATAATAATGACAGTAGGCAGTTACTGAAGACCTTCAATGTACCTAGTGTGGTAAGTGTGTGTGATTTCATTTTACCCTTCTACGACTCCATGGTGCACAACTACTCTTGTCCCCATTTTACTCATGAAGCTTCAGTGGATCACATGGCAAGGAGGTGCACTGCTGGGAAACAAGCCAGGTCTGTCTGTTCTTATCCCCAAATAGGACCTTTATCATTTTCACATACATTCTATTTCAATCTATTCAACTTTATTCATGTTACTGAAGGGGTTTGTTTTGTTTTGGTTTGGTTTGGTATTTTTGCGGGCCTGGGGATGGAACCCAGGGCCATTCTACCTCTGAGCTACACCCCCTGCTCTATTTTTTTTTTTTAATTCTTTACTTTGAAACAGGGTCTCACTAAGTTGCAGAGCCTCACTAAGTAGCTGAGGCTGTCCGTGAACCGCGATCCTCCGGTCTCAGCCTCCCGAATGCTGGGATCACAAGCTGTGCCACCACACCCGTTTTAAGCATTGTGTTTTTCACGTGTTCCCAGCTGTCCTGCCACTGTCAATGCCCTGCGCCGTTCAAAAAGTCCTCAACCACTCCATTTACTCCAGATCCTTCAGAATGGGCCCTCGAATTAGAATAACCCACACGAAGGATCCCATGCCAACAGAGGTGTACAAAACCTGGATCAAAGGCAAGAATCAATTACATTCCCACCATGCTTGGGCATCATGCCCAGGGATGCGTCCATGACCACCTGGACCAAAGGCCACCTCCCTGCACAGAGGTCCACAGCATGCCACACGCCACCAATGTACTCCACTGAGCTGTGAGCACTGAGGGCGAGAGCTTTCCTCATCACCCTCTGTGCATCCCCAGAGCACCCACCGCCTGGCCAGCTCCTAGTGGGTAGATCATTGCACACAAACTTATTTACTTACTTACTTGTACTGTGGATTGAACCCAGGGTATTCCACCTCTGAGCTTCACCCCCAGCTCTATTTAGTTTTTTATTCTGAAACAGGGTCTCACTAAGTTGCAGAGGGCTTCATTGAGTTGCTGAGGCTGGCTGCAAACGTAAATCCTCCTCTCTCAGCCTTCCAAGTACTAGGATTGCAGGCATGTGTCATCACATCTGGCTGTAGATATTATTCTTTAAAATGATGAATGTGAAGTACAATTTATGTGTAAAAAAAGAAAACATAGAAAAAATATTTGGGAGCCAGGCATGGTGGCACACCCTTGCAATCCCAGTACTTGAGAGGCTCAGACAGGAGGATCCGGGTCCACGGCCAGACTCAGCTACTTAGTGAGGCCCTCCACAACTTAGTAAGACCTGTTTCAAAATAAAGAATAAAAAATAGAGCTGTAGGTATAGCTTGGAGGTAGAATGCCTTTGGGTTTAATCTCCAGGGCGCGCGCGCGCGCGCGCGCACACACACACACACACACACACACACACACACAGTCTCAGAAGACAAACTACCTACTGGAAAAGTATATGTGCAAGGCACATAGCTGACAACGGACTTGAATCTAGACTATACCAAGAAAGCTCAAAGCTCAACAGAAAAATAAATGATCCAGTTAAAAAATGGGCAGAGGACGTGTATAGACATCTCACCAAAGAGGACATATGGATGGTAAATAAGCACATGAAAAGATGTGCAACATTATTAGCCGTGAGGGAACCACGAGTTAAAACCACAGTAAGATTAAACACCAATCTAAAAAGTGACAGCACCAAAGGCTGGCGAGGATGCAGAGAAACCAGAGCTCTCCTACGCTGCTGACAGAAATGATATATCACACAGCCACTCTGGAAAATAGACTGGCAAAACTATTTAAAACCAAACATACGCCGGGCGTGGTGGCGCACGCCTGTAATCCCCGCGCTTGGGAGGCAGAGACAGGAGGATCTCGCAGGTTCGAAGCCAGGCGCGTGTGCTGGCTTAGGAGACCCTGTTTCCAAATAAAAATACAAAATAGGTGTCTGGGAGTGTAGCCCGGAGGTAGAAGGGCTTCCAGGAACCCCAGTACCACAAAAAATAAATAAATAAATAAATAAATAAATAAATAAATAAAACCAAACATACATTTGCCATGTTATCCAACCATCATACTTCTGAGCTCTTAACCCTGAGAAATGAAAGCTTATGTCCACATAAAAACCTGTACATTAATGCTCATAGCAACTTTATGTGTAGTAGTCAAAAAGTGGAAATAACCCATGTGTCCTTCAACAGATGAATGGTTAAATCACAGTACATCTATACCATGGAATACTATTCAGCAATAAAAAGGAACAAGCCACTGACAGAAGCAAAAATTTAGACAGACCTCAAGGACATCAGGCAGCGCGAAAAGCCAATCTCTAAAGGTCGCACACTGCATTTGTTTTATGTAGCACCATCAAGGTGACCAAATCACAGAGAGTGTGAACAGATGAGGAGTGACTGGCATCCAGGGAGGAAAATGTAAACCTATAAACAGGTGGCACAAAGAAGATGCTTGAGGTGATGAATTAATTTTATCTTGATTGTGGTGGTGGTCACACAAATCTACACATGTGAAAAATGCATAAAAATACACACACAAATAGGTGAATATAAAACTCGTGAGATCTGAGTACTCCATGGATTGTACAAACGTCAAGGTCCTGTTTTGCTATTGTACTATGGTTGTGTAAGTTGTTAATGGGGGAAAATAGGTGAAGTGTACACAGGATCTCTCTGCTATTTCCTCTGAAGCTATGATCACTTCAAAATGAAAAGTTTTTTTTAAAAAAAAAAACCTACAGACATTTTACTTACGAACAAAATGACAAAATGAAAAAGAAAAAGAGGGATACAACTGTGATACTGGCTAGCAAGAGAACCACCACAGATTTAAACACACACTGTAGGATGACTGTTTTCTCAAAAGTTTAATCCAGTTGAGTGTCTTGTAATCTCAGTGCTTGAGAGGCTGAGACAGGAGGATCTCAGGTTTAAGACCAGCTTTGACAACTTAGTGAGGCCCTCAGCAACTTAGTGAGATCTCGTTTAAAAATAAAAAATAAAATAGGGCTGGGGATATTGCTTAGAGGTAGAAAGTCCCTGGGTTCAATCCCCAACATAAAAAATAAAATAAAATGAATGAATGAATCAGTAAATAAAAAAATAAAAAATAAACAGGGCTAGGGGTATAGCTCAGAGGTAGAATGCCCCTGTATTCAACACCTAATACTATGGGGTTGGGGTTAGAGATGGAACACTTTACTCCTAAAAAAGTGGCTCAAGTGTAAGCCCCTTTTGGAGCCCAGCAGTTCTCCCCTGAGCTTCTGAAGCGAATGTACCCTCGGGCTTCACAAGGCCTGGCCTCCAGGGTGGAGCCAGGGGGCTCGCTGGTGACAGAAGAACTTAGTTTGTGCCAACACATGAGCAGAAGTGGCTCCCTTCCAGCAAAAGTAGTGTTCTAACCTACCCAGGATGGCTAAGATTTACATGGTGCCTCTCCTCCAAGACAAAACAAAGTCAAACCATCAAAATGAAAACAAAACAAAACTAAAAAAAATCACTAGGCAAACAAACAAAAAGAAACCCTCAACAACCTCAGACAGTAATTTGCAACAAACCTTGTAATCAAATATGTCTTCCTGCTTGACCTCCACACCACCTCTTGCTTTTCAAGGATTCCATTACCTACTGAATTCTGGGTCATAATTATTCAAAACACTGCGGGATTTCCTCACCTGAGCTTCCATGTGCATTTAAAATGCAGATGGCCACACACCAAAAAGAAGTGTTAATGTAGGGGAAATTCTGCATATGAGAAATATTAACAGATTTTTAAAAATTTAAATCAAATTTTTATAATTTTCACTATATCATGTTAATTTTTTTAAAGTCTCACATTATGTAGTGTTTTATCATTTTCAAAGCACTTCCACAAATGACTACCAAGAAACGCAGCACTGTACCTAGAGGCTAGACTTTGCAACGGAACTCTGATCAGACAGACAGCTGTCTCATTTCAATTAGTTGGGTCTTTGTTCCTGCAGGCCCAGGGTCCACATATCTCCACAGGGGCATACATCAGAAAAACCTCAGCTCTACCCACCCAGGCTCCGGACTAACTGGCCAAGGGCAGACACTCTCAAGTCTAATCAGCAGGTTGCCTTCCCATAAAAAATCACTCACATTTTTACATTCACGTGCTTTTCTTAAGGACAGCACTTTAAAAATCTCATTTAAACTCAAAGTCCTCCATTAGCTTCCCTGAAAGGATGTACTTTTAAACGCTTTGATCTCCACATGCCCTTCAGTACATTAATATTCTTTACCCTCCGCCATCTGCACAGAACCCACAAGACCCAGACTTTTAAAAAGAAGGGAAGGGAGAGGGAAGTTACAGAGACGGCACTTTTACTCCCTCCTGTCCACCCGAAGCTTTACAATTTGTTTTTTTTAAATGTATCACATAAAAGTAAAAGTAGCTGGGCACACTCCTGTAATCCCAGTACTTGGGAGGCTGAGACAGGAGGATAGAAGGTTCTGGGCTAGCTTTAGCAATCTAGTAAGACCCTGTTTAAAAATCAAAACTAAGAAGGGCTAGGGGTGTAACTTGGAGGCAGAATGCCCCTAGGTTCAATACGCGGTTGCCTTCCCGCCCCCCACCCCTATACACAAAGTACTCCCACTCAGAAACTAAAGCGCACTCCCTTCCCCCCTAGCTACCAAGCACTGGACCCGGTGGAGAAGAGGTTCTCTCTCTTCTCTATCCTACTCTATTTCATGCTGGTCAAATCAGCACTTTCTTCCAAAACAATGTAGAGTGTATTTAAGTATCGGTCCCATATTATTTTCATAGAGAGTATTGATAGCACATAGATACCCTGTAATGTTCAGGGCACAGTTTAAGAAATTTTTCATTCCTCTAGATTTTTCAAGAACTTGAAATTCAAAGAGATCCCGAGCCATGAATCTGGGTCTGAGTCCAGCTGCAGCTGCCCGGGTCCAGGGGTGGTAGGCGGCCAGGGGAAATCTTAGCCAGTTTGGCAGGGACCCACAGCCCGTTTTGGAAGCTGAGAGCCATGATTGTTCAGTATTTCAAGCCCTGACTTTTCTTTACCCGAAAAGGAAAGACATTTTGTGGAATTGTAGCTATTCTGGTTTTATTCGCTGGTGATGAGCGAGTTGCACACGGTTTCGGGTAGTCAAAAGCATCTTTGAAGCCTCACAAATGGTTCTCATGACTTCCGACCCCCAGCACCAGCAAGGACTTTGAGAAAGTCAAAAACTCGATCCTCATATGCCATGCTTCGGGGGAAGGAAACGGGCAGCCGCGCCACGGTGCAGTCAAAGGACCCCGGGAGTCGGTGCAGCGCCTCCCAGGAGCCTCACGGGAGGCGGGCTCCTCCGCCGAGGCCCCCGGTCCCGCGGTCCACACACCACTCTGCTCTTCGGAGGCTAAACCCACACGGATGGCAGAAGCCTTCTCACAAACGCAGGACGGCGAGTCTCCGCAGTCACCCATCAGGAACGAAGAGTGGGCGAGGCGAGACCCGGGGTGCACAGCCTGGGGTCCACGGGCAAACTTGCAAAGGGTATCTGAGCTGGGCGCCGTGGGCGAGGCGGGGAGCGGCGCCAGGCCTCCCCCTCGGCCTCCCCCCTCGGCCTCCCCCTCGGCCTCCCCCCTCGGCCTCCCTCCTCGGCCTCCCTCCCCGGCCTTCCCCCTCCAGCGCGGCAGCCGGGCTCAGCCCTCGCAGGGCTGCGGGGCTGTCAGGAGCCATCGTGCCAATCTCCCTCCTGCCACAACGTCACATTCAAGAAAGTCCTACTGGGAAAGTTTAACTCCCGCCCCCTTCCCCGAAACCAGATTCTCCCCGAGGCCGGGGAAGCTCGCGCAAACTTTGGGTTTGTCAAGAAACTTGTCCGGGGAGAACAAAGAAGGGGCGGCGCGGCCGGGGGGCGGCGGGCGGCGGGGCGCCTTTGTGTGCGGGGCGCGCGGACCCCCTCGCCCCCCGAGGGCCCTCCCCGGGCCCGCGAGCCCCCTCCCCCCCGGCCCCCCGGGCCCCCGCCCGACCCCGCCCGAGCGCCGCGCAGGCCGCTCACCTCTGGCCGCGCGCTCGCAGGGTCCCCGGCGCGACTTTGCCCTCCGCATGGGGCCGGCATGGCCAGCTCGGTCCGCCGGGGCTCGGCGGGCGGCGGCGCGGGAGGGAGGGCGCCGGGAGCCGCCCCGCCCCGCCCGCCAGGGTCCCGCCGCCGCTGGGCCCTAGAGCCCGCCGGCTCCGCCCGCCCGGCGCCCGCCCCCTGCCGGGCGCCGCGGTCAGACTCGCGGGGCAGCCGGTCCATGTGGTCGTCCTTCCCACCAGGACGCATTCTGTGCATGGATCTGTCCGCCAAGTCCAGGTTAGGCTCTGCATGCATATATATATATATATATATATATATATATATATATATATATATATAAATTTTTTTTTCCCTTCAGTGGAATTTTAGGTGGAAAAGGACCATGCCCTTCTCAGCAGTCCCCAGCCCCCCAGGGCATCCTTCCTGCACTGGGATTAGGCGACAAATAGCTAGTAGGTGCTCTGTTGAGAAGAACCCAAACAATCTGAAATACCAAATGTGTTCGCAGAACTGAACAGGAGGGTTGTAAGGATCAAGTAAAATAACACATGTGAAATGTTTAGCACAATTCTAATAAGTATTGAGCTTTTCCTTTCTTTTTTCTTTCCTTTTTTTTTTTTTTGTTTTTGTTTTTGGTACTGGGAGTGGTACCCAGGGGCTTTTCTACCTCCGGGCTACACTCCCAGACCTATTTTATATTTTATTTGGAACCAGGGTCTCACTAAGTAGCTGAGGCTGGCTGAGAACCTGTGCCATCCTCCTGTCTCAGCCTCCCAAGTGCTGGGATTACAAGCGTGTGCCACCACATCTGGCTCCTTTTTTTTTTTTTTTTCTTGTAGTACTAGGGATTGAACTCAGAGATGCTCTACTATATCCCTAGACCATTTATTTACTTGTTTTTCTGTTTTGTTTTGTTTTTGTTTAGAGACAGGTTTCACTAAATTGCCAAGGCTAACTTTGAATTTGCCACTTTGAATATCCTGTGGGCAAAAACCCCTGGGGCCGATTTTCTCCAGAGCAGAGGCAAAGAATGTGACTCTGGGGAAGTGTTTGATCCTGCCCCCACCTCTTAAATGAGGCTTATGAAGCAGCACTCCTCACCCACCCCATTATACTGCCTGCCCTCTGTAGCCCAGATCGGGGTGCCCCAACCTGCCCCAGAGCACTAGGAATGCCTGGCTGGCTTTCTGGGACAGCTCTGCTCCCCAGAGAGAAGA
Source organism: Muscardinus avellanarius (assembly GCF_963383645.1). NCBI lineage: Eukaryota > Metazoa > Chordata > Mammalia > Rodentia > Gliridae > Muscardinus > Muscardinus avellanarius. The sequence goes on from NC_137786.1 coordinate 158,040,418, forward strand.
CGGCAGCTAAAGTGCAGTTGCTGCCCACCAGGTAGCAGGGGAAGTCAGCAGGCACCCAGCCTCCTGTCTCGCCCTCCTCCACTCTGTTGACCTTTCTCACCAGGCCCTCAGGGATTCCTGCCTGGGTTGTAGCAGTTCTTTAGCTAATCCGCCTGTAGCTTTACCACACTAGTCCGTTCTGGTGGGTTTTGTGTCCTGATTCCAGTTTATTCTTCTGATTCCATAGATGGCCCTGCAGTAACTTCTGCTATGAAGATAGAGCCCAAATGCAACCATTTAACAATTATTTATCGAACACCTGCTCCAAGTCACCTACTCTAGTACTTCACAGCACACAGAAGAGGCAGGGCAGCAAACCAGCCCTTCAGGGATGTGTTATCTGTTCAAGAAGACAAGTTGTCAAACAAAAAATGGGAAAGCAACGGTGCAGGAGATCCCAACAAGAGATGCCTGGAAACAGTGCCAGAAGGATTAGCTCTCGGCAGGAGAAAGGAAAACCTAGGAAGGTGGAGTTCAGATGCAGCAGGAAGGGGAACTGCAGCACTGGGCAGGCAGAGGCTCAGCCCAGAGGGAGTAGACAAGGTCTGAGTGCATGGCAAGAAAATATAAATTGAGAGGAAAGTCTGTACCAGGAGCAATCACAAAATGTAGGCTCAAAAAGAATCTAAGATATTATCAATCAACTCTCTGAATTGGTGGATGAGAAAACTCAGACCTAGCTATCAAATGTCTTGTCCAATGTGACAGAACATATTTAGTAGCAAAGAGGCAGAGCAACTTCTACCTTGGTGTATTTTCTAGCACATATGATAAACCTTCAGTAGCAATTAAGAGTTGAGACTATTCCACAGGCAATGAAGATTCACTGATTCATCTTGTGTTTGTACTAATTTAATATAGATTGGAAAAGAGGTAATGAATATAAAAGAATGAAAGAAAGAAGCTAAGTAACATATTCTAATCCCCCCTACTAGGTACCAGCATCAACAGACAAACATGAGCTGAGTCTCAGCTCAGCCACTCACTATCCATGTGACCTTGGGCCAGCCACCTGACTTCTATAAACCTCAGTATTCTCTTGCAAAGTGATGAAAATAACACTAAGCCTCGCAGGATGGTTGTAAGGATTGAGTAAAATAACAAATGTGAAATGTTTAGCACAATTCTAATAAGTATTGAGCATTTCTTGCTTTTTCTTGCTTTTTCTTCCTGTAGTACTAGAGATTGAACTCAGAATGCTCTGCTACTGAGCTACATCCCCAGCCCATTTATTTACTTTTTTTTTTTTTTTTTTACAGACAGATCTCATTAAATTGCCAAGGCTGACTTTGAACTTGCCAGCCTCCTACCTCAGCCTCCTAAAAAACACTGGGATCTCAGGCATGGGCCACTGTGTCCTGCTGGTACACATTGTTTCAAGTAACCTTCCAGTGACCCCGTGAGATAAGGAGATAATCTAGGACAGTGGTAGGAAGCTATGACTTGTGTGGTTGGGATAAAGGAGATGGAAAGAAAGAGAAAGATAGTCTATCTTTGGAGATACCAAATACTATGAAGATAGATAGCAAATCTTTGAAGCAAAATTTCACTCTTTTCACTGACTAAATGGCTATCCTGGGGAAAAGAACAAAGATACCTAGCTGGCCAAGTCTGAGCTGAGTCATAGGGAAAAACGGGCCATTCTTGGGAAAATGGGGTCACTAGACCAACGATGCAGAAGCAGAGTTGAGAGGAGGAACTAGTTTGTGAAAGATGTTGAGTGACTTACTGTCTTCTGGGCCAGAAGTCAAGGAGAGAGAAATAAAGAAAAAGAGACCTGAAGCAGTGAATATCAGTTCACATGGAGAATACCCACAACTAAAAAATGGGGAGAGAGAAAAAAGAAGAATTTGAGAAAGAAAAAGAGCTAGGAAGTTCAAAAGCAGGGAAGCCAGAGGAAATTTAAGAAGTTGGTCCTCTGCCTGCTGCTACAGATCCCTAGACCTTCCATGAGGTGGTGGGCACAGCTTGTAGTCTCAAGGATGTTCTGATTCAATCAGGTGAGCCCTCTTCCTTCCCCAGTTCTCTTCCACTATTCTATCTATTGTGAGGGGCCATTACTCCCACCATTCTTTCTAGCTATGAATTAAAAAGACATTTTCAGAATAAAATATCCAAGCTCTTGCATCTACAACAGCAGAGCTTCTTGTGATAAAGGTAAAGGATGATGGATGATAGAGGCTAAAAGAAAGCATTATGGGAGCATAGAAGAGGGAGTGGTTTTACACAGAGGAAGAAGGGCAGGTTCCAAGAGAAGGAGAATATTTCTAGTAAGTGTATAGACACAAGGAAGAAAAGCACACATTGCTGTGCTTCTCAACACTTTTCCTTTAGCTTTTTCTTTGCATAACCACAAAATGATCACATCAACACCAGGCCCATTGGATAAACTCCTGTATAGTGGTTCCCCTCATCTGCAGTTTCCCTTCCTGTGATTTCAGTTAGCCTGGTCTATTGCCATCCACAAATATTAAATGGAAAGTTCCAGGAATAAAAAAAAATCCTAAACTTTAAGTTGTGTACTCTTCTTAATAGTGTAGTAAAATTGTGAGCTGCCCAACTTTGTTCCACTTGGGACCTGAGTCATCCCTTTGTCAAGTGTATCCACACCATATACAACATCCTCCGATTAGGTATAAGAGATTTTTAAACAAAGATAGAACCAACATTCACATAACTTTGATTACAGTATATTGTAATAGTTCTATTTTATTGTTGGTTATTATTGTTTATCTTTCACTGTACCTCATTTATAAATTAAACTTGTATGTATGTATGTATGTATGTATGTATAGGGGAAAAGTATGTATAAGGCTCAATACTGTCAGTGGTTTCAGGCATCCACTGGCAATCTTGAAACATAAATCTCTTGGAAGAGGGAGAATTACTATACTATCTCCAGGCAAAAAGATTTTTTTTCAGTTCTGTGTTTTATAAAGACAATAGTTAGTGTACCCTCTATTCCACCCCCACTTGTTTCCAAATATAAAATCAGATTATTAAATAATCTTCTTCCTATAGCCCATGCCTGCTCTGGAGAGTCTAAAACATGCCCTCCCACATCTTGCAAACTGTTGGCGGGGGGCACAGTTCAAAGGATACTAGGAGTGGGTGTGTGTCACTGTGAAGAGGGAGAGGCGCGGGATGAAGGGTGAGAGAGAAGACACACAAGGCAAGATACCTCTGTAGTTCTGGAAATATTAGATGCCTGTGGATGAGGAAAGAGCTCCTGGGGAGGGTTGTTATATAACAGAAAGAATCATTTGGAAATTCTGCTCCCTTTGGAATTTACCCAAGGACTCTGTGTCAATTATGAAAAATATTTCCCAACAAATATTTATTAGGTACCTACTAAGAGCCAGGCTCTGCACTACCCACCCTACACAGAGGGCTTGGCTTACTGCATAAGTTATGGATCTGAGGCTTGCCTGTCTGGATGCTTTTAGTTTCACACCCATTGTGACATGCCAGTTTCTGCTTGTCTCATGGCTCTCTCCTGTGAGTTTTACTACCTAATATGCATTCAACACAAAATTTGATCCATGTAAATGCAAGAAAGAGAGTGCAGATATGATTATATGCAGAGAAAATGCATAACCAAACAGGCAAGTTGGAAATTAGAGGTAATAGCCCTAAATAGACTTGGGGTCAGATCCTGAATGAGACAGAGTAACTGTGAATATAAAAGGCCTGACATACAGCAAATATTCAATAAAGGATAATTATTCTGATTATTTGTTATTACTACAGAAACCTTAGGAGTACTGAAAGCTTATCATACTTTTTGTTTTGATTGGTTGGTTAACTAAGGTTTTCTCAACTTAGGGCAACGTATCAACACTGCTGATGTTGAAGCTGATCGTTTTTCGGTGCGAGGGATTGGTCTGTGCTTTGCAGAATAACCTCTACCCACTAGATGCCAGTAGCAACCACCTCCTTGACCCCCAGTTATGAAAACAATAAAAGGCTCCAGACATTGCTAAATGTCCCCTTGGGGCTTAAATTGCCCTGGCTGAGGATTACTGAGTTGGTTGATTAATTGATGCTGCCCAGGAAAAAGAGACCCCGAGAGTCTAACCATATTGATCATCCCATCGAGTTGTGGGTGAGTCCAATTGTGCACTAACGGGAGGCCGTCTCTGTGTTGTTCACCCTGTAATACATCACACGACGGTAATTGCTCCCTTGTTCTCTTTCTGTGAACAAAAACCGAATCGTGTTTTGCTCTTTTATTTCCAGTGATGGTGTGGACACATGTTTTTGTTTCTAAAACTGGAAGCATACTGAGTTTCTAAAACAACAGCAATGTAAAGCCATTATTTAAAATGAGGATTTTCACGACGAAGGGAAGACAACTTAGAACATTCATACTGGGGCATCACAATGGGTTGTAATCTGCACTTTGCACAGAATGCTTGGGTATTTTATCTTGAAATGTCTCTTTGGTTCATAGCTAGAAAGAATGGTGGGAGTAATGGCCCCTCACAACTCATACAGCAACTCTAACTCTTCTTCCAGAATATGCATGGCAGGCCAGCAGCTCTTCTACTTACAAGCCAAGATAGTTAAGTGGAGAAATACCCACCATTCCTCACAGCTCCAGGCACTGGGGATGGTTCAATTCAGGAGACAAATTCATTTTACAACATAAACTTAGAGTAAGAGAGAGAGTAAAACTCTACCTTTAATGTTCTATAAAATTATCCATACAGAAATCAGGAAGTACTTAAATTATGCATCTGTGATAAAGCCAGTATCATGCTAAGGGGAAGAGTCTTCAGAAAAATTCAAGGTTGAGAGAAGACTAATTAGAAATATCTAGGAAAAAATTATTTCTGGGAAAGTCCTAAACAGATGAACTGAAAGCACAGTAGAGTTTGGAAGAAGGAGGAACAATGTAAGAGCCTATTCATTTTATCATGCATTAAGAGATATTGTTGACAACATCGATAAGCCAGGTACCCTGCTAGTTTCTGAATGCTCTGCAAACATGTTTTACTCTTTTGTCTTATTAAAATATATACAAACAAACCTATGACTGTAAGTTGGGCTACGTGTGATGAAGAAAAGGAGAAGCCTAGAATAACCAATGGACTGGTAATTTGGGAGAAGGTGGTTGCTTAGAGGGAATAAGAGGAAGCCTTCCAGGAAGGTGATATTTAAGTGGAGACCTACAGGACAAGAAGGTTGAACCCCGAGAAGAATGGAGGAGAGCGCACCAGCCAGGCCGAGCAGTGTGTGCAGAGATTTTGGAGCAGCCGAGGCCTCCACAAGTCCAGAGAACTTGAAGGTGGCAAAGGAAGTGCAGCTCCTGCAGGTGACCTGTGCTGAGCAGCCCAGTTGGCGATCTCTCTAGAGGTGTCCACTGAGTCCTGTTTAAAACAGGGGAAGACCCATAATCCTCCATGCTGTCAAAGCAGTGGTTCCTCGGCTTCAGTGTCATGGAATCATGTGAAGAGCTTGTTAAAGCTCACACTGCTGAGCCCCACCCCGGGTTTCTGGCTCAGGAGGTCTGGGTGGGGCCCAATAATTTGATTTCTAACAAGTTCCCAGATGCTGCTGATGCTGCTTGTCTGAGATTAAACTCTGAGAACCACTGGTTGGGACATACGGAGACTCACTTCTTTGTTTTCTTTTTTTTTTTTTTTTGTGGTATGAGGGTGGAACCACAGCCCTATTTTATAATTAATAAATTATAAAATTTGGAACAGTCTCACTAAGTTGCTGAGACCCTCACTAAGTAGCTGAGGCTGGCTTGGAACCAGTCCGATCCTCCTGTTTCAGTCCCCCACGCACTGGGATTACAAGCATGCGCCGCCACACCTGGCCATGGAGACTCATTTCTATGCACCAGAATACCAACCAAAATGAAAAACCAGGCAAGAGATATTGAAGGAACAAAATGATCAAGATCCACTTTCTTAGAGGAAGAACAATGGAGCAATGAATGCCCACAACCCCACAACATCAGAACCTGATAAAACAGAAATTCAGAGATTTCTAGAAGATCAAATCAGGAAAATAACTATAGAAATAATAGAGGTGCTTCGAAAAGAACTCAGAGAGAGCCAAAAAGAGATAAAGGATGCAATTAATGAAGTAAAGGCCTCAATTCAAAGCACAAACAACCGATTAGAACACATGGAGAACAGAATCTCGCTCTTAGAAGATGAGCAATCCAAAAATGAACGCATAGTTTCTAATCTAGAAAAAAATATCCAACAGCAGGAATCTGACATTGAAGAAATATGGGCCCATTTTAAGAGAGCTAACCTAAGAATAATTAGAATAGAGGAGGGAAAAGAAGGTGAAACCAAACGGATCAACACTCTCTTCAAGGAAATAATAGCAGAAAATTTTCCAAACATAGAGCAAGAGGTCGATACACAGGTCCAGGAAACTTATAGAACTCCCTTTAGACAGGATCGGAGAAGAGGATCCCCACGCCACATAATTGTCAAAATGACCAATGTGGAAGCCAAGCAGAGAATCTTAAAGGCAACAAAAACAAAGGGCCAAGTGACATTCAGAGGCAAACCAATTAGAATCACTCCAGACTTCCCAAACCAAGTCATGAGAACCAGAAGGGCTTGGAGTAACATATTCCAAACTCTGAAAGAAAACAACTTCCAGCCAAAAATGTCCTACCCAGCAAAACGTTCTATCAAATTAGATGGAGAAATAAGAAGCTTCCATGACAAACAGAAACTGAAGGAATTTATGTCTTCAAAACCAGCACTAGAGAAAATACTCAAAGAGATTAACTACAAAGAAGAAATAGGTAACACACACCAGAACCAGAGAAACAAGATTTTCCATCCAACAGACAACTAAGATTAGTTATCTGTGGAGATTCATTACTTATGTTAGTCTTTTACCTATCTCTAAATTGTATTGTTTGCTTTTATTGTTGTTAATTTTTAGGAATTCTAGTTGGAATATTAATATACCTTCAGATATAGCATTTGGAAATATTTTATCCCATTCAATCAATAACTTTTAACTCTGTTTACATTGTCTTTGGATATACAATTTTTTTTTTTATTTTTTAGGGAGTTTGTATACTCTTCTGTTGCCTGTGCCATTGAAGTCATATCCAAGAAACCACTGCCAATTTCAATACTGTGAGGTTTTATGACCCAGATTTTCTTCTAAAAGTTTATAGTCTTAAGATTTATATTGGACTTCCGGGAAGATGGCGACCGAGAAAAGCGGGGCTTAAGAGTCCCGCTAACAACCAATCTCCATTACCACAAAAAGAGCGCCTTTCATAGCCAGAAAACACCATCACCAGAAAAACAAAAAAAACCACCAGGCTCCAGAGAGAAAGCGGACTGAGAACAGAGCTCAGGGCCACAGAGGAGACACACGAGCCCGAGGACGCGGCAGCAGCGCCATACTGCCGGCGGCAGCGGCGAACTCAACGGACAGCTACAGCAAGCCAGGTGAGCCGCTGCGGAACAGCCAGGCGGGATCTTTTGGCGCAGACAGCATTTAAAGCTCCCAGTGGCTGAGCTCAGCACACGCTGCAGGGATTCAGAGTGGAAATCAAAACCAGAGAAGAAAAAATACGCCAGCCTCATGGCCTAGGGCGTGGCAGAGGCGCCATATTGCCACCGGCGGTGGCAGCAGCAGTGAATTCACCGAGTCCAGTACAGCTACATCTGCGTACTCAAGAACAGTGAGTCAAATTGCGGGCCACAGAGGAGAAATCGCAGTATTGGGCCTCCTGGGACTTGACCCAGTGAGGGAGTGGTGGTGGCAGAAATATCACACCATAGGAGAACGTGCAATCTGGCACCCCCCATAGTTTAAAGCAGCCTCTATCGACTCCCTGGGTCGGAGGCTCTGTGATACAACCCAGTAAAGGAGTAGTGGGGTCTGAGATACTACTTACTCGAGATCCAGAACACCTTAAGTGAAATCATAGTGACCCAAGGGAAGAACCCAGAGAAGGCACAAACCTCCGAAATCATGGGAAAGAGGAATAACACTGGAGTAATGAATGTGCACAACCCCACAACATCAGAACCTGATAAAACAGAAAATCAGAGATTTCTAGAAGATCAAATCAGGAAAATAACTATAGAAATAATAGAGGTGCTTCAAAAAGAACTCAGAGAGAGCCAAAAAGAGATAAAGGATGCAATTAATGAAGTAAAGGCCTCAATTCAAAGCACAAACAACCGATTAGACCACATGGAGAACAGAATCTCGCTCTTGGAAGATGAGCAATCCAAAAATGAATGCATAGTTTCTAATCTAGAAAAAAATATCCAACAGTACTGGGATTTCTCCTCTGTGGCCCGCAATTTGACTCACTGTTCTTGAGTACGCAGATGTAGCTGTACTGGCCTCGCTGAATTCGGTGCTGCTGCCGCCGGTGGCAATATGGCGCCGCTGCTACGCCCTCGGCTGTGGGACTGGCGCTTTTCTTCTTGGTTTTGATTTCTACTCTGAATCCCTGCAGCGTGTGCTGAGCTCGGCCACTGGGAGCTTTAGATGCCCTCTGCGCGGAGAAATCCCGCCTGGCTGTTCCGCAGTGGCTCACCTCGGCTTGCTGTAGCCGTCCCGTGAATTCGCCGGTGCCGCCGGCAGTATGGCGCTGCTGCAGCGTCCTCAGGCGCGAGGCCGGTGTATCTCCTCTGTGGCTCTGTTCTCAGTCTGCTTTCTCTCTGGAGCCTGGTGATTTTTTGTTTCACTGGTGATGGTGTTTTCTGGCTATGAAAGGCGCTGATTTTGTGGTAATGGAGATTTGTTGTTAGCGGGGCTCTTAAGCCCCGCTTTTCTCGGTCGCCATCTTCCCGGAAGTCCTCTCATTTTTAATTTTTGATAAATTGCTATAATACTAGATGTCAACCACTAAGCCAAGCATGGGAAGGAGGGATGAGGAGGGAATGGGGTGGGGATCAGGTGGGGGCTGACTGGGAGATGTGTGCATGTATGTCTACAAAAGTTTGTATCCCACTATGATGTATGAATACAGTGCACCAATAAAAAATTTTTAAAAAAGATCCACTTTCTTGTCACAAGCTATGCATGGAGTTTCTCCTCTGTGCCGGGTAAATTTATAGGCTACTTCATCTCATCAGTATATCACCCCAGCAAGGTAGGTATCACTACCCAAGTTTTATACATGAGGAAAGGAGACTAGGTGAGGTTGTATGAATTACCTAAGATCAAAAGGATAGTAAGCAATAGAACTAGGACTCAAGCATGTTTGTGCAGAACTCTCGCGTAGGATTGTACTCTTGACATGATTTTATATTGCTCCAACCACCCACCCCCACACACACATACTAGCTTACTTGTCCGGGAGAGATGCTCCCTGACTTCCAGGCCTTACTGCCTATCACAAAGCACTCAAAGCCAGACCCCAGTGTAGTGACTAATGGATACAGGCAATTTTTACAGGGTACTAAGGGCTGTTGGAACCTGAACTTATAATTAAGTTCTTCCCTTTCCAATCGGGAAGGAGTGAGATTTCTCAAGCCCCTACAGAAGCATTATGCTATACATACACTCTTTCTAAACCACTAGGAGCCGTTTCCTCTCTATGGAAGGCAATTTCGTATTTGAAAGCACAGGCTTAGCAGTCAGAAGGGCCTGGGATTAACTCTTCGCTTGCCACTTATTAGTTACATGATGGTGGCTAAAATACCTAACCTATCTAAAGCTTAGTTTTTCTTCTTTTCATAAATATTGGTTATAATGCTACCCACCTCCAGGAGTTGTGAGAAACTCATCAATCATATGTAAAACACTTAGTTTGATATTTAGTACACAGAACATGTTCCATAACTATTAGCTATTGTGCTTAACTTGTTAGAAATCATCTTATTGAAAATTGTCATTTTATAAGAGTTGTTTATTTGTTTGTTTTTGTGGTAGGGATTGAACATAGGGTGTTCTACCTCTGACTACACCCCAGCCCTTTTTATGTTTTGAAACAGGGTCTCACTAAGTTGCTGGGGGTCTTGCTAACTTGCTGAGTCTGGCCTCAAGCCTGCAATCTTCCAGTCTCTGCCTCCTAAATACGGGATTACAAGTGTGCACTACTGTGCCTTATAAATAATTTTTGCAATATTTTTTACTTTTCTTGGATTTTGCATAGCTACAAGAAATGAGTGATAGGCATATCAAGTTGAACTCCTTATCCATCCACCCCACAAATAAGACTATCTCAAGATACCCTAAGACAAAATGGGGGGAAATGGGCTAGGTTAGGCATTTGGGGGTAAGCTAATAAATAGTTAAATGGTAATAAATTCATAAACTTATATAGACTTGGGCAGAGGGTTGAGACTAAGTATTAGACAAGCTCTATGTGACAGCAAGTGCTCAGTGCTCAGCCAAATCTTAAGAGAAACATTCCTCAAATGGAAGGCACGCAAAAGATATGGTATAGGATGGAGTGAATGGAGCAATCAGAGCACGCCTACCTGCAGAAGACAGAGACATAATGTAGAGTGCCCAGCTCCAGAAACTCCAACAGCTTTGAAAAGGGAGGAACAGATTAATTCTATATTTGCTTCATGACACCCTAGCACAGTGTCTTACAAACAATAGGGTTGGGAACCTACTATGAGTCATTCAATCAAATTAACATTACCAGTATCATAAATAAAATAGAACATAATAGAAATTACCAGTTATAGCCTATCTAAGAAAGGTAATTGCTATTTCATCAGGCTTCTGCTGAGTTAGATTTAATATTTTTATGTGTGGGTCTGGTTGGTATAGGTTTAGAATGTCCCCCCAAAAATTCATCTGTTGAAAGCATGTCCCCCAATGCAGGAAGGTTCAGAGGTAGGACGTGACTAGAGAAGGTGGGTAACTGGGATGTGATCTTGGGAACCATATATGTCCCAGGTCCCCTCCTCTCACACTCTCTCCTTCTGGCTGCTGTGGTGTTAGAGGGGCATCCCTCCACCATGCCTTGCCACCACATTTTCTGCCTTGGAGCCAGCCAACTATGGACTGAACCTCCAAAATTGTGAGCCCAAATAAACCTTTCCTTCTCTAAGTTGTGCTTACCAGGCATTTTGGTCACAGTGAAAGAAAAGCTAGCTTAAACAACATCCGAAGGTAAAACATACACTCATTTTGGTTCAAAGTAAAAAAAAAAAAGTTTGAAAGCTATAGAAGACAAAATATGATCAACTGGGTGAAAGAAACAAGAAGTCAGGTTTTAGCTCCTATGCACAAATCTTTATAATAATGATCCACTGTACAACAGTAGACAAGATTTTCTCTGGAAGCAAGACTCCCATACATAGAACACTCCCCCAAAAGATGTTCTAGAAAGGGTTGAATGACAACTCATTAAGGAAGGATGGCACTGGGTGTTCACTCTCATGAGGGCACTAAGATGCTCTAACTTTCCAAATAAAGTAGACCAAACCTGAATTTATGATTAAAGAGAAAATGGATAAGTCAAAATCTTAATATCCAGACTCAGAAGCCATGTAATCAATCCAAGAGAAGGGCTGATTCTGGGCTTACATATTAAACAAAAATGGGGTACACAGTAAACCCTTGAGTCTATAGGAAGAGTTAATTACTAGCACTAGCATCCTTTTTCTAATTGAGGCGATATAATAATAGACCCATCAGCAATCAAGTCTAATTGTTGTAGGCACCTAAATTGAGGCAGGTGAAGATTAGATATTTGGTAGCAAGGAACTGAGCTATGTTTTAGCACAACTACTAAAAGAGCAAGCTAAAACCAACACAAAAAGTTTGCCCAAGTGTTACTCCTGTACCTAGGGCTGCCAGATAAAAGATGACACCAGTTGGATTTGAATTTTATATTAATAGCAAAAAAATTAGTATAGTATGTCCCAGATATTCTAGGTAACATGTTTATACTAATAATAAATTCAAGTTCAATTGAACATCCTTTGTTTTCATTTACCAGGTCTGGCAAATACTTAGTAACCTATACTGGCTTCTGTTTTCAAAAGTGCTTTAGAAGCCGGGTGTGGTGGCCACGCTTGTAATCCCCACACTTGGGAGGCAGAGACAGGAGGACTGCGCAGGTTCACATAAGAGACCCTGTTTCCAAATATAAAAGTATACAAAATAGGTCTGGGAGTGTAGCCCGGAGGTAGAAGGGCTTCCAAGAACCCCAGTACCACCAAAACAAAACTAAACAAAAGTGCTTTAGAGAATCCCTCAGTCTCTCCTCTGGTAAACAGTGAAATTTCTGATGGTAGCAAGCAAACAATACTGATAGCAATAGTGGGAAAAGTGACATGCAAGTGGGTATGGTGTAACAGCTCTGTCCCACTGAAAACCACTGACCCAAACTTAAGGGCCTCTCAAGAATGGGACAAATGGACTCTTAAGGCATCAGGAACATGCACAGCATTTGAGGAAGTGCATAATGAAGTTACAGACCCACTCTATGGCGTTTCCATGCTAATCCACGCCTACGAGGGAGACGATTCAGCTTCACTGATCTGTGTTCCACTATCCAGCACTTGGTTGCTCCGTCTCTTGGAGCACGGAGGAGGCACTCATTACAGCTCACCAGCCATTATCAGGTGCACATGATGCTGTTCACACCCTATGCCCTCACTCTTACTGGTCACACTGTGAAGGATGAATCTCATCAAGGAAGTATGCCTGGCTTCCCCTTGACCTCCATGACTGAATCAGTTCCTCTTTTCTGGGGTACCATGCCCCCTGCATTCATCAGAATAACAAAAGCTGCAATCACTCAGGGAGAACTCACTATGTATGAAGCACATATATTAACTTGACCCCTCCCAGCAGCCCGATGCAGTGGGTACAGCCAAGTATCACTCAACAGTAGACATGCTCTGAGAGCTATCTTACTAGGTGATTTCATCATTGTGTGGGCATTATAAGGTATACACAAACCTAGATGGTAGAGCCTGCTGCATACCTATGCTATGTGCTCCTAGGCTATACACCTGCACAGCATGTTACTATACTCAATACCGTGGGCAACTGTGACACATGGTAAGTATTTGTGTATCTAAACATAAACATAAATGATGTATTGCTCTATGACTTTAGCTATAACATCACTCGGAGACAGGAATTTTCCGTTATTATCTTATGTGGCCATTATCTATCCACTGTATTTGTGTTTTTTGTGCAGCACAGGACTGTATTTGCATCCCTTTATCACAGAGAAACCCAAAGCCCACAGAGGTCACACAGAGTTAGTGTCCATTGGGCTGAAGGAGACAGAGTTCCACGTTGTAAATTTTTCTGCCTAGGGATCTTTTCTCCCAAGTGAGGTCACCAGTCTTCAAGGGAAGGACTGCATCTTATTTACCCTGTGTCCCTAAGCCTAGCCTGCAGTGTGGAGCTCATTGCAGGCGGTATTGCAAATGAGTCAGCCTCTGGTTTTGCAGTCAAATAGACCTATTTGCATCTTATAGTTCTGCCAAGAATCTGCTACTAAGAATCAAGAGTCTGAGATCTAGTGTCTTGCTCTGGAACTGAGGATGATGGTTAAGACTAGCAGTAGAGAAGAACAGGGCTTGATTCAAGCCCTGGCTCTCCTGCTTACCACATGTGACTTGAAAAATTATTTAACATGCCTAAGCTTCAGTTCTCCATCTGTAAAGGGAGCAGAATAATAGTACCTGCTTCACAAGGTTCTTTTGAAATATTGACATAGACATTCTTTTTTGGTGGTACTGGGGGTGGAACCCAGGGGCTTTTCTACCTCGGGGCTATGCTCCCAGACCTATTTTGTATTTTATTTGGAAACAGGGTCTCACTAAGTTGCTGAGAGCCTCACTAAGTAGCTGAGGCTGGCTTTGAAACTGTGCGATCCTCCTGTCTCAGCCTCCCAAGGGTGGGGATTACAAGCATGTGCCACCACGCCTGGCTTATTTGGAAACAGGGTCTAACTAGGTTGTTGAGATCCTCACTAAGTTGCCAAGACTGGCTTTGAACCTGTGATCCTCCTGTCTTAGCCTCCCAAATACTGGAATTAGGAGTGTCCACCACCACACCTGACAGGAGAAATTTATTTTAAAAGAATTATTCAAAGCTGAGCAAGATGCCTATACTCCCAATACTTGGGAAGCTGAGACAGGAAGACCACAGGTTTGAAGACAGTCTCAGCAACCTAGCAAGACCCGAGGCAACCTAGATCTGTTACAAAATAAAAAATAAAATAAAATAGGGCTGGGGGTATAGCCTGGGGGTAGAATGCCCTTAGGTTCAACCCTCAGTCCCCCCCCAAAATCCCCAGAATTATTCAAAGGAAAATTTAGTCTTTTTAGTATTTACACAACACTGAAACAGGTCCTAGGAAAGGGAAGAAATATGGATGAGAAGGCTGGGATGGAGGACTCCGGGCTCCCATGCTCAGCTCTGTAGGCTTTCCCTGCACAGTGTGGGCAGGAGTGGGGGCTGACCATCACTCGCTGTCTCCTCACTGAGCGGGGACACTGTTGGTTCCTCGTCCACCTAGAGAGGACCTGCTCCTACGTTGCTCCCTGGCCCTTACCCAGTCTTATGAACGCTGTGGCTTTGCACTTTGGTAGTGGGTTTCCTTTTTCCTTTTCTCGTCTTTCAGTGTCACCAGGTCAACAGAACAGGGGAGGAGGAACAGCCTGGATTTCGGGGACCTCAGCCATACTTGAACATGGTGACGAGCATAGTGAGAACACAAGAGTGAGAAGAACGGTGGTAGAATGAGAATAGTATTTGTTAAATGCGGGTTGTTGGGCACTGTTCTAAGTATTTTATTTTTTATTTTGGGATACTGGAGGTTGAACTCAGGACATTCTACCTCTGAGCTACACCGCCAGCTCTATGTTACTTTTTTTTTTTTTTTTTTTTTTCCTGAAACAGGGTTTTGCTCAGTTGCTGAGGCTGGCCTTGAATCTGAAATCCTTTTGTCTCAACCTCCTGAAGTACTGGGATTACCGACATGCGCCACAGTGCCAAGGGCTTCAGAGGCGCTTTTCCATTTGATCCTAATCACACTCCTATGAGAATGGGAGGTGGAGGTAGCAGGTGGTCACCTGAGATTAATTTATATAGGAGTCTGGCGGACCTAAAACTGCCTGCCACCATTCTTAGTCCACAGCAAATGCTCAGAGTCTGGAGTGTCCCTTTGAATCAGGGTTGGGGGTAGGGATAGCATTTAGAGTCAAATGGAATTTTTTTTTTCTTTTTCCTTTTTGTGGTACTGGGGATTGGACCCAGGGGCATTCTGCCCCTATTTTAGTTTTTTATTTTGAAACAGTGTCTCGCTAAATTACTAAGTGTCTCACTAAATTGCTGAGGCTGGCTTCGAACCTGCGATCCTCCTATCTCAGCCTCCCAAGTACTAGGATTAGAGGAGTACACCTCTGTGCCAGGCAGGAAAAAGAACAACAAAATCTTAATTTTTTTTTAAGAAGGAGAAAGGTTAAGCTCTCTGGCCAGCCAAAAGAGCAGCAGTAATGGACATGCCCCTAAGGTCAACCACCAGTACATGATAAGCCTTTAGGAAACAGAAACAAAGGAGCCCCGCATGTTTACAAAAGTCGGCTGTAAACCAGGCGGAGCTCTTCTCTGGCCCTCGCCTGCGCCTCCTTAGCTTCATTCCAGACCCGGCTCTACTCCCACACTTCCTTTCTCTGTTTTCTTAAGAACCTGAAATTTCCTTAAAATATTTACTGTTGCATGGGGACCTGAAAGCAGCTACTTGATCCGCTCTTCCCAATAGTTAAAAAAAAAAAAAAAAGAAAAACCTTCTCCAATGAGTTTACAAATAGTCCTGCTACCAGGTGGTCAGTAATCTTGCCAAAGACAGCTTGGAGGGTCCAAAGGTCTTAGGGAGAAGAGAATGTAGCAGAAATAGTATGTATACATATTTGACATTGAAATAACCGCACGTATGTGCGGCTGGGACGCATGTTCGTTTCTAGCCCCTCTGCTCTTTAAGGGGTACGCTCCAGCAGGCAGAGGCAGCAAGAGAGCAGAGCCATCCCTCAACATCTGTTTCCCCCATTTTGCCAGGGAACGTTCTTTTTTTTAATCCCCTTTTATAATTTGACCTGTTCCACTTTCTGGCAGAGGGCCCCAGGATGGCAAGCACTGCCTTTGCTGTCTGTATTCCAATGTAACATGGAAGAAGGAGAGAGCTAGAGGAGGGGAGGGGAGGACCGACCTGCGGAAACAGAGTCAGACGGGAGATGGGGAGACTGAGAGAGGGAGAGAAGGCAGAAACAGAAATGAAGAGCGTGGGGGAGAAGAGAGACAGGTAGAACACACGGCAGCAAGTCCAGTTAATGTGTCCACCCTGCATAAAACTGCTTTGAGGGGTGTGAGAGAAAGAAAACCAAACAGGACATATTCCAGAGTGAGCATCCAGTAGGAATGTGACCCAGAAACCATCATCGTAGTATCCTTGAAGCAATCAAGTCGGTTATTCACACAATCCTCAGACTTCCAGGGTCCTTAACAATGGGTGGGATGTCACTGTTTCTGCGGGGGTCACACTCACATTTAATATTAGGAGCGACTGGACACACACAGTCCTGTTTATTTCTAGTAGAAACGTCTTTTTGTCAAAGAAAATGCCCTTCCCTTTTCCTCTGTGTATGTGTGCATATTTTGTCATATAAAATTCCATATTGGCCGGGCGTGGTGGCGCACGCTTGTGATCCCCGCGCTTGGGAGGCAGAGACAGGAGGATTGCGCAGGTTCGAAGCCAGCTGCGTGCGCTGGCTTAGGAGACCCTGTTTCCAAATAAAAATGTAAAATAGGTCTGGGAGTGTAGCCCGGATGTAGAAGGGCTTCCAGGAACCCCAGTACCACCAAATAATAATAATAATAATAATAATAATAATAATAATAATAATAATAATAAATAAAATAAATAAATAAAATTCCATATTGCTTTCTTGGCTTTTTTCTTTTCTGATTTTATTGTTGTTGTGTTTTTGTTTTGGCCAAGATAGATAAACATATATCCCCTAGAATTTATTGTCATTTCCCCCCTTCCTGGTCCATTCTCTCTCCCAACTAGGATGCCCTGAAATAAAACTTCACCTTCTGAGCGAGATATAGTATCACTTTGCAAATTGATTTCAGGGGAGTGGTGATTCACTTCACACCCCATCTGTGTCTACCTGCCCTCCGCTGTGCCGCCAGACTCTGCCGGACATCTACTGCCCACCCCACACTATGCTTCTGTGACATGTGGCTTCCTGGAGAAGTCGGTCAGCAGCACCAGGAACCATGAAAGGTTCTGTGTTCTGGGGACTCTGCTTCAGTAAGGAAAGAGCAAGAATTAAGTGAATGAAGCCAAGAAGAATTTTCATGCTTTGGACCCCATTATGGAAAATTGGGGGGCATATTGGTTATTATTTTGGCAGTCTAAAAAAATAACATAAGCCAAATGTGGTGATACGTGCTGTAATCCCAGTACTGGGGTGGCTGAGACAGGAGGATCGCAGATTCAAAAACAGCTTCAGCTACTTAGTGAGGCCCTCAACAACTTAGAAAGACCCTATTTTGAAACAAAACAAAACAAAAAAGGAGTGGGGGTGTAACCCAGAGATAGAATGCCCCTGGGTTCAATCCCCAGTACTAAAAAATAAATGAATAAGGCCGGGCGTGGTGGCTCACGCTTGTAATCCCTGCGCTTAGGAGGCGGAGACAGGAGGATCGTGAAGGTTCGAAGTCAGCCGTGCTGGCTTAAGAGACCCTGTTTCCAAATAAAAAAGTATAAAAATAGGTCTGGAAGCATAGCCCGGAGTTAGACGGGCTTCCAGGAACCCCAGTACCACAAAAAAAGAGATTGAAACTAAAAATAAAATATATACAGCTTTAAACAGTTATCATTCATGCATGTGTTCAGCAAAAATGTCTTGCACAGCCATGTACTGTCAGGTCTTCTTGATACAGTCACCCCTCCATACCCATGGGAGATCGACTCTAGAACCATTGCCCATGATACCCAAATCCATGGATGCTCAAGTCCCTACTGCTAAATGGCATAGTATTTTCATATAACCTGTAGTATTTGCATATAACCTGTGCACATCTCCCATAGACTTTAAATAATCTCTAACTTATTTACAATAACTAGTACAATGTAAGTTTGATGTCAATAATTGCTATACTGTATTGATTAGGAAATAACAGAAAATACCTGCACATGTTTGGTATAGACGTGTGTGTGTGTGTGTGTGTGTGTGTGTGTGTGTGTGTATGTGTTGTGTGTATGTGACTGGGAATTGAACCACCCCGGGGTACTCTACCTCCCAGCTACATTCCTCGCTCTCTTTTTTATTAATTTATTTTGAAACAGGCTCTCGCTAAGCTGTTGACACTACCTTCAAACCTGTGATCCTCCTGTCTCAGCCTCCCAAGTACTGGGAGGTGTGTACCACATCCAGCCAGGTCTGATTTTAAAAAATATTTTCTACAATTAGATGAATCTATAAATGCAGAACTCACAGCAGATACAGCAGGCCAACTGAAAAAGCCCAACAACCGAATCTCCCTGGGAGGAGGGCAATTTGCATGTTCTCCCCAGGAGAAACCCAGATTGGCTCTAGAACCAGATTGGCTCTAGAACCAATCTCTAGATTGGCTCTAGAGATCACATGTTGAATCTAAGCCTCTAATTAGCCGTGTGATATTGGACAGATAATTTAACTTCTCAGATCCTCTGTTTTCTCCTCCATAAACTGAAAATAACTTCATCTGCTCACTGCTCGGTTCTGTGGGTAAAGTGAGCCAAAAGATCAATCACAGAAGAGACTAATTTGCCCAGATTTGGGGAACTGTAACAATGTTGAACTCTCCTTCGGTTGTTGTACTGGAGCCAGGAGGCTGGACCACACCCCTGTGGTAGGGCGAGGTTTCCTGGGAAGGGAATTGAATTTTCCACTGTCAATCATCCTGAGAAAAAGTTAAACTGGGGTGAAAATTCCCTCCCTGCAGAAGCTATGGATAGAGCCTGGGAGGAGCAAGGCAGGCCTGCTGGGTTTCCAAGAGTGGAGAGGTCAGGGGTGGATCAGGGTAGGGTGGACATTCGTGGCCATTTGAAGCCAGCTCAGAGTTGGGCAGGTAGCCAACACGACCACAGGCCCCGGGTGGCTCTGGGCTTATGTAGTAATCAGAAGGCTCTGGGCCCACTCTGTGGCTTCAGAGGACCCAGAAAAACAATGTCCCCAGAGACCTTCTATGTCTGAGCTATAGCCCCAACCCTTTTTACTGTTTTATGTTGAAACAGGGTCTAAGTTGCAGAGACTGGCCTTGAACCTGCGATCCTGCTGTCTTAGCCTCCCAAGTACTGGGATTACATGTACTTGCCACTATGCCTGGGGAAAGCCTTGACTTATTAGTAATATGGGCAGGTGAGTCATTGGAAATTGTTATATTTAGGGTGCCAATGTGGGTAGCACGATTTCAGTCCCATGCTTGTAAGCTGGGTATACTGTTTCCATGTGTAACATTCCTAGCAGAGTAGGGGCATGATAACTGTGGTTTCTTTTTCTTTATTCATTTCTAGATGGCAATTACAATAGTACATGTCTATAATTCCAGTACTGTAAGGCTGAGCCAGGAGGACCACAGCTTTGAGGCCAGCCTGAGCGACTTAGGGAGACTGCTTAAAATAAATAAATAAATAAATAAATAAATAAATAAATAAATAATAGGGCTGGGGGTATGGGTGTGTTGGTGCACACCTTGTAATCCCTGGACTTGGGAGGCTGGGACAGGGGGATTGCAGGTTCAAGGACAGCCTCGGCTACATAGCAAGCCCTCAGCAATTTAGTGAGATCCTGTTTCAAAATTAAGAATAAAAAATAAAAAGAGCTGGGCTGTGTAGCTTGGAGGTAAATTGTCCCTGTATTTAATTCCTAGTACCAAAAAAGTGTGGGGAGGGGGGCTGAAAGTATAGCTCAAAGGTAGAACCTCCTGGGTTCAATTGTCAGTACCAAATTAAAAAAAAACACCTAAAACTAAAAAACAAAAAAATTATTTATCTATGTATATGGGAGGGAGAAAACTTTGAACACAAGATGCATTTGATCTAGAACGGATTTATGCACACCTCTTGAGTCGTGATGCATCGCCCTGATTCAGGTGGGGAAGAGACAGTGAGCGGTGATATTTCATGTTACTTAAATCTGTCCAAGGTGTTGAGCCCTGCCTGGGGACAGGAGGACATTCAGTGGTGGTAACTGTACTCAAACATTCATCATGGGGCTGAGGTTGGCATATCATTATCCCTATACTATATACTATATCAGTCAAGGCTTGGTCAGGAAAGGACAGGACACTCAAAAGGAGTACCTGCTACGAGTGTGACCAAGGGACTCTCTACAAGGGTATGACGGGCACAGCTGAGGGGAAACAAGCGATGGTGAAGCACCCCAACGGGGAGCTGCTGCTACGCCTGTGACGGTTAATTCAAGGTGTCAACTTGACAGCCTCAGGCTGAAAGTGACACCATCAACTCCCCTGCTTATGGGGCTTATAGGACTTGTACAGAGTCACCCCATCAACTTCTCAGGGCTCCAGTTTGCAGACACCTTATTATGGGACTTCTAAGCCTCCACATGTGAGCCAATTCCTAATAAATCCCCATATAAGCTGTATGTGATCTTGCATGTCTATAATCTCAATATCTGGGAGGCTGAGACAGGAAGATTGTAGGTTTGAGGTCAGCTTCAGCAACTTAAGCAAGCCCTTATTTCACAATAAAATCTCAAAAGAGTTAGAGATGGAGCTCAGAGGTAGAATGCCCCCAGGTTCAATCCCCAACACAAAAAATAAAAATACAAAAAACTCCACATATACATCCAGAATCCAGCATGGCTAGATGCTGTGGGAGAAGGCCACTCTATAGGAGCTGTGGTCTTCAGCAGAATCATCCAGCCATGCCATCCCACCAGGGAGGAAATGAGCACCCTGATTGGTGTTTGTTTGTTCATTTGTTTGCTTGCAATTAGATCCTGCCAGTACTGCTCACGGGCTAAACTGGAAAGCAGAGGATGCACTGTAAAAGTCAGTTCTCCAGGGCACAAAGCAGTGTGACAAGAGTGGTGAGTAGGTTTGGAAATGCACCAGAAAATGGCTTAGAGATTATTAAATGAAGATACAGATTAAGTAACTTTCCCATAGTCAAAACACAGTTAAAAAGAGGAGCTAACATTTGGAGGAGATCAGGTGCATTCAGGGTGTTGTGACTGTAGATTGAAGTTTAAAATTCAAACCCATCTGGCATGTCTCAGTGGTAGGCTCTACGTTCTTAACCATTGAGACACACTTCCCATAATTTGTTAAAATTCCTAGTTATTCCTCCACTCTACCCAACCATTCTTTCCCTAAGAGACTTTTTCCAGCCTGGCATGATGGCAAACACCTAGAATCCCAGTACTTGGGATGCTGAGACAGGAGGATTGTAAACTCGAGGACAGCCCCAGCAACTTTGCGAGACCCTCTGCAAATGAGTGAGACACTATTTCCAAATAAAAAATAAAATAGGGCTAGAGGTGTAGTTTGGAGGTAGAATGTCCATGGGTTCAATTCCTAGAACACACACACACACACACACACACACACACACACACACACACACGAAAGAGAGAGAGAGAAACTTTTTCTGACCCCCATCCAATTTATAGCCTTCTTGGGGCTAGGTATGATCATTCAACTAAAGTTCAGGCCAAAGAAACATAAGTGAAATTGTACACAGAGCTTTCAAGTTGTGCTTTCTACTTTCCCTCTCTCCTTCCTATGGACTAGAATTTTAATGTGATGCTGTGCTCTCAGCCAGCTACTTTACACTTCTGCACGACACTGGTTTTGAAGATACAGAGCACCACAAAGCCACCATATCCTCTCTGGACTGCTTGCACTGTGAATGAAAGCAAAATTAACCTGCAAGTTGTTTAAGAATTGCCATTTGGGCCTTTGTCATAGCAGCCCAATGCGTGCCCTTAAATAATACAAATCCAGCATCTATGCGGCCAAAATGAGGTTCTGTCATGGTGGTTTGAAATGTGACTGGTAGAGACTGTTAGACCAATGTAGATGTTTTTCTCTTCTTCCTGGCACATAACTAAACTATTTGTCCCAGACTCTTTCATGTGGGTGAGACTATGGAACTATGGAACTAGCGCTCACCTTGGGAACATGCAGGGAAGAAAATATTTTATCTTCAGGCTGAGATAATCAAGGGTGCGCATGCTTTTTCCTAACTCACTAGATTATCTTTTCTGTTAAAATGGCTACAAACCATGTACTGGAAGAACCTGAGCCCCTAAACCGGGCATAGTGGCACGTGCTTATAATCCCAGTACTTGGGAGGCTGAGACAGGAGGATCAGAGGTTTGCAGCCAGCCTCGGCTACTTGGTGAGGCCCTTCACAACCTAGTGAGACACTGTTTCAAAATAAAGAATTAAAAATAGGGCTGGGGGTATACCTCAGAGATAGAATGCCCCTGGGTTCGATCCCCAGTACCTCAAAAAAGAATCTGAGCCCCTAAAAGATGGTGAAGGTTGGGGTTCTCAGTGACCACATGAAGCAGAGCTCTCTAACAACCCAACACTAGACTAGAGCACAAGCCTTTATTGTGGG
Organism: Muscardinus avellanarius; assembly: GCF_963383645.1. Taxonomy (NCBI): domain Eukaryota; kingdom Metazoa; phylum Chordata; class Mammalia; order Rodentia; family Gliridae; genus Muscardinus; species Muscardinus avellanarius. Next base: position 158,063,045 of record NC_137786.1, read on the forward strand.
AAGCCACTGACATTTGGATTTAGCTATCCCGAGGACAACTTAAACTCTGTTATCCAGAGCTACAATCTCATCTCATGTTTGAGGAGGATGGGATGGTGGGGGAGGAACTGGCAAACATTTCGGTTATTATTTTAAAGAAGTTAACAGAAATGTTATCAGTTTTTCTAATAAGCCCCATACATCCTGCCTGAACGAGGAAGGCAAGAATAGCACAAGAAGCCCCTTTCTCATGATATATCGGCCCTCAGGGAGTTAACCCAGCTGGCTCCCAAGAATGCAGTTCTCAGGAGATGCTCTTCTTCCGGCCTTCGGAGGGCAGTTCACAGGGTCTGCGCAAGGAGAGCAGCAGCTGAGCTCCCTCAGGCATGCCAAGGGTCAGCCAACCCCACAGGACAACACATTAGACAAGTTCAGGAAACAAGGGACCAGTTTGCTTTTGGATGGTGTGGGTTAGGTTTCTCTCCATTCCTCCTAATGTCCAAATTTTCTTAGAAAAAAAAAAAAGCATGTATTACAAACCCATGTTTATTGTACCACAATCCATATTAGCCAACTCAAGGAAACAACCTACGTGTTCTTCAACAGAAGAATGGATAATAAAGCACATACACATCCATAATGGAATTTTACTCAGCCATATAGAAGAGGAAAATTATGTCATTTTCAGGAAAACGGATGGAACTAGAGAATATTATGCTAAGTAAAATCAGCCAGTCACAGAAAGTCAAGGGTCATGTGTTTTCTCTCATATATGGAAACTAGGAAGAAAATAAGAAACAAGAGGGACTTCAGACAAATGAGCACAGAAACCAGTAGAGTAGCGGGAGGGGCCTGGAAAAGGGAGATGGGGAGGGTAAAAAGGAGATGGAGGAAGGAAACAGTGCAAGTCATGTTATGTCCATATATGACGGTATCATTACCCCTCCCACTAACAGATATGGGGAGGGTAGAGGGAGGAGCAGGTAGGATTAGGAAGGAAACACATCCAATGATCTGTGCGTGTGTGTTTCCATCACTCTGAACCTCACATGATGTATAATTACAAAGCAACAATAAGAGTACATAAAATAAAATAATCGTGTATTTTTCTTTATATTAAGCACGTTAAAATTTTAAAGATAGAAAATAAACTAGGTGAGAGCCGGGTGTGGTGGCACACGCTTGTAATCCCCGCGCTTGGGAGGCTGAGACAGAAGGATCGCGCAGGTTTGAAGCCAGCCTCAGCTACTTAGTGAGGCTCTCAGCAACTTAGTGAGACCCTGTTTCCAAATAAAATATAAAAAAGGTCCGGGAGTATAGCCCGGAGGTAGAAAGCCTCTGGGTTCCACCCCCAGTAACACCAAAAAAAGAAAATAAACTGGGTGAAGCCAGTGGTGGCGCACACTTGTAATCCCAGCATTTGGGAGACTGAGACAGGAGGATCGTGGTTCGTGGACAGCCTCAGCTACTTAGTGAGGCCCTCTGCAACTCAGTGAGACCCTGTCTCAAAATAAAGAATAAAAAATAGGGCTGGGGGGTGTAGCTTGGAGGTCAAATGCCCCTGGGTTCCATCCCCAGACCCGCAAAATAATAAAATAAAATAAATTGGGTGAGCCTAAGGAATGAACAAAGAAGACAGGTGTAGGTCACAGGTCAAAAGGTCTAGTCCCCCAAAGCACTGTTAGAACCAGCAGAGAGGCGAATCTCAGAGAGATGTAACTATGAAAAGATCCAGCTGCTCAGGAGTAATTCCCTCGCTCACTCAGTCAATACAATTCACTTGTGCCAGGCTCTAAGTCGACGGCTACATTTATAAAGGAGAATGAGGTGGTCACAACTTAAGTGCAGTGGTTTGCAATGTTGGCTACACACTGGAATCACTTGAGATGTGATATAAAAAAAAAAATGCTTGGCCCCATACCCAAGAATTGTGACTGAACAGTTCAGGGTTGTGACTTGGTTCTGGGTCTTCTAAAAGAACTTCTTATTTTAACATTTAGCCAAAGTTAAGAACATGACACTTGGGGTTAATGTTGAAGGATGGTTCCGAGGTAACCAGATAGGCAGCAAGGGGAAGGAGGAAGGGTGTGCAGGCAGAGGAAGCATCTGAATTTAAAGGACTTCCCCAATATAAACAGGTTACAGTGGATGGGGCTGATGTGGGTCGTACAGGTCCTATCAAACCAAGGATCTATCTCTAGGTAGAGGAGAGTCAAAAAAAATGATTAAACAGGGGCAGCCATGGTCGCATATGGTTCATCCCGACTCCAAGCACTCTTCCTAACACCCTCAGAGAAACCATTTCTGCCTGTAGATAGGACTAGAGAAAGGCTGTGGAAATGTGTGTACTCTGCCCCCTTAGAAAATGCTACCACAACAGGAGTGGGCTTCTTTTCCTCTTTCCCTCCCTACCTCCCTTCCCCTACCCCTACCCCTCCTCTTCCTCCTCCTTCTCCTCTTCCTTTGCTTCTTCACTATATATTGAACCCAGGGACAATATCTCCAAACTACACCCCAAGCCCCTTTTATTTTTTTTTATTTTGAAACAGGGTCTTCCTAAGTTGCTGAGGCTGGCCTCTAACCTTGTATCTCCCTGTCCCACCCTCCTAAGTACAGGGATTACAGGGATACAACAAAAACCCAGCTTATTATTCCTTGACTCTCCATCCCAATGGTCTTCAATACGCCATTCATCCAGAGACACACTCCTTTTCCAACAACTCTTGTTTTGATGACTTAATTTAATTATATTATATTGCTGTGACACTGGGAATAAATCCCCCAAGGAGTCTTTCATAATTCGGAGACTGATAAAAAAAAAATCTAGAGGTGAAATAGACTACCAGGCATGTGACAAAAAAAGTAGTGGCATTGTCACCAAAGACCTCAGATGGAAAACCATTTCTCATGTTGAACCGGGGAAAAGTCACTAAATAATTCAAATGACTCAATCACCATCCTCAACTATTTGTTTTTGGAGAATAGGTAGGTTACCTAGAAGCTTCTAGAAATAAAAAAAAGTAGTTTGGTTGCTAGGTAGGACATTTGATAAAAGCAATTTGATCCTTCAAATGAATGGGAAGTAATTGTGTTTCAAATTAATAACAATAAAATAATAAAATTAAAGCATTTCCTAAATTCCATTTGCATTCAATACATGGTACTAGGACTTTGCTACACAATTTACCATCTCTACAAGGTCACAGTTAGGCTGACAAAGCAACTGAGACTTAGAGCAGTTTAATTACTGATGAAGGTCATAAATTAAGTGCAGTTAGAGAATTCAAACTAAGTTTTTAGGACTTCTATGATTTTATTTAATAAAAATATACATTTGGGTTTATCTCTGCTATAGGCACAGGGGTCCTACAACCCTTGTAAGTGCTTTGATGATAGAGATGATAAGAGAATCTTTTGTTAGAATATCTGGGTTCCTGCTGGGCGTGGTGGCTCACGCTTGTAATTCCCGCGCTTGGGAGGCAGAGACAGGAGGATTGCGCAGGTTCGAAGCCAGCTGTGGTGACTTAAGAGACCCTGTGTCCAAATACAAAAGTATAAAATAGGTCTGGAAGCATAGCCCGGAGGTAGAAGGGCTTCCAGGAACCCAAGTACCAGCAAAAAAAAAGATAATAATAATAATAATAATAATAATAATAATAATAATAATAATATCTGGGTTCCTGACACATGGCTCCTAAACCCTTGGAATTTCTTGAATGAGAGAAGTCACAGGAGTATTTTTTCTAAATTCATAACAAGCCCCTTCCAACCATACCAGAGTTTATGCCAGTGAAATGAATGACAGCTAAAAGCTCCTGTAAAGTGGTAGGATGGGACTGGTTACCAGGGAAACCGACCATGTTATTAGAGGACTGCAACTTTCAACAAATAAAACTCTTTCTAGTGCCCTCTGCCCTAACCTGACCTCTAGAGAGAGGAGAGGGCTAGGGACTGCATTAACTACTAATGGCCAGTTATCCAATTAATTTTGTTTACATGATGTTTACACGATGGGCAACCTCAGCAACTAAATTAAGGTTCTGCCACATCCATGTGGCAGAAGGGTGGCGTACCCTAACTTCACCAGGACAGAAACTCCTGCGCCTGGGATCCTTCCAGACCTTGCCTTATACATCATCTGGCTGTTCATCTGTATATTTCTTTCTCTGAGTTCTGTGAGCTGTTACTGAAAATTATTGAACTTAAGAAGAAGGTTGTGGGAACCTCTGATTTGTAGCTACGTTGGCCTACTGTGGGGAATGTGAGCAACCACTCCTTGCAATTGGCGCCTGAGAAGGGAGACAGCCTTGTGTGACGGGGCATTTTACCTATGAAGTCTTGAACAAATTCTGGGTAGTGTCTAAATGTAATTAAACTGTGGGACCCCTGGGTGATGTCTGTATAGATTTGGACAATTGTTTGGAGTGGGAAACCCACACATTGGGTATCTGCAGTGCTGTGAGCAGAGAAACAGTTTTCCTTTAACTTCCCTCTACCTCTTCATATATTCTATTCTAGCTAGGGCTAACCCTGTGAGCATTTGTGCTTCTAAAAGAATGACTGTGCTGAGGGTGGTGGCACATGCCTATAATATGAGTAACTTGGAAGGTGGAAACAGGAATATCACAGGTTCGAGGTCAGCCTCAACAACTTAGCAATTTAGGGGGTCTCTGCTTCACAATTTAAAAATAAATTTAAAAATAAATATGAACATAGATATGCATATGTTGCTGTATTTCTCTGAATTCAACCCCTTTGGAAAGATACCCAGGAGTGGTATAGCTGGATCATATGGTGGATCTATTCCCACCTTTCTTAGGAATCTCCACACAGATCTCCATAGTGGTTGAACTAGTTTGCATTCCCACCAACAGTGTAAGAGAGTTCCTCTTTCCCCACATCCTCACCAGCATTTGTTGTTTGATTTCTTTGTGCTTGCCACTCTGACTAGGGTAAGATGGAATCTCAGTGTAGTTTTGATTTGCATCTCCCTGATGGCCAGTGATGAAGAACATAAAAAAATAAAATAAAATAAAATAAAATAAAATAAAATAAAATAGGGCTGGGATTGTAGCTTGTAGGTAGAATATTCCTGGGGTTCAACTCTTAGTGTATACAAACACACACACACACACACACACACACACACACACACACACACACACTGTCAGTTGCTCTAAGAGGCATTTTTCCTGCTGTGATCTAAAAAAAAAGCATCAAAAACTAACATACCTATTTCCTAGGGAGAAATGTGAGCTCCCTCTTTGACCTGAATTGCATGGAAACAAAGCAGTCTCATCCAGAGAGCTGCTATGGTAGGAAGAGGACAGCTTTTGGGGACACCATGTACCCATGGAACTTGACTACAGACCAAATGGCTTAATGACTATAAGCCTTTTTATTTTTTATCTTTTTTGATCCTGGGGACCAAACACAGGGTCATTCTATCAAAGCTACATCCCCAGTCCTTTTTATTTTTATTTTGGGACAGGGTCTTGCTAAAGTGCTGTGGGTCTTTCTAAGTTTCTAAGGCTGGCCTTGAACTTGCAATCCTCCTATGTCAGCCTCTCAAGTACTGGGATTCCAGGCATGTGCCATGATGCCTGGCTAGGGTTTCCTTGCTTTATAGTGCTGCACAGCATCTTAAGAGGCTAGAAGTGGAAGGTGCCTGCAATTGCCTGGCACAACCAAAGCTTATACATGTCTGTTGTTTACAGACTTAGTCTGCGGTATTTTGTTATAGCAGTCCAAGCAGATTAAGGCACATACTCTCACCTTCTTTTGAGAAATCTGTGTTTCCCCACATGAGAGCTGATTTTCCTACTTCCTAAGTTGAAGACAAAAAAGGTCATTTTCTTAATGTATACTGCTAATTCGAAGAACTCCCTCTACTTATCAGTGCCTTACAGGGAAGTTCAGCATGTTGATCCCAGAAGGGGTTATGGAGATGAAAGAGGGCAAAACACCTGCTCCTCTCCATTACATACATCATTCTGTGAAGGCAAGCCACTTATCAGTCAGATAGTGGGGTTTCTCCAAGTAGGCAGTGCCCACCCGGCCATTGCTCATGGTCACCTTAAGTTTACGAGGACCAAATAACTTCTGTCACACTGCAAAATGTCAGTGCTGGTGCCATCCATACACAACTACACAGGCATGGAGCTTATCACCAAGGTACCTGACCTGCCCTCTAATAAATCACATCACACATCACACAGAGCTATGGCTTAGGGTGTCATTTTCATTTCATGAAAGGATTCACCCCACACTGTGCCTGTAAAAGCCAGTTTGCTTGTGCATGTAATCTATGATCCATTGACAGGGATGCAGTTGCTTACAATTCATCACATTTTTGAGTACACAAGGAACTCTTCCCTACCTCAAAATGCCACCCTTAATCCAGACCTATTTTTAGTACCTGATTCCCAGGAATGAGCAAAAGTCGTTGCTACAGTGAAATTTTACTTGGGATGGTATGGTCCTGGATAAGAACATATATCCCAGGACAAGAGGCTGACCAAGAAACAAGGTGTCCAATTCTGACACTGTGACTCTGGATAAACATTTTAGAACTGTTGTGGGCAATTTCTCTTTATTGTCAACGCACACCACTTTTTAATCCTTTCATTTCATGGAAGTCATGATAATAAATCTGGTGATAAAAGAACAAGAATTGACTTGTGGGACCAGGCTGTTGGCAGGAAAACTAAACATGAGATAAGAAAAGATGGGAGAGAAAATGGGAGAGAAAAGAAGAGAGAGGGGGGAGGGAGGGAGGGAGGGAGGGAGGGAGGGAGAGAGAGAGAGAGAGAGAGAGAGAGAGAGAGAGAGAGAGAGAGAGAGAGAGAGAGAGAAGCAAGCAATGATGAAGACACCAAGTGAGACCAGGTGGCAGGAATGCGTAGAGGGATCCTGACCTTGCAAATTTCCTTCTCTTCACACAGCAAAGTCTGTCTCTGATAAGTGTCACCATTCACCCATCACAGGCAGAAGAGGATGGAGTGACTTATTCCAAAATAGCTACAGACCAAATGAGTAACAGGAACCAGAGAGGATGGCAGGTCCCAGGTCCTGTAGTTAAATGGCTACACCAGTTCCAGTCATAGACTTCATTAAATTCAGGTTCAGGACTACCCATCCATTGTTCTTCTGCAAGGTACCTGGCTAGCCAGAACCAGCCACAACCGCATTTTCCCAGGCAAGATGGGTTCAGGTCTGGAAGTTTGCTGTGCTGGGGTCCTTCTAGTGGCACCATTTACCTGAACACACACACACACACACACACACACACACACACACACACACAGCCAATCTTTCCAAGAAGGTAGGTTTTTGCTGCCCCAGGAACTATCTTGGATTCTTTCCATCCACCTCTCTGCCTGATTTTGTCTCGGCGCCCCAAAATTCGAGGTTCTAGGGAGGAAAAGGATCAGACTTACCTAACTCCTCCGGGCTGTAGGGTGCAGGAGAGGCGTCTACAAACTCACTATCTGGAGGAAGGAGAAAGGCAGAGAACAGAAATTGAATCGCAACCATTCAGGGCGAATCGATTAAGCATCAGTTAAAGCGCAGGTCTCTAAGAAAAGCGCGAGTTTCTCTCTCCTAGTAATCAGAATCTGTGATCTTGAGCCCACTAGAGAATCAGACCACCTGATCCACGAAGGGTAAGGAATTGCAAAAGAAACTTGAAGGGGGTAGTGTAATTCGGCCCAGGGACCAAACATCTTCCAGGCTCTGGCAGGTGCGCGCCAACTTTCCGCGGAAGGTATCCCTTGGCTCCCTGGGCGGGGAGCGGGCCGTGACCCCATTGTTTGTCCTCAGCCCCGGCTCATTGCTCAGTACGCAGGGGCGCGGTGCCCACACTCTAGCGCCGAGAAACCCCGAAGTTTCCCCTGGATCCAGGAGGCTCAAGAGCCGGCTGCAGCCGCGCGAGCTCCGGGTACCCTCCCTGCGGGGCGTCCCGTGCATCCCGGTCTGTTGCTAGGCGACCGTGGCCGTCATGCTCCTCAGCAGAGCGCCGCCTCCCCACTCGGTGTTGGAGGTGTGCTCTTCCATCCACAACCCCTTTGCTCATTTATTAAAAATTAGCATATATTCTGCTCCCAAACTATCCTTTGCTCTTTTGTATTGCATACAGGAGACAGGATTTTCAGAGCTTAAACTTGCCTTGCAAAATTCAAGGGAGAAGGAACCTCATTATGTTCCACACTACCTCCTTTTTGAACCCGAATGCCAAATCCAATCCGAACATTATTTCCTCCTTTTAAATGACCACCTTGTTCAAGTAGGCAAAATAATATTATCTCCATTTCACAGCCAGGGGAACTACAGTTTGGAAGTTAAGTACTTTATGGAGCGTCAGGTGTGGTGCTGCATTCCTGTAACCCCATTACTCAAGAGGCTGAGACAGAAGGATGGCAGGTTCAAGGCCAGCTTCAGCAATTTAGTGAGGCCCTCGGCAGCTTAGTAAAAACCCTGTTTCAAAATAAAAAATAAAATAGGGATGGGGGTTTTGCTCAGAGGTAGAACTGCCCCTGGATTCAATCTCCAGTATCGCAAAAAAAAAAAAAAAGAGTAATTTATGAAGAACTGCACAGCATTGGAGAGGGGGCAGTGCCCCTTCTACTCTATAAGAGGTTGACTGGTTTCAAATACAGAATGCAGAAACAGAAATTAGGATCTGAGAGTTGGATGTGCTAACGTAGTTAGTGTCACATTATGGGAAGCTCTCTCTCTGGGTCAGTGGCCTGAATAACTCAGGCAGATGCATTGATGCATTATGTATTTTACCCAGGATTGACTGTGACTGCTCTCCCTGAGAGGGCCTGGGCTTTTGGGTTTCTGTGATCCAGAGACAGAGCCCCTTAGCTGAAGACCTGGGGAGGAGTCTATGGTCAGGGTGGAACAAACATGGTTGTCTCTTCTCCATCCTCGGAGGACGGACAGCTGGAGGGGCTTCTACTGTCTCCAAATGATCCGAGCTCCAGCCACAGCAGCCCAAGGGTCCCAGATCTGTGCCAGCGTGTTCTCATCCTGTAAGCACTCGGCATCCTGGGCTTTCTGTTGTCAGCTCTGGGTTTACAAATCACCATGAAGGACAGAAAGAAGCACTTAGCCAGCACTCTTCATGGGGCCTAGCCGACGCAGCCATTCAAGAGCTGCTTAGCCTACCTCCTCACCCCCTTCTATTGCCCTGCTCCTGATAATCAAAGCTCCCAAATCCAAGAAGTGACAAAAACCTGAACGAGTATTTACACACATCACCCCATCTCTTTCTGTTGCTTAAAATCCTTCCACTTGCTCTCTGAAATTACTGGTCCATAATTAGCAAAACTCCTCTATATCTTCATTCTCCTCTCTGAATGTGTCTTGTAATTTTTTTATCTGTCCAAAACCTGACTCTCCTGGAAAATAACAAACTATTTCCTGCCACTCTGGCTTATTTCAGCCATCCACAGACACTGGTGTTATTCCACATCCTTCTCTGAAGATATTGGCATCTGGCTGACCATTACTTCCCTCAAGAGCTTTCCTGTGACAATCCTTGTTTTTTTCCATACCTACATAGTGGATCCTTCTCACACTCTGGACTTTGACTTCCTCTCCCATCTTTGGCCTGCTCCACCAGCCCAGGCCCCTCAGCTCCTAGCGACACCATCCTCAAGGTCAATGCCAACTATCCGACTCTCCCACGTGGCACCACCTCATATCTTCCTGGTTTATTCCCTCTGTTATCGTAGCCCAGTGTCTCCTTGACGCTGCTAGCAGCTATCATTTACCTACCATATGACTTTTTCTGTTTCTCTCTTATCCTGACCTCCCTCCCATCTTTAGTTTTTAGGTTAATTGCCATCATCATTTATCTCTTACATATATCCTCAAATTCAGTCTTTTTCTCTTTCCAAACTATTTTTGTGTGTGTGTGGTACTGGAAATGGAACCCTTCTACCTCCAGGCTACACTCTGAGATGTATTTTATATTTCTATTTGGAAACAGGGTCTCTTAAGCCAGCGAGACTGGCTTTGAACCTGCGCGATCCTCCTGTCTCTGCCTCCTAAGCAGGGGGATTACAAGCGTGCACCACCATGCCTGGCTTTCCAAACTATTTTAATGAAAAAAAAAACACAATGCTAGGAAAATCTAATTTTCTACATTCTCTCTGCCCACACTCAGCTAAATCTGAGTGGAGAAGTGTGAAATCACGCTGTCTGGTCTTATTTCAATTGTTGAACCCTAAGCACAGGTGGACCTGGTGAATCCCAGCAATTACCCTATCTTTGGCTTATTTACTCCCCTGCTTTTCTATTACTATGAAAGAGGCATCCGTATTCTACCCAAAGTCAACTCCATTGTGGATCAGATCCCATTCACAAGGCTTTTCACTATTTCCCAACTAAATTAATGCTTTCCTTTGTCTTAGGCCATTCCCAAAGTGTACAGGCATGCTAGTTTCTTATCTTTAAAAATAATTTTTAAAAAGCTTTCATTGCCAGGTGTGGTGGTGCATGCCTTTACTCTCAGTGCTTGGGAGGCTGAGACAGAAGGATTCTAGGTTCAAGGACAGACTTAGCAATGCATTGATACTCTCAGCAACCTGGTAAGATCCTGTTTCAAAACAAAATATAAAAAGGGCTGGGAGTGTAGCTTGGAGGTACAATGCTTTTGGGTTCAATCCCCAGTATCACAAAAAAAACTGCCACCACCACTACTACTACTACTAATAATAATAATAATAAAAGCTGAGTGTGGTGGTGCACACCTATAATCCCAGTACTTGGAAGGATGAAACAAGAGGATTGCACATTCAAAGCTATATATATATATATATATATATATATATATATATATATATATATAATTTTTTTTTCATGGTATTTAGATGTGGGGGCTTTGGAAAGTAAATAGGATTAGATGAGGGCAGGGTTCCAGTGGTGGCAATAGTAGCTTTTTTTTTTTGGCAAGTCTGGGGATGGAACCCAAGGGCATTCGACCTCCGAGCTACACCCCTGCCCTATTTTTTTATTCTTTATTTTGAAACTGGGTTTCACTGAGTTGTAGAGGGCCTCACTAAGTAGCTGAGGCTGTCCGCAAACCACAATACTCCGGTCTCAGCTTCCTGAATGCTGGGATTACAAGCGTGCGTCACCATGCCTGGCTAGTAGTGGCTTTTAAAAAGAAAAAGAGATCTGGGCTAGTACATTTGCTCTGCATCATCTTTACCATGTTATGATGCAGAGAGGAGGCCCCCATCAGAGGTTGTGCAGATGCCAGCAACATGCTCTTGCACTTTTTAGCTTTCATAACCATGGATAAATTTTTATTATTTATAAATTACCTAGTCTCTGGTATTTTGTTGTAGCAGCACAAAGCTGATAAAGAGAAAGAGTATTACAAATCACCAAAAGGTGATTGGAGTCTGGAACCTGCCCAGCTGTTCTGCCAAACTGCTCTCATTCAAAGTGAACTCCCTTTCGATTTGTTCATATGAATGAACAACTCAACTTGTAAGCAAAGGACCTTCTTTGCAGCACTTTAGTTATTTGAACTTTCCAATCAACTGTAGGCTAATTAAAATAACATTTTTCCTGACTCAATAATTACTGTTGAAAATGCTTCTAAGTAATATTATTCCAATTTTCTATCTGATGAAGCAAAGCAAACAGTAATATTTAATATTAAACTGACATTTATTGGGAATTGATCATGCTTTCAGCACTGTGCTAGGCACTGGGGACATAGAGATAATCCGCACCCTCATGCCCTCCGCCTTCTTGAATCTCAGGCAATGTCTATACAGCCTAGTCATATGACCTTTTTAGGCTTCTTAACAGAGAAATGGTTCTGCTAGAGGGCCACTGAGTTATAATAGATAATGCACAAGTTTATAGGTTTGAATCTCAGCTTTGTTAATTTTTTTTCTTTTATGTATATGGTACTGGGGATGGAACCCAGGAGTATTCTACCTTTGAGCTACACACCCCCAGCCCTTTTCAAACTTTTTTTGTTTTGAAACAGGGTCTCACTAAATTGTTGAGGGCCTTGCTAAGTTTCTGAGGCTGGTTTTGAACCTGTGATCCTCCTCTCTCAGCCTCCCAAGTACTGGGCATGTGTCTCAGCTCTGGCTCAGCTGTCAATTTTTAAGGAGCAATCTCTCCGAGATGTCACTAACTCTCCCAGAGTCTCAGTTTCCTAAAAATACTTATATCTTTGGATTGTTGGAAGTAGCAAAATAAAGTATGAGACAGGCCAGCCACAGTATCCAGCATGCGACAGGTGTTTATTAAATGTTCGGTTTCCTTTTAATAGGGTTATAGAGCATGCCAAAGTGCCCTCTTTTTCCTGTTCCCCCGTTAGCCATGGCCCCTGAAGACAGCAGTAGGGGGTCCCTGCTCCTACTTTGAGGGCAGCATTTACTAGAGAGTGGGACCCATGGTGCAGGGACACAGACAGGAGAAGTATGTCAGTGGCTCAAGGTGAGGTTTACATAAGTCACTGTTACTACTTACCCGACACATGATGGACTGAATGGCCTTTGGAAGCCCATTCAGTTCAATATTTTTTCTCTATATTACTCTAGACCTTTTAAATTAATTTTATTATGTAAATATATATCTGTTTGAAGTAAAGAAAAATTTAGTACATATGGCATTAACTGAAAAATAACAACTTCCTATCCTATCCTACCCTATCCCAGTTTCCATCCCCAGCCTGAAACCTTCCCCACAGCTTACAGAGCATCCTGATAGATATTTTTAGGCATATTTAAAAGAGTATATGAATTATTAAATAAGTTGGATATAATAGAGATTCCAAATTAAAGGCAATACACTTTTAATTGAAAATTTTCTCCGCCCCTAACATAAGCTGAAGCATGCCTATTCTCTGTTTAGTAAGACAAGATAGTGCATTACAAAGTCCTAAGGGTTAGTAGAATGCCTTATTAGCTATTAAATCAGTGAAATTTTAAGCACAATTTAGTTGTTTAAAGTATATACTTCAGTCTTGTGGGACAGTCAGAGCCCTCATGTCTTAGTAAGTGGGATACACACAGTCACAGAAATACTGGACACAACTCTGGGATCAAAGGAATTTTTAGCAGAATGCCTAGCACTGACGTGCCACTGTGTGTAGGGTCTCCAGCCCTGAGCCAGGAGCATGCCCTGAGCAGTCTGGGAATGCCATCAGCCCCTGGCCAGCCTCTGCTGCAGAGGTGGCGGGACCTGCCTCAACTGCCAGGTTTGTCTGAAGCAGAGTCCAAAGAGAGGGCTTCTATGGGTCCCTCAGGGACTAAACACTTAGGTTCAGGAACAAAGGAGTTTGGTTCTTATCCAGATATACTTCTTCTTCCCAGAAGTTGGTGAGGGGGTTAGTGCCATATGGGGGAAAAAGTTGTTTTCCAGCCAAGGTATGCTATCAATTCTCTTTGCAAGAAAGAGCCCCAGAGATGACAAAATAACAAGTTACAATGTTGGCTGGGGCCTGCCAGCTTCTGTTCATTGCCTTCCCAACGCAGTTCCTGGGGAGGTCACCAATTTCAAGTATGAAAGACAGGAGGAAGTGAGTGGAGCCCTCTCTCTGCCTTTCTCTCTAGCCTGACTTTGCCCTCTGCCCGCCCTCTCTGCAGGTCACCATCTGGCTCCTGGGGGCCTCTGCTAGTTAGCAGCATAGCAGAAGAGAGCAGAGAAGCAATGTCCACCCAGATTTGGGCTGACTGGGGAGGGAAGAGAAGATCTGTGGCCTCCTGAGCACAGCAAGACTGTTCTGTGTCCTTGTCTCTCATCTGCATCTCTTAGGACATGCCATCAGATGACACCAAGGACAGATGCAGGGCCCACTAGTAAGGCTGTATCAGAAAGAATTTGTAATGAATTGGTCACAGCATTAGTTCCTGGGCTGAACTGGCCCAACGGACATTCCCCTTCTCTTAGGGTGTGTGTGTGTGTGTGTGTGTGTGTGTGTGTGTGTGTGTGTGTGTGTGTGTTACTGGAGACTGAATCCAGGAGCATTCTAACTCTAAGCTACACCGTCAGTCTTTTTTTTTTTTTTTTTTTTGAGACAGGGTCTCACTAAGTTGCTAAGGCTGGCGGTGAACCTGTGATCTTCTTGTCTCTGCTTCCCAAATACTGGGATCACCATCATGCACTACTTCTCTTAGGGCTTAATATTATTCTCTTTTAGCACAAGCTCACTTTATAATATTTGATAAAAAAGAAGGAAGAAAATACAGTTGCTTTATTTCCCCCTAAATTAAAACAGAACCTTAGATAATTGCCTTAGTTCTTTATAAATTCCAGAAGAAGTGGGTTCTATAAGAACAGTTTAAGCCAGACGTGTTGGCACACACTTGTAATCCCAGCATTCGGGAGGCTGAGACAGGAGGATCCCAGTTCACAGACAACCTCAGCTATATAGTGAGGCCCTTTGCAACTCAGCAAGACCCTGTTTCAAAATAAAGAATAAAAAATAGGGCTGGGGGGGCTGTGGCTTGGAGATAGAATGCCCCTGCGTTCCATCCCCAGTACCGCAAAAAAAAAAAAAGACAGTTAACTATATCTCACCCCAAAAAAGTCATTGTCCTTAGCAGAAACAATATGAAAGATAATCAGACTTGAAGTGTGTTGGGAAGCCAAGGTTTTGTTCTGGTGAAAATACTAGATATGGTCTTTTTAAAAAATCTAAACACCAATGCAAGAGATTCTATTAACAAAAGCCAGGTGTTTTGCAAAATAAAATACACAAACAAGTCATATCCATCCAGCCCCCCACCCCAGATTCCTATTGCCAAGTATAGTGCAAAGATAAAGATTCAAAAGAACCCTCACTCGACATCATTTCAAAGGAAATAAAAGGCTGAGCCAAGAAGATACTAGATGGTGTATGTAGACATAGACATGAATCAGAATAAAGAACAATTCCAAAAATACACACAGAAAAAGATTCCTGCTGAGGAAAATCATATACTTCCAACTTATACACAGTTGGATCTATCGAGCAAAATCAGACAAAATATCCTGTGTTGAGATTAAGGGCAAACGCATTTGCCGCAATTGAAATCTATGACTAAACTATTCTTAAAAATCTGTTGGATGAATATGAGTGTCTACTGAAATTCAGAAACTACCGTGATCTTATATTTTTCACCAGAGTCCCGGACAGAAGCTTGAGTGAGAATGTTTCTTTCAGAGCTGCAAATAGAATCTTCTAGGCTGCATGGGCACCTCTCCTCTTCGACATAAAAGTGTGTTTTCCAGTAAGTTGCCTCAGCTGTCCTCATAGTATAGGTGGTGAGGGACAGCAGGGGCCTGGGCTTTAACCCTAGTTTCATCACTATCTGTTAAGAGTCCCCAAAGCTGCCTCGTCTGTGCTCGTGTCCATTAAACAGATGGGGTAGAAGAGCAAGCATACTGGAACAAGCACATTGGAAAGGTCACAGGGAGCTGAGAGTGGGGGCACACACCTGTAATCCCAATACATGGGAGGCTAAGACAGGAGGATCACAGGTTTGAAGCCAGCCTCAGGAACTTATGGAGATTTTGTTTCCAAATAAAAAATAAAATAGGGCTGGAGGTGTAGCTCAGGGGTAGAATGATCCTGGGTTCACTGCCCAGCATCACGCGTGCACGCAATGGTGCCTGTGCCCCCCCCACACACCATGGGTAACAGAATCTATTATATTTTTATTTTCGTCTTTCATGCAAGCAAGATAGCATCAAACTTCACAGAAAGGCGGAAATGTAAAATGGCATCACTCTTTGGAACCAACAGAAAAGTAAAGGATAAGACAATGGATCCAGAGTGTAAAACCTGAGTCCAAACATGAGCTCTGCTACTGTTTTGCCAAAGGAGCCACTGGCCTTTCTGAGATTCTATTTTCTCATCTGCAAAATGGAAATGAGAGTAACTACTTCTCAAGGTTCCAGTTAGGGTTTGAATAATGAAATCCCATGCATGGGATTGCTTGGCACACAGCTTTCAGACAGGGTAGCTTCCTTCCTTCCGGAGCAATGTTAAAACTCTCCCTGACCCTGAGAGGCCCCAGAAGGGAAACCTGCTCCTTCCTGTTTGGGGAAGCGTCATGGAGACAGTCCCACTGGATTTCTGTGGTACACCTGCCCACGCAGCCTGGCTGTGCTTCCCAGACTTCCTGCCTCTCTCTTAATGAGGAGTGGAAGCAGGCTGAGTCCCCTGGGAAGAGTGAGTGACAGCAAGATCTCCAAATAGCTGAGTGAGCATACCTCAAAGAAGAAGAAATGTTCTGTGGATTCACTGAGAAGAGCCTCTCCTCCTGCACCAAATCCCCATGCACACGGTGTGGCAGGGGGCAAACCAAAGGGAGAGCCAGGTCCACTCGTAATGAGACAGTCAGAAGCAAGGCATTGGCCGACAGTGTCCCCTTGTGTTTCATGAGCCAGGGACTACATGCAATTTTATTTGGAAAATGTGCCTCAGACCTTGCAAATAAGTTAATAACCCCATTAGCTCAGGTCGTTGGGAATATTTGGGGAGTATTTTTAGGACAGAGGGACTTTCCTTCAGAAAGGCCTTATCACCACCAGGCACCTGGGGCTCTCCCAGGCAGCATCCTAGATGCAGTCCCAGCCTTAAGGCAGCCTGTGAACCTCTAAGGGATAACACAGGGGCAGGTGTTGTGTAGGTCTGCCAAGAGGCTTGTGACTCAACAGGATGACTGAGCCTCCCTGGCAGATAATGCAGTTCTCTCCAGACTCCATGAAGCCAAGAACAAATTCCCAAGACCCGGACACTTCCTGCATTTTCCTCGTAATTCACTAGAAATGCAAACTCCACTAACCCACATGAGGGTTCAGATGGGGCAGCTGGTATTAGTGGTGGGGAAGGGTGGGGTCGAGAAATGCAGTGTACAGAGAAGATGCTCAGAAGCAGGTGGCCAAGGCCTTGGACATTTGCTGAGGCGGCTGCAGGCTTGGATGACAATCCACATGTTCCAATAGCACTGTTTCTCTTCTGGCCCTGCTCAGAGCTAGCTCTTTTCTACTGTGACAAATCTCCAGTAATAAAAGTTGGTAACTGCACCAAAAGAACCTTAAGTTATGATGGCAGAGTAGGGAGTGTTGGGGAGTGAATTGAGGATCAAATAGTCTACGGTGGCTGGGATAAGGAAGATGTAGGTTCAAGTCTCAGCTCCGTCACTTATAAGCCAAATGACCTCGAACAAGTTTCTCTGCCTTCTCAGGCCCAGTTTTATCATTTGTAGAATTTTAATAAAGTTATGAGAATTGTTTAAGATAATTTATGTCTATGCAAAAAAGGCTTAGTGTAGTGTCATTGCATATACCTAATAAGGTTATTTATTAATTTAATTTACCCAATTCTGACTTAGCTCTGGCTCAGTGGAGCCAGCACACTTTGTTTCCAAATGAATTTCCTCATCTCACTTCAAGACTCCATCAGATTCCCTTCTTGGTACCCGTCTCAGTCCATTTGGGACCCACATCCTTCCTAAATCCCTGCCCTGGCCTAGCACCATCCTAATACCAGCTGCCTGCAAGGAGTCTCAAATTTCAGCCCTGCTCATCCCTTATACTATGCAGGAACACAGGCCATGCCTTATCTTGTTCAGCTCTATCATTGCAGACTGATTATCTGAACAGGGGCCAGATTTTCTAGAATCTGCTGCCACCAAGATCATCACTTACCCAACAGCAGTGTCTCCCCTCCAAGCAGACCTCAACACGAGTTTGGCTCCCCTTCTGACTGGCCAACCTTGCCCCAAAGAGTGTAGGTGTATTCCATGTGAACTCACTAAGGGGTGGTGTGGTGTCTGAAGCTGGTCACAATAAGCATTGTGGCCCCTTTGTTACAGGAAACCCTAAGGTGTCTTTCAGTTCTAAAATTCTAGGTTGGATGATTCTATTGCCTTGGTTACAAAATCACCAGTGGGCCAAACCCATCTACTTCCCTTCCCTCCTCTACCTTCAAGTTTTGGTAAATCAGCTTGGGGCCATCAAGTGAAATGTTGTCAGTGTGCTGAAAGAAGGGTGAAGTGACATGGTGGTGCCAGAAGCAGCTCTGTATTGCCACAGCCTCTCTGTGAAAGCAGAGGATGGGTTGCTACAGCCTCTCTGTGAAAGCAGAGGATGTGGTCCTACCCACCACCCATTCATTTATCCAGCCACTGGGCTAGTCATCAAATATGCATGAAGTGGTTACTATGTTGCAGTGGAAGAGATGCAAAGATGCATAAATATTTGCCTCCAAAGCTCACAGGCTGTTCAGAATCTAGACCATCACAAAGCCATGTGCAAAGTGCTGTGGCCGCACTGTGGACGGACTCTCATTAAGACCAGGATGGGGGTGGGCAGGTGGCCATGGCAGGAAGAAATCTCTGCACAGCTGACTTAAACTGGAGCTTCAAAGGTTAAAAGGGACTGGCCAAGTGGAAGGTGAATGGGAATAGGCTTTGCAGAGGTCCACAGTATGTGAGGCCCCAGAAGGAGGTCCTCAAGCAAAAGGGTAGGGGGTGTTTCTAGCGATGAGCGGCAGGCCTAAGTCTTGAGAGGCAGCCAAGAGAAGTTTCACCAGAAAGGCCTGTATGCTCAGCCAAGGTGGTTCACTTTAATTCCATGAGCTGTGAAGAGGTATTGATTTAATAACCCCTACAAAGTGCTAGAGTAGTCAGACATGGTGGCGCACAACTGTAATTCCAACACATGGGAGGCTGAGACCGTAATATTAAAGGTTCAAGATCAGGCTCAGCAACTTAGTGAGGCTCTCAACAACTTGGAAAGATCCTGTTTCAAAATAAAAAATAAAGCCGGGCATGGTGGCGCACGCTTGTAATCCCAGCGCTTGGAAGGCTGAGACAGGGGGATCACATAGTTTCGAAGCCAGCCTCAGCCACTTAGTGAGGCCCTGATTCCAAATGAAATATGAAATAGGTCTAGGAGTTTAACCAAGAGATAGAAAGCCCCTGGGTTCCATTCCTAGTACCACAAAAATAAATATAAATAAATAAATAAATAAAATGGGTTTGGGGGTGCTCAGAGGTACAAGGCCCCTGGGTTCAATCACCAGTACCACACACACATACAAGTAACAACATCCCCACCATCGTTTAAAGTTGAGTCACATTAATCAAATAACTGGACAAAGCAAAAGAAGGGGAGGGCAAGCTAGTCATCCCTGCAGCATCCTCCAGAGCAAAGCGGGAACACAGGGCCTGATGCATGGTGGGTGCGCGCAATAGCCAAACTATGGAACCAGCCTAGGTCTCCATCAACAGATGAATGGATTACAAAATTATGAGAAATACACACAATGCGATTCTACTCAGCTAATGGAGAACAAAATCATGTCATTCGCAAGAAGATGGAAAGACCTGGAGAACATTATGTTAATTGAGATCAGCCAAGCACAGAAAGAGAAGGGGCATATGTTTTCTCTACTATGCTCAGGCTAGGGAGTATTAGCGATACCAGAAGGACTCCAGACAATGAAGGAGAAATCTCACCAAAGCTAGAATGGGAGGATAGGAGAGGAAGAAGGCTGAGGTTGATTAATGGAGGAGCTGCATTCGAATATGTGCACACATGTGAATATAACATTGTTAACATGAACATTCAGTATTGGGAGGGAGGGAAAAGGGGAAGTGGGGGGCACCGAGTACCGTGTGAATATAAGCCATTGTCAACATGATCCACATTACGATTTGAGACTATAGTGCACCAATAAAATTTAAAAAGGAAATTCTCCCTCCCACTCCCCCCAAAAAGCAGACATTGTTATTCTCATGCTAGAGCCCAGGTAAGGAAGAAATTGGGTGCCTGACCCCAGATCTCTCAGACTTCAAAGCCCTTTCCCTCTTTTCTCCACCTGGCCACTCTTTTGGTCTTTTTGGTACTAGGCATTGAACCCAGAGACATTTTACCTCCACGCTATTAACCCTACTCCCAGTCCTTTTTTTTTTGTTTGTTTTTTATTTTGAAACACCTGCAATCCCACAGGAGAATTGCAGGCTTGAGGCCAGCCTTAGCAACTTAGCAAGACCCTCCACAACTCAACAAGACCCAGTTGCTTCAGGTACTGAAGCAGACCCAGAGGCAACAGGTACTGTGCACATGCTAAGAACAGCTGGGCCGAGGGTAGAAGGTGCAGGAGCTGAAGGTACTCCGGGTATTGAGGACATCAAAAGCGGCCATACCCCCTCTGGTGCTGGGAAAATGATGGACTCCACTGTGGGGCACCCAGCTTCCTTCCTCCAAAGCCCATTTTTCACCGAGATCCATATTTCCAGGAAGCCCCTTGTATGTGCAGCGCTCAGATCAAGCAGAATCTCCTGGAATACATAAGAAGCACAAAAAAGGGATATGAATTACTATTGATGCTCTCTTGGCAATGGGAAGATTTTGTGGGAATAAAAAGTAGCCAGTTTTCATCTCATTATGTTCCTCTGGCATGAAGTTTGTTGTCTAGATTTGGGCACAGCCTGAGTATGAGGTTGCTCAAGCTCACAAACTAAGTGTCCATGTCCTTTTGATTAACAAATTATGGAGTAACTAACATGTGTTAGGCTTTGAGCAAGGAGCTTCTTATTTACTTAGGCCTGTTTCATAAAACTCCTAGAATTTCAGGGACGTATACAGTAAGGTCTCAATTCTGTAACACAGAGAAAGAATGGGAGAAAAGGAAGAAAAAAAGGAAGGAAGGAAGGAAGGAAGGAAGGAAAATGAGAGGGAGGGAAGGAAGAATATATTCATACATACCCTTTTGTTGTATTGGAATTATGACTACTTTTTATTCTCTTTGAAATTTTTCGTATTTCTACATTGAATGTGTATGGATTCTGTAATCTGAAAAAGTATGCAGTAATTATTATTTTACAGAAAAACCCCATAGCCAAGGGAACCTGGAGACCAATTTTCCACTTTCTCTTTAAAATCACAATAGAAAGGTATCCGTCCTGAGAGCTTTTGGATCTCCTGGAAAGGTCATCTCCCTGGCCATATTTGAGAAAATTATCCTGGAGAATCTCTACAGATATATTGTATCTAGATTGATTAAACTGGCCAAACTTGAGCCCATATGATAAAAAGATCTACGAGCTGGGCGTGATGGCGCACGTTTGTAATTCCAGTACTTGGGAGGCTGAGACAGGAGGGTCACAGGTTCACAGCCAGCCTCAGCTACTTAGTGAGGCCCACGGAAACTTAGTGAGACCCTGTTTCAAAATAAAGAGTAAAAAATAGAGCTGAGGTTGTAGCTGAGAGGTTGAATGCCCCTGGATTTCATCCCTAGTACCGCAAAGTAAATAAATAAATAAATAAATAAATAAATAAATAAATAACAAAGAGATGTTAATAACACTCTGCATGCAGCAGATCTTCAAAGGAAAGTGGTTGAATAATTGAACGCAACTGAGTCGCCACATCTGTAAGTGCAGCCAGTTTTGACATTCACTGTGGCAGAAATCCTGCCAGCCTAATTAGGATAGGCACTGATTATCGCTTGCTGTAATCAGACCAGCTGGCTTGCTTTGGTCTCTAGAATGCAGTTCAAAGTTGCCCTGCAGGTTCCAGCACTGCCTACCAGACTGCAGACATGGCGGATCCACTTGTTGTTTTTTGGCTGTCAGCCTGGAGAAGTGGTGTGCTCGTGGGAGCTGCACCAAACAAACACAAATTTCTAATAAAATACCAGGACGTACAAAAGACTAGAATGCACTTTAGTGGTACTAGTTTATTAGGAATTTGAGTCCACCCAATAGTTTTAGAAGAGAATTCTAGTATAGTGTGACCAGAGCACAAAGCAATCTTGAGAACATTGGGCTTAATAGTAAACCCAGCTGCTAGTCCTGACTCTGGCACTAACTGGGTGACTCTGAGGGAAACCACTTACTTTCTTTGGGCTTAAATTTACTCAGCTTTAAGTAAGAGAATTAAGAATAGATGTTGTCACAAGGGACTTCAGATAAATGAGAGATACCAGTAGAATTATAGACAGAGTGTAGGGGAGGGAAGTGGAGAGGAGAAAAAGGAGGCTTGATGAAGGTAACAGTTCAAATGATGTTATGTTCATATATAAAGGTATCACTACTAATCTTACTAACAGGTGCAGAGAGGGGGGAGCAGGGTGGAATCCAGAGGGAAAAACACCAAATGCTATGTGCATGTATGTTGCATCACTTTGAGCCTCACTATAATGTATAATTATAATGCACCAATAAAAATATATTTTTAATAAGAATAGGCATTGTTAGACCTGTTCAGGCTTCCGAGATTTGCAGGCTGTAATGTTATTCTATTAGATACAAAGTCAACCTATCCACCTACCTCAGGGGGCTGAGGAAGCTGTATTGTTTATCCATTAGGTAACTGAGACACCAGCCACAATACATGAGAGGTGACTAATTGGAACAAGAGATAGTCTGCTATTGAGCAATAATGTTCTCTGTGCAAAATTAAAAATCCAGCTTTGAACCAGGGTTACACTGATATCTTTTAATCAACTAAAATAACTATCTAACATTTTATATATTTATTGATTATGAAATAACATGAACAATTATAGCACGTTCTTCTAATTTACAATACACAGGTCATTTCAAATCACTTCATGAATGCTAGCAGTATCCTTGAGAAGTGAGTTGGAGATTCTAAGAGCTTTGACAAAACTAACCATTCCTGATTAATCAGAGTGGTTTTCAAAATAGATTCCCCATTCCTCCTTCAATCCCTAGACTCCCTTTGACCTCCAGGAAACAAATTTGCAAGATGGTATCTTCTGGACATGTGAGGTTAGACTCTTGTATGCATTTCATTTTATTAATCTGAACTACATTGGTTCATGTTGCGTGTTTTATTAACGTCAACCTGCAAAGCCTGCTGATTTCTCTGCTTCTCAAATTTCACACCTCAGCTTGGAAAAGCCAAGCAGCAAATGTGAAATGAAATTGCATCAGATACAAGTATTGCGAGGAAGACTTTGATCAATCACATATGTTCCTGAAACTCCAACACTATCCCTTGAGTCACAGTAAGACTCAGAGTTGCTCATAAAGCTCTGGAACCTGGAAAAGTTTCCCAGCCTCTGGCATATAAAACAACTTATTCAGGGTTTTCCCGAAAGTATTTAACTTCCATCCAAGTAAAAACTCTATCAAAAACTAAGTTCATGAAGAAGAAACGAAAATTTAAGGCAGCCATGAGCATTTAATAAAAAAAGTGACTGTAATTATAGGAACAGGAAGCGAGGACATACTTTCCTTTACAGAATCACGTGCCAGTTCAAGCAATATTCATAAGTTGGGCTGGGATGAGTAGGAAAGACTACTGAAAACTTACAGTTGTAACTCTGACTCTGAGAATCGATTGTATAGAACTTAGCCATCTGCATAGAACGACATTGGTGCCTATGGAATGAACACATATTGGTATTTAATAAATATCAGTTGACTAAGTGGATGATTAAATGATAATAACCAGTGAGTGAGGACCTTAGCCAGGTCTTATATCTCATTAGACTCCCTAAAGAGACACATCTACTCTGATGAAGTGGCGTGAGGCAGTTTAGACTGACGAAGGTTTGACTCTCTGACTGACTCGTGACCAGAATGCTCCCGATACTGACATACTCCTCTCACTGCTGTCCCTCCACAGTGAGCCGTCTACCAGCTACCCACGTCAGAAACCTGGCCACGCTTGATCCATGACTGCATCTTACATTCTGTCAACCACTAAGCTCTGTCCTAACTTCTGAATGTCTCAAGATGGATAGGTACTTCTGTTTTTTGTTTCCTCAGCTTTAATTGATCCATCATTAGCTTACTGAAATACTGGTCCTACTTCCCTTCATCCTATTCTCCACACTTTTGTTATAATTGTTTGTTGATTTATTTATTTTGTAGTACTGTGGATTGATCCCAGGGACATTCTACCTCCAAGTTACCTGCCCTTTCTTTTTTTTTTTTTATATTGAAACAGGGTTCTACTAAGTTGCAAAGAGTCTTGTTAAATTGCTGAGCCTGTCCTCGAATCTTAGCTTCTATCTGAGCTTCCCAAATATTGGAATTATAGAAGTGTACCACTGCCGGGCGTGGTGGCGCACGCTTGTAATCCCCACGCTTGGGAGGGTGAGAGAGGAGGATCACACGGGTTCGAAGCCAGCCTCAGCTACTTAGTGAGGCTCTCAGCAACTTAGTGAGACCCTGTTTCCAAATAAAATATAAAATAGGTCTGGGAGTATAGCCCGGAGGTAGAAAGCCCCTGGGTTCCACCCCCAGTACCACCAAAAATAAATAAATAAATAAATAAATAAATAAATAAATAAATAAAGTGTGCCAGTAAGCCTGGTTTATAGAATTTGGGGGGAAATGGTGTCTTTGGAGATGGAACCCAAGGCATTCTACCTCTGCTACCACAACCATGTTTTTTATTTTTTATTTTTGAAACTGGGTCTTGCTAAGTTGCTGAGGCTGGCTGTGAGTCTGTACCATGAGTGTGTGACTCTCCCAAGTACTGGGATTACAAGTGTACACCACTGTGCCCAGTTTATAGTAATATTTTTAAAACACAAATCTGATAATGTTGCTCCCTGACTAAAATACTCCAGTGATTCACTGTTTCCAGAAGAAAGCTCGGACTACTTAATATGGCGTATAAGGCCAAATCAACTCTGACAAGGTATTTTCAGTACCTGAATAATACCTCTTTTTGGTCTTTTGGATATTCAGCCATTTCTAGAACTCTAGCATGATTGTTCTTCCGGCCCACCCTCTTCACTGTGCTAATTATAGCCTACCCTTCACCTTTCTTTCTTTCTTCCTTTCTTTTGATTTATTTACTTATTTATTTATTTTTTATTTTTTTTAATTGGTGGTACTGGGGTTCTTGGAAACCTTTCTACCTCCGGGCTACACTCCCAGACACCTATTTTACATATTTATATTTGGAAACAGGGTCTCTTAAGCCAGTGCGGCTGGCTTTGAACCTGCGCGATCCTCCTGTCTTTGCCTCCCAAGCGCGGGGATTACAAGCGTGCGCCACCACACCCGGCTTATTTATTTATTTTTCAATTTTGCAGTACTGGGTATGGAACCTAAGGGCATTCTACCTCCGACCTACACCCTCATCCCTATTTTTTATTCTTCATTTTGAAGCAGGTCTCACTGAGTCGCAAAGGGCCTAAGTAGTAGCTGAGGCTGTCTGCAAACCATGATCCTCCTGTCTCACTCTCCCAAATGCTGGGATTACAAGCGTGCGCCACCACATTTCATCTTAGACTCAACTATGTGCTCCTCAAAGGCTTGCATGAGTTACCTGTGCTTACATGTAATACCATTTGGCACACTGTATTGTAATTGTCTGTTAGTGTGACCTCGCCTACCTCCTCTGCATTTTTGGCAAATTCTCAACCCCAAACCATACCGTATCTGCCTTTGCTTCCTGGCCCCATGGTAAGCTCCTCATCTAGTCCCACTGGCTGAGATTTCCTCAGCCAGGCTCCTCCTTCAGCCTGCACACCTGCCCTTCCTTCTGCCCACTGTGCTCTGGAGTCCCTGCCCCTCACACATCTGTCTTCCTCCCCAGCCTGGGATGAAACTATGCTCCCGATACCCCATGGGAGACACCTGCCTACCTATTGCAACTGCGTCACATCTAGGGCTCTGGCCACTGTGTTGACACTCACTTATGGCACCAGGGACATGACCTAGGAATACAAATTCAGAAAAGCCTCCGTGATGTTTCTGCCCTGTCTTAACTGCCATTTTATGGTTCCATCTTTAGAGGAGGAGTTAACTAGAAGCGACATGCATGGAGAACCGTGTGGCATATTTTAGCATTCTGGTATTTTAGCAACCACTGGTTCTCAGGAACATGAACACGATCACAGCATCAAGACTACTTGCTGATAACTATAAACCAAGATATACATATATAAATCAAGATATACATGAATATACATATGTATAAATAAAATAAATTCATCCATTCATTTAATAAATATTCATTTAGTATCTCCTATATACTAGTTACGGTAAACACTTGGGATAGAAAATATTTTTAAGAAATGTTCAGGTTTGCAAGGGAGACAAATATCTGGACATATCATTAAAGAACATTGTGCTAAGCATAAAAGAGGCATGCACAGGGTAAATGAAGAATCTGCAAATAACAGAATCCAGAACTGGACGGTTCTACATATTAGGACCTGTGTCCAACCCTTGCCTTGTGCGTAACTCCCTAGTATATATCTATTCAGCCTAAACTTAAATACCACACTTTTTTGGAAGAAAAAAAACATACTCTAAGCAACCACCTCTTTGCATGAATGAAAGGATGTAAAGTCCTAGAGGAAAGAATCCTCTTCTGTCTGAAATGGCCAGTGTTTGGAGAGTTGAAATGATTATTTTAGGCATCTTACTGTTTCCAAGAACCTTTATCAACTTTGTAGAATTGGAAAGTTTGAGTAAGTTGAAAACCAGTATTTCAAATTGGCTTTTCCAACCAGGCAGAGTAAAGCTAGTATGGAATTTATTGATGTTGATATTTTAAGTGTTCCAATAAATAATGTATGCTACTATTCTCTGAGGAACTGTAGCAACAGCATATTTTTAGGAAACCTAGTGAAGTAAATAAATTATGGGGGCCTTTGCAGAACTCTCAGTGACTCGGGCTTTTTATCTCTAAAGTTAGTCCATTGAGATCAAACTCAGAAGTGTCCTCTACCAGGAAACCTTCCCAGGCAGATTCTGGTCCTTCTCCCTTTGTGTTCCCCAGAAGCCTTTATATCCTATCTGGACAATGTTTTGCCATTAGAGGATAACATATTTACAAGATGGTTGTCTTTCCCAACAGAAGTTTGCCTCCTCAGGACAAAGTTACATCTTATCCATATGTCCATTCTCACCGTTAGCACAATATCTGGCCAGCTTGGACCTGAGGTCATACTTGTTGGATGGAGACTGACGTATCTTCAGCTGAGAAATTCAAGCGAGCCTATATCTGCAAACTCCTCACATAACTCAGGATTAAATCAGCAATCGTAACAAAAGATTTATCACCAAATTCTGCCATCCAGGCAGTTCAATGTCCCAGTAAAAATTGATGAGCAAAGAAGAAATAAAATTAGTATTTCAGGAGAACTGGGTTCTCATCTGGTTTGGGATTTTTCCTCCCCCTTCATATAGTGACTCTGGGAGAAAAAAAAAAAAACACCTTATCTGCCTCAAACTTTGTCTAGTGTGTGAAAATAGGTCTCATAAAGTCTATTTTTTCCATCTTTAACAGAGGAAATCAAATGTCATCTGGAGAATCATCTAAACAGTGCACAATTGTACTGTTTATTTCAGCCAAGTTGCTTATAGACATCACTTGCTATACAGCATTGAATTTCAACTCACTTGCCCAATTGGGAATTGACATAACATGTGGGAGGCAGTTTAAACCTAGTGGGTAAGAGCAAGGACTTTGGGGACAGATCTGGACTTAAATCCCATATCCACCATTTACTGACAGTGATCTGTGAGCGAGGTATATAATGACATTGAGCCTAATTTTTGCCATCTATAATATACCTAGTAGAAATCCTGGCTGGTAATACTCAATAAATAATTATAGTAGTTATTTTATTATCATTATAATTAACACTTGAAATAAAGATGCTTTGAAAGTGATGTGGTTTCATCCACAGCCTTCATCATTCCATGAGGAATCAGAGCTGTGAGGAGGCTTTATGTGGCAGTCATTTATCTCAAAGGGAGGTCTGCTGGCCAGAGTACACTTCTTTGGAAAAGACCAGTGGAAAAAATGGGTAAGAGTGTAAATGTGAATCCACTGCTGTGTGCCAGTTCTAGAAAGGGAGGGAGAAAGTAGTCAGGAAAGAGCAACAGAGGTGAAGAAGCAGAGGAACGTTCAGTAAGGACTTGTTGAGGCAAAGCCATAAGCTAATACCAGTGAGTGTGGGATGCCAGGAAACTGCAGGAGAGGATTAAGTGGTGCTTCCTGAGAGACTGCAACCTGAAGTCTGGGAGACAAAGAGCCAGAACAAGATAAACTGCCACAGCTCTGATTACAAACCCAAAATAGGCTGTCGACCGGGCCCCATGGCAAGGGGTGGCTGTTGTTCATACATAGATCTTTACAACCACAGCTGAACAGAGGAAAATGTCAGGAAAAAAAGAGAGAGAGAGAGAGAAAACGGCAGCACCGTTCATTAGAAAGATGTGAGCCACATATATAATTTTAAATGTTTTCATGGTTGCATGTCTCAGCAAGCTAGGCTTCTATAATAAAATACCATAATCAGGGCAGTTTAACTCATAGACATTTATTTCTCACAATTCTGGAGGCTGAGGAATCCTAGATCAAGGTGCCAGGTGAGTGAGTGAATGAGTGTGTGAGTGTGTGTGTGTGTGTGTGTGTGTGTGTGTGTGTGTGTGTGAGAGAGAGAGAGGGGGGGGGGAGTCTGAACTCAGGAGAATGTTCAACATTTGAGCTACACCCTCAGCCCTATTTTTACTTTTTTTAAATTTTGAAACAGGGTCTCACTAAGTTGCTGAGGCTGGCTATAAACCTGCCATCCTTCTGTCTCTGCTTCCCAAATACTGCGATTACATACATGCATCACCATGCCTGGTGCCAATTGATTCTATTCCCCAAAAAGGACTTTCTTCCTGGGTTTCAGTCAACCATCCTCCCCCTATGGCCTCATGTGCTAGAGAGAGATCCAGCTCCAGTCTCTCTTCCTATTTATTTATTTATTTATTATGCTATTAGATGTTGAGTCCAAAGACATTCTACCTCAGAGTTACACCCCCAGTCCTATTTTATTTAATTTTTGTTTTGAAACAGGATCTCACTAAGTTGCTGAGGGCTTGCTAAGTTGCTGAGTCTGGCCTTGAACCTGTATTCCTCCTGTCTGAACCCCAAGTCTGAGGCTACAGGAGTATACCACCACTCCTGGCCTCTCTTCCTTTTCTTATAAAGATATTAATCCCATGATGGGAATCCCACCCTCACAGTCTCATCATCTAATCACCTGAAAAAGGTCCCGCCACCAAATAACATCCTATTGAGGATTTGAGAGTGTCAGTATATGTATGGAGTGGGATGGCATACTCGATCCACAGCACCCCATGAACAAAAGTCATACATGTGAAATTCGTTTTAATAACATACCCTACTTAATCTATTATAGTAAAATAGTATTTCAACATGTAACCAATGTAAAATCATTAATAAAATATTAGATTTTAAAAATTATACCAAGGCTTTGAAATCCAGTGGGTATTTTCACATATACCACATATCAATTTGAACTAGGCATGTTTCAAAGGTTCAATAGCTACATGTGGCCTAGATCCAATGTCAAGGGAAAAATTAATGTCATTCTCCTGACATCCCAGGCCTGGATAGCCTTTTTTTTTTTTTTTTTTTTTTTTTTTTTTTGGTGGTACTGGGGTTCCTGGAAGCCCTTCTACCTCCGGGCTACACTCCCAGACCTATTTTATATTTTTACTTGGAAACAGGGCCTCCTAAGCCAGCGCGCGCGGCTGGCTTCGAACCTGCGTGATCCTCCTGTCTCTGCCTCCCAAGCGCGGGGATTACAAGCGTGCGCCACCACGCCCGGTGTGGATAGCCTTTTTAAAAGCCCAGATTCTTAGAGCCAGAAAAGACCTATGGAGACGTTCAGCACTCAGGGACTCCTGAATCTTCCTGCCACTGACTGAGTAAGATTTTCCACACCAGGTGACTACCAAGATGGGTCAGTAGTTCATGGAATCATATGACTATCCCTGGCTAGCTGACCCAGAGAGGAGGTGGAGCGCAATAGAAGTGGGATGTATGAAGCTGCCTTGGGATTGAAGAAGGCATCTTCCTGCTGCGCTTCCCCTTACCATCTTTATTTAAACTTAAGCAGTCTCACACTCCCATTGAAACACACCCTCCAAATCAGCCTTCACTGAGCTCTGACTTAGTGCGTGTCCTGAACAGGATAATTGTGGTGTGTATTCCATCCACTCTCACACTCTAAGGGAAATCACCCTTCACCTCTAATCCCAAGGCAGCTTTAATGCACCCCACTTGTGTTGCTCTCCAATCCCTCTCTGGGCCGGCTAACCAGGGATAGTCACATGATTCCATGAACCATTTGACCCATCTGTGTAGTCACCTGCTATGGAAAATCTCACCTGATCGGTGGCCAGCCATCCTGGGCTAGCTGAGTCTATCAGATCATCTGTCAGGAGCAGAGGCAGAATCGGTCTGGAACAGGGAAGCATGGAAAAGACAACACAGGAAGAATAGAAGAAAGAGTGCTACACATGCAGGGTTTCTGGTTCCTTCTCCATTGGTTTTCAGGCCTCCAAGAGCCATTTCGTTAGAACAAAGCGATTCTCCCTACAAAAGAAATCTGAAAACCCGTGGGAGGGGCTCAAAATACCTGTTTCCTGGAGCTCTTTTGGAACCTTTGGCTATTAATCAGTTTGAGGTACAGCTATTTGGCCATTTTTTTGGTCTTTCATGAGATTTCTGTATCTCTCAGGGTCATAACTAGTTTACAAGAATCTCTTATGTGTTGAGGGAGCCTGAGCAAGTCTACATTTTGATAAAAAGGCCTGCCACAGGGATGGATACTTTTGCACAATGGGAGCACTGTTCTTTTCTACCTCTCCCCTTGGACTTGTTTGCGCTCAGTCTCATATCAACACGCAGCCTGATAGAGAGGTGATGGATTACTTTGTAATTATATTCTGAAGGTACCTCATCACAGGCCTTCTGGGGACCCTTGAACGCCTCACATTATGTTCAGCAGTGGTTCTGCATGTTAGAACCACATGAGGAACTTTTAAAATATGTCCAGACTGTGAGATCAGCATGAGTGGGGGTGGGTCCCTGGGCAGCCACAGTTCTTAAAATATCCCCAAGTACTTCTAATGTGAGCCACAACTGAGAAATACTGACATACAGAATATGCCCTTGCACAGGCTTGGGTTTCCAGCAGGGGAAATCAGGCTATTTTTAATTATAAAAGAAATGCATATTCTTATTCTTCTTTCTAGAGAATATATTCACAGTGAGACTAATCCAAAGTGAAAAATCTTATTCATCAAGAATTCAGTCTCAGCCGGGCGTGGTGACGCACGCTTGTAATCCCAGCATTCGGGAGGCTGAGACCAGAGGATCACTGTTCCCGGACAGCCTCAGCTACTCAGTGAGGCCCTCTGTAACTTAGTGAGACCCTGTTTCAAAATAATGAATAAGAAATAGGACAGGGGGTGTGGCTTGAAGGCCAAATGCCCCTGGGTTCCATCCCCAGACCCGCAAAAAAAAAAAAAAAGAATGCATTCTCATTCCCTAGAGGTGACTATTATAGTTTCTTGTGTGCCTTTTCAAACATTCACTATGCTTATGCAAATATGTATATGTGTGCATACACACACTTTTAACCCCTGTGCATATATACATATGTATATGTATATACACACTTTTAACCCTTTGGGATGACCTTTTCTCTTACTAATATATCTTGGTTTTAGTCTAGATTTTTTTTTTTTTTACAGTACTGGTTACTGTAAAAAAATAAATAAATAAAACATGTGTTAAGTATTAAGCAATAAAATAGTTTTTAAATTGGGGATTGAATCTAAAGCTTGACATCTGTTAGGCAAGCTTTCTTTCTTGGAGCTATATCCCCAGCCCTTTTAAAAATTATTATAATTGTTATTTTGCAGTACTTGCAATTAAACCCAGGGATACTCTGCCAATGAGCTGTATCTCCAGCCTTTTTTTTTTTTTCTTTTTCTTTAAAGACAGGATCTCACTAAGTTGTTGAAACTGGCTTAGAATTTGCAATCCTCCTGCCTCAGTCTTTTGAGCCTGGATTTATAGGCTCAGCTTAGAAATTCTTGATAAAGAAAAACTACAAGAAAAAGAAAGAAAGAAAAACTATGGAAGGGTTAAGAAGTTGTTTTCCCAGATAATTACACAAACAATAAAGTTAAGGTATGATTTTATTGCTACAATAGGCAAATTATTTGTTAGGATAGAATAAAAAGTCCAAAAGACAATGAGTGAAGTTGATAAATAAAAATTTCAAATCAGATGGGAAAGAATTGACTGCTTAATAAATAGTAGGTTAATCAATTTCATTTTTTTAAAAGTTGATTTTGAGCCAGGCATGGTAGTAATTCCAGCATTTGGGAGGCTGAGACAGGAGGAATATGGTTTGCGGATAGCCTCAGCTACTTAGTGAGGCCCTTTGCAACTTAATGAGATCCTGTTTCAAAATAAAAAATAATGAGGCTGGAGGTGTAGCTCAGGGGTACAATGCCCCTGGGTTGAATCCCCAGTACTGCAAAAAAAAAAAAAAATTGATTCCTACTTTACAGTATATAAAATATGAGTTTAAAATGAATAAAACTCTACACAATTAAAGCAAATCGTTAAGCATGTTAGAATAAATAATTTAATCATATGGATTGGTAAAAAAATTATACTAAATAAGACACAAAGCATAGATGTCATAAGATAAAGGATAGACAGATTGGACTACATCAAAATTAAAACTTCTATAGAGGAAGACATAATAAAGAAAGTAAAATAAAAGTAAGAATGGGAGGCAATATTTACAACATGTATAAAAAAATTAATACCATACTATAAAATTTTCTATTTATCCATAAGAAACTGACAATAACAATAAATGAACTGATGACACATAAACTATAAACATAAAAACAGTTGTTCTTGTACTCAGAGAATACAAGTTTTATTTTGTTTTGTTTTGTTTTGAAAAGTGGATACATTTTTCACTGAGATGAGGTATTGTCTCATTTGAAAATACAAGTTTTAAAAATGTTTTTTCAGCTGGGGGTGTTGGTATACTCCTGTAATCCCAGTACATGGGAGGCTGATACAGGAGTATTGCATGTTCGAGGACAACCTCAGCAAATTAGTGAGACCCTCAGCCTACTGAGACCCTGTTTCAAAACAAAACAAAAAACACATAAAAAGGGCTGAAAGTATGGCTCAGAGGTAAAATGCCCCTGGGTTTAATCCCAGGTGCCAAAACAAATAAATAAAAATGCTTTTTTCTGCTTATACTTAGGTACAATGTTTGGAAATATTGATCAATCTGAAAATTATGTGACTATTTGAAGAAACAGATATTCTCAGATCTTAATAGAATACATTCATAAATAGTTTTTTAAAATTATATTTTGAAGCTGGAAATAGTGGCACATGCCTGTAATCCCAGTACTTGAGAAGCTGAGACAGAAGGACTAGAGGTTCGAGACCAGCCTCAGCAATTTAGCAAGGCTTTCATCAACTTTTAAAATAAAAAATAAGACAGGGCTGGGGTGTAGCTCAAAGGTAGAATCTCCCTGAATCAAATCCAGCAAAACACATACACGCACGCACGCACGCACGCACGCACACACACACACACACACACACACACACACACAGGCATTTTGGCAGTGCTTCGCATTGGTTGGTTCAGTTTTTCTCTCTTTCAGTGGTTCACATTTGGTGGCTTAAATGTGTCCAGGAATTTGTCCATTTGTACTAGGCTTTTTTTTTGGCATACAATTAGTTACTCATAATAGTCTTTGATGGTCCTTTATGTAGTAAAAGTTGTAATATTTCCTTTATATATCTGATTTTGCTCTCTGGGTCCTCTCTCTTGATCTTTTGCCTTATTTAGTCTTGATTTTGCTTACTTCTGCTTTGATCTTTGTTATTTCTTTCCTTCTACTAATTTTGAGCATGGTTTGCTCTTGCTTTCCTAATTCTGTGTTACATTATTAAATTGTTTATTTGAAATCTTTCTAGTTCAGCTCTATTTTATTTTTCATTTTGAGACAGGATCTCACTAAGTTACTGAGGGCCTCACTAAATTGCTGAGGCTGTCCTCAAACTTGAGATCGTTCTGTCTCAGCCTCCCAAGTACTAAGATTATAGGCATGTGCCATCACACCCAGCTCTTTCTAGTTTAATGTAGGTATTTATTTATTATTTTGTGGTACTGGGGATGGAACCCAGGGGCATTCTACTTCCGAGGTACACCCCCAGCCTTATTTATTTATTTATTTATTTATTTATTTATTTATTTATTTTTAGTCTTTTAAATTTTGAAGCAGGGTCTAATTGAGTTGCAAAAGGCCTCGCTAAGTAGCTGAGGGTGTCTTCCAGTCTCAGCCTCCCGAATGCTGGGATTACAAGCATGTTCTACCATGCCCGGCTGTAGGTATTTATTTTTATCAACTTTTTTCTCTTCTTATTAAATGTGTTATTTGAATTTTAAGAAAAAATATGTTTTGCTCTGTTACATAAATGTTGCAGATTACTTTTTCTATTAGTCATTTATAATTTTATTTCATTTGTATTATTTTGGTCATATATGTTGTTAATATTTTATGTAATTAAATGTTACAGCTTTGGGGGTATAGCTTTTGGGCTTGGTGATATGATTGAAAAAGTCTTTGCTACTTTAAGATTATTTAATCATTTACCAATTTAAAAACTATTTTATTGCTTAATACTTAACACATGTTTTATTAATCTGGAATTTATTCGGAGACTGAAATCCAGCTTTATTTTTTTCCTTCCAAGTATCAGTCAATTCTCTCAGTATAGGTAGCTTGAAATGCCACAATGTCACTTTTGTTTGGTCTATTTGGGGACTCTTTCGTCTTTTCCATTGACCTCTCTAGTTTTGTACCCATATTTTACTTATTGCATTTTGTGAGATGCTTTAATATTTAGAGTGGCTAGAGTTTATTCCCCACATTGCTGACTGCCTGGGAATTGCCTGTTCTCATTTTCTAATGTTAAAGGTTTATAATGGAACAAGATCTTACAGCCTGACTTCTCCCTCTTCCTCTCCTATAAATAGAACTAACTGCTCTGGAAATAACAGACAATCATAGGAGCATAAGTGCCTCAGGACCCAAGACACCATAACGATTTCCTTAGGCTTCTGTATACTGTGCACCAGAGAGGCTACAGCCCTGAATCTAATAAACATAGAATTACAAACAAACAAACAAACAAACAAACAAACAAACAAGGAAAGCCTACTTTCTCTGGCCAAAGGCAGAGAAAGGGTGAACCTAGCAGAGTACTAACAGGAAGATAATAGCAATGACTCCACAGCAGACTTAATCATCATCTCACACCTGCTGTCAACCCCCCCCCCATATTCAGAGTCAACATCAGCGAGAACCCCACCCATACCCAGAACAGCAGTGAGCTCTATCTGCATCAGCATCAGTAGAGGTTCTGTTCTAGAACCACTATAACCAAGACAGCATGTGGACCAATGCATCCTCGAGGGCAGCATGGGCAGACCCAGCTAGGGCCCTGTCTCTTTCTCCATCCTCCAACAGTCCAGGAAACACTCCTAGCAGTAAAGCAGTAGCTCAGAGGGTGCCATAAGAAACAGGTACACTTGACTGGCATTGCAAGAATTCTGAAATCAAATTGTCAAGTCACAAAAGTAGGCCAGGACTTTTATGCTAGGCCCAAATAGCCGCCCACCAAAAATAAAAGATGCAAGCAGAATTCAAAGTCTCCTAACATAATATCCCAATGTCCAGATAAAACTGGAAATAAATGACTCATTGTACCAAGAATGAGAAGAAACACAACTTGAACAAGAAAAGACAATTAATTGATTTCCACTTTGAGGTGATTCTGATGTTGAAATTATTTGCAAAAGATTTTAAAGCAGCCATTATAAAAATGTTTCAACCATTACAAATTATTTTTTATAAATAAAATTCCTTTAAAGAATAAAATCTATGGCCGGGCGTGGTGGCGCACGCTTGTAATCCCCCCGCTTGGGAGGCTGTGACAGGAGGATCGTGCAGGTTTGAAGCCAGCATCACCTGGTTTAAGAGACCCTGTTTCCAAATAAAATATAAAATAGGTCTGGGAGTATAGCCGGAGGTACAAGGCCCCTGGGTTCCATTCCCAGTACCATCACCAAAGAAAAGAAAGAAAGAAAGGAAGAAAGAATAAAATCTATTTTTTAAAAAAGCTAAATGCAACAAACAGAATTTAAATAGAC
This sequence comes from Muscardinus avellanarius, assembly GCF_963383645.1. NCBI lineage: Eukaryota > Metazoa > Chordata > Mammalia > Rodentia > Gliridae > Muscardinus > Muscardinus avellanarius. The sequence goes on from NC_137786.1 coordinate 158,099,076, forward strand.
AATAACAAATGTGAATCTCACCAGAGGGGCTCAGTGGTAGATTGGAGACAAGAGAGAATGGAATCAGTCAACTTTAGGACAGGTCAATATAATTTATTTGGGCAAGAAAGAAAAAAATGGACTGATAAAATTTAACAGAGCCTCAGGAGCTCTGTAGGATTAAAACAAAAAAATTATGTTTCTATGCTCAGAGTTTCAGAAGGAGAGAAAATAGCATGGGGCTGAAAAAGTTTTAAAAAAATAATGGCTGAAAACACTCTGAATTTGGTAAAACATATAGACTTTCAAATTCAAGAAGCCAGGTGAATTCCAAATAAGATAAACTGAAAGAAATTCACATCAAGACACACTGTAATTAAACTTCTCAAAAGTAAAGCCAGAGAGAAATCTTAAAGACAGCCAGAGAGAGATGGTGCATCACTTGCAGACACATACCATTTGAATGGCAACATGTTTCTCATCTGAAACCTTGAAGGCCTAAATAAACTAGCAAAACATTTTTCTAGTGCTGGAAGAAAAAACTAAAAGCCACAAATATCATATCTAACAAAATTATCTCTTAAAAATACGAGGCAAATAAAGACATTAGATGAAAGAAAACTGAAAAAAAATTGTTACCAGTAGACCTACCATTAAACAATGGCTAAAGGAATCTCTTTGGACAGGAAAAACATGATAACTGAGGGCTGGGACTTGTGAAAGAAAAGGATAACAATAGAATGGGTAAAATAGAGATAAATATTATAGGTATCCTTCTCAAGGGTTTCTTTTTCCTTTTTCTTCTTTTAAGGTACTGCGGATTAAACCCAGGGGCATTTTACCCCCCACCCCAAGATAATACCTAGCCTCATTTATTTAAAAAATTTTTGTTTATTTTTGAAACAGTGTCTTGCTAAATTGCTGAGGGCCTAGCTAACTACTTACCATCATCCTGTCTCAGCCTCCTAAGTACTGGGATTACAGGCGTGCTCTACCACACCCAGCTTAAGAGTTTCTTAACACTTACTTAATGGTTGAAGCAAAAAAAAAAAAAATTATAACACCATCTGGTGTGGTACTCAGTGTATGTAAAGAAAATAGATAAGACAATTATATGATTTAAGTGGGGTGAGTAAAGGGACTAAAGTACAGTTTTTTTTCGTGTGTGTGTGTGTGTGTGTGTGTGTGTGTGTGTGTGTGCGCGCGCGAACGCAATACTGGGGATTGAACTCAGAGACGTTCTATTTCTGAGCTACACTCCCAGCCCAATTTTTTTTTGAAATAAGGTATTACTAAGTTGCTGAGGGTCTCACTAAGTTTCCTGGTTGAAAGTAAGGTTTTAGACATTTACTAAAGAGGTAGAATGTCAATACCAGTAGGCTCTGATAAATTATGTATGTATATTATAACACCTAAAACAACCACTAGAAAAGTTATACAAAGCAATATACACAAGAATAATTACTTAAGTAACTCGCAGCAAAACAAGAAAAATTGAATAATAAAATAATATTAAATGCCGGGCGTGGTGGCGCACGCTTGTAATCCCCGCGCTTGGGAGGCAGAGACAGGAGGATCGCCCAGGTTCGAAGCCAGCCGCGCTGGCGTAAGAGACCCTGTTTCCAAAATATAAAATAGGTCTGGGAGTGTAGCTCGGAGGTAGAAGGGCTTCCAGGAACCCCAGTACCACCAATAAATAAATAAATAAATAAATAAACAAACAAATAAATAAATAAATAAAATAATATTAAACAACCACGATATTTATGTTACATAAAAATATTATCTCACTTAAATGATGGAGATTGGCAGAGGGAATGCTTTAAAAAAATTACAAACCCACAAGCCGGGCGTGGTGGCGCACGCTTGTAATCCCTGCGCTTGGGAGGCAGAGACAGGAGGATCGCGCAGGTTCGAAGCTAGCCGCGCTGGTGTAAGAGACCCTGTTTCAAAAATATAAAATAGGTCTGGGAGTGTAGCCCGGAGGTAGAAGGGCTTCCAGGAACCCCAGTATTACCCCCCCCCAAAAATTACAAACCCACTATAATCTATCTAGAAGAAATTTACTGAAACATAATGATGTAGGTAGTTAAAATAAAAAATGAAAAAATGAAATGTATCATGTAAGCATTTATTTTTAAAAAGGAAGAGTTATGCTAACATCAGATAAAGTAGATGTCAGAAAAAAAATAATTATTATAGGCAAAATAGAAAATTACATCATAATTGTGGTGGCACATGCCTGTAATCCCAGTACTTTGAAGCCTGAGACAGGAGAACTGCAGGTTTGAAGTCAGCCTCAGAAACTTAACAAGACCCTGTTTCAAAATAAAAAAATAAAATAGAGCTGGGGTTGTAGCTCATAAGTAGATCACTCTGGGTTCAATCCTTAGTCATAAACGTGCGCGTGCGTGCGCGTGCACACACACACACACACACACACACACACACACACACACACAGAATGAGTCAATGAATGAGATACAGTGGTCTTAACAGCGTATTTGCAAAAACAAGAGCTTCCAAATTACAATGCAAAAATTGATAAAGCTCAGAGGAAAATACACAAATTCAGTTAGAGGTGGGTCCCTCATCCTATTCTCAGCAATTGATCAAACAACTGCACCACAGCCAGTAAGGATGTAGAAAAACCAAAAACACTACCACGCAACAGGGCCAACATTTTCAATACTGCATCCAACAACAAGAGAACATAAACCACTTGGAAGCATTCACTATGATAATAGATTAAAGACTGAGTCATAAGATAACTATTAACAAACCATACGGAATTTAGATTAAATAGGGTTATCTGATCACACGGAATAAAACTAGAAATCAATAAAAGAACAAATTAGGAAAACTTTAAACACATGGAAATTAAGCAACACACTTCTAAATAAGCCATAGATGAATACATATGTCTGAAAGAGAAGAAAGAGAGAGAGAGAGCAAGAGAGAGAGAGATCATCATTAAAATGAAAAAAACAAGTAAATAAACAACCCCAACATTAGAATTTGTGAGATACAGGTAGAGTAGTGAGAGGGAAATTTGTAGCATGAAAGACCTACATTAGAAAAAAGAAAAGATCTCAAATCAATAAGGTAAGCTTCTAGCTCAAGAAATAATAAAAAAAAGAAGAGCAAAACATACCCAAGGAAAACAAAGGAAAGTAAATAATAAAAAGCAGAAATAAATGATGCTGAAACAGGAGAATGATGGAGAAACCAATGAAATAGAAAGCTGGTCATTAGCAGGAATAAATAAGATTGATAAACCTCTAGTGAGACTGATATAGATCAAAAGAAAAAAGACACAAATTACCAATCCTAGGGATGCAACAGAAGCTATTGCCACAGATCTTGTAGCCATTTAAAGATAGTGAGCAGGGACGAGGATGTGGCTCAGTGTTAGCACATGTGTAGATCCTGGGTTCAATCCCCAGTACTACAAAAAAAAATAGTAAGTGATATATGGACAACTTTATAATCATAAACTCAACAACTTTGAAGCAATGGACCAACGCCTTCAAAACCACAATAAACAGACAATCTGAATAGTTCTACAACCACTTAAGAAATTGATTTTACTTTTTTTTTTTTTTTTCTGATACTGGGGGTGGAAGCCAGGGACTTTCTACCTCCGGACTATACTCCCAGACCTATTTTATGTTTTACTTGGAAACAGGGTCTCACTAAGTTGCTGAGAGCCTCACTAAGTAGCTTAGGCTGGCTTCGAACCCGTGCGATCCTCCTGTCCCAGCCTCCCAAGCGCTGGGATTACAAGCGTACGCCACCACTTCTGGCTAAGAAATTGATTTTATTTTAAAAGCTCTGAAAAAAGATATTTCCAGGTCCAAATGAGTCCACTAGGAAATTATTTATTAACAAGTGAAATTAATTTTACTGCTACATATTAACCACCTATATATACAGAAACTGAAATTTAACAATGTAATGCCATTTTCAGTTGCTCCAAAGAAAATGAAATACTTAGATATAAATCTAACAAAATATGTAATTAGTATGCTGAAAATTATAAATTGCTAATGAAATAAATCAAGTAAGACTTAAATAATTACAGAAAATTTCAGGTTCAAGGATTGGAAGACTCAATATAACTAAAAATGTTACTTTTCTCCAAATCAACAGGAATCCTATAAAAATCCAGCAAGGTTTTTGTAGACAGACAAGTTTATTCTAAGGTTTATATAAAAAGCAAAAGGCCCAATGAAGCCAAAGGAATTTTTTTTTTTTTTTTTTTTTTTGGTGGTACTGGGGTTCCTGGAAGCCCTTCTACCTCCGGGCTACACTCCCAGACCTATTTTTACATTTTTATTTGGAAACAGGGTCTCCTAAACCAGCGCGCGCGGCTGGCTTCGAACCTGCGCGATCCTCCTATCTCTGCCTCCCAAGTGCAGGGATTACAAGCGTGTACCACCACGCCTGGCAAGCCAAAGCAATTTTTAAAAAGAACACTAACGTGGAAGGAATAGCCCTATGGGTTATTATATAATTATTATTTAACTTATAAGCCATAGATTATATCTAATTTAGTTATATGCTCATTCTCTCATGTGTGTGTATGTATATGCAATTGTATATGCAATTGTATGCAATTTATCCATCTATGGCTTATAAGTATAAATTACCAATATCATATACATATCTATGGCTTATAAGTAATCACAATGATATGTTACTATCAAAGAAATAGACACATCAGTGGAAGAACTAGAACTCAGGGGCAGAATCATGTAAATCTGTCCAACAGATTTTTTACAAACGTGCAAAACTAATTCAGAGAAGGAGGGATAAGCTTTTATAAAAAAAAAAAACAGCAATATAACAATTGAACATATATAGGAGCAAATTGACTTAAACCAGACACATACAAAAACTAATTCAAAATAGATTAAAAACTTAAAAGTAGTATGTAAAACTATAAATCTTTTAGAAAACCAGGAAAGAATTTTCAGGAACTAGGGCTATGCCAAAAGCTCATAAATTTTACACAAAGAGAACAATCTGTTAAAGGAAAATTTGATAAACTAGAATTTACAAAATTAAACACTTTTGTTCTCTGAAAGATTACAGAGTAATGGAAAATATTTGAAAACCCCAAACCTTGAATCTACAATAGATTTCATATTCATAATACCCATAAAACAGTAAAAAAAACAATGCCATTTAGAAAATAGGCAAAATACATGAATACACAACCCCCTGAAAGAATATACAAATAGTAAATAACCACATTAATAGGTGCTCAATAACATTAGCAATTAGGCAAATGGAACTTAAAACCACAATAAAATATCACTTCCCATCTATCAGAATGACTAAAATGAAAAGTAGTGATAACATCAAACACTGGCCACGATACAGAGAAGTTCCATTACTCACACATTGTTGGTGGTAATAAAAATGTTACAGCCACTTGGAAAATTAGCTTGGTGGTTTCTTTTAAAACTAAAAATGGACTTACCAGAAGAGCCAGGCATAACGCCTTTGGGCATTTATTCTAGTGAAATTAAAATTTACGTTCATGAAGAAACTTGTGCACAAATGTTCACAGTAGCATTATTTGTGATAACCAAAACGTGAATGCTACTCGAAGTAGCATTGAGATAGGTAAATGGGTGAACGGCTAAGCCAACTCTAGTGCATTCACACTCAGGAACAAAGGATAACCAACATCAAAGCAAGCGACAACTTGGATGGACCTCAAGGTGATTATGCTGAATGCAAAGAGAGAATATCATAAGGGTATGTGCTGCCAGATTCCATTATATAGCACTTTTAAAATAACATTTATATAGATTGACAACAGTGTTTTAAAGGATTCGAAATTAAAAGTGGCTACAAAGGGGTAGTACAAAGCCTTGTGTTTATGCTCTAGTTTTTTCATCTTAACTGTGGTGGGAGTTATATGAAAATATTGTAATAAAAATTGCATACAATTGTAAACACATATACACACAGGAGAGAATGAGCATATAACCAGCAAACAGATATCACTAGCAAAATCTGAATAAAGGTGTGGATTTTACTAACATCAATTACCTTGTTTTGACATTGTAAATTGTCAAAAATACTTTACAAAATGTTAACATTGGGGCAGGTTGGGTGAAGTGGATGTGGACTCATGAATCTATAAATATTTCATAATAAATATTTAAAAATACGTGACGTAGCTATTCATTAACAGAGTGCTTGCATCACTCTTTGTCTAAAAACTCCATGTGACTAGATTAATCATAAATTCAATGTAATCTGGCTGCCACAAATAAATTCATAGGTTAAAATTTCTTATTCACACAGTAATGAATATAGTAGAACTTAACATTCACACTTTGCTCTTGGGAGTGATTTTCATATTTCACCCTGACCATCCTACCCAAAGTGGTGGAAATTGTAGGCTGATAAACCTGAAATTTTGGGAGCATCCCAGGTTCCTGATCCCTGCAAAAGTCACCTACCTTTACTTTCTACTTAAGAGTCTTAAAATATAATAGTTAGACTGTATTGAGCTATAAACTACTCAACTACTTGCAAAATAGTAGAAGGTAAGAAGAGGACTCACAAGAAATGAGAAAACAAGGTCTCAGTTCATATTGCACAGTGATGCTTTTTATTAATGCATTTGAGGTCAAAAAGAGAAAAAAATGCCAGCAGGATAGATATTCCAGAGGTAGATACTCAGTTGTTAAAGACTTTTCTTGGGTACCTCTTGTGTAGCTGAATAACTAAAGTCTGGGTTTGCCAGGGAGCCTTTGGCTTTGGGATAGCGACAATTGTACCACCAGTAAGTACCATAGCAGCATATCACTACTACCGCTATTAGCCACAATTTATTTAACAGGCATATGCTATGCACTGAGCATTTATTAGGCCCCTTACAAATATCATCTCAATCTTAACAAGAACTTTGTACAATGGTGTCATTATCCAGATTTTAAAGATGAGGAAGCCGACACAAGAGATGTCTAGATAGTTTTCAAGATCAGCCAACTAGAAAAGATCAGAGTCTAGATCGGACCCCGAGCCATGTAATTTCAAAATTCATGCTTTTAATCATTAGTCCCTGTATTTTCCCTGAAATTTGTTTTCAGTTCTCATCTTTGCTTTTTTTCTAGGGGTTTCATTTATTTTCCACCAGGTCTTAGGACTTAGGGAAATTCTCTGGCTTCATCTTTTCTCTGTTTTATCCTCTTCTTTTCATGAATCCCACAAGAAGATGGGACAAGGCCCAAAGAGTACCTAGTGTGGCCAGCATTGTTATTTCCTTTTCACAATGGAGGAGATGGGTCTCAAGAAGGGTGAACCATTTCTGCAAGGCCACATTAGGAAGTAGAGGAGCTAGAATGGAAATGAAGGCCTCCATTGTTCCTAAATCTGACCTTTGCTCACTTGTCAGGCTGCCTTCTGACTGCAATCCACATCCCTCATTATCCTGGCCTTGCTCCTTAAAATATCTAAAGAGTCAAGCCAGGTGTGGTAGCATATGCCTATGATTCCAGTACTTGTGAGTCTGAAACAGTAGGATCACAGGTTCGAGGCCAGCCTCAGCAACTGAGGCCTTCAGCAACTTAAAGAGACCTTGTTTCAGAATAAAAAGTAAAGTAGGAGCTGGGAGTGGTGGGGCACGCTTGTAATCCCAGCATTCGGGAGGCTGAAACCGGAGGATCGCGGTTTGCGGACAGTCTCAGCTACTTAGTGAGGCCCTCTGCAACTTAGTGAGACTCTGTTTCAAAATAAAGAATAAAAATAGGACAGGGGATGTGGCTCGGAGGTCAAATGCCCCTGGGTTCCATCCCCAGACTTGAAAAAAAAAAAAAAAAGTAAACTAGGGCTGGGCTGTAGCTCAGAAACAGAATGCCCAAGGATTCAATCCCCAATACCATACAAAAAATACATATATATTTACAAGAATCATTAAAAATGCTAATGCTTCTGGCTACCAAATAAGGCAATAAAACATTTCAAATTCTGCTCTGCTAAAATGGTCCTCTAAAAGCTTGGGAAGACAAAAAGCTTAAAGCACTTTATTGTAGGGAGTCCAGAGGCATGGTGACCAGCTAAGAGGCTACTGTGATCACTGTTGGGTTGGACCAAGTTGATAGTGATAGAATGCCCAGGTGTGAAAAATGAATCAACTGGATTGTTGTGGATAGAATTTTGTGGGTGTGGACCAATTATTATAGACTCATCACTCTTGCTACTGCTGAGAAAGTAAGGCTGGAGAGATGAAGCCTATGTAGGCTTCAGTATTTCTGGAGGAAGATAATAAAGGATAATACCCATGGATGTGGGAAAAACTGGATGGATTTGAGAGATAGAGGGAGTTTGAATCTGCTGAAAGTTTGCCAAACTAAATGTGAAAATATAAGGAAGAAGAAGGGGTCAGGGATGAAATTCAAAAATTTGTCATGAATATTCAGTGCTTTTTGCTGAGATAGGTGCAGAGAAGGGAGAATTGGTAACAGGTGAAAGCAAATTCTGAGTGTGGTGAGTTTGGGATGAATGTGTAAACAGACACTGGCAGCCAGTATACAATTGCATTTTGTTTCTTTACTTATTATTTAATGTTGGTGGTACTGGGAAGGGAACGCAAGGCCATTCTACCTCTGAGCTACTTGCCCAGCCCTACTTAATTCTTCATTTTAAAACAGAGGTCTCATTAAGTTGCTGAGGGCCTGGCTAATTTGCTGAGGCTGGTCTTAAACCTACATTCCCCCCCCCCACCCCTCTGTCTCAGCCTCCCAAGTACTGGGATCACAAGCATGTGCCACCATGCCCAGCTTGCAATTGCATTTAAAACAAAGGAAACGTCTCTCTTATCTAAATAAGGTTTTTTTTTAATCCCTTCAATATTTTGCCAATTACTATCAAATATATGCCAAGTACCCCCAAATATTTGCCACACACACACACACACACACACCTGTACAAGTCTCAGTGGTTTCACTTGCTAGTGGTTCAACTCTCTCTTCAAACACCATTTATTATCCTGTAGGCGCCTCTGTTATAGACAAGGTGTCTTGATTGAAACTTCCAAAGCTAATGAGAGTTTTGGAACTCCTATTAACAGTGACAATAAGCCACAGAACTCATAGGAAGTGTTGCAGGGAAATCTGTGTTCTCCAGGATCACAGGATCTGCCCACACACGTACCCACACAAATACACACACAAGGGAAATAAATATCATGCTCGCTTTCTTGGGAAAACTTGTACAGACAGGCACTGAGATGTGTCTGTACACTTCTGCCCCCACCCCCACAGCAGCATGGCGATTGTTTACACAGGTACCTGCAGGTCAGGACAGGGATCCTGGCCCCTTTGTCTCCTCGCTACATGCCTGAGGAAGGAAAAAAGCATTCACGCCAGGTACAGAGCAATCCAAAGCTCTTGAGATAGCTGCTGTTTTCCCGCACATCCTGAGATGCTCTGAGGGTTTACCCACACATCAAACCAGTAAGGGCAAAGAGGGAAGAAAGGCCAGCCCAGAGGAGACCACTTACAGCTGACTGACCACAGTGCTCACTGCACAACTATTAAAACAGGCACCAAACAAAGCCTGGGTTAGATTTCCATGTTTGCCACAGAAGCTCAGAGGAGAGCTTACCCAGCCAGGGTCTGCCACCCCACCAGGTGGGGGCCAGCTGCCAGAAAACCAGCCACCCTTGATCTCACTCCAAATATGCCTAGAACTGCCCCCCCCCAAAAAAAAGTCCTCTGAAATCAAGCTTCCCTGAATGGGAAGCCATTAAGTAAAAGTTTCCTTACCTGAGAGAACGTCCCGGTGGCCAGCAGTGGAAAAAACTCTCAGTTCTAACAGGAGTGACAGGAACTCGCAGGGCAAATCCGCTCGGTTTTAAAAGAAGAAAGGTGACTTCATCTCTGGTGCCGTGGAGTTTAAAAGAGCAACGAGTGCTCCCTGGCTGAGCCAACTCTGCTGCATTAGTGATGACTCCATCCAAATTATGCAGCCATTGCCCGGACACGCTCAGCCCTCACAAGGTGAATCGCTGGAATCTGACCGGCCCTGTCCTTCTCAAGGAGCCGCACCAGGTCCTAAAGCACCTATTGCCTTCACTGGCACCAGGCACAGGAAAACCATGCACTTATTTCCTTGGCTCTTATCATTATCTCCCAAGAAGCCAAAAGTCTGAAAAATAGTACTCTAGGAAAAGAAAACAAGTATTTAGACTTCTTTTTTCTATGCTTTTATTGGTGCATTATCATCTTACATTATAATACAAGTCATGTTGAAAATGAATACTTGCAAGACTGCGGTTCATTAATGGAAATACTACCATCGAACATGTACATTTAGACTTCTGAACGCTAAAAATTGGGGGAAGCCAGGTGCAGTGGCACACACCTGTAATCCCAGTACTTGGGAATCTGAGACAGAAGGAACAAAAGTTTGAGGTCAGCCTCAGCAACTTAGCAATAAGTGGGAGAGGGCTGGGGGTGCAGCTCAGAAATAGAATGCCCGCTGGCTGGGGAAGAAGGTCGGGGGAGGTTAGAAGAAGCAAAGATATTCTTGTCAGAAAGAAACTGGAAAGGATTGCCTTGTTAAGAAGTTCTCAGAGATGGTGGATTTGTAAGCACACGAAGATGACATATAGGTAATTGTCTGGACTTTGCAGAGGTAAAAGTATTCATGTAAGCAAAAAAAGTGAGTCATTATAGGAAAACAGTGTGGTGACCTCGCTTACAAAGGCCACTGATTTTTATTTTCTTTTTGTTGACTATAGCACCGCTTATCCAATTTGGGATTATTTGTAATATAAATATATCAGCTCCAAACGTGCCTACATTCTACCAGAAATATTTGGGAAAGGAGGCGTTTCGTAGGGATTTTCTTTTATGTGTGTTAAAGGTGGGGCTGAAGTAATTGCATGTGTAACAAGGGATTCAAGGTCATGTCAAGCTCCCCGGTGGGCTGGGTACTGACTTCCTCTTGATGCCAAGTCCTTGATTTAAACTTTGGGCCAGATTTCTTGACATGACCTTGGTTGGAAGTGGGGCAAAGTGTCGAATTCAACTACTGCCCGCCCTGTCTCCCACATCTCTCCTTCAGGAGAGTGCAGGCGGACTCTGGGTCACTAGACATGTATTCAGTTTCCTGTTGAGCTATTTTGAGGCTTCAAGACCTTCTTGTGTCAAGTTTCATTCCAAAGAGGATAAAACAATAAAATATCTCTTTCTGAACCATTCAGAGAGATATTCAGATCTCACATCAGAAGAGGATTTTTGAACTTGAAGATTTAAGAAATGTCAAAATGGCTTACAAAAAGTAACTTGCAAAGCTTCTGCTCAGGGTATAAATAATTAAAGAGAAAAGAGAAAGCGTTTCATCAATGGCAAGATCAGTGAAGGCAGGAGTCATTTTTTTTTTAAATTTGGTTCAACATAGTGTCTTCAAACCTAGGACAGAGAGTAGCAGGCAGTTAAGTGCTCAGTAGATGGAAAGTGAGTGGTGTCACCCCAGCCCTTTTCCATTCCAGGCTTCTAGAAAAGATCAGCTGAGAATGTTTGAGGTCAGCATCTGGTCACTGTGGCCACTGGGGAGAGCGTGAGCCACTGGGTTTTGTGAAATACATGAGGAACTTGATCCTTGGCTTTGTGTCAACCCTCGGGTCCATTGCCAAAGTTAGCATGGAGAAAAGATTTCTCAATTCTCAATTTCTGGACCCCAGAGCTTCCTTTACCTATCCTATTCCCTTATATCTCAGACTCTCAGCTCTTTTTCCAGGACCCAGATACCACAGGCACTCTGCAAATTAGCTTCAATTATCTTTTATTTTTAGCATTCTACTAAAATTTCAAATGGGAAAAATTGAAAGAATTTTATGGTGAACACCGAAATAGTTACCACCTAGTTTCTAATTTAATTAACATTTTATGAGATTTGCTTTGTTATGTATTGATTTTCTACCCATTCTTCTATCTTTCAGGCAACTCAATTATTTTGGTTATTGCCTTTCAAAATGAGTTGCAGACATTAGTACATCCCCCCCCCTCCAGCCCAGATACTTCAATATTATAACCAGAGTTCAATCTTTGTTCAAAATTCTTTTTTCATATAAAAATTGTATATAGAGTACAATGCACAAATTCTAAATGCGTCACTCTCTAAGTAAGTTCCTCTCTAAATGCATATACCTGTACAATCCAAACTCCTATCAAGACGCAGACCATAGCAGGGTATGGTGGTGCATGCCTGTAGTACCACCACTTAGGAGGCTGAAACAGGAGGATTATAGTTTCAAGACCAGCCTAAACAACTTAGTCCTTCAGCAATTTAGCAAGACTCCATTTTAAATAAAAAAAATAAAATTAGAGCTGAGTGGGGTGTAGCTTGGAGTTAGAATGCCCCTGGGCTGCTAACCTCTACTATGAAAGAGAAAGAAAGAGAGAAAGAAAGAAAGAAAGAAAGAAAGAAAGAAAGAAAGAAAGAAAGAAAGAAAGAAAGAAAGAAAGAAAGAAAGAAAGAAAGAAAGAAAGAAAAGAAAGAAAGAAGAAAGAGAGAGGAAGGAAGGAAGGAAGGAAGGAAGGAAGGAAGGAAGAAAGGAAGGAAGGAAGGAAGGAAATATACAGAACAGAAGCATCATTGTGGAAAGTTTTTTAATGTATCTTTCCAGCAAACCCCCTGTCTAAACATTCCTAGAGATAATCAGTCTTCTGAGTTTTCCACCATATATTAGCTTTACCTTTTAGTAGTTAATAAAATAAAAGAATTCGATTTGTATTCTTTTGTGGAAATTTTTGTTTCACTCAGCATGTGTCATTCCTTGAATCAGAAGTTGATTGCTTCCAGGTAGAAACTTCCTCAAAAAGACCCCCAAAGCTCAGGAAATTAAAACAAAAATGGATAAATGGGATGGTATTAAACTAAAAAGTTTCTGCTCATCAAAGAAAACCATTAAGAGTTTAAAGAGAAAGCCTCCAGAATGGGAGAAGATCTTTGTCAGTTATCCCTGAGATGACTAATGTCTAGAATATAGAAAGAACTTAAAAGACTTTACACTAAAAAAATTAACCAAATCAAGAAATGGGCAATTTAGAACTAAATAGACACTTCACAAAAGAAGAGATATAAATGACCAATAAATACATGAAAAAATGGTAGATATCATTAGCAATCAGGGAGATTCAAATAAAAACTACACTGAGAGTTCATCTGACCCCAATCAGAATGGCAATTATCATGAAGACACAAAACAACAAATGCTGGTGAGAATGTGCTGAAATTGAAATTCTTCTATACTGTTGGTGGGATTGCAAATTAGTTCAACTGCTATGGAGATCAGTGTGAAGATTTCCTCAGAAAACTGGGAATAGATCTACCAAATGATCTGGCTATTCCACTCCTTCCAAAGGGACTTTCCAAAGGGACTGAAATCAGAGAATTACAGTAACACATGCATATCCAGGTCTATAGCAGCACAATTCACAATAGCCAAATTATGGAACCAACATAGGTGTTCATCAACAGATGAATGAATTACAAAATTATAATATATACACACAATGGAATTCTACTTAGCAATAAAGAAGAAAAAATTGTGTCATTTGCAGGAAAATGAATAGACCTGGAAAACGTTATGTTAAGTGAGATTAGCCAGTCACAGAGAGTGAAAGGTCATCTGTTCTCTTATGTGGAAGCAATAATCGAGATAGCAGAGGGACTTCAGATAATGGAGGAGAAACTCCAGTGGGACCAGAGAGGTGGTCTAGGGGAAGGGGTAAAGAGTAAAGGGAGGATCAATGAAGGAATCACTTCCATTGACATTATGTGCCTATGTGAGAATACCAATGTCAATCTCGATGTCATGTATAGGGAAGGGGGGAGTGGGGAGAGAGCAGGGGAAAGCCCACCAAGGGTTGTGTGGGTGTATGCCTCTATCACTATGAGACTATAATGCACCAATAAAAGTATTTTTTAAAAGGAAGTTGGTTGCTTCTCATTGCTAAATAATGTTTACTGTATGAACATGTCGGTCTCTCACTGATGGACACTTGGGTTTCCAGCTTGGGTGTTTATGCATAAAGTTAATGTGTATATTTTTGCACATGCTCTCGCATTTGTTTGTGGGCATTTGTTTTCAGGTCCCTTGGGTAAATTTTTAGGGGTGGGATTGTTAGTTATATAATTAACATCATAAGAAGATGCAAGATTTTTTTCCAGTGTTCTTGTACCATTTTCCCTTCCTATCAACAGTGTATATAATAACCTCAGTCACTTCACACTCTCACCAATATTTGGTATGTCAAGTCTTTAATATTAGCCATGCTGGAAAATATGGAGTGGTTCAAATTTACATTTCTATGATGACTGAAGATATAAAAGTTTTTATGTGCTTATTAACTACTCACTTATTATATTTTGTCCATTCTCGTGTTCAACTGTTTCGAATATTTTAAAGTTGTTTTTGTTACTATTATTACCTCTGAGTTACAACCCAGCCAGCCTTATTTTGTTTTTTATTTGGAAACAAAAGGTTGCTGAGAACTTCACTAAGTTGCTGAGGCTGGATTTGAACCTGCAGTCTTACTGTCTCAGCCTCCCAAGTACTGGGATTACAGGTATGTACAATATGCCCAGCTCATATTTTCTTAAGAAATCATAGTTTTAAATGAATTTAGCAGAAAAATATTTTATAGTTATTATAGTTCATTCTTTCTTGAATAATCTTGTTTCCATATGATTTTATTTGACTGTCTTGAAGACCATGCAGTGCAGCTTTGCTAGTGAAAAATTATATTAAAGATACCATATTTTACTTTTACTCATTAGGGATATTTTCACTGAATATAAAATCCTGGGTTTTATTTTTCTTTCAGCACTCTAAGGATATGAATCCACAGCCCTCTGGCCTCCTTTGCTTCTAGTGAGATATCGGTGGGTTTTGAAATGACTGCTACCACTCTGCTTGCCTGCCTGCCTGCCTGCCTGCCTGCCTGCCTGCCTTCTTTCTTTCTTTCTTTCTTTCTTTTGCACTAGGGATTGAACCAAGGAACATTCCACCTTTTAACTATACCTCCAGCCCTTCTTATTTTTTTTAATTTTGAAATAGGGTCTCAGGTCTCACTAGGTTGCTGAGGATCTCAGCTAAATTGCTGAGGCTGGCCTTAAACCTGCAATCCTTCTGTTTCCGCTTCTGAAATACTGGGATTACAGGCATGTACCACCATGCCAGGCTTTTTTTATACTTTTTATGAGTGACTTTTCTCTTAGTAATTTATTTGTAGCAGTTTGTCTACAATATGTCTAGATGTTTTTATTTTTTCTGATGTTAACCCTTCTTGATATTTCTGAATCTATAAATATGTATATCTTTATATGTGTGTGTGTGGGTCTGAGGATGGAACCCAGGGGCATTTGACCTCTGAGCTACACCCCCTACCCTATTTTTTATTCTTTATTTTGAAAACGGTCTCACTGAGTTGCAGAGGGCCTCACTAAGTAGCTGAAGCTGTCTCCGAACTGCGATCCTCTGGTCTCAGCCTCCCGAATGCTGGGATTACAAGCGTGCACCACCACGCCCAGCAACAAGCAGAAAATTTTAAAGGTGATGAAAACAAAAGGCCAAGTGACATTCAGAGGCAAACCAATTAGAATCACTCCAGACTTCCCAAACCAAGTCATGAAAGCCAGAAGGGCTTGGAGTAACATATTCCAAACTCTGAAAGAAAACAACCTCCAGTCAAAAATTTCCTACCCAGCAAACCTATCTATCAAATTAGATGGGGAAGTAAGAAGCTTCCATGACAAACAGAAACTGAAGGAATTTATGTCTTCAGATACTATATTATTCTATCCTTACATTTTCATTTGGTTCTTTTTATAGTTTCCATATTTATGTTAAGATTTTCTACATTTTCATTCATTGTGAACTATTTCTCTTCAATACTTGAGCATAGTTTTAATAACTTCTTTCAAATTCTTGTCTGTTATTTCTAGCAACTAGATTATCTTAGAGATGATCTCTGTTGGTTTTCTTCTCTTTAAAATGAGTCATCTTTTCCTGCTTTGTGCTATATAGGATAATTTTAGAGTGTATTCTGGTCACTTTGAATGATGCATTGCAGGAAGCCTGGGTTCTATTATATTCTTCTAAGGAGAACTGACTTTCCTCTCATGATGACTTAAAAGTGGCTGAACACAAATTGCAAAATTCTCTCTTCTGTAACAGTTGAAGTTATAGTTCACCTTTGTAAGCCATTGCTGAGCCTAAAATCTGTAGTCAGCCAGAGATATGAGCAGAATTTATTCACTAAAGTGTAAGGCCTTTTCTCTGCCCTGCATATTTTAAATTTTAGACTAAAAGCTACAAATCAAAAACTTCATCCTAAGACAGTTTTTCTTCCTTCCTTCCTTCCTTCCTTCCTTCCTTCCTTCCTTCCTTCCTTCCTTTCTTTCCTTCTTTCATTTCCTTCCTTCCTTCCTTCCTTCCTTCCTTGTACTGTGTTTCAAACCCAGGACCTTGTGCATGCTAGGCAAGTGCTTTATCACTGAACTAGAGCCCCAGCACAATAGTTCCTTCTCCCAATTGTTGTGTCTAGTTTCTTCCTGCTTTTGTTCTCTCTAATGCTTTGAACTAGTTGTTCATGTATTATATATAATGTATATATATGATTTTTTTGAGATAGGTGTTCCTAAGTTGCTGAAAAGGCTGGCCTTGAACCTGTCACCCCAGTACTGGAAAGCTGAGACAGGAGGATTGCAGGTCTGCAGCCAGACTCAGCAACTTATCTAGGCCCTCAGCAACTTACTGAAACCCTACTTCGAGACTTGCAAACTTAAATCTGCAATCCTCCTATCTCAGCCTCCCAAATAATGGGATTCCAGCATGTGCCCCCACATCCAGCTACAGGGATACCTGAGGAGGAAGAGTGGTGCTGATTCCATCCTCCCTTCTTGAAACACTCCAGCTTTATAGACGCCTAAACCCAGGTTCCTGGACTCTGTCTCCTCTTTGTGGGAATGCTGTTTTAATTCTTTCCTGGACTTCAGAATTTCGAGGCTCATCTTTTACCAGAAAAGCTTTTGTGGAAATGTGTCACTGCTAGGTAGCTGTGCTGTCTGTCTGGCGTAGAACCCAGGTGAGTTGGGCATAACCATCTGTTCCTTCCCTCTTTCTCCTGCCAGGAGGAGCTGGCCTACAACAGAGCATAGAGCATGATTTTCAACCCCAAAAGCACAACAGGAAGACTTTAAAATACCCCAGAACAATGAGCTCAGAACCTCTGGGTGATGTTGCTGAGCAGTGGCCATCGTCTGGAGGTCCCCAGATAATCATCAGGATATGACCCAGGCGATAAGCAAAACTGATGAGGGGCTTGATGATCGATTCTCCTGGGATGAGGCGAATTGGAAACCCCCCTTCCTGCTCCTTCTGGGGCAGCATAAAGGAAAGTGCCAGGCTTAGGTTAAACAGGTGAAGGACTGAGTCCTTCTCTGCCACTTTCTGGCTACTTGACATTGGCTAAGTTGCTGAACATCTCTGATGTCCCATTTATTTAAAAGTAAAAGAAGCAAAATAATATCCAGCCTATCAGTGAGACTCAGTGAGATACCATATGTAAATGCGTACCTTATAAACATCAGGTCCCTTTCCTTTCGGCATCCTGCCCTGCTGACTTCGGCACTGCAATATGAGCTCTGGGCAGTTCTGGCTTGATTCTGAGTCAATTATCCTTAGTTGACTGTGGCTACATCAGCCCTGGATTTGCAGTCCTGGTTCTCAGATCTGGCATTCTGATTCCACCTTCTGAACTCTCCTCTCCAGACCCAGTTTCCATCACCTGTTTCTGTTGCTCAGTGCTAAGCCCCAAAGGACTGTTTTCTAAAAGTAGTTGGCCCCCAGGCTGCTGCAGGAGGTTTAGCACTAGGAGGGGGTGTGGCTAATTTTAGATTTGTCCTGGACTCACATTTGAGACAAGGCAAAGCCTGGCAGTCCAACCTGCCCCCTCCATACCTTTGGATTGGAGTTTGCAGAAGCCTGGGATATTTTTGCCACAGGGCTTGGGTATCTATTTCTCTAGGAGGATCAAGAAGGGGGATTTCCAATTCACCCTATTCCATGAGAATCAATCATCAATGCATGAAATTTAATGCATGAGACCATTCATTTCAAAATCCATTTGGATCTAAGCCCTGGGTGCTATGCTGCATTAGAGCAACCATAAGAGTTTTTTTTTAAAAAAATATATTAATACTCTTACCTAGCCAGGAACAGGCTGTTTTCCATCTATCCCAGGGACAGGCAGGAGTGTACAGGGCCAGGGACTGGAGCCACTGAAGGAAAAGAGCTGATAAAAGAAAAGATAGGAAAGGTTATTGATTTGTATTCAGAGAAACTATAAAAGGACAGGAGATGTAATTGTGAAGGAACAGTAGACCTCACTGAGAAAGGAAGGGACAGGACTACAGTTCTCAGGGCAGTCCTGGTGTAGAGGAGGTACTTAAGAGTGGTTTGCTGCATAAGTGAGGAATAAAAGGCTTCCAGTATGGGGAAGAAGACACACTGTGTGGCTACACAGGGAGCATCTTGTGCTTTGGAAAGAAGGGCCACCACTTAGAGAAAACTGGGTACCAAAGGGCTATCCAAAGGACCCACAGCATCAGATGGGATTTGTGTACTCTGGATTAAAAATGGAGAACCAATGGAAAATTAGCTTTTACATAATCAGGCCCATAAAATGAGGACACCTAAAAGGGAAGGAAAAGGGGTGGGCACCCCAGGATTAACAATTAAGACAGAGTAGAAGAGTGAAAAGAATATAGGCTTTGGAATGAGTCTAACTATTTTCTCCTTTCCAATAATTTGTATTAAAATAATAATTTGTATTGTGATCACACAATACAAGCTGTGTGATCATAGGCAAACTACTCTAAGCCAGTTTCCCCATACTTAAACTCCACATTCAGCAACAATTTATTGAGTATCTGCTACATGTGCCACACGCTTGGCTACTGTTCTGAACAATATAGACAAGGTTCTCACTGGATGCATCTAACCATCTGGTAGGGAGAAGAGAAAAGAGGGGAGGCCATGAGCAAGTGACAAGACACATGTGGACGGTGCTAAGTGCTGTGACAGAAGCAAACAAGAGTGAACAGCTAGGACATCTCCTGAGAAAAAGCACCATGAACAGGGACCCAGGTGGTGAGAAGGAACTGGCTCTGCAGAACACACCAGGCAGAGGGTCTAGCAAGTGCCAAAGTTTCAAACACCAAAGAGCTAGTCTGAAGAACACAAAGAGGTAGAGGTGGATGGAGGACAGAGAGCCAAGAGGAGATGAATCAAGATAGAGGCTGCCGGGGTCCAGCCCTAGCAAGAGTCGAGGTTCGTGTGTTGGTGAGAGAAGAGTCGAGGTCATGAGAGAGAAGACACTGACATATGAGACCAGATGGCAGCTTCTCAAACTTTATTTTGATGGAAGCTTCTCCAGCTTCTCTCTTATTATTTTTTTATTTTATTTTATTTTTAGGATTTGTTATAATCTTTATAGTCATGCAAACAGGAACTTCAAGGACAGAAAGTCTTTTACAGACTTCAGGACAGGGTTCCAGACATTTAAATAATCATAGAAAGTATGCTTTGTCTTATCACAAGGCCATCTTGAACTTAATCATATATATTGGCCCAAACTAAGGTCAGTTTGAACTTAATCTTTGGCCCAAACTTTATCCTTGGGGAAAAAATCTTTGTTGTCTGAGTCTCTCACAAGCCGCTGCCCATCAATTTTAGTTATAATGCTTAGACATAAAATTCCAGTTATACATATTGATCCAAATAATCCTAAAATAATTTTTTGAAGAAGAGAATGCTAGACATATTTTATGGAGGAGCTACACCTTTGTGGGTACCCTGACCGAGCTTTCTCAAGATCTGCATGAGATGCTGTAGCAAGAGGCAGAACCACCCTGGTCTACAGAAGGAGCTTACATTTCACAAGAGGAGAATAACTCCCGTTTCTTGTAGGGCAAGAACAGGCTGGGCAGGAGCTGCTGCTATGGTGGCCAAGAAGTGTTCATGGAATGGGTGCCACTGAGACACCAATCCTTAGAATGAAGCTCAGACATCAGCTGGAAGCAGAGTGGAACCCGGGCCAAAGAAAAAACACTCTAAATCTGGTCTAGAATAGAACGCTTTGGTTGATGAACATTTTTTTTTATCAGATGATACTTTATTGATATATTTTCCTCTGTATTTTATCTCGCTGAACATTCTCCTGTACCACTGTTGATATTATCTATGATGTCATGAGGGTGGCAACCATCAACATTACAGCCCACCGACTGGGCAGTCCCCAGGATCTCTTTGGCTAAAGATTGGTGTCGCATCTGTTGGGCAATGCTGACAATCTCATCAAAAGTGATATTTCCACTGTGTTTAATGTTTTTCTGCTTCTTCCTGTCTCTGGGTGGCTCCTTGAGGGCTTTAGTGATCAGGGCAGAGGCAGAAGGCATCACTTCAATCTGGTCTTGTCTGTTCTGAATGGTCAGCTTCGCTGTGATCCTCAGCACCTTCCACTCACTGGCATCACCAAACTTTTTTGGAGATGACCCAGGGGGCCGATCTTGGGGGCCAGGGCAGACGTGCCGCTGACCTTGCCACCGGTACACCTCAGGTACACAACATTGATTGGTTGGGGTCAAATTTGGGTGGCATGATGGAGGTGGCTGGTGTTGGATGAACCTGGATTTGGGACGACTGAAGAAAGCTGCACCTTGACCTCCTCTGACCTGAAAGCTGGTTGATGTGCTTTTGAAATCTGCTTCCATGAAGAAATGACCATTCCTACTAAAGCACTCAATTGTCAATTTTCTGATTAACTTAATGTGATTAAGATATGTCCTAGAAATCTAATCATCTATCCACCCACCTGTTTCCAGTCAGTTGTCTTAGTGTTTAATCAGACGTTTAATGAAAGGATTGTTAAGAACAATCTAAGCATTCTCTTTTCCTATAAAATATCCCTAACCCTTGGCCAGGCGTGGTGGCGCACACTTATAATCCCCGCACTTGGGAAGCAGAGATAGGAGGATCGTGCAGGTTCGAAGCCAGCTGTGCTGGCTTAAGAGACCCTGTTTCCAAATAAAAAAGGATAAAATAGGTCTGAGAGTGTAGCCCGGAGATAGAAGGGTTTCCAGGAACCCCAGTACCACCAAAATATATATATATCCCTAACCCAAAGTGAGTATTGAGATTAGATTACCAGGGACCTTGTCAATTGTAGCAAGATTTTAACAAAACATTGAGATGTGCTTTTTCCTGGATTTTCTGTAGGATTTCTGAGCTCAGTGGCCAGAGGCCTTGTGAAGTCTTTCTCAGTTTTTCTGTGGTTTTCATGATCCTTTAACCTTCTTTTTGTGAGTGTCCTTTCTCTGTAGCACATGTTCCTGAGAATTCCACTAACACCTAGTTCCCTAAAACCTTTAAGGGGTAAGAAATAAGAGAAAGAACAAGTTGATCATGTCTCCCACAAAAGATAATGTTGAAGTCCTAACAGTAGTACTTTGGAATGTGACTCTCTTTGGAGATGGTTTCTTTTAAAAGATAATCAAGGCAAAATAAGGTCATTAGGGTGGGACCTAATGAGACTAGTGTTCTAATTAAAGGGGAAATTTGGAGGCAGACACATGCACAGAACACCTTATGAAGATGAAGACAGAAATCAGTGTGGTCCCCCTACAAATCAACCAATGCCGAGGGTTATAAAGCACAGAGGTGGGAGACAACAATCCTTCCTTGTGGTCTTCAGGAGGAATCAGTCCCCCCCAACACCTTGACCTCACACTTCCAGCCTCCACAACTGTGGGACAATGCATCTCTCTGCTGGAACCCTTGGTTTGTGTTGCTTTGTTATGGCAGTCCTGGCAAAGGAATACAGCGCTTTCAAGGGAACACTGCTGCCGTGGCTTACATGTGTCCCTCAGAATCCGCGATTTGCAAGGTAATCCCCAGCAACAGTGTGGAGAGGTGGAAACTTCAATGGATCCTTAGCTCAGGAGCAGGTTTCTGATCCCAGGACTTCAGTGCTCTCCCTCCTCCTCCTCCTCCTCCTTCTCCTCCTCCTCCTCCTCCTTCATCCTCTATCTCTCTCTCTCTCTCTCTCTCTCTCTCTCTCTCCTTCTCTCACACATACACCACCCATGTCCTTCAGCTTCTCACCATGGAATCCTGCAGCAAGAAGGCTCTCGCCAGGCACACCCACCACCCAACCCTGAGGGTCTCCTTTCATCTAGTGACTTTAACCACCCAAAGGGACCAGGCAGAGACATCAAAAAGACAAACACAAGGGATTAAAATTCAGGAGCCTCTCTGTTGCTTCTTTTTGGCTCCTGGCTCTGTGCGACCTGGGAAGAGAAAGCTCTTTTGGGTTCTTGTCCTCTCCTTTTACTCCTGAGGTGGCTCTCACCTCGCACGCTTCCTAGAAGGGCGTGCCAACCCTGCTCCCACAGAGGTGGAATCTGTGAAGTCATTAGAGCAGAAACCTGGGCGTCCCTGGGTAGGGTTATATTGACATTGAGAAATACCTTGAAAGTCAGCATGAAAGGTGAAAATTACATAAAATTCAAAATGACATAGAAAGCCTTTTTATAAAGGTGTCACTTTGAAAGGTATCATTTTTCAGCAAGTCTAACATGAATAGTTTCAAACGGTACAGGAGTGAGACACAAGATGAGCCAGCGGTTCACAGGGAACTTGTTGGACAAACACTGTTCTGTCCCTTCTCATTCTAGAACCATGTTCAGTGTGGCAAGGGGCTCGCACTGAAGCTGGCCAAGGGGATGACAGAATCGTCTTTCCCATCTCAGAGTCAGTCTAGCATATGTTTTTGTAAAGGTGGTAAGAAGAAATACCCATGGTATTTAAATGGCTGTCCTACTCTCTAACTCCAAGCACATGGTTGAATTTGCTTCATAATGAGCCTTTACTGTATAATTCAGACAAATGTTCATTATCTTAAAATCTATTCAGAAATTCTCTTTCAGTGAAACCTTTTAGTGGAATTTTTAAAAAGAGGGACAACCTGTGTGATGGAGAACTAGTGTAATCCTAATAGTTGGAGGAGTGCAGGTTCCAGGTCTAGCTTAGTAACTTAATGAGGCCTGCAGCAACTTAGTAAGACCCTCTTTCAACGTACAAAAATAAAACAGGGCTGGGGGTGTAGCTCAGAGGTAGAACACCATTGGGTTAAATCCCCAGTACTACAAAGAAGAAAAATAAGGAGGAGGAGAAGGAGCAGAAGAAGAAGGAGGAGGAAAAGGAAGAAGCAATTAACTACTTTCAGATGTATTGGCTACCCTTAACTAATTTACAATAGTCTGAACCTTGAAGTCTCAAACAAATAAGGAAAATAGAAAATGTGACTTTAAACCATATATAGTGGCACAGACATGTAAAGACATGTAATTCCCGCTACCCAGGAGGCTAAGGCAAGAGAATCTTAAATTCCAGGCTTCCCTGGGCAATTTAGCAAAACCTTGTATCAAATTAAAAAGAAACAAAAAAAAAAAAAGAAGAAGTTTGAGGGTGTAGCTCAGCTCAGTGGTAAAATTTTCCTGGGTTCAATCCCAGTACCAAAAAACAAAAACAAACAAACAAACAAACAAACAAACAAAAACGAAAGATGGATTCAAACATGCTTGAAGGGAACTAGGCGCAGTGGTGCACACCCAGAATCTCAATACTAGGGAGGTGGTGGAGACAGAAGGATTGCAGATTCGAGGTCAGCCTCAGCAACTCAGTAAGACCCTATTTCAAAATAAAAAAATAAAAAGAGCTGGGAGTGTAGCTCAGAAATAGAATGCCCCTGCATTCAATCCCTGGTACAGAAAGTTAAAAAAAAAAAAAATTAGTTGAGAGCT
Source organism: Muscardinus avellanarius (assembly GCF_963383645.1). Taxonomy (NCBI): domain Eukaryota; kingdom Metazoa; phylum Chordata; class Mammalia; order Rodentia; family Gliridae; genus Muscardinus; species Muscardinus avellanarius. The sequence goes on from NC_137786.1 coordinate 158,122,956, forward strand.
GGGCATGGTGGCACACCCTTGTAATCCCAGCATTTGGGAGGCTGAGATAGGAAGATCCAGGTTCGCAGACAGCCTCAGCTACTTAGTGAGGCCCTCTGCAACTCAGTAAGACCCTGTTTCAAAATAAAGAATAAAAGCCGGGCGTGATGGCACATGCTTGTAATCCCCGCGCTTGGGAGGCAGAGACAAGAGGATCGCGCAGGTTCGAAGCCAGCCATGCTGGTTTAAGAGACCCTGTTTCTAAATAAAAATATAAAATAGGTCTGGGAGTGTAGCCCGGAAGTAGAAGGGTTCCATCCCCAGTACCACCAAAATAAATAAATAAATAAATAAATAAATAAATAAATAAATAAAATAGCCGGGCGTGGTGGCACACGCTTGTAATCCCAGTATTTGGGAGGCTGAGACCAGAGGATTGCGATTCATGAACAGTCTCACCTATGTAGTGAGGCCCTCTGCAACTCAGTGAAACCCGGTTTCAAAATAAAGAATAAAAAATAGGGCAGGAGGTGTAGCTCGGAGGTCAAATGCCCCTGGGTTCCACCCCTAGACCCGCAAAAGAAAAAGAATAAAAAATAGGACTGGGGGTGCAGCTCGGAGATAGAATGCCCCTGGGTTCCATCCCTAGTACCGCAAAAAAAAAAAATAATAATAATAATAAAATAAAATAAAAATAGTTGAGGGCATTAGAGAATTACCGTGGGAAGCAGAACTTGAGGGGCTCAGCAGGTTGTCTGAAGGAGAAGGAAGCCCATGGGGATGAGCTTCACATTTTATGTTGCTTTTCCCCCTCAAGAAATTTGCCAGCTCACAATTAGCATACTATGAGCGACTAAGCTGCCAAGCAGAAAGTGGTGGCAAAGTAGAACTTTTGGCATAAATGAAGTTTGTGAGGTCAGGAAAAGAGAGATCAAAAGAGAAAGGAGCCTGTGGAGGCAAGGGGGATAGTATGAGATCCTTTTCTCCGTAAAGCATTTGTCTATAGACAAGCAGCTGATAAATCAGCAAGAGGCTGAGAACTTGAGCAGAGCTTTAGCAGTCTCCCCACGCTGAGCAGGAGGGAATCAGGGGAACCGCTAGGCTCCTGCTGCCATTTCAAGAGTTGTGCCCTTGAAACATGGGCAAATTAGTAGCAGCATCACAAAGGCTGAATTGCAGCCTCAAATCAGTCCAATCTCCATCAGACTGCCTCAGAGAAATAATTTGGTTGCAAACTCCCTGTGGGCTGCTGTGGCCATCTGACCTCTGGTCACAAAGTTCAGCAGAAGCTCTAAACTGTCTCAAGACAACAGCCCTCTCAGCATCTCTAGAAGAGCCGGCACCCTCGTGAGACTTTCAGATAGACCTGTCCATACGTCAGGTGCCACTCTGAGGGTGGGACACAAAGAGGTGTTTTGATGCAGTCCTCTGTTCTTGCGGGACTCAGTAGCTACAGGAGAGATGGACAAGCAAGTAGCTGATGGTAGCTGTGAGTGCTGAGCGCTATGGACAAGTTCAAAGCACATCCTGGGAGATTAGTTCAGGGGCTGTCGGGTGGGCATAGGGGAAGGCACAGTGGACTTCCCAGAGAAAAGGACTCCTTGGCCTAACCTGAAGAGCTGGTAGGCCTTTCCCAAGAGAAGAAGGGGAGAGGTATCAAAGCAGAACGTGGCTTATCTAGCAACTGGCAGACAATTCTGTTTGAACAATGTGTAAAGTGCCACATTGGGGAAGCCAGGGGGGAAAGCTGGAGAGACAGGAACCTGAATTCAAGGGGCCTCTGGGCGGGAGGTTAGGGCGAACCTCAAGCCATGCTCAGCAGTTGCAACAGGCTAGTTGAAAGGGCACATTGGTCTACAGCACAGCTGCCCAGGACCACACCATTTTATTCCTTTTGGAAACACTGGTTATCTCAAGTGATAAACTTTAATTGTCAGGCGTGCCTTGTCTTTGATGTATAAAACAACTGATGAGGGCCAGGCTTGCGCTTGTAATCCCCCGTGCTTGGAAGGCGGAGACAGTGCGCCACCATGACCAGCTTCAAAATCTTGTTATTAAGCTTTTCTAGGAGATTATGTTTAGATTTGAACTTCAGGCTGCTTTGAACTGATTCACAAACCCACTCAGACTGGTATGACTTATAAAGACGGCTTCATAAGCTACCAAATTAATTGGTATTTCTAGGTTCCCTTACACTGGGTGCCTTACATGCTGTTTGGACAGAACCTGTCCCAGTGGTAAAGGATGGCCCAACTCTGTGAATGAAACCTCAGGGCAAAGGCCACCTCTTTAGCCTCTGTAAAGCTGAGAAGTGTGGGGAGCCATTAAGGTTTTCCCCTAAAAGAATATTTCTGACTCAGCTGATTGTCCTTCGCCCAGAGTCAACAAGATTTTGGGTCATGGAAACTGCAAAGTAAAAGGTCTGAGAAAAGATCAGGTGGTGATGGCACGAGGGTATTGACTGACCTGCCTGTGATGTATGTGTTTTGGATCTGTCTTTATTGTGTTCAGGTGGTGATTGACCTGAACCTGTATAAAAGCTTCAAGGGAAATGAACCCAGGGTGGGCCCAGTAGAGATTAGCAACCCTTCTGTGCTTCAAGAAAAGTAAATTAAAATTCTTAGAATTAAATTCTTAAGAATCGAATTCTTTCATCCTCACTCCTCTCTTCGGAACCCGTACTTTTGCCGGCCCGCTCCGGCAGAGAAGCATCAGTTTTTTGTCGTGTGTGTGTGTGTGTGTGTGTGTGTGTGTGTGTGTGTTACTGGAGATGGAACCCAGGGGCATCCTACCTCTGAGTTATACCTCCAGCTCTATTTTTTATTGTTTATTTTGAAACAGGGTCTCACTAAGTTGGGAGGGGCCTCACTAGGTAGCTGAGGCTGTCTGCAAACCAGGATTCTCCTGTCTCAGCCTCCCAAGTACTGGGATTACAAGTGTGCGCCACCACGCCTGGCTCAGTGCCGGGTCTTCTTGGATTTGTAGTGACTCTGCCAAGGAATTGAACTGATGCTAAGAATCAATTAGTGTCAGCTGGGAGTGCAGGTGTTATTCCTGGGAAGGTGAATCATCCAGACCAGAGAATTCTGATTAGACTTTCTGCTTAGCTGTTGATAGAAGTGGGCAGGGAACTAATTACAGGTGGAGCTTCCACCACATCTCTCTTCCTCCAGAGAGAGGCCATGGACATGCTTAGGGTATATCTCTCTGGGAATTAAGCAGCCCCATTCACTCCCTAGCCCTAAAAATGTCATCCAGGGACATTTTAATAAGCTCATCCCCTTCACCCTTATGGCTTATTTTCTGCAAGTTGTCTCCAGATTCCATGTGGATTCATTCCCTGGGTCTCTTGGTTCAAACCAGACAATGTATTAATGTGATAATAATCATCAGCATAATTTACAAAATGCTTTTCCTTGGATGATCTCATTGCTCTCCACCACAGGCCTGTGGGATAGGCGGGGAAAGTATTATTATTCCCTTGTTTTACAGCCCAAAAAACTGAGGACAGAGCTGAGAAGAGAAGCTGGTTAGTGGCTGCACCTGGGCTACTGCTGACATCTCTGGATCCTTTCAGAAACAAGTGTGCAGGAAGGTGGGCACGCTGGCTCCTGGATGATTCTTAGGGGGCTCAGGAGTTGCTTGTGTGAGAGGCAGCAGGGGCTAAGAGGCAGTGCTGGGGGTGGGGGGATAGGGGTTGCTTGGAAAGGGAGGAATTCTGAACCTTTTCCTCCCTTTGGTGCCTAGGGCTGATTTTAAGAGCTGCATGGGACCTGCCTGAATCTGTCTATACATGCTTACCCCAGTTTCTTCTGCAGGATGGAAGGCCACGGATCTTCACTCATAACTGCCGGAACAGGTCTAGACCACTCCCAGTTAGGCTGAAAGAGAAACAAAGGCTGGAAATGACTACCTCCCTGTTTTTCTTGCCCTTAGGAGCTTTGCACATTGTGTTGGGATAGAATCTAATGCACGTGGGCACACTGAAGCAGGCTCTCACTCCCAGCCTGTGCACGTTCCTCTGTGTAGAGCTTATCCATCCTCTGAAAGGCTCATGGTCCTGTCTGTCAGCTGCGTGCCCTCCTGGGCCCTTGCATCTCTTTGTGGGGTCTATGTCTCTATCAAAGCCAGATCTCAAGAGGAATTAAGCTCCATGCCCCTGAGCCTGTCTCTTCATGTTCCCAGCATTCCAGCAAATGAAAAGAGGGCAGGCAGGAGAGGAACAAGGGCCCTGGTCACTTGCTTTACCCTGGTCCATACGGGGTAGCAATACAGTTAGAGGTTTTGGAAATCTGGCATGAATCCAGTCCTGTGATCTTGAGCAAGTTCTTCCACATTTTTGAGCTTGGTTTCCTGAGCTATAGAATGGGAATATTAACACCTGCCCTGTCTGACTCATATAGGTGTTACAAAGATCACATAAGATAATGCCAGGTGAGGTGCCTTATTGTAAGCCCAGGACAGCCTTGTAGCTGGCACTTGATCTGTTGGTAGTTCTGATCAGGAGAACTGCACTCCCAGGCTTGATTTTGGCATGGACCGTGTGAGAAGCAGAAATGAAACAGTAGGTTGGTGGCCTCTGCTCAGGGAAACGGGCAATACAGAATATCTGGGGCCTCAAGACACAGAAAACTTCTCCTTGGATAATTTTTACTTTTCTCTGTGCCATGAGCCCTCACACTAATGGCTTTCACATTTTTTTTTAACTCTTGCTAGTCTTCATACTAGTTCTGAGAGGAGAAATCTTTCCAGCTGGGGCTGCAGGGGAATTAAACCTCATGTCTCCTGAGGGCCACGCTTGCACCCTGTGCCCATGTCAGCTACCCTGATGGGGAGAAAAATTTTGATATAGGGGTAGAGAAAGTGTGAGATTATTTTGGAGAATGGGCCACTTCAGAAAGGGTAGACAGAGTGAGCAGACCTGGCTGTGTTGACACACACTTGTAATTCCAGCATTCGGGAGGCTGAGACTGGAGGATCGTGATTCGCGGACAGGCCCTCCGCAACTTAGACTCTGTTTCAAAATAAAGAAAAGTAAAAAAAAAAAAAAAAAAAAAAAAAGGACAGAGGGTGTAGCTTGGAGGTCAAATGCCCTCCAGTTCCATCTCCAGACCTGCTTAAAAAAAATTGCTTTTGTGTGTGTGTGTGGTACTAGGGATGAAACTCAGGGGCATTCTACCTCCAAGCTATACCCCCAGCTCTACTTTTTTATTCTTTATTTTGAAGCAGGGTCTCCCTGAGTTGCAAAGGGCCTCACTAAGTAGCTGAGGCTGTCTGCCTATTTTCTAAATATCAGTCTTCTTCCTTCTGTTGCTCAGACCCTGAGGTGTTCTTCAGAAAGCAATTCTTTGATCCACTCCTGTTTTGTTTTTTTTCTTGTTTTGTTTTTAGCACTCAGGATCAAACCCAAGTGTATTCCACCTTGAAGTTCCACTCCCAGCCCTTTTTATTTTTCATTTTGAAGCAGGGCCTCACTAAGTTCTGAGGATCTCACTAAGTTTCTGAGACTGACTTGGAACCTGGGATCCTCCTGTCTGTCTCCGGCTCCCAAGTACTGTATTCCCAAGTACAGGCATGTGCCACCACATCCAGCTATTTTAACTTTCATTTACTAGGTAAGTACACATGAAACATGTCCTCTGAAACAGACTACAGACACACAGATGAGTATAACCCCCAAAACTTCATAGCATAGCTGGGCACAGTAGAGGCCAAGGAGGGGTAGAATTGGTTCTATGACAGAGATCAGTGTGGGAAATGCCTGAGTCACATCTTAAAATGTGCAGGCATTCCATAGGTGGATAGGCTGGTGGAACTGGGGAGAGTGGAGTGCCCAGGACAAAGGACTCTACGGCAAGATATGTCCATGTGTATATCGTCTACAGTGGTGCCACCCAAACTGCAGATCTACAGTGAGAGAATTTGCCTCATCAGTACTTCCACCAATGGAAAGTCATCCTATAGTGGGGATAGGGGTGGAGCTGACCCTTGAACTAAAGTGTGTTCAGTGACCATCGATTTACATTTGGGCATAAGTCCCTGTATGGGATTCATAACAAATGGCTTATGGTCACACAGCTGGACTCTGGACCACACCACTGCTTTACAGTTGTGTTGGTCAGCGTCCTGTGACTGTAACAAAATACCTGAGATAATTAGCCAGTAATTATCAACCGTCGATTGTGGCTTTCAATTTTAGGGGTTCCAGTCCATGACTGGGCAGAGCTTTTGTTTCGGGCCCCTGGCGGGCGTGGCAGATGGGGAATGGCAGGTGGCACTGATGGAGCAAGCTGCCCACCTGCTCCATGAGACCAGGAAGTAAAAGAGAGAAAGGAAGAGGGTGGGGCTCCAACATCTTCTTCAAAGGCTTGTCCCCAAAGGCCTAAGGGCCTCTGCTAGTCCCCACCTCCTAAAGGTTTTACCAGTAACACTTTTCTGGGGACCAAGACTTTAACACAGGGAAACATTCAACATCCAGAGCAGAGCAACCATTTACCAAATGCTCTCCTACAGGTTCATGCTCTTTTGCCCCTCAAAAGTCCTCTGAGGTTTTCTGGGCAGGTATCTTACAGGCTGGAGCTTGATAAGCAGGGAGTTTAAGGTTTGCGTCACACAGCGGGCGAGCGGTGAGCGGAGGTGAAGTCGGGAGCCCACTCCCAGCCCTTTCCTCCTCTCGCTCATCAGTGGCTTCTAATAGAAAGCAAGGCTGTGTGGAAAAACCCTGCAGGCTCCTGAGGTGACTTCGTGGCCAGTATGTCCCTGGCAGCAAGTGTCTGAGACAGAGTGTGGTCTACGTGGGTCTCATGTGTGACCTCCCATGGCATTTCACATGTCCCTCCATGTCCTATCACTGGCACATCACACACAGAGCCAGGATGACTGTCTCTTTCACGCCGGAGCCACTCCTGCCTGCCATCCCAGGGGCCCTCTGCTTGACATTTCACTATTTAGAACGGTTTGGCATTGAGCACAGGCACGGAGATTGCCTCATTTGTTCACAGATAGAGCAGGCACCTACTCAAAACAGGTTTAACTTTTCACAAATGCCATCCTAGGGTGTGTTGTGCTTATCCCGGCGGGCCGGGGTCGGGGTGGGGGGATGCGCTGAGCTGTCCTGTCCATTCTGTTGGAACACAACTCTCCCTGTGTCAGCCCCTTTTTTCCCCCCCCCTCCTTTGAACAAGCCACGAGCAAGTGAAGAAAGTAGCTATAGGAAAGATCACACAGCCAGGAAAAGAGAGCCCCCAGGCCTCGGAACATTGATCTTCAGGTATTATCTGGCCGTTCCTCTAAGCAGGCAAGCTAATGGAGAAAGCTCAAGCAGCCCAGGTCTGCAACTTTCACTTATTACCATTTTATGAAGCTGGAGTGAGCTGCAAATGGCCCGGGGCGCCAACACCTGGCCTGCTGGACCACAGCCATACAGTCCATCAATGTCCTGGTGGGGCTCCTGCCTGCAAAGGGGCTGAGCCAGGGCTCCTCAGACCTGTGGGCTCTCAGCTGAGAAGCATTCTGGGTCTGTTAGAAGCTGAGCGTTGGGAAAGACACAGTAAACCTACAGTGCTCGGCAGTCTACAGAAAACCGCTGGGATATTTCCACATGTGTCTTTCCCTCATCTTGGCCTGGATTCTCATATTCTGAAATAAGAGCTTGCTAGAGAAGGGGAAAGAGCACTGGATGATAGTCAGGAGGCTTTCCTGGCTCAGTACCAATTCTCCACTCACCCAGGGCAAGTCTCTCTGGGCCTGTTTTCCGCCATATAAGATGGAGCACAGTTCACTTTTGGAGCTGTCCCAGGAATGGGAGACAGTCCCAACCAATGCCTAAGGTCCTTGGGGAAGCATCAGACAGACTCCAGCTGGCCGTCTTCCTAACCACAGTGCGGCCATATCATTTACCTCTCTACTCATCCATCAGCCACATGTACTGTGTGATTTGTCCCCCTCTCCCCCTTTTATTTAGACAACTATGGGAGGACTTCCTATGCCGAGGAATTTCTATCTTCATTTAACTGTGAACATGTTGAAATCAGGGTCCTCATCTTACCGAAATTCACAGAACCTAAGTGTCTGTTGAATGAATGATTGAAATTTTCCCCAACGGAGCCCCCATGACTTCAAAAGGTATTTTATTTTTAATGAGTCCTTATATTAAGCTTCCTATGCACCAGAAGCACTATATTAACTATAAGTACCAAACTGTATTCACTCATTTAGTAGGTACTGTTGTTGTATCTGCTTTCTATATTAAAGCCTGTGTCTGGTAATTCAATAGTTGGATCTCCTTGGTCTGTTTCTCTTCTCTATTTTTTTCCCCCTGATTTTGACCCTTTGCTCTTGATTCCTGATGATTGTGTTAGAAAAATGGTAGAAATATTTTAAGGTTCTGAATGCTGTTACTTTTGCCAGAGAGGATTCACTTCTACTTCTCAGAGGGATTGGGACAGGGGCAGATAGGGGTAATCGATTTTAGAACTGAGCCGATTCAAAGCTGCACTTTAGCATCTGTGAGGACTGGCCCATTTCCAATTCATCTTTGCTTCCAGGAATTTGTCTGTCAGTGTTCCTCTACCCTGGTGAGCTCTAGTTCCATCTGCTGCCTTCTTCAGCATCAATGGCTACTGAGGGCTCTGCTGGGATGTTCAGCTCCTCAGTCTCCAGCTGCTGCTTAGAAGTCAGAAAATAACTTAAGTTGGAAAAGTGGCTCCAAATGCCAGGCTAACCTCTCTATTTTCTTTTTTTGGGATTTGGAACACTCAAGTCCCCACTGACTTGTTCCTGCCAATACCCTTAAAATGTGTACATATACTATGTTTAAGAATGCATATATTTTGTACCAGTATTGGGAACGGCCTAGGAAGATTTGGGAAAGCTCTGATTATTAATATATTTCAAAAGAAGATGATTTATATTTCAAAAATAGTTGTATCAAAATGGCAGCAGACATGGGTGAGGGGCAGATCTGTGCAAGGACTTGATCTCTGTCTAAAACAGGCAGTTATTCCAATGTAAATTAACCTAGCTCAAAATAATTACCAAGTCAATAGAGGAGAGCTAGGACTTCTGCTTTCTAAAGAGATCTACATGATGATCTTGGGAGGATAGGGCAGGGTTTGACCTTGCCCTTCAGGAAAGGAGACTCCTTGCCACACCTGGTTGGGGGAGGTACCTTTCAGGGTTAAGGGAAGGTACCTTACAGGGACGTTCACTACGTCAGAGTCACACAAACAAGATGGAGGTCATGGGTATAAAAGGCTGAGTCCACGTGTAAGCCCTTTGGTGTACTCATTAGAGTCGTCCCTCCATGCCAGGCTAGTATGGAGCTGTTTCTGTTCTCTGTATTTCCATCTTTTAATAAACTTCTTTAAATCTTCATCAAGAGTTCGGGCTAATGTGTATTTATACTTAGCTCAGAACAAGAATCTGCGGGTTTTCTCTGTTTTCCTGTTTGTGTGGTTGTGGTGGGGGGAATTACTTCTCCCCTCACACACCAAACACATTTCAACCGCAACATATTTATTTAAGAATATATATGTATGTGTGTACTATACACACATACATATATGTGTACACACATTGCACACACAGTTGTGCTTTTACACATCTCAATAACAGGGTTATTCTAGTGTAATCTAGACCATGAGAGTTGGGAAATAAAATGCATATTCTCATTTTGTAGATGAAGAAACTGAGGCATAGGAATGTTGACTAACTTGCCCAGTTCCTGTGTTTAACTGAGACATTTACTCATTTATTCAAAAAATATTTACCAAGCACCATTCATGTATTAGATATCGCCTTGGGCACAGTAGATACACCAACTAATAAGACAGTGCTTGTCTTCCAGGTTCTCAGGGTCAGGTGGAAGTCACTCATAATTCAGTATAGTCAGTACAATGACAGGTGCTCACAGGAGCTCGGGCGAGGGAGCCAGCCTGGGTTCATCACACTGACCTGGGCTTCTCCCTCGACATAAACGTCTCCCAAAACATGATGAATTTCCTAAAGCTGGAGTCTGTGACTTATTCATTTCTTCATCCTCAGAGTCTAGTACAGTGCCTGGAACAAGGCAGGCACTTGATAAATAACCTGTTGAACTGAGGGGCATTCATTCCAAATAAAGAAGAAGGAAATGAAGATAAGATGAAGGTCATAGGATAATGGAATTCCTGGTCCACCCATTCTACCAGCCTCTCGCTGAGGGAATGTGCTAGTCACCTCCCTTGTCTACGGCTCAGTTTTCTCATCTGCTGATTGGGGAGTTGGACTAACTAATGTTACTGTCACTCACCTATATCTCTGTAGGTGAGTGACCGCACAGCCTATTCTATGGGTCCCCAGGTTTCCTCTCGAAGCTGCAGTTCTGGGTCAGATGGCCTGTGGTCTGTCAGACAGAACCAGGGCACAGTCTTCTATTTTTTCCCATGGAAAAGTTTAGGCTGAAAGTTTTTCTCGAGCTCATTGGACAAATGTGAGAAGTCTTCTTGTGTGGACAAGAGCGCAGAGAAGCATTTGCTGGGTCCGCTTCACCCCGGGCCTGGCTTCTGGCAGCCAGCTTTGTCTCTCACTTTTCCCAGCCCAGAGCTTACTTTTCTGTTTGAGAAAGCAGTGCTGTCTCTATGGCAAACACAATGCTTAGGCAGGAAGCCAGTTCCCTCTCCTGGTTGGGCTAAGTGGCATCTCTCCATCTCCCTGGTGTAACAGATTGGGAGAGTATGGTTGTGGGGAAACTGTTCCTGAAGACCACTGTTAGAGTCCCGGACACACGTTCCCTCAAACCACAACAAAACCCAAAACGACCAAAAATAGAAAAAAAACCGCGGATTCTTGTCCTGAGCTAAGAATAAATAGGCATAGCTTGGACAGTTGCTGAAGATTTAAAGAGGTTTATTAAAAAGATAAATACAGAAAATAGTTACAGCCCCATGCCAAAATGGCATGGGGGGTGAGGGTGGCCCGGGCCAACTCACCAACCCCCCCAAGATACAGCACGTGGACCGGACTTTTTATACCCATGACCTCCATCTTGTTTGCATAATTCTGACATAGTGAATGTCCCTATAAGGTACCTCCCCTTACCCTGTAAGGTACCTCCCCCAGTAAGGTGTGGCAAGGTGTCTCCTTTCATGGAGGTCGACCCCTCCTACCTAGCTTATCTAATTATGTAGATCTGTCTTTAGACAGAGAAAGGCCTAGTTCTCCTCTCCTATCGACTTGTTAATTACTTTTATCTATGTTAATTTACATTGGAATAGTTGCCTGCTTTTAGCAGAAACCAAGTCCTTGCACAGATTTGCCTCTCACCCAATTTTTGAAATATATTAATAATCATAGCTTTCTCAAATCTTCCTAGGCCATTCCCAATACTGTTACACCTGGGATCTGGACATTTTCACAAAGGCATCTGCAGAAACAAGTGGACACAGACTCACACTCAGCTGATTAGGAGATGGCCCTGTACCCCTCTTCCCAGGGAGAGCATCTGCCTCCCAAAGGCTCTGTGGAAGCAGGGGGTGTGGGCAACAGCCAGCTAGCCTCTTATAAATAAAACATTGGGCCAGACAAGGCCATGGCTCTCCTGAGACCACACAGTGGATTTGCAGGGTAGGGCATAGAGTTGAATGTCATTGTGAGACACCTCCTGTGGTCTCTTGGGCTGGGAGTTCCTCTGGATTCCCTCTTCTCTCCCTCCCTGCATTCCTTCCTTCCTTCCTTCTTTCCTTCCTGTCCCATCTTTCCTCACTTCCTCTCTCCCTCTCTTCCTTTCTTCTGCACTAGAGATTGAGCCCAGGGGTACTCTGCCACTGAGCTACATCCCCAGCCCTTTTCATATTTTGAGACAGGGTTTCACTAAGTTGCCCAGGTTGGCCTGGAACTTACAGTCCTCACAAGTACTGGAATTATAGGCATGAGCCACCGTGCCCAACTTAGATTGCTTTATTTATTTATCTATTTATTTATTTAATACTAGGGATTGACCCTAAAGATATTCTACTTGCAACCTAAGCTAAACCCCCAGCCCTTTACATTTTTATTGTGAAATGGGGTCTTGCTAAATTGCTAAGGGTCTCCCTAAGTTGCTAATCCTTGTTACGGAATGAGAGGATGTGGTTGTGGGGAAACTGTTCCCCGGGGACCCCTGTTAGGGTCCCGGACACAATTTCCTTCAAACCACAACAAAACCCAAAATGACCAAAATCAGAAAAAAACCGAGGGTTCTTGTCCTAAGCTAAGAATAAATATGCATAGCTTGGACAGTGGCTGAAGATTTAAAGATGTTTATTAAAAGATAGAAATACAGAGGATAGGTACAGCTCCATACCAGACTGGCATGGAGGGGTGACTCGAATAAATACACCAAAGGGCTCACATGTTGACCAGACTTTTTATACCCATGACCTCCATCTTGTTCACGTGATTCTGACATAGTGAATGTCCCTGTAAGGTACCTCCCCTTACCCTGTAAGGTACCTCCCCCAGTAAGGTGTGGCAAGGTGTCTCATTTCATGAAGGTCGACCCCTCCTACCATCTTAGCTGGCTTATCTAATCATGTAGATCTGTTTTTCGATAGAGAAAGGCCTAGTTCTCCTCTCCTATTGACTTGTCAATTACTTTTAGCTATGTTAATTTACATTGGATAGTTGCCTGCTTTTAGGCAGAAACCAAGTCCTTGCACAGATTTGCCCTTCACCCAATTTTTTAAATATATTAATAATCATAGCTTTCTCAAATCTTCCTAGGCCATTCCCAATACTGGTACAATGCTGGCCTTGAACCTGTGACCTTCCTGCTTCAGCCTCAAAAGTACAGGGATTCCAGGCGTGGGCCACCTTGTCTGGCTTGGATTACATTCCTGAATCTGACTTCCAGTTCCCTCCTATCTCAAGGCCCTGCCAGTGGCCCTGCATTCTCTGCCTGAGTTCCCACCCAGGACACTGCAGTCCATGGGGGAAGCTTTGGGCCAGCCCGGCATTTGCAAACACGTGACTCCAGAGGTGGAAGGAGGGGGAGGGGCCAATCCAAACTGTTTTTGTGGATTATGCAGTTACTGACCTAGATTCCAGACTGGCAGGAAAAGAGAGCCAGAACTGCCGCGAGTAACACCTACACAATGGAGAAGGCGCTCAGGAGATGAAATGCCCGACTAGGGTCTTTGAAAATGTTGTCTGTTTTAATTGGATGCGTCTCTTCAGAACTGGCTGGTGGCAGGCCGTCGCAGGCTCCTTTTAATCAGTGGAATTCACATTTCCCCGCTGTGGCTGTGGCTTCACACACAAGAAAGAGCAAGGGGGCAGGGACCCAGGGGGGCTGATGTGATTCCAATTTGAAGTATGGTAATTTGGGAGAAGACTCCTTGAGTGGAATGCTGCAATGAATGAATTTTGTGAAGGAGAAAGAAACACTGTGTTTGAAGCAGGAGCCCAGGTCATCTGGGCATCCTCTTGATTTTACGGAGTGTGCGTGAGAGTCCCTTTCCACAGTTTCCAGTAACACGGTGCACTTTCTCCAGCCCCTGGAGGAGTGCACCAGGGGTCAGAAGAGGAAAGAATGGGGAATGTGGCCAGGGGTGGGGAGAACGGAGCAGGAGCCAGAATAGCCACAGACCTGGGACCTCATGCCAGGGGTCAAGAGAGAATCTCGCCCTGCATGGTGGCACACGCTTGTAATCTCAGGATTCCAGAGATGGAGACCAGAGGATCGCGGTTTGAGTATAGCTTTAGCTACTTAGCGAGGCCCTTCGCAACTTAGTGCAACCCTGTTTCAAAAACTAAAAGGACTTAAAAATAGGGCTGAGGGTGTAGCTTGGAGGTACAATGCCCCTGGGTTCCATCCCCAACACTGAAAAAAAAAAAAAAAAAAAAAGACAGACAGTCTATAATGAGCCAAGGGTTGTCTCCAATATTTTTGTTTTCTGTAGTACTGAGAATCGAACCTAGGAGTGTTCTATCTCCAAGCTACACATCCAGCCCTATTTTATTTTTTGAAACAGTCTCACTAAGTGTCTGAGGACTTCACTAAATTGCTGAGGCTAGCCTTGAACCTGCAATCCTCCTGTCTCAGCCTCCCAAATACTGGAATTGCAGGTATATGACGCCACCATGCCTGGCTTATGCCCCTAGTATTTATTCACTCAACAAATAGTTGGGCAGCGCTACTCACTATTAAGCACCGGAGCTCGCCCTGTAGAAGCATGAAGGGGCTCCCTTCTGGCCTTGGGGCTTATATCCCAAACTCATCTTGTAACCTTGGGACCACCTCACAACAGACCAAACACTTGAAAAGGTCTCAAGACTATCAGAGGTGCCTGAACCCATGGAGACTACAACCACATGGTAATAGCAAAACCCTGTGGACCACCCCACCCCACAGGCAGGCTCTAGGTTGGACCCCCAGACTTAGTTTGTTAAGGCTGCTATAACAGGATACTGTGGACAGAGTGGGTTGTGAACAACAGACATTATTCCTTATAGTTCTGAAGAATGGAAGTCCAAGATCAAGGGGTGGGGGGGGGGGAGATTTGGTGGCAGATTAGAAACTTCTTTTTGGTTCAAAGTGCTCTCAGGCCTCTTGGGCACTTAATCCATTTGTGAGGGCTCAGCCTTCCTGACTGAATTGCACCCCAAATGCCTCCCCATGACACCACCCTGGGGGTTAGGAGTCTAATGCATGAGCTTGGGGAACACAAACATTCAGTCTTTAGCACCTGCATCCTCAGGTGGCCTCAGCCCATTGAGACTGAGTGGATACAGATAGGGAAAAGTGAAAGGAGAGAGGTTGGGGTGGTTTTTTTTTTTTATGAAACAACATGATCAGAAGAGATGGGAGGCTTTAGAGCAGAGGTCAGCCAGCTTCCTGCAAGGAGTCAGACTCTGACCCCTTCCTGCAGGGGGGAAGACTCTTCAGGTGCTGCACATGGGTCACCAGAGCAACAACTCAGTCTGCTCTTGCAGAGCAAAAGGAGCAATACAGAAATAAATGGAAATGACTGTGTTCCAATAAAACTTTATGTATAAGCCAGGTATGGCTTGTAACCCCAGCATTTGGGAGGCTGACACAGGAGGATCGCGGTTCGCAGACAGCTTCAGTCACTTAGGCCCTCTGCGACTTAGTGAGACCCTGTTTCAAAATAAAAAATACAAAATAGAGTTGGGAGTTGCCAGGTGTGGTGGTGCACGCTTGTAATCCCCGCGCTTGGGAGGCAGAGACAGGAGGATCGCGCAGGTTTGAAGTCAGCCGCACTGGCTTAAGAGACCCTGTTTCCAAATAAAAAAAAAATATGAAAAATAGGTCTGGGAGTGTAGCCTGAAGGTAGAAGGGCTTCCAGAAACCCCAGTACCACACACCAAAAAAAATTGAGTTGGGAGTGCAGCTCGGAGGTAGAATGCCCCTGGATTCCATCCCCAGTAAAACACACACATACAAAAATTACATATAAAAATACATGGCAGGCTAGATTCAGCCCATCACTTGCAATTTGCCATCCCCTGCAATAAAGAGGTTTTAGCAGGTGAGCAACAAGCTCTCACTTAGAAATCTAAAGTGCAACCAGGCATGCTGGCACACTCGTAATGCCAGTCCTTGCGGGGCTGAGAAAGGAGGATTGCAGGTTCACAGTCAGCCTCAGCTACTTAATGAGGGCCTCCAGAACTTAGTGAGACCCTGTTTCAAAGTAAAGTATAAAAATGGGGCTGGGGGTGTAGCTCAGAGGTAGAGTGTCCCTGAGTTTCATCCAAAATAAAGAAAGAAAGAAGGAAAGAAAGAGCTTGTGTGTGCTTATAATTCCAGAATTTAGGAGGCTGAGACCAGAAGATGAAAGGTACAAGGTCAACCTCAGCAACTTAGCAAGACTGCTTCAAAATAAAAAGGGCTGGGGTGTATTTTGAAGGTAGAATGTCTTTGGGTTCAATCCCCAGTAACACACACATATAGTATCCCTCTGCAAGGTCTGAGATGGAGCAACCTGGTTTTCAAGGCTTTTCCCCAATCCACGTGCCTTGGCTGCCCTCG
This sequence comes from Muscardinus avellanarius, assembly GCF_963383645.1. NCBI lineage: Eukaryota > Metazoa > Chordata > Mammalia > Rodentia > Gliridae > Muscardinus > Muscardinus avellanarius. The sequence continues at coordinate 158,138,944 of NC_137786.1, forward strand.
GCGTCTTCCCACTGGGCACTGAAGTTTTCCCTGCACAGGGAGCTCAGGACCCCTGGCTACATGTGGAGGTCAGATGGCGCTCCGTAGTGCGGGCTGTATCTCAGGACCCTCTGCACCTTTGTTTCTTTACCAATAAAAGGCAATGATAACCACCTCACAGAGCAGCAGCCCTGTGCACCAAATGGGAATATGCGAGTGGAAATGCTTTGAAAGCGCCAGTTTGATGAGACAGCAATGCCTGTGATTAAACTTCAGCTTCCTGCCTCTCTTGCAGGTTTATTTTGTGGTTTTCCTCATCTCACAACCCTTTCTCCCAGTAGGTTTTCTGAGTTGTGGGAAGAGCCCTCTGATCCTGGTTCTGAGTCTTTATGGGGATGTAGTCACCCCTTCCTGGCTAGGAGGAAAGTCCTTTCAGCTTGGTTCACTTCTTTGAGATGATGGGGACCAGTCTAGCTATTTCTCCAAACATCCCTGAACTTGGTTTTGAAGCCCCCCATGCTTCAAGAGAGCACTTCTCCCTGCAATCAGTGTTGGCCTTGGCCAACCTCAGCAACTTAGTGACAACCCATTTCAAAATACCAAATAAAAAGAGCTGGGGATGTAACTCAGAGATGAATGCTCTGGGATTCAATTCCTAGTACCAAAATAAAGGATTAAAAAATTAAGATCATTTGTTTTCATTTTAAAAATAGAAAATTGTTTTTTTTTTAACCATTCACTATGTGAAAAGAAAGTGGGAGAAAAATCACCACCTAAAGAGAGGAGTGAGACAAAGAGAGATTGCTTGTGTTCATGTGAGTAGGCAGCCTGTTATTATATAAACAGAAGTTGTACCCCTGCTTATCCAGGAACATGAGCAGGTAGGGCGCGCACTCCAGACTGCTTATTTCAAGGTTTGGTCTTTTACCAGTCCTACGGATGCATCAGTTCATTGATCAACCTAGAAAAATAAAGCCCTGGTCCCTATCACAGTAACCAGGTCAGCCTCAAAAGGGCCCGTGGGAGAACTGACTGGCATTTGCTTCCTAGGACTGCCATTCCAAAGTGCCACAAACTGGGTGACCCTCACTTCCTTTTCACAAAGCTGTGGAGGCCAGAAGCCAAAAGGTAAGGTACCGACAGGGCCATGTTCTCTCTGAGGGCTCTAGCAAGGAATGTCCCAGGCCTTTCTCAGCTTCCAGTCTTGGGTTCAATCCCCAGTAACACACACACATACACCATAAACTGGTGTTTATGTGTATGCACCAGTTTATGTGCATACACATAAACTCATATTTAGGCATCATTTACAAAATCATATATACATATGCACACATATGTACATATACATATATATGCACACACATATAATTTCAGGTCATCTTCTCAACAAGCCCATGAGTTAGATTCATGAACCCATTTTTACTGAGGGGATAAGAAGGTTGCCTTGGAAACGAACCAGTGTTCACCATATCCCTGCAGACACTAGGAGCTCCCCCTATACTAAAACTCCCTTTCAGGGTTCTACTAAGAGTAAGCTTAGATGAGTGCAATGGCACATGCCTATAATCCTAGTACTTGGAGGCTGAGACAGATCGATCACAGGTTCGAGGCCAGCCTCTGCAAGTTAGCAAGACTCTCAGCAACCTAGCAAGACCCTGTTTCAAAACAAAAAAATAAAATAGGACTGGGAGTATAGCTCAAATATAGAATGCCCGGGGTTCAATCCCCGATAACACACACACACACACACACACACACACACACACACACACAGTTCTCCCCAAACATCTTGCATCAGTGAATACAGAATGGAGATCTGCAGTTTGTTGGAGCATACTTACTGTGTAAAACAAAGTCTACCTCTGCTTCTGTAGGATGTGCACGGCCATGTTTACCTGTAGGGCGTCACTTGGAAACAGGATGGGAGAAGGCTGGAGAGAAGACCGTGAAAGCAAATGTTACTACCATCTTTTCCAAAGCCTTTGGTTTGACGTATTCCATTTCTCTTCAACCTCCGTGGACAGCATGCACATATGTCCCTGAAAAACTATCACAGTGTCAAATGTCACCACTCTGTTCCCTCTCCACCGTGTTGTTCCTGATGCCATTAAAGTTATCCTGAGGGATTTCCTTGACCTCCGCCATTTGTCTGCCAGCAATTTCCCCTGCAGTGCCAACAACTGGTGTCAGTTTCTCCAAGTCAGCGACTCCAACTGGGATAGTAGGTGCTGTGATGGATGTCTTCTCACCCACCACCATCTTCTGGGCATGATCCACCTGTCCCTAGGCACCTCCTGGGTAGCGCAGGTCATGGGTCTGAGTTCCAGATTAGAGAGTGAAGGGCTTCCAGTTAATACCTCCTCCATACCCCATGGAAAATCCGGCCTCCAAAGGACTCTTCTTGGGGTCTGAAGAGTATAACCACCTTAAGAAAATTCCTTCCAGATGAGGTTCTGTGTGTGGTTGCTTGGGGGCCCTGCCTCCCATCCTGGGACCATCTCTGGGTTCTAGAGTGACGCAGAGATGCTTTTCTCATCTTGCTTTTGTTGTCTATTCCTTGACTTTGTTTACAGCCAGCTGTAAACAAAGATGCACCACTCTTTTTTATTTTTGCGGGTCTGGAGATGGAACCCAGGGACATTCAATCTCCAAGCTACAACCCCTGCCTTATATTCTTTATTTTGAAACAGGGTCTCACCGAGTTGCAAAGGACAGTTGAGGCTGTCCACAAACCACAATCCTCCTATCTCAGTCTCCCAAATGCTGGGATTACAAGCGTGTGCCACCACGCCTGGCAAGATGTACCACTCTTAATTTCATAAATACCTTTGAATTCTCTGGTCCTTCTATTGAAGGTCAGTTTCCTTCATTCTTATTTCATATTCTTTCTCCAGGTCTCATAGTGTGTGTGTGTGTGTGTGTGTGTGTGTGTGTGTGTGTGTTTTACCGGGGGTTGAACTCTGGCACTCTACCTCTGACCTTTACCTCCACCTCTGTTTTTTTTTTTTTTTTAATTTTGAAATAGGGGCTCACTAAGGTCGTGAGGGCTGTGCTAAGTTGCTGAGGCTGTCCTCAACCCTGTTATACTCCTGTCCCTGCCTCCCAAGTACTGGGAACACAGGTGTGAGCCACCACACCCAGTTCTTGATTCTTTTAAATCAGCCAAATGTGTGGCCTTCTCCAGGGACACCGACAGCTAGCTCATTGCATCGTCTCTGAGACCCTTTCAGAAGCAGCGACATGGCCAATGGCCATTGCTCAGGCACAATCTAGTTTGCTTAGGTTTGAAATTTCCAAAGCCTCCTTACTTTCAAGAATTTTAATATTTGGTTTCCAATGAATGTCTTATGGAAATACTACATCGATTACAGGCTTTCCAGTTCCCAGAACTTTCTACAATGACATGAGTAATAGAATTGCCAGATTGATGAGTCGAGGTCCCTCTGCCCTATTTGCCTTTGTGCAAAAGAGTAAAGGCACAATGTATTTTGCCAAGAACAATAACACAAAATGCCTGGCAAGGTTCAAGATGTGTGGTTGGGAAAATGGCTTGAGAAATAACATAAAACATAAGCAAGTAACAGAGGGAGACACAGTCTCCTCTGAGCTTCCAGGGAGGAGACTCTGTGCAAACTAGAGCACAATTTGTGCATTTCTGGGCAAGATTAACTAAAAAAAATGAAGAAAGAAAGTACCCTTTTCCTTTGTCCTCATAATGTTCTATCTGAAAGGAAAAAGAGATTATACTTAAAGGCCAATTTCTGGCTAATATTAATATTAGTAGGTTCATTTTGTTAATCACCAGAGGCTCTTACTAATGTATCCTAGGAAAATAAAATATCATTACTAACAAAAATAGCCAAGTTAGCAGCATTAAAAAGACAGCAAATTTGTGAATTTTCAAATATATATGTGACTAGTAGCTGGTTTTACTGAGCAAAGGTCTCAAAGCTGATGAGAGTGAGGAAGACATAAGTGTTGGAAAAAAATAAACAGGCTTTCCAGCTGGGAATTCAGCTTTGCTCTTTAAATATCTAAAATCTTCTCTCAATAAGGCACATTAGAATTCATCCTCTCTCAAGTTTAAATAAATAACAACAACCTAAAATATGTATCTGTTTTTAAACAAGGATCAAACTACCTAAAGTGGACTTCCCAAATAGTGGTAGGAGGAGTTGAGGACAGAGCCTGCCCAGCACTCTGTAAATAAGAACACATGAAAGGTGAGCAGGGGGTGAGGTGAGGCCCATTTAGAGCTCCCAGCTGTTTATAATTCCCTGGACAGTACTTCATGCATCTGTGTGCCCTCATCCTTCTCTTGAATTCCTACTGGTCTCCCCTTCACACCCAGCTCAGACATTCTTCTCCCTTTCTTTGTGTGACCTCTGAACAAAGGACCTTTGGGAGTCGAGCATGTACCTGCTCCAAGGCCCTGCCACCCCTCCTCTGTGCAACCTCCGACCTAGGAGCATATCTCTCCTGCTGTCCTCTGCGGGCTGTTTCATAATGTCTTTGCTCACATGCCTGTCCCCTCTACTAGCTCACGAGATCCGAATCAGCACCTTTATATCCTACAAGACTGGCACAAAGTAGATGTTCAGAAAAAATACTGGCGAGCATAAATTGAATTAAAAATTGATGGAAGCCAGGTGCATACCTGCAATCCCAGTACTTGGAAGGTTGAGACAAGAAGACTGCAGTTTTGAGGCCAGCATGCAGTAACTTAGTGAGATCCTATTTCAAATTTTTAAAAATAAGGCGGGCGTGGTGGTGCATGCTTGTAATCCCAGCATTAGGGAGGCTGAGACAGGAGGATTACATGTAGTTCGCGGCCAGCCTCAGCTACTTAGTGAGATCCTTTGCAATTCAGTGAGACCCTATTTCAAAATAAAGAATTAAAAATAGGGCTGGGGTGTAGCTTGAAGGTAGAATGCCCCTGGGTTTCATCCCTAGTACCACAAAAAATTTTTTTAATAATAAAAATTAAAAAGTCTGTGGGAGTAGCTCAGAGGTAAAATGCCCCTGGGTTAAACCCCCAGTTTAAAAAAAAATGATGGAGCCCTCACATCTCTGAGAAAACCTATCTAGGCTGTGTTTCTCTAGTAGCTATTTCTAAAGCACATTTCTGTTGTTGAAAACTCATTGATTTATCCATTTGAGATATAGAATGAATGACTCCCAGTTTGCAGGTGAAAGAACAATAATTCTCACACATCCAGCAGCTGCCAGAGTTTAGCGTAACTCACTTCCAAATGACTCTTAATTGCTCTGAAAATGGGTTCTTCCTTTTTTAAAATTTTTTCCTGAGTTAGCATTTAGGGATTGTATTCAGACATAAGAAGAGTGGGCTTCATCATTCAGACTCTGGAGACCACTATCCCTGTCCAGTCATCCCTGGTGGACAGCAATTCTTGCCAGGCTCCCTTAAAACTCATGCGACCCCGAGCTCACCAGCTTCCTTCTGAGGTCTTTGCCTGTGTCTCACCCACTAGTCTATATGTTTGTGTTTAATGTCTCCATGGGTCCCCTCGTATTACCTTGTATAATGATTAACACATAGTAAATGTTTAAATATTCCTTAAGTTTTTTAGAAAAAACAAATGACTTGTTTTATGAGCTTCCAATTTCAAACTGAAATGATAAAAAAAAATAATCTCCACTATTGCTAAAGGGAGTTAAGAACTTTCCACTCAGCACCAAAGAATCAAAAAGTACCTACAAATATCTTTTCCCTTTGAGTGCCACATAAAATGATAGTTTGGAATATGAGTCTTTTTTTGTCATCTGTGATACAAGAAAAAAGGTGATTCAGACAATCAACTTTATGCAGATCATAAATAAGGAAAGCAGGGTCAGAGCTGGGCGTGGTGGTGCACGCTTGTAATCCCAGCTCTTGGGAGGCTGAGACAGGAGGATCACACAGGTTTGAAGCCAGCCTCAGCTACTGAGTGAGGCTCTCAGCAACTTAGTGAGACCCTGTTTCCAAATAAAGTATAAAATAGGTCTGGTAGTATAGCCTGGAGGTGGAAAAACCCCTGGGTTCCACCCCCAGTACCACACACACACACACACACACACACACACACACACACATACACACACAAAACAGGGTTGGATCTCAGCTCAGATTCCAAAGCTTTGTGTTTTCTACTACCCCACTCTTCAATACGCAGAAACAAAATGCCACTACACTCTTTTCATTCCAATATGCCACTCTCAACACACCCAGTTTCTACTTGCAAAATCTCTCTCCCCTGGAATTTTGAGGCGAAAACTTAAGGATAATTTTTACAATTTTGAAAATAATTCTCTTGTCATTGTCCAAAGCAGCAATCTTGGGTTTCAGAAACTGTGACAAGACCAGTGGGCTGAAGATCAAAGTAGTAGCTTGAACATTTCATGTAACGTCGCACGAACACTTGTGCATCGTCTCAGAAGTTGTTTACTATTTTCCTACCTGAGGAGAAGTTCAATATCTTCCGCAAAAAAGTCTGACTATCAAGGTGAAATAGTGTACCTGCTTTTGTGCTGCTGTAGGAATCCATGACACTGCGATGTCTGAAGAGCTTTTCTGCTGCCTGCCTGAGCATACTATTGTGTTCTAGTGGCTCTGTGGAAAACCTGGGTTTGTTTTTATAGGAAGGAAAACAAATGTGAGAAGCATACCCTGGGAGATAATAAGCATCCATGGAGACGCAGAAATCTTTGATCTCTTTCTCTCTTACCTCTGCCACATCCAATCAGCCTGAAAGCCCACCTGCCCACATCCCCACTGCCATTATCTCACCACGAAGCTTCTCTGAGATGATGGCGATGGCCCCTGATTTCTCTCCTCGTATCCCTCTTGCCCTCCTCTACCTCCAGCCTATGTAGCAGCCAGAGTTATATTTTTCTAATACAAATCTAAAAACGGGAATCCTCTGGTTAAAATATTTCATGGAAGCTGGGCATGCTGGCACATGCTTGTAATCCCAGCATCCGGGAAGCTGAGACCGGAGGATCGCGGTTCGCGGACAGCCTCAGCTACTTAATGAGGCCTTCTGCAACTTAGTGAGACCCTGTTTAAAAGTAAAGAATAAAAAATAGGGCAGGGGGTGTAGCTCGGAGGTTGAATGCCCCTGGGTTCCATTCCCAGACCTGCAAAAATATATATATCACATGGAGCCAGGTGTGGTGGTGCATGCTTGTAATCCCAGCATTTGGGAGGCTCAGACAGGAGGATCACAGGTTCACAGCCAGCCTCAGCTACTTAGTGAGGCCCACTGCAACTTAGTGAGACCTTGTTTTAAAGTAAAGAATAAAAAATAGGGCTGGGGTATAGCTCAGAGGTAGAATGCCCATGGGTTCAATCCCCAGTAATGCAAAAAATATTAAGAAGAAAACAAAATTCATGGAATCCGCTGGGCGTGGTGGCACACACTTGTAATCCCAGAGTTTGGGAGGCAAAGACTGGAGGATCTGGGTTCAAGGATAGCCTCAGCTAATTGGCAAGGCACTTCACAACTCAGTGAGACCCTGTTTCAAAAATAAAGAATAAAAAATAGGGCTGGAGGCATAGCTCGGAGGTACAATGCCTCTGGGTTCAATTCTCAGTACCAAATAAAATAAATACACAAATAAATAAAAATTCATGGATTCCTATTGCTCTCTTTTGGGGGGGAGAGCAACTGGATATTAAACCCACAGGCATTCTACCTCTGAGCTATACCTTCCCCCAGCCTATTTTACTTTCATTTTTAAAACAGAGTCTTGCTAAGTTGCAGAGGGCCTCACTCAGTTGCTCAGACTGGTTTTGAACCTGCAATCCTACTGTCTCCTCCTCCTAAGTACTAGGATTACAAGGGTGTACCACAAAATCTAGCTCTCGTTGCTATTTGAATCATGGCAGAAATCTTTAATCAGAACTTTAAGGCACTTTGTAGTCTGGCCTCTGCCTCCCCCCACAGACTCCCTGTTTCTACAGTCATATTCATATATTTTTCTTTTCTACAAAGGTAGCAAATTATTCCTTGCTTCTAGACTGCTTCCCCCCCCCCCCCGCCAATCTCCTGGCTAACAACTTTTGACTTTCAGATTGTCTCCTAGGAAACTTCCATAGGCTCCAAACTAGTTTAGAGATCCTTCTACTAAACTCTTGCAGATCCTTGTATAGCTCCTCTATAACCACATTTAATGATTATTTCTGTGGTTATCTATTTGGTGGTGCCCCATTCATCGCCATGTCCACACAATGCAGCACAGCACCTGGACCCTAAAAAGACCCTTGGCACATCTTTGGTTGAAGAATGAGTGAGCCAGGACTTGCTGTGAGGAGGTTCTTGGTTCTGCCGCTTACTGACCTGTGGGATCTTGACAAGGTCATCTAACTTCTACGGGCCTTGATTTTCTCATCTGTAAGATGAATGATGACAAGTGCTTTGTTTCCAAGGCTGTTGAAATAATCAAATGATAAATAGTTCCTAAAACCATTAGAAAATTATAGAACATTATGGGAATGTCATACATTACTCTTCTTCATGAAACCCTATATCCGTGAAGAAATGAGGAAAATACTATCAGCCTCTTGAACTTGGGTCTTATGTAGCAGTCAGCACAAATGGGTTCGTTACTGTTTTGGCATTTTCACTGCTGTGGGCCAATAAGTCTGACCACGCACAACTTAGAGGAAAGAAGATTTATTTGCTAACAGCTCTGCAGATTTCATATGTTCTGTCCATGTGAAGTCAGGTCTGCCAAGCTCAGAGCATGGCAGTGGAAAGCAGAGAGAGGGAGAGAGCAAGAACTCTGCTCTCACATCATGGAGGCCACAAGCAAGAGAGAGGGAGCAAGGGACCTTATATAATCCCAAGGCCACACAACCAGCAACCAAGACCTATCACTAACATGACTCCTTTGTTTTTGTAAGAGCCAGGGGAACCTTCTATGTCCAAACCATTACAGTTACTAAAGGACTCACCAGCACCAACATTCAAATCTCATGCCTCCTACTCTTCATGGTCTCCAGAGAAGTTCTGAATAGCCAGGGGCATGCTGGTGCTGATGACTTAGTGGACTCTGGCCAGTGGAGAAGTAGGCGGGTGAGGAGATTCAGGAGAAGGATGAGTCAGGGTTCTTTCTGTCAAGCAGAATCTTTGCCTCTTTTCCTCATGAAACCCTATATGCATGAAGAAATGAGGAAAATCCCATCAGCCTTTTGCACTTGGGTCTTATGTAGCAGCCAGCACAATTTCCCACCTGCTTCATCCTTGGAACCAGGTGTTCTTAAAATGTCCCCCTTCCACCTCTCTCCTCCTGCTGCCAGGTTTTTAAAAAATATATCTTTATGATAAGCCATCGATTCCATGCTAATTTGCTAAGGAATTATTCTTATAAGATTTCAGGGCAGGAAAAGCCTTAGGTCCTGGTGAAGAATAAAAAGTAAGAAATTGTGAGTGTTGCTAATCTGGCCTCTCAGGATCCACCTTGACAAGCAGGTTGGAGCCATGACAGATCCGATCTGAAAGGCAGTGATGGATATTTATTTATTTACTTATTTATTGCGGATCTAGCGATGGAACCCAGGGGCATTTGACCTCTGAGCTACACCCCCTGCCCAATTTTTTATTCTTTGTTTTGAAACCAGGTCTCACTGAGTTGCAGAAGGCCTCACTAAGTAGCTGAGGCTGTCCACAAACCGCGATCCTCTGGTCTCAGCCTCCCAAATGCTGGGATTATAAGGGTGCGCCAACACGCCTGGCTCCAGTGATGGTTATTTAAAGAAACAAGATTGGAAGAGGAAATAACACAGCCATCCATTTGCTGCATAGCAAATAAATTTAACAGTTTGAAATTAAAGGCAACTTCTGTAGACTAGGAGTCCAGATTCAGGGTCTCACAGGCTGCAAAGTGCCAGCCAAGCCTGGAGTCTCATCTAAAGCTCTGAGTCAGTCTTCCTCCAAGCTCACATGATTATTGGTAGGACTCAGTATCTCACAGCTGCAAAGCTACAGCATCTTGTCTCTTCCAGGCCAGAGGGAAGGCAAGGGTCCCTGGCTTCCAGACCCTTTCTCAAGGGTCACCTATTAAGGGTCACTTAATCAAGGGTCACCTAATTAAGTTGGGCCCAACCAGGATGAGCTTGCGTTTTGTGTGTATGTGGTACTAGGAATTAAACCCAGGGGCATTCTACGTCTAAGCTATACTATATCCCCAGCCATATTTACATACATATATATATAATTTTTTTTGGTGGTACTGGGGTTCCTGAAAGCCCTTCTACCTCCAGCTATACTCCCATGGGCTACACTCCCAGACCTATTTTTATACTTTTTTATGTGGAAACAGGCTCTCTTAAGCCAGCGCAGCTGGCTTCGAACCTGCGCGATCCTCCTGTCTCCGCCTCCCAAGCGCGGGGATTACAAGCATGCGCCACCACGCCCGGCCTCCAAGTTGTGTTTTATAGTTCTAGGCACGTGCCACCTCCTCTCATCATCTCAGGAAGAATCTGTCCATCACCCCTGCATGGTTCTAAAATAGAGAAGGAACCTCACAGAAACGCTCATGTCCATGCAGTCTTCTGTGGCTAGAGTAGACAGACATATGCTATAAGCGTAGCTGGGAATCTAACATGGTGAACAAGTTGAGAAGGAAGAATGGGGTCAGTTCTAAGCAAAAGAAGCAGAAATTCCAGGAAATGTCCACTGAACGATGTCAGGCGTTGCTGTCTGTGGCCTGGAGGTGCAAACCTCACATCATCTGGTGCGTAAGTTAGCAGCAACACCCTTGTGTTAGTAGTGAAGGGAGAAGAGGGAGCATGTTTAATGGTGTCTCACAGCGAGAACCACATGCTGCAGGCAACAGGGATTTGGTTTTGGCTAGAAGTTACTCTTCTTGTCAAAAGGAGTTTAAAACTATGCCCCATTACCCAGGTACTTAGAAGAAGGCTAATCCCACAGAAGCAGCCACAAAGAATGCGGGTTCAGGTGCAGGCAGCCCAATTTAGAGCCAGAGCCCCAGCAACATCTTACAAAACCTTTTCTAGAGATGGCTGAGAATAAAAAAAAAAACAAAAAACTGCTTTGAACTAGTATTGAAAGCAAAGAACTGGGTAATCAAAAGCCCTGAAGAAGGAAGGGAATGTTCCAGTACAGACTGTTCGGCTCATGTTCTGATAAGTACAGAGTGAGTCTCACAAAAGACAATACAGGCAGGACCAGGAATATAACCTCAGCCATGCTGGTTAAAAACTCTTACAAGTTTTACTTGTCAATTTGTGTGTCAGGTAGGCACTGAGATTGAACATGAGGGCATAGTAACTCTGAGCCATACTTGCAGCCCTTATTTTTTATTTTGAAACAAAGTCGCACTGAGTTGCTGAGGGCTTCACTAACTTGCTGAGGCTGGCCTGGAACCTGCAAACTTCCTGTCTCAGCCTCTCAGGTACTGGACTTAAAGGCATGTGTCACCAACCAGTCCTTATTCGTGAGAAACTGGTATCAGAATCCCAAATGGGTCTTACACAGTTTTTATTTAAGGTACAAAGAGGTACACTAGGTGTGCCTCTCCCCCCAGGGTTGGGCACATTACCAGCAAATCCTTCTGTGGTCTTCACATAGTTCAACGTTAAAGGATCATTTCTGATATTGATGCATTTGCATTAGTTTGAAAGCCTAGACCAGATGGTCTCTACTGACAATCACAGGCACAGTTCCGATGTACAGAGTGGTCACACCAGATTAGTATTCCCCGGGCCCATTTCCTTAGAGAGTTTGATTTCACTGAGACTTATTTATATCTGGGTGTTCTGCATGCTACAGAAGGGTTTTTCAAAGGGATGATTTGACCTGGCTGCTGCCAGGATCCACAAGGTTACTGTCCCCTTGGTGGGAGGAGCCAAGCTCTAGTCATTGTTTCATGGTGCCAACATAGACTAAGTCCTCAAAAAATGTCCATTAATCAAAAAAGTGTGACATAAATGTTGTATAGTGATTACAATCTGTCTGTCCCATAGATCATGACACTCTAAGAACCACACTGTTCAACATGGTTACCATCAGCCACATGTAGCTTTTTATATTTAAATTGATTTAAATTAAATGGAATTAAAATTCAGTTCATTTGTCGTGATAACCACATTCCAAGAGCTTAATAGGCACATGTGGTTAATGGCTCCAGATGGAACTCTCTGGTCACCATGGGAAGTTCTACAGGGTGGTGCTGTGCCAGTATCCTCATGCAACCCAAATCAGGATCACGGGACATTGTGTTCCACAAACATCTACTGACTTAGTGACAGTTGCACTCTCCTGGTAAAGCTCAGCCTCGTCTTCATTATTTCAAGGAAACCTTCTCTGAGTCTGTCTGTCTGTCTGTCTGTCTCTCTCTCTCTCTCTCTCTTTTTATTTTTATATTTTTGGTGATGCTGTGTATTGAATTCAGGGGTATTCTTCCTCTGAGCTACAGCTCTGTTTTATTTTTATTTGGAAACAGGTTCTCACTAAGTTGCTGAGAGCCTAGCTAAGTTGCTAAGACTAGTTTCAAACCTGTGATCCACCTGTCTCAGCTTCCCAAGTACGAGATTACAGGTGTGGGCCACCATACCCAGCTTCTGCTTCATATTGAAATGCTCATGTACGAGGCCATCTGCTCCTCCAACAAAGCCCTTGAGAGCAGGATTGAGCACTGATAAATCTCTACACCTTCAGTGACTGGCTCAAGGGTTGACAGAGTGGAGCACCTCTATCATGTTTACTGAACAAAACAACCAGGGAGAGTGAATTGCAGGTTTGGAATCTCTATTACATGTTAAGTGGATGGCAGGGTAGGTGAATGCTCCAGGCTGTTGGCAGAAGAGCAGAACTCCTGTGGAGACATGATTCACATAAAACCCAAGTCCAGCACCAAGGTCCTTGTTTTTAACTAACACATGTTCCTCAAGGTACCCTAGGTTTGGGAAAGGTTTTTGTACTTTTTGGCCTCTTCTCTCTCAGTTATTTACACCTCTAATACTTTCTTATATAGTTTTTTTTTTTTTTTTGCTTTAAAAATGGCAGAGCAATCTATAGGAGATATCTTAAAACCTTTGTATTAAGGAGGGAAAGGGGAAGGAGTGGGGTGGGATGGGGAGAGCTCACTAAGTGCTATGTGCATGGACGTCCCTACCACTCTGAACTTCAGAATGATGTATGATTACAATATACCAATAAATATGATGTATGATTTAATATACCAATAAAAGTATATTAAAAAGGAAGGATCTTGACAGGCAAATGAGTGAGAAAGGAAAATCACAAGAGACCGCGCTATACCACGGGGGTTAGAGAACACCTTAGTATATTAGGGGGAGAGAGAGAGAGAGAGAGAGAGAGAGAGAGAGAGAGAGAGAGAGAGAGAGAGAGAGAGAGACTGACTCCTTGCTTGTAGGAGCTTGTATTTCTGCAGGAAGGGAGCTGGGGGAATACATTCTCAGCCTCCCTCTCCCCCTCCTTTCCATCTCTGTCCCTGCCCCCTGCTGGATGAACCCAACAGAAAGCTGGAGTGCTCAGAAGTAGTGCAGGAATAATTAGCCAGCTTGGGGGGGGGGGGTGCAGAGCAAGGTAGAGAAGGTAAGCATAGATCAGAGGGTGACGAAGAATATCCAGCAAAACCCTCCATCTGGAATTAACAGATAATAACATTTTGTCACTTTCCCCCATTCTAAAAAGAAATAAGTAAAACTTTTCAGAGAGCGTAAGAAGTCGCCTCTGCTGACCTCTCAGTTTCATTGTCCCTCATCAGAGTTAACCAGTTTCATGAATTTGGTGTATGCGTTTCATGTCCATGTTTTTAAAAACTTGTATTACATATATATCAATGTGTACTGGGTACCGTTGTTTGAGCTTTTAAGATTTATATATTTATATATGTCTTCATGCTGTTCATATAATTCTGTGACTTGATTGTTTTTATTTTATGGTGTGTTTGGGGAATATATGTCTGCTAGTACGTATTGATAGAATTCATTCATCTTAACTGCTTAGCAGTAGTCACCCTATTCACCATTCCTGCATTTATGTTGTTTCCAATACCCACAATTCAGAGCTGCAATGAACACCTGAACCCTGGGACATAGGGCTTCAACCTCCTCAGCTTGTCTAGACATTGCCTAATGATCTCCAGAACAGTTATACTTGTTGATATTCTCACCAGAGTTCCTCTTTCCTCACATCCTCACCAACTCTCAGTGTCTCAGGTTTTAATTTTTGACGGTGTAATAGGTATGAAATTATATCCTGTTGTTTAATAGGCATTTTCCTGATTCCTATTGAAGACAAGCATACTTTTCATATATTTGTGGCCATTTGGATTTCTTTTTCTGTGAATTACCTGTCTGTGTCCTTTGCCTATATATATTTATATTTTTGGTACTAGGAATTGAGCCCAGGGGCATTCTACCTTCAAATAGGATCTCACTAAGTTGTTGAGGGTTTTGCTATATTGCACAGGCTGTTTTCAAGCCTGTAGTTCTCCTGTCTTAGCCTCCCAACTACTAGGATTACAGGTATGTGCCACCACACCCAGCTCTTTAACCATATTTTTGCTGAACTTTCTCTTCCTTTCCTTTCCTTTCTTCCTTTCTTTCTTCCTTCCTTCCTTCCTTCCTTCCTTCCTTCCTTTCTTTCTCCTTCCTTTCTTCCTTTCTTCCTTTCTTTCTTTCTTTCTTTCTTTCTTTCTTTCTTTCTTTCTTTCTTTTTTATGGTGGTACTGGGGTTCCTGGAAACCCTTCTACCTCCGGGCTATACTCCCAGGCCTATTTTTATACTTTTTATTTGGAAACAGGGTCTCTTAGCCAGCGCAGCTGGCTTCAAACCTGCACGATCCTCCTGTTTCTGCCTCCCAAGTGCAGGGATTACAATCGTGCACCACCACGCCCAGCTCTCTTTTCTTTTTTTTTTTATAAGTCTTCATATAGTCTGGATGTTGCCCTTGTGTAAAATATGAGTTGTAACCTAAGACTCTTCTAGCTAGCTCACATCTATGTCTTATAAAAACATCCATGTTAAGAACCTAACAGGTACAAACGTCCTGAAGGGGAAGCAAAAAGCCAACCAAACACAGGGTGGTACTTTTTAAAAATCATTTAGGGAATCCTTCCCCCTCCATGCTATAGATTAACATGCTATACAATTCAAAGGGGACCCACATTAAATTAAGTCCCCAGACTTTGACAGATATCCCCTGAGCAGCAAAAATCATCCTAAGAATCCCTGCCTTTGTGCTAACGGGCTAGCAACCACATCATCTTTATCTCTGAATTCCTGGTGCCCAGGACTTGCCTGGCACTGTGAACCAAAAATAACTTGGTTTGGAGGGATGAAGAAAGGCCTTGTATGAGAGAAGCTAGCTTATTTGGATCTCAAAGGATAAAGAGAAAAATACAGTCCATGCGCTGCTATAGAACTTTCTGTAATAATGGAAATGTTCTATGTCTATACTTGGCAACACATTTGGTAGCCTTGGAGTACTTAAAATATGTGACCAAGGAATATAATTTTTTAAAATTTTTCTCAACTCTAATTATCTTAAATTTAAATTCTGAAGACCACATGTGGCTAAAGGCTGCCATATTGAATAGCACAGCTCTAAGCATTCCATATCTTGGCCCAGTGTAGACACTACTCACCAAATGCAATCTGGGATTTGGATAGTTTCCTAGATAAATCAAAAACATTTTTATACTTCGAGTTTCCCTGGCCATTACCTAATCCAAAAACAACCTATATGGGAATAAATAAAATATTTCCATAATTCACTCTTTGAAGATGACAAAAGAGGCTGATCCAATTGAAGGTAAAGCGAATGAGGTACCATTATTGAGGGGTTTGAAGATAGATGGTGGTGAAATTCTTGGAATTGCTCAATTTAGTCAGAAACAACCTATCCATGTATCTACCCTACCATAAATTTTTCCAAATAACTGGTATTGAGAGCCTGTCATGTTCAATTAGATCACAAAAATATGCAAAACAAGCCGGGCGTGGTGGTGCATCCTTGTAATCCCCGTGCTTGGGAGGCAGAGACAGGAGGATCGCGCAGGTTCGAAGCCAGCAGCTGGCTTAAGAGACCTTGTTTCCAAATTTTAAAAAAACTATAGCTGGGCATGGTGGCGCACACTTGTAATCCCCGATCTTGGGAGGTGGAGACAGGAGGATCGTGCAGGTTCGAAGCCAGCCGCACTGGCTTAAGAGACCCTGTTTCCAAATAAAAATATAAAATAGGTCTCAGAGTATAGCCCGGAGGTAGAAGGGCTTCCAGGAACCCCAGTACCACACACACATTAAAAAAAAAAAGTATAAAAATAAGTCTGGGAGTGTAGCCCAGAGGTAGAAAGTTTTCCAGGAGCCCCAGTACCACCAGTATATATATATATGCAAAACAGCCAGAGAGGTGCAGATGTAAACAAGTTACTACAATATGTTGCCAGGAGTGCAATAGTGGAGTTCTGCACAGTGAGGACACAGAGAGAGGAAATTCTTCACACCTGAGATGGGTAGAGAAAGAGCTAAGTTAGTTTCCTAAACTTTTCTGAAACCAACACACACACACACACACACACACACACACACACACACACAAAATCACCTAGAGGCTTGTTAAGAATAAGTTCTCAGCCAGGCATAGTGGCACACACTTGTAATCCCAGCCTTTGGGAGGCTGAGACAGGAGGATCATGGTTCGTGGACAGCCTCAGCTACTGGGAGGCCCTCTTCAACTAAGTGAGACTCTGTTTCAAAAAAAGGAATAAAAAATAGGGGCTGAGGGGTGTAGCTCAGAGGTATAATGCCCCTGCGTTCCATTCCAAGTACAGTAAAAAATAAATAAATAAATAAATAAATAAATAAATACATTTTCAAACTTTTTCCCTGAAAATTCCTAATACAGAACTTAGAATTTCGTACTTTTAGCAAGCATCCCAGGCAAATAATAGAAAACAGATGTTAGGAGGATGGGTCCAATATTTTCTACATGCTGACAGGAACAGTGTGAAGGTCTTAATATCACTTTTGATAGCTGAAATGTGTCATATATCATACCGGCCATATGTTATTTTGAAAATAGAAATTTTTGATACTCAAACTTATTAGAAAAGTAGGAAATTTTAAAAATATAAAAGTTAAAGAAAGATGAATGTCATCTAAAAATCCTATTATCCAGAAATGATTATAGCACAATAGTTACTATTTTTTAGCAAAACTATTGCTTTGTTATTCAGAAGTTTACATTTTGACAAAGTCAAATTTATCAGTCTTTTCTTGTATAAATTTATGCTCTTTGTATATTGCTTAAAAATTTTTCCCACTTTAGTATCTTAAAAATATTTTCTATATCCTCCTCTAGTTGTTGCCAAATTTTATTTTCCCATTTAGGTCTTTATTCTGCAGGAAACTTCTTTTTGTTCTTCATGGGAGGTGGTGATCTAATTTCCTTTCTGCAGGAAGCCTAGCTATCCCAACTCTTCCTACTGAATAGCTCATCCTTTCCTCTCTGATCTGCAGTGCCAGCTTCATCAAAAGACAAGTGTCTATGAATGTAGTGAACTGTTTCTGGGATCTCTCATTTGTTCAATTATCTTTTATCTATGGCTCAGCCAAAACTATAGTTAGGCCAGGCGTGGTCCACACGCTTGTAATCCCAGCACTTGAGAGACTGAGACAGGAGGATAGCGTAGGTTCAAAGCCAGCCTCAGCTACTTAGTGAGACCTTGTTTCCAAACAAAGTATAAATAGGCCTGGGAGTGTAGCCTGGAGGTAAAAAGCTCCTGGGTTCCATCCCAAAGTACCACAAAAATAAACAAGCAAGCAAACAAACAAACAAACAAACCCAGCTCTGGGCCAAGTGCTCAAATGTCAAAACTATACTGTTTTACTTAATCAACTTTAGGGGGAAAAAAAAAAAAACTTTGCTATCTGGTAAACGATGCAATCCTTCTTTCTTGTTCTTTTTCAGAGTTGTATTGCATATTTTTAGACTTTTATTCTGCCATATGAATTTTAAATTAAGTTTAAAAGTTATATGAAAAATTAAGTCATGATTTGTATTGGAATTGCTTTCTGGATATTTTGAGGGAGGATTATTATCTTTACCATATTGATTCTTCCTTTTATGAGTTTATTAAATATGTTTAATATAAATAAGCAGTTTATTTATTAAATGTTTATTATTATATGTTCTTCAATAATGTTTCAAGATTTTCTCAGCAAAAACATATGTATAAGTCTTCTCTTTTATTTGCTTTCAGACATCCAACTATTTTCATTGCTAAAATAGATTTTTTTCAATTTCTTCGTATAAATTCAATTTTAATTGTATAAATACTAGCTTGTGAGAATGTTAACTGGTTTTTAAGGCATTTTATGAATAATTCTAGTAGTTTATTAAATAATTTTATGGTTCTATAGAGCCTCATAGATTTTACTAACAATAATATCATGAAGAAATGATAATTTTATCTTTTTGTCTACATATACATTGCTTTATTGGCTAGAACCACTATTATAGTAATTAATAATAGTTGTAACTTTAAAATTTTATTTTATATTTGATTAAATGTATTATAATGCAGGATATTTTGTTAGATGCCTTTTTTCACCTTTTAGGAATTTTTAAAAATCACAAACAAGTATTAAATTTTCCTAAATGTTTGGTCTGTACTAATAACAGTGATCTTGTGGATTCTCTTTTACTCTGCTATGTGGTAAATTACACTGGTAGATTTTCTAAAGTTAAGCCTTTATTTCATTCTTGGGATAAGTCAGTCTTGGCCTTATGATTAAAAATATTCTTCTATACTAACTAGATTTTCTAATATTTTCCTTAGATAATTTTATACCTTTATTTCTTAGTGAAGTTGGCATATATTTTTCTCTTTTATTCTTTGACTAGTGTAGGATTCAAATTATATTGCCTCATAAAATCAGCTTTACCTTTGTCTACAATCTGAAACGGTCTGTATAAGATGCAGATTATCTGTTCTTTGATCATAGTAAAACTCAGCTGTAAATCTGGCTGTTTGCTTTTTAGGAAAGCCATTTCAACTACTGATACAATCTTGTATTATTTTATTATTACCATATTAGCAGTAGGTAATACACAGGGCCAGGTTCTTTCCTTATCTGTGCAGTTCAACAACTAATATTCATTTATTCAACACAAAAGTCATCAACTATTTCAATTATAATTACCATTTTACTTATGAGGAAAATGAGGCACAGAGGGATCTGGTATCTTTCTCACGCTCACAGAAGAAAAGCCAACCCACGCAGTCTGGGTTCTGGCTGCACAATCTGTGCTTTTTTGTTGTTGTTGCTTGTACTGGGGATTGAACCCAGCGGCTTTTCTACCTCCGGGCTATACTCCCAGACCTATTTTATATTTTATTTGGAACCAGGGTCTCACTAAGTTGCCGAGAGCCTCACTAAGTAGCTGAGGCTGTCTTCGAACCTGTGTGATCCTCCTGTCTCAGTCTCCCAAGTGCTGGGATCACAAGCGTGTGTCACCATGCCCGGCCTCAATCTGTGCTCTTAACTGTCATACTATAGTTAACTTTCTCAGTTTTTTCTTGACTACATCTTCTCAATATTTTGTTTGGAAAATTATACTTTTATCTTGTTTTAGCTTTTAATTCTATTTTGTATGATATCAGTATTGCTAACTCGGCCTCATTTTTGCCATTAATTCAAGTTATTTTTTTCTATTTCTTTTTACTTACAAATTTTCTTTCCTTTACATTTGGATATGTCTTTTAAATACAATATATAGCTAATTTTTGTATCTAATCTCACAGTTGCCATTAATAACTGAGGTTAAATTTTATATCGTGATTATTATCTTACTGTATTTCTAGCATCTTATTTGTATTTTCTATTTATTATGTTTTTCTTTGTTCTTCCTTTTCTCTTTTCTTGTCCTCTATTGAATTGGTAGTCACCTATTAACTTAAGTAAGCAGGAGACTGTTTGAGGCTGTCTCCCTCTGTCCTTTGAATCCCTATGTAATAAACTACAACCCAACTTAGTATGTAAACAAACTGTGAGCTAAGTAAAAATCTAAGTGAATCTAAGTAAAATATTAGCAAATATGATAGCATAGATGAATACTTTTAGTATACAAAAGACCAAACATGATTTATCCCTGAAATGTACTACAGGCTTAACTTTAGAAAATCTGCCAATGTAATTTACAACAGAGCAGAGTGAAAGAGACAGTCTGTATGATTACTGCTATTGGTACAGACCAAGCATTCAGAAAGACTTAATATTAATTTGTGATTTAAAAAGATAATTCCTAGCCGGGCATAGTGGCTCGCAACTCAGTGAGGCCCTGCTTCAAAATATAAAAAGACTAAAAATAGGACTGGGGGCGTAGCTCAGAGGTACGATGCCCCTGGGTTCCATCCCCAGTACTGCAAATAAATAAATAAATAAATAAATAAATAAATAAATAAATAAAACTAGTCCTTTCCCCATTTTTCCAGAAGGGGCTGTGGGTTATTTCTGGCCAGTGGGCACCAGTAGGTATCTGAGAATGCCACATCCTGGTCAGTCTGAGCAACAGAACACAGACATTTGACAATGGCTCTTAAGATTAGTTTACATTTCATGTCTGAGATCTTGAAATGGATTAGAAAGGTTTAAACATGCATTTTCCCATGGGAAAGTACTAACTCAAAACTCAATATTTAAAAAGCTACAACATTTTGAGAAAATAATTTTCTTTTAAATTGGTTTGATGGTGATTTTTTTAAGACTAAAAATAGGCACCGTTTTTATTAAAAACTATAGAGAGTGACCTAATGGTAAAGGGACATATATCAAGGTGGGTCCCCCAGAATCAGTCACAACAAAATTAGATTTTTAGGAGAGTCAATGGGGGAAACACCCGTAAAGGAAGGAGGTGTAAGTCAGGACAGCCGTAGGACCTCAGGGCCAACCTGACCACCAAGAAAGCAGAGCAGGAAGGATGGAGGTTTGGTAGGAGAGCCTGAAGCTACTGTGGGGCTCTGAGAAAGCCTTGGTCAAGTCAAAGAGGATCCCTCAAGCACAGACTGCCGGACAATGGAGGCTCACGCTGGGCAGCAGTCTAAATCTGTTGCTTCTGCCTTGATTGGTGGGGAGCAGCCTGGAGAGAGTGTGGTTTCAACATCACCACGGAAGTGGATCCCAAGGGTGTGTAACGCTTAAAGGCTGTCAGGTCAGCCAACTATACCCCTTACAAAAAATTTTCTCTTTTTCTTTTTTTCTCCCTCTTTTTGGAACTGAGGTGAACCTAACGGCCTTCTACCACTGAGCCACAGCAGCAGACCTTTTTTTTTTTTTTTTTTCTTGAGACAGGGTCTTGTTAAGTTCCCCAGGCTGGCCTCAAACTTGTGATTCTCCTGTCTCAGCTTCCTAAGTCCCTGGTATGTATCTGTCTGGGAAGGTTCTTTTATTTATTTATTTTCCTTTTTTTTTTGCGGGTTTGGGGATGGAACCCAGGGGCATTTGACCTCCGAGCTACACCCCCTGCCCTATTTTTTATTGTTTATTTTGAAACGGGGTCTCATGAAGTTGCAGAGGGCCTCACTAAGTAGCTGAGGCTGTCCGCGAACCGCGATCCTCCAGTCTCAGCCTCCCAAATTCTGGGATTACAAGGGTGCACCCCCACGCCTGGCTGGAAGGTTCTTTTAAATGAAAATCTGATGAGGCACCACCATGGCAGCTACAGAAATAAATATTTTTTAATTAGAAATATATTTAAAGTGGTGTATTCATTCGAGTCACCCCTCCATGCCACTCTGGCATGGGGCTATATTTCTATTTTATGTATTTCTATCTTTCTAATAAACTTCTTTAAATCTTCAAAAAAAAAAAAAAGAAATATATTTAAAGTATACTCTCTTCCAGAGTCTCTTCCCCACCCCCCCAAAAAAACCAAAATCTCTTCTCTTGTCCATAAAGCAGCAAATGGTAGGCAACATCTAGAGAAAACGTTTAGCTTTCTCTTGAGCAGAATTATAGAATAACTCAAAACCCAACGTAGTATCTGCCATATGCTATGCACCCGTTAGTGCTTATTGATCAAATTATGCCATTTCTTTTTTTCTCATCAAGCCTAGTATGTTACTGTTTACTAAAGCCAGGTACTTTAGATCGACACATCTAGCCCTTACAATAACTAGCACGTGGACATTGTTAGCAAGTTTTACAAGGCTGAGAGAGGTTAAGTAACCTGCCCAAAGCCTCACAACTACTTAGGAGTTCTAGGTTTCATACTTGCTCTTCCTCTCTGCCCTCAGTAGCTTTACGAAGATAAACAAGAAGAGAAAAGAAAAGAGGAAGAGAAAAGGAAAGAAAAACTAAGGATCCAGGTGTGGTGACTCATGCCTGTAAACTTCATTTGTGTGTGTGTGTGTGTGTGTGTGTGTGTGTGTGGTTCTGGGGGTAGAACCCAGAGGCTTTCTACCTCCGGGCTACACTCCCAGACCTATTTTATATTTTACTTGGAAACAGGGTCTAAGTTGCTGAGAGCCTCACTAAGTAGCTGAGGCTGGCTTCGAACCTGTGTGATCCTCCTGTCTCAGCCTCCCAAGCGCAGGGATTACAAGCGTGCGCCACCACGCCCAGCTCGATTTGTGCCTTTAATCCCACTACCTGAGAGGCTAAGACAGGAGGACTACAGGTTTGAGACCAGCATCAGCAACTTAGCAAGACCCTGTTTAAAAAAAAAAAAATGGGTTGGGTGTGTAGCTTGGAAGTACAATGCCCCTGAGTTCAATCCCCAGTACCAATAAACAAACAGATAGATAGGAAAACTAGTTAGTGTAGGATAGGAAGCAACCACATGAGAGCTGAAATGGATCTTAGATACTACCCAGATCAGTAGCCCTTGACCCTGGCTGAACATCTGAACCAGCTGGATAACTTTAAAAACTTTTACACAACCAGGCTTCATCCCAAATTAGTTGAGTCACTATTCCTCAGGGTGGGTCCAAGCATCCTTATTTTTTTTAAACAGCTTTTTAATGTGGAAAGTTCTAATGTTCCTAAGGTTAAGCACTCCTGGTCTAGTCTCATATTAAGACTGGATAACTGAGTCCTGGGCTCAAATGCAGGTATCCTAATTCCACATTGCCCTCTAGGAGTTTGCTTGAAGTTGGCTATTTTTTTTTTTTTTTTACCACTTATTGTGCCACACGCTACAAAGAGGAAGGACTCTGCTCCTAGGATGGTCCTCGTGTGCCCCCTGGTGGGATGAAACGACAAGGAGACATAACCACCACCACCACCCCGCGCAGAATTAATAAATTAGAGCGTGGAGCACTGCAGATCCCTTTATTGCCTAATCCAAATGCCACCCGACTGTAGGTTTACACACACCGGCTGCTTAGGTAGTGGGGTTCTACAACATCCTCATACAGTGAAGGAAAATCAACCATCCTGGGCTGGTGCAGTGCCTTGCCTCCAAAACCTTGCTATATAATGCCAACTTCAGCATGCAAGGCACTGCCTACATAAAAACTCTGGAAGAAATTAAGGCAGTAGAGTCTTGTGGTTCACCTCACAGGGTTTTTATGCCAAACAAACACAAGGACAAATTCAAGCTTCAGAATTTATTAATCACATAAACTTTGGTGAACTGTGTGGTATCTTTAGTTCTTACTTTGACCGTCTGTTACAGGGATCACTATAGCCTAATTTACACTAGTCTCTGTGGAAGCTAAATGTGCACACACGTGCTTGGCACTGTACCTGGAGTTTATTCAGCCCTCCCTTCCTTCCTGCCCACACGTGGTCTTTTAATATTCCTGCAGTGGGCCAACAATGGGTGTATTTCTGCCATGTCTGGACAAAACTCTCAAATGGAAAATGATGTTTTCAGCACAATTTGATATGACCTCTGTGCTGGCAGCCCCCCCACACCTCGTCCCTCAAAAAGGACCTGCCACTCCCCTCCCCCACAGTCCCTCACCAGAGGCTTCAACACCACCCCCCTGCACACAATAGTTAGAATTCTCATCTTTCCTTCATCAAAATACCTTTTGCGTATAGCCCTATTCTCCTTCCAGTAAGGAAAGGATGAGGTGGTGAGAAGCCAGCAAAAGAGACAGAATGATCAGTGCAATAGGACTGAGACCCTGAGAGAGTGTTACCCGGGGCCAGTCAAGAGGATCTAAGATGGGGAAATGACCATTTGGATTCCATGCTGTGAGAGGAAGGCAGAGACTGCAGGGACAAGCAAAGCAAAGGTCGGGGGCCATTAGCAATGGCCCCTGAAGTAATTTTGATATAGTGGTGAAATTCTGATTAGTGAAATTCTAATTGCAGTAAGAAACTGTAAGCATCATAGACTATTCTTTTGAGACAGTTTTCTATAAAGAACCAAAATGGGAGGGTGTAGCTAGAGAGGGAAATGGTTTATTTTTGAGAAAGGAGAAATAGCATATTTATAATACCAATGGGAAGGTATTATTGAAGAAAAACTGGTGATGCAGAAAGAAAAGGGAGGATCCAGATGTAGGGGTACACATTTGTAATTCTAGTACTTAGGAGGCTGAAACAGGAGGATGGCAGGTTCATAGCCAACCTCAGATACTTAGTGAGGTACTCCACAACTTAGTGAGACACTGTTTCAAAATAAAAGAATAAAGTAGATATAGGAGTATAGCTCCACGGTAGAATGCCCCTAAATTCAATTCCCAATACAAAAAAAGGGGGACCCTTCAGGAGAGGCTCAGGGGGAAGAAGATTCAGTGTAAAGGTGGAAGGTCTCAGAGGAATATAGACCAGGTAGGGACACAGACAGCAAGGGTAGGGGCCAAGCCTATGGGCACAGGTGTCCACATGTGAAGGTAAGTGTAAGGCACCTGTCAGCGTTTTCTTCCCATGGCTTCTGTTTCCTCTATGAATAGGAAGCAAAGCCACCAATGAGAGTAGTTGCTATTAAGTGAAATAAAATCTCACCACCAGAACACATGATAAGTGTTTTCACAAACAGAAAGTCTGCTAAAAATGCTTAATAAAATTCACGTATAATGTTAACTTAAAATTCAAACAACAAACACATGTATGATGCTCTGAATTTTCTTTATTTTTTAACAATTATTTAAACTACTCTATACAACACTCTAACATTTTCTAAAACCTCTGCAAAATGTTGGGGTGCAATTGGACTCCATTTATCTACCATCAAAATAGCATGCAAACACTTATTTTTTTCAGAAATATATTTAAAGCTGGGCATGGTGGCGCACGCTTGTAATCCCAGCATTCGGGAGGCTGAGACTGGAGGATCATGGTTCGCAGACAGCCTCAGCTACTTAGTGAGGCCCTCTGCAACTTAGTAAGACCGTTTCAAAATAAAGAATAAAAATAGGGCAGAGGGTGTGGCTCAGAGGTCAAATGCCCCTGGGTTCCATTCCCCAGATCTGCAAAGAAAGAAAGAAAGAAAGAAAGAAAGAAAGACATTTAACTTTGTGGGATTCTTTTAAGTAATAGTATATTTAAATTACACATACCACAGTGAGAATTTACACCATACATACAACTGTGTGTGTGTGTGTGTTACTGAGGAGTGAAACCAGTGATATCCTATATCTGAAATACGCCCCATGCCTTTTTATTGTTTTCTTTTTTGAAACAGGGTCTCACTAGGTTGATAAAGAGTCTTAATATATTGCTGAGGTGATCCTCAAATCTGTGATCCTCCAGTCTCAGCCTCCCAAGTACTGGGATTATAAGCATTCTACCATGCCCAGATGCATATAATTTTTTTTTTGTGTGTGTGGTACTGGGGTTCCTGGAAACCCTACTACCTCTGGGCTACACTCCCAGACCTATTTTTTTTTAATATTTTTTATTTGGAAACAAGGTCTCCTAAGCCAGAGAACCTGGCTACGAACCTGCGTGATCATCCTGTCTCTGCCTCCCAAGTGCGGGGATTACAAGCGTGCACCACCACACCTGGCATCATATAATTTTTTAAAAATACAACAACATACATTTCTTTTGAACTGTTCCAAATTAAGATGTTTTGGGTTTTCCCTCAGAAGTTAAAACTAAGCTCAGTCCCTTTTCCCCAGGCACAGCCTCAAGCTTTTGGCAGATCTGGACAAAATACCAACTACTTCTTGGAGTCTTCATCTAGTGATGCCAGTGGCCCCTGTTATCACAGGTAGAAGAGACAATTGGCCAGCTCCAAGTTGGGCTCCTTATGAATGCTCTGTGCCACCAGGAAGGTCAGCTTATGTGCATACTGACACGGTGCTGGGATACTGATTAAGCCCTGAGGAGGAAGAAGTAAAGATGAAAATTATGAAGATAAACTGTTCTTCCAAAGTGAATTTTTCTGAGTTGTAATATCTACTGATTACTGATTACATATATAATTGAATGTGTTTCTGGGTAAACAATAATTATACTCAACCAGCCAAGGGCAGCCTTTCTCTCTGAAGCTCCCTGAAGAGATGGGGTGGCAGCCACTCGGGCTTCTTGGTGCTGGGAGCTAGGAGACATAACGCTGAGACCTAATCCAGGTTTCCTAGGACCTCATGTTCCCAGGGGCTCAGAGCAAACCTTGGACTTTGAGAGTAGCTCTTGCCCTAAAGCACAGAAATAGTAGAGACACATGCCACAGGACTTTCCCATCAGGTATACCTGTCCTGACTTCAATTTCTTCATCTGTAACATGAAAATAACAAAATCCTGGTTTCCTGCCAGGCTTGCCTAAGATAATGCCTATCTTAGAGTCCTCTAGAAGCTATAAACATGGACCTCTCTTTGTAGTAGTTATTGCTATTTTGATTCTGAGACAAACTGTGGACAAAGCAGTCCTGCACGTATGCCATTGTGTGAAAAGTCCAAGAGGATGTTCTGGCTCGGGATCCACAGGTGAACGGAGGGGGAGCACTTCCCTGTGGGAATCCAGAGCATCATGTATACATCCGCAAGCAATTTTCACTCACCTGCCAATTGTAGTACAGGTGGCACAGTTTAAATGTTAGTCTCTGCATGTGGTCAGGCTTCAGGCCGTTGTCATCATAGATGACATTATAGTAGGTGGGACTAACAGTTCCCCGACAAGTGGTCTGGCTGATCAAGTAAAAGTCATACCTGAAGAGGATGTGGAACGAGTGTGTTTCCCAGTCAGACAGAGTAAGCTCAAACGTAAATGACGCACAATGAGTGTTTGTTGAAAACTGATTCCCCAGGAGCACTTACCACGCAGGACGCGTAGCTTCGGAATCCACGACAGTGCCCAGTGGGGGGTTCTGTACAGTACGGTTCATTTCGGTGAAGAACCGTGGCATGCACCTCTTCCTGACCACAATAACCGACAGTCTGCAGCTTAGAACCAGAGAGCCCCAAGTAAGAAGAGGACTTAAGCCATCCCATTCAGCTGTTTCGTTTGTTATGGTTGTAATTTGTGTGTGTGTGTGTGTGGTACTGGGGGTGAAACCCAGAGGCTTTCTACCTTCGGGCTATACTCCCAGACCCATTTTTATATTTTATTTGGAAACAGAGTCTCACTAAGTTGCTGAGAGCCTCACTAAGTAGCTGAGGCTGGCCTCAAACCTGTGCAATCCTCCTGTCTCAGCCTCCCAAGTACGGGGATTACAAGCGTGCGCCACCACGCCCGGCTCAATTATTGTTGTAATTCTGTGTATATGTTTTACATGGGGGATTAAACCCAGATTTTTCTACCTCCAGCCCTATTTTATTTTTCTATTTTGAAACAGGGTCTCACTAAGTAGCTGAGGCTGGCCGTGAACCTGCAATCCTCCTGTCTCAGCACCCCCCCCCCACTACTGGGATTATAAGCATGTGCCACCACTCCTGGCTTACTGTTGTAATTTTTAAATGAAAATTAATTAGAAAAACACTGCAAAACAAAGAAAATAAAAATCACCTGCCACCTCTCCTTCCCTGGAGAGACATACCATTTTTTAAATTAAATATTGCCTTCATTTGTTGCAAAAATGTACTATGCCAACTCATTTGCCTAGTTTATACCACTTACAGGAACAGAAGGACTTAATTAAGACAATAAACTTTATTTGCATTTTGAGGAAAGGTTTCCCAGAATTATCCATAGAGGCCACTTTTTTCCCCCCTTAGCAACAGCCCCTCGACCTTTACCTTCTCTCTTCCTCTCAAATTCATTACCAAGGGAGCAAAGGAAGAACCACTAGTTCTTCTTATGCCTCAGATCATCTGTTCTGAGTCCTACAAAACTAATGCCTGGGTGGGTGGGTAGATAAGACCCAAAATATATTCTGGCCAAATGCTGAATAGCCAAGTATTAAAAGACAGTGCTAAATCCAGTAATCCCCATTATGCAAAGAACCTCTGGGGTGCAAGGATCACAGAAAGTTTCACTTTAAGTATTTCAATTACTTAAAAGTCTTATTATGAAGATGTGCATGATGGTGCATGCCTGTAATCCTGGAACTTGGGAGGCTGAGACAGGAGGATTCAAGACCAGCCTTAGCAATTTAGCAGGACTCTCAGCAACCTAGTGAGACCCTATTTCTAAACCAAAAAATAAAAAGGGCTGGGTACTGTTTGGCTCAGAGGTAGAACACCCCTAAGTTCAATCCACAGTGCCGCCAAAAGAAATTATAAGTGTTTTATTTCTTTTTTTATCTTTTTTTTTTTTTTTTTTTTGCGGGTCTGGGATGGAACCCAGAGGCATTTGACCTCTGAGCTACACCCCCTGCCCAATTTTTGATACTTTATTTTGAAACAGGGTCTCACTGAGTTGCAAAAGGCCTCACTAAGTATCTGAGGCTGTTCACAAACCACGATCCTCCGGTCTCAAACTCCCGGATGCTAGGATTACAAGCGTGCACCACCACACCCAGCTTATAAGTGTTTTCGGTGGTACTGGGGGGTGGAACCCAGAGGCTTTCTACCTCCGGGCCATACTCCCAGTCCTTTTTTTAAAATATTTTACTTGGAAACAGGGTCTCGCTAAGTTGCTGAAAGCCATACTAAGTAGCTGAGGCTGGCTTCGAACCCGTGCGATCCTCCTGTCTCAGCCTCCCAAGCATGGGGATTACAAGCGTGCGCCACCACGCCCGGCTCCCAGCTTATAAGTGTTTTCAATATTAAAACTTTCTGATATTATATAGGGGGAAAAAAAGTAACTCCTTAGCACCATCAGCTGCAAAATTCACTCCTGCCTCACTTCATTACATTCTAATCAGTCATCGGAGATACTTTTACCTGAGGTCAGTGGGGAGAGGTATTTGCGCTGTAACAATCTGGTTTCAGCTGCAGGTGATATCGCCACCATGATATTAGGCCTTCCATCCCCTCTAGTAATAACGGGCTAAGGTCAAGATTTAGTCCCTTTGTGACTCATAGCTGCAAGGCTTTGGTTGATGGTGATGATGGTGTTCTTAAAAAAAGATGCTTTACAAATACTTTAAGATGCCAACTTGAGATGATCGTCCTCCCTCATTTTCCATTTCTAATATTTTCTTGAATTGCCACTTTATATAATCACTGAAGAAATTTTTGAACTGAAACACCAAACCTAGCAACGCAACAGAGCATGGTGCTTCATGTTCAAGATGGTCTAATTTCCACCTGCGGCCAAGTTTTCTCGGTACTTACATCCCTTTTGGTACCTCAACTGCACTTTAGTGCCTGTAATTCAGAGGCTTCATCCCTGTACGTTGATCTGGACCTTGAATTTTAAACCAAGGCTTGTTTTTTTCATGGCATATGAATATGTATGAAGTATCTTCACTTGCCAGCAACCCTGCAGGCTTCCTGCTAAGTTTGGGCCACCTGCACAGGATACCTGCCTTCTTCTAAGGGGCCCCCAAACCTTGCACCACCTGACTGTTTATGGTAGACCATGCTGACTACCCTCCAATCTAGTGAAAATGCATGATGTAGAAACGGAAACACATTTAACTGCATGAAAACCAAAAATTGTTTGCAAAACTTGTGTTGAATAGTTGCGACGGAATGTGTTATTACTGAAAGTGATGAACACAGAAAAGTAATTTAATACCTGGTGTTTGAACTGGATTCTGTTACACTGCTCAGAAGCTGTGGGACTTCATAGTCAATGACTGTTTTCAGCTGACCATCCCCTACACCATCACGATACACAATTATCCGTGCTGGCAAACTATGGTTGTGCTTGTACCATTTGTTGAGTGCTCCTACAGAATTAATGTTAATAAGAAAAGAATGATTTGTCCAATGATAACAAAAACCAACATCCCCACATATTTCAATGTTTAAGTAATTTTGCCAATTTCAGACCACAAAAATGACATTAATTCGAGTTGTATTTTGAATCATGGAAAACCGGATAACTATGGTCATTACTTCATATTTATTCGAGGAGTCACAAAGGTTTCTCTTGTATTAGAAACCTTTAATGAGAATAAATATGAAAACAAAAGACAATGTTTGGGCTATGCTTTTAAAACAGATCTTCACATTGACTCACCTAATTAAATTCTAATTCTCACTGACATAATTAATTCTGAGAATATTTCCACCTGCTTTACCTAGAAACTGCCTGAGAGTAGAAACCAGACAGTAATTCATATGCAAAAAGAACTTTAATAACAATTGCTAAAATAAATTTACCAGGTTTTGAAGCAATAGGAAAAGAATAGGATGCAATAATTTTATGTATATATTGCACAATTTTTTTTGTGGTACTGGGGGTGGAACCCAGAGACTTTTCTACCTCCAGAATATACTCCCAGACCTATTTTATACTTTATTTGGAAACAGGGTCTCACTAAGTTGCTGAGAGCCTCACTAAGTAGCTGAGGCTGGCTTCAAATCTGTGTGATCCTCCGGTCTCAGCCTCCCAAGCACTGGGATTACAAGCGTGCGCCACCACACCTGGCTAATCTGCACAATTTGTTTTAGAAGATGTTATTGTCTAGGAAATTCTTTTTAGTTTGATAGAAAAGACAATCATATCTAAGAATTTTTTTTGTTTGTTTGTTTTTAGCAGTACTTGGGATGGAACCCAAAGGCATCCTACCTTCAAGCTACATCCCCAGACTTATTTTTTATTCTTTATTTTGAAACAGGGTCTCAGTGAGTTGCAAATGGCTTCCCTAAGTAGCTGAGGCTGGCAGTGAACTGTGATCCTCCTGTCTCATCCTCCCAAATGCTGGCATTAAAAACATGCACCACCATGCCAGGCTTCTAAGAACATTATTAACATGAATCACCAAATTCACTCTTTTAGAAAAATTAATTTCAACATTCCCACAAAGTTTAAAGATTGGAAAATGGAGACCGAAAGAGAGACTTGCAACCCTAGATTTGCCTTTCCATTGCATCCCATGGTGGCGAGGCGCCTTTCCTCATCTGTCATTTCTCCCATCTTTTCCTGCCATGTTGCACTTTATTTGTGAGCATCCCCATCCCAGGGCCAAAGGCTCTTCTATGTCTAGACTTAACACCACCATCATAATCCTACTTTCTCCAGAGTAGGTTTCTTTTGGCCTACTTGCCAGTACGATCAACATTCACAAACCTCTTGACATTTTATTAAACACAGACAAATGTAAATGCTATATAATTTAACTGTTGTTAGCACACAGCCTTGGGGATCTCTGACTCCGTGACAGTTGACAAGTTTAGAGAGTTTGCATCCACCTATCTTGCCTGCTACAAGATGTGGACTTTGGGTCTAAGAAACAGTCTTTGGAGCCTACCCACATTGCTATATTTTTAGTACCTGTCATGAAGACTTTTAAGCAATCTGCAATGTCAGTGTTTGTTCTCTGGAGGATGCAGCGGGAAAACCACCTAAAACAGGTAAAAGACAAAAGTTCAAGTTCAAAATTTCTATATAAGTATGCCTTATATTAAGAAATAGTCACTACTAGTAAAATCAATATTCATAATCTTGCATAGGCAATGTGATCACAATTATAGTAAAAGTACCTCTCCCTAGAATAAATTTATTTTTAAGAAAAATTAAAGCATAGAGTTATCATACTAAATGGGGAAAAACTTCAAGAATTTCTCCTAAAAACAGGAACAAGACAAGGATATCCATTATCACCACTTCTCTTCAATATAGTATTTGAGACTCTAGCCAGAACAATAAGGCAAGGAAAAGAAATCAAAGGAGTACAAATAGGAAAGGAAGAATTCAAACTTTCACTATTTGGAGATGACATGATACTATATTTAGAAAACCCAATAAACTCAACCAAAAGGCTTATAGAATTGATCAGCAAATTCAGCAAAGTGTCTGGATACAAAATCAATCTTAAAAAATCAGAAGCTTTTCTGTACACCAACCATAAACCCACTGAAAAAGAAATTCAGAAAACACTTCCACTCAAGATCACCCACAAAAAAATAAAATACTTAGGAATAAACTTAACCAAGGAAGTAAAAGATCTCTACAAAGAAAATTATAAAACATTGAAAAAAGAAATCAAAGAAGATCTTAGAAGATGGAAAGATCTTCCATGCTCATGGATTGGCAGAATAAATATTATCAAAATGGCCATAGTTCCAAAAGTGATCTACAGATTCAACGCAATGTCCATTAAACTACCAAGATCATTCCTCACAGACATAGAAAAATCAGTCCTTAGATTTATTTGGAATAACAAAAAGCCCAGAATAGTCAAAGTAGTTCTCACCAACAAAAACCATGCAGGAGGAATCACAATACCTGACTTTAAACTATACTACAAAGCCATTGTAATAAAAACAGCATGGTACTGGCACAAAAACAGATACATAGACCAATGGAGCAGAATAGAAGACCCAGAAATGAGTCCACACACTTTCAGCCAATTGATTTTTGACAAAGGGGCCAAAAACATACACTGGAAAAAAGATAGCCTCTTCAACAAGTGGTGTTGGCAAAACTGGTTAACCATATGCAGAAAACTGGAAATTAATCCCACTTTATCACCCTGCACAAGAGTCAATTCAAGATGGATCAAAGACTTGGAAATAAGACCAGAGAGTTTAAGGCTACCTGAAGAGGGCATAGGTCCAATACTGCAACACATAGGCACAGATAAAAACTTTCTCAACAAGATCCCAAAGGCACAACAAACCAAAAGGCGAATCAATGCGTGGGATTGCATGAAATTGAAGAGCTTCTGTTCAGCAAAGGAAACTGTCAAGAACCTCAATCAAGAGCCACAAGAATGGGAGAAAATTTTTGCCACCTCCCCTCTGATAGAGGACTAATATCTAGAATATATAGAGAACTCAAGAAACTCAACACTAAAAAAAAAAAATCATCCAATCAAAAAATGGACAAGTGAACTAAATAGACACTTCATGAAAGAAGAAATTTAAATGGCCAATAAATGCATGAAAAAATGCTCAACATCATTGGCAATCAGAGAGATGCAAATCAAAACTACCCTAAGATTTCACCTAACTCCAACTAGAATGGCAATCATTCAAAACACAAACAATAACAAATGCTGGTGAGGATGTGGAGAAGAGGGAACTCTAAAACATTGTTGGTGGGATTGCAAATTAGTGCAACCACTTTTGCAAAGAGTATAGAGAATCCTCAGAAGAATGGGAACAAATCTACCATTTGATCCAGTAAAACCACTTCTGGGTATCTACCCAAAAGAAAGGAAACCAAACGAATGCATGTGTATCTATGTTCAAAGCTGCACAATTCACCATAGACAAACTATGGAACCAGCCAAGATGTCCATCAACAGATGAATGAATTACAAAACTGTGGGATATGTACACAATGGAATTTTACTCAGCCATAAAAAAAATACAATTGTGGTATTTTCAGGGAAATGGATGGATCTTGAGGACATTATGCTAAGTGAGATTAGTCAGTCACAAAAAGTAAGGAATCAGATGCTTTCCCTAATATGTGAAAGCTAGGGTGAATGGGGTCATAGGAGGAACTCCAGGTGAAAAAAGAGATCCTATAGAGGAACAATAAGACAACCTAACTGTGCGGATGGGAGGTGGGGAGAGGGAAACTCTTTAAAGCACATGATGTACTTATTCATATAGAAGTCAACCACTAAACCAAGCATGGGAGGGGGTAGGTGAGGGAGTGAGGTGGGGACTGGGTGGGTGCTGGCTATGTGATGTGTGCATTTATGCCTACACAAGTTTTCCCCCATTATAATGTATAAATACAATGCACCAATAAAAATTAATATGAAATAAAAAATAAAAATAAATAAATAAATAAGCATAGAGTTAACAGTAGGGTTCAAATCCTAATCCATACACTCACTAGCTGTATGGCTTTGCTATGTAAACCTAAACCTCATTTTCCTCATCTGTACCAAGGAAATTTACATGACAATATGGTACCTACTACCTCATAGAGTTGTGATGGAAATTAAATTAGACAATATAGCATAGTAATTGGCATCTGGTAAGCACTAACATAGATAAGTGTGTCATTATAAAAGAATGAATTAATTTAGCTAAAGATTCGCTTCTTAAATACTCAAAGATTTATCGAACATAAACTTTCATTTCTATTGGTGATCCTTTTGGACTTAACATCTTAATATGATTAACTTACATTTCAGAAGTTCTCTTGATAACAGCATTAATTAAAAGCATTTGGAAAATGAAGATCATGATTTAGTATGTGCCAATAATAGTAACACAATTAGAAATGCTACTAGAAAAGAATTTTGCTGTACTATTTTTTAAATAAATTTTTATTAGTGCATTGTAGTCGTGCATCTCAATGGGAAAAAATCTTGTGGAGATATAAATGCACACATCACCCAGTCAGCCCCTACCCAATCTCTAACCCCTTCCCTCTCCCTCCCTCCTACCCATGCTTGGCTTCCTGATTGACTTTGATGTGTTTAAGTACATCATGTGCTTTAAAGAGTTTCCCTTATCCTCCCTCTTATCCCCTCAGATATGTCACCTTCATTGTTTCTCAATAGGGTCCCTTCTTCATCTAGAGTTCCTTCTGTTACCCATTTCTCCCTAATATTTTGCACATTAAGAGAAGCGTCTCTTTTTTTGGTGACATTTCACTGTAAATGCCATAATTTTGTTCTCCCTTATGGCTGAGCAAAATTCCACTGTGTACATATCTCATAGTTTTGAAATCCAATCATTCATTGAAGGGCATCTTGGCTGATTCCACAGTTTGGCAATGATGAACTGTGCAGCTGTGAACATGGTTGTTCATGCATTAGTTTGGTATTTTGGTTTTCATTCTTTTTGGTAGATACCCAGAGGTAGTATTGCTGGACCATATGATAAGTTCATTTTCCTTCTTCTGAGGATCTTCTATACTGTTCTCCAAAGTGGTTGCACCAACTTGCAATCGCACCAACAATGTATCAGAGCTTCTATTTCTCCTCACTTATTCCCACTTACTGAAAACCTGAAAGCTAGAAGGTGAGTAACTTCGACAGGATGATCCACTCATAACCAAATATTTTTTTAAAATAGAGGTTACTTGGGTCTGGAAATCTGCTGAGAGATTGATTAGGTGAGGCAGCGACAGCTTCTATTGCTTCCTGGCCACACAGTTGAAGAAACCCGCTGGCCCTTTGCTATGAAGCAGGCCCCAATTCTAGGCCTGCCATGCAACAGGCTCCGGGCCCAGCCTCACCACATGTCACCGTGACCACAAAGCAAAAGCGTTAAGCAACCACACAAAAGAAAAAGAGAGGAAGCAAGGCATATCTTGCTAAAGAAAATCAAATCACAAAGAAAAACATTAAGAGAGGAATAAAGGAACAATGGATCTACAAAAGAGCCAGAAAACAATTAACAAAACTGCAACAGTAAATCCCTACCTACCCATAATTATTTTAAATGCGAACTAATTAAATTCTCCAAACAAAAGAAGAGAATAGAGACGGGAGTGGTGGCCCACACGTGTAATCTCAGTACTTGGGAGGCTGAGACAGGAGGATCCCAGGTTCGTGGCCAGCCTTAGCTACTTATTGAGGCCCTCTGTAACTTAGTTATTGAGACCCTGTTTCAAAATAAAGAATAAAAATCGGGCTGGGGGTATAGTTCAGAGGTAGAATGGCCTTGGGCTCAATCCCTAGTACCACAAAAAGAAAAAAAAAGGAAAAAAAAAACAGAATGGCTAAAGTGATGAGAGTAGAGATAGCAATACTTAACTTCAGACAAAATAAGCTTTTGCCAAAAAAAATCACAAGACACAAAGAAAGTCATTAGATACTGATGAAACAGTTCATTTACTCAGAGGATAAACCAGTTGTTAAGATATATGCACCCAACATCAGAATGTCTAAATATACAAAGCAAATATTAACAAATTGGAAGAGAGAAATAGACAGCAATGCAATAACAACAGGAGACCTCAATGCTTCCATCTTCATCAGTGGTGGGTCGTCCTGATAGAAAATCTGGAAAACTTTGGCCTTGAACTGAACTTTAGAAAAGGGATCTAACAGGCATATACAACATATTTAACAGTAGCAGAACACACATTCTTCTCAAGTGCACTGGAAACATGCTTTGGGACAAATCACAAGTTCTAACAAATGTAAAAAACTGAAATAACATCCAGCACCTTTTCTGATTCTTAATAGTATGAAATTAGAAATTAGTAATAAGAAGACAACTAGAAAATTTACAAATCTGTGGGAAATACCACACTCCAGAACAACTAATGTGTCAAAGAAGAAATGAAAAGGGAAATAAAAACATATCTTGACACAAACTAGGTATGGCAGTGCCTGCCTGTAATTCCAGTACTTTAGAGGCTGAGGCAGGAGGACTGCAAATAATCAAAGCCATCTTGAATAAAAGATCAAATATAAAGGTATCATACTTCTTGATTTCAAATTGTATTGTAAAGCCATAGTAATCAAAATAGTACATACTGGCATAATTATAGATACATGCAAGTCCTTCCTTTAACAACATTAATGAACTGACATATAAAATAGGGATTTCTTATGACCTGGAATGAGTTGTAGACATGCAAGCATGGTGTTATATTGCCTATTTCCAACAATTCAAAATAAATAACTGACCACAGACTTAATGGAGAGAATCTTAAGCCAGAAAGAAAATGCTTTGCAAGCAACAGCTACTGCTTCAAAATATATTTTTTACTTGCAAATTTTGAAATCACTTTAAAAGCTCTGATTTAATGAGAATTCTGAGCTACCATTTAAGGCATTTTTTCTAATTTTGCCTATATATATTATGGTACTGGAGGTGGAACCCAGGGAATTTTCTACCTCTAGGCTATACTCCCAGGCCTATTTTTTATAATTTATTTGGAAACAGGGTCTCACTAAGTTGCTGAGAACCTCACTAAGTAGCTGAGGCTGGCTTCGAACCTGTGCAATCCTCCTGTCTCGGCCTCCCAATGTGTGCTGGGATTACAAGTGTGCACCACCACATCTGGCTTAATTTTGCCTATATTTTTAATAGCTATGTGAACAACTACCACATCAAGTGTCTGCAAGTGTTACCAATAACAATAGCAAGAATGTTTTGAGCTTTTACTCTGGTGGCAGTGTTCTAAGCACTTTATCTTACATAAGTGCCTTATGAAGTTGGCACTATTATTATCTCTATTTTATTTTATTAATTTATTTATTTTTGTGGGTCTGGGGATGAACCCAGAGGCATTTGACCTCCGAGCTACACGCCCTGCCCAATTTTTTATTCTTTATTTTGAAACAGAGTCTCACTGAGTTGCGGAGGACCTCACTAAGTAGCTGAGGCTGTCCACGAACCGCGATCTTCCGGCCTCAGCCTCCCAAATGCTGGGATTACAAGCGTGCGCCACCACGCCCAGCTCTATTTTATTATTATTATTCATACTTGTAGTTACTGAGACACACAACCACATTAAGTAACTATACCTGAGTCACAGAATAAGTAGCAGACCAGGATAAAACTCCAAGCAATCTGATTTCAAGGGTTCAAATACTTGACAGAGCATATGTAAAGAACCTAGTGTATCACCTGGTCAGGTGTAGACACTTAGAAAATAAACATATGCACAAGACTTTCTGCACATCCATAATTTAGGGAATGTGACTAGATTGCAAGCCATAGCTTGCCCTAATGAATGTATAAAATATTTAATGAGGCTACATATTTCCTCAATATCATCAACCACATTTTTATATGAAAGTATAATTTATGACCATAAGTGTTGGGTTTTATGAGTGAATAATAATACAAAGTGTTGCCAATATGTCCTTTCATTAAACTACAATTAGCATTCTAACTAAAGACTATGTCAGGGTAGTTTTAAAAGTACCTGGTGATTCTGAGGTTAATGCTGGCCACAAATCCCACCACCAGCACTTCCTTGCTGAGGGCATCTTTACAGACATCAATGCCGACCACCATTAGGGACTTCAGCTGTAAAATTAAATATGTCATGCCTTAGTGAAATGAAGTATTTCCCTGACAATGATTAACACAACATTAAAATATTGTTTCTAGTTATTATATGATTTTTTTTTTTTTGTGGTACTGGGGTTCCTGGAAACCCTTCTACCTCCAGGCTACACTCCCAGACCTATTTTTTATATTTTTTTTTAATGTGGAAACAGGGTCTCTTAAGCCAGTGAGGAGTCAGAGCAATCCTCCTGTCTCCGCCTCCCAAGAGCGGGGATTACAAGCGTGTGCCACCACGCCGGCTAGTATATGATTTAAACTAAGCTATGTGTCAAGGAGATTGAGATCCAGATGATGTAAGTTTTTAAACCAGAAACCAGAGAATTAAAGATGGAGGGAAGAAAATAATATGTACTCTGCTTAATGGCCTCACTACAGAATACCAATGCCAATCTCAGTATCTTGTATGGGGAAGGGGGAAATGCAGAGGGGGCCAGGGAAGCTCACCAAGTGCTTTGTGCATGTATGTCACTATCACTAAGAACTGCATTATGATGTGAGATCACAATGCACCAATAAAATTATATTGAAAGAGGAGAGACTGGAAGCTAGGAGAGAGACAGACAGACGTACTCTAGTTCAAAACAGCCATCATCCTCTGGGGTTGGGAGTAAGGATATCTGTAGCTAAAGAGATTTTAGGAAAGTGGGTACTTGATTTATCCCTTGACTCAGGTCTGAAGGAATCTGAAGAGGAATTCTACTTGTCCTCCTTAGCCTTCAAGTAATCCTCACTTGGCTCTGCAGCTGGGAAGACCACGTTTGCCCTGGTTATTGGAAGTGGAAGGGAATGAGTCACAAGCTCCATTTCCCATTCTCTTCACTTCTCAAATGATGGCTACACTTCAGGACACAGAAAAGAACTGTTCAGCTCCCAATGCAGTTAGGAGGTTCAGGCCACAGTCTATGCCATTGCACCAAGCTCTGGGGAGACCTCGCCCTGGGTGCAAGACTGCTCGGTGGTGAGAGCAGGTGGCGCCGGTCATGGAGCAAATACAACAGCTGGGAGGATCCCAAGCCTGTGCAAACTAGATCCTCTTTCATGAAATTGTGTGTGTGTGTGTGTGTGTGTGTGTGTGTGTGTGTGTGTTTAAGAGAGATAGAGACAGCAGAGATACACACACACACACACACACACACACACACACACACATACACACTGGGGATTGAATCCAGGAGCATTCTACCTATGAGCTACACCCACAGCTCTATTTTTGTTTGTTTGTTTGTTTGTTTCACTAAGTTGCAGAGGGCCTCACCAAGTCGTTGAGGCTGTCCTGGAAGCTGTACTCCCCCTGTATCAGCCTCCCAATTACTAGGATTACAGGTGTGCGCCACCACGTCCTGGTATAAGAAATTCTAAGTTAGTAGCTTAAACTCAAGCTCCTTGAGGAGAGGGCTGAGCCCCTTCTTGTGGGATATCTCTGCAGAGCTTTGTGCAATGCCAGAGCCCGGGATGAGGCTCAACAAGCCAGCCAAATAGTCTGACTCTACAGGTTTTGCACTGACATTGTATGCGCAATTGGAAATACTCTAGAAAGGATTTAAAGTAAACGGGAGGATGCATGGAAGTCATATGCAAACACGACATCATAAAGAACCTGAGCATCTTAAGCAGGGCAGGTCTTGCTGTCCGGGGGTTCCTGAAACCAACCTCCCAAAGATACCAAAGGACAGCTATGACTCTGGAATCATGTGATTCTATTTCCCACTTTGATTTAAAACTGATGATTAAGCCGGACGTGTAATCCCCACACTTGGGAGGCGGAGACAGGGGGATGGCACTGGTTCGGAGCCAGCCTCGCTGGCTTAAGAGACCCTGTTTCCAAATAAAAAATATAAAATAAGTCTGGGAGTGTAGCCCGGAGGTAGAAGGGCTTCCAGGAACCCCAGTACTGCAAAAACAAACAAACAAACAAACAACTGATGATTAAAAGTAAAAGCACAACCGAGTCCTCACAGGTATCTCCACAGCCCACAGCTCGCCCCCGAGTTTGCAGCTCATCTGCATGGCGATCTTGGTGGCAACACTCATCATCATGCCTTGTTTGTTCAAGGTCCGAGTAAGCACGCACTGGCTGGGGACTGGGCAGTCGGAGCTCAAGTATTTTTTAATGGAATCATAATAGTTCTTCTGATTAGAAGGCAAAATGCACATCACCTAAAAACAAACAATAGCAGAATATAAAATCAGTTTACTTATGTTGGCAGATAGCTTTTTGAAAAAATAAATACATAGGTTCTACAAACAACCTTTGCCTCTAAACTTTCCAAAAGCAAGCTCTCTTAAATTGTCTTTAAACCACTAACGGCAGCCAGGCATGGTGGCACACGCTTATAATCCCCGCGCTTGGGAAGCTGAGGCAGGAGGATCGCACAGGTTCGAAGCCAGCCTCAGCTACTTAGTGAGGCTCTCAGCAACTTAGTGAGACCCTGTTTCCAAATAAAATATAAAATAGGTCTGGGAGTATAGCCTGGAGGTAGAAAAGCCTCTGGGTTCCATCCCCAGTACCACAAAAATAAAATAAAATAAATCACTAACGGCTTCAACATTGCCTCTTCAAATAGCCTTTCAGCAGCCATTTGCTTTGCAAAGCTGTACACCAATTCTGCACATTTCCCTAGGCTCTCCTTCCTCTTCCTTTCTCTCCTGACTTGATTCTGTTAGTTTCCCCCCAATTACCTTCTCACTATCTCTTTTTTCTACCATTGGTTAATCAACTCTCTTGTTCTATAAGAGAGTGACCTCGTTTATAGGATATATACAAATATTCAAAAATAATAGGCATCAAGCCAGGCATAGTGGTGCACTCCTGGAATCTCAGTTCTTAGGAGGTTGAGACAGGAAGATCACAGTTTCGAGGCTAGCTTCATCAAGATAGCAAGACCCTCAGCAACTTAGCAAGACCTTATTTTGAAAACAAAAAAGGGCAGCTTGGAAGAAGAATGTTCCTAGGTTCAATCCCCAGTACCTCCATGCCCCACTGCCCTGAATAAACAAAACAAAACTAAGCCTTCAGGGAAAAAAAAAAAAAAACAGATAAAAGGTGATAAAAAAAATATATATGGCGACCAAACATGGTGTCACATGCATGTAGTCCTAGCATTCAGGAGGCTGAGACCGGAGGATCCTGGTTTGCGGATAGCCTCAGCTACTTAATGAGGCCCTTTGCAACTCAGTGAGACCCTGTTTCAAAATAAAGAATTAAAAAATAGGGCTCAGCTTGTAGCTCAGAGGTAGAATGCCCCTGGGTTCCATCCCCAGTACCACAAAAAAAAAAAAACCACAAATAAATAAATATAACAAAATGTCAATAAACAGGGATTCTGGGAAAGTACAAAAAGGTTTTGTACTATTCTTACGACTTTTCTGTAAATTTGATTTTACTGAAGAAACAAATGTTCTTTGGGTAAGAATTTTTGTGTGTGTGACTATAAGAAAGACAAGAACTGGGTACACCAGTTTGCATGAGATATGAACAGGAATGGCTGGGGCTCGGGGGAGGGAGGAGGGAGGTGCGAGGAAGAAATGGATGAGCAAGAAAAGCACTGCAGTGTGGGGCAGGCAGAGGTCTGGCTCACAGGAGGATCTCCAGGCACTAGGGTGAACTGAAAGATGTCAATTTTAACCAGCCCGGGATGCTGGAGTGTGACATCATCATGTCTTGACTCTAAGCAGTCTACAATTAGCTCTACACGTGTGCACACTGGCATGCACACATATGTGCACAACTCTGGGAAATGAGGCAACTCTGGCCATTCCACGGGATGGTGTAGGGTAGTGCGGTGCAGGAGGAAATGGTGCTCAGAGTTACATGGGGTCAGCAGCAACTAAGAAAGACCTACAGCCCTCAAGAATCCTCCGAAATACTGGGGAGAATACTGCGAACCCTGGCCTTTATGAAATGAGGTGAGAGTCTGTTTCTCTTAAATCTTATGTAAAAATAATGACCTCCAGCAAGTTGGAAAACATGCGGACATCCAAGAGGCAGGAACAGAGGTAACGACGCCTATTTAAAAACTGTTAGAAGTAGGAAAATGAAATATTGGTGAAAATGGCAAGATGGATACTCTCTTGGGTATTTTGGGGGAATGCATGGCAGTGTGCAAACAAACCATGGGAGAGAGTGTTCAGATTCCTTCACACTAAAGATAGAAAGGAAAAGAAAAATGATACATCAAGCCAATGTGGTAGCGCACACTGTAACTGCAGTACTTGGCATGCTAAGCCAGGAGGAACACAGGTGCAAGGACAGCCTCAAGAGTTCAGTGAGACTCTCAGCAACCTAGCAAGACTGTAATTCAAAATAAACACTAAAAAATATAGGTCTGGGGGCATAGCTTGAAGGCACAATGCCCCTGAGCTCAGTCCCCAGTCAATGCCAAAAGTAATAATTATACCTGAAGTAGCATAAAGTATCCTATACTTACCAACTGAACATCAGGGTGAAGATGTTGCTGGATAGCTCTAAGGAATGCAGCTGGATTTTCTTGTACTTTTATGCTACATAAAAAGATTAATTAATCTTCATTCTGGCACTTAATCATATAGTTCTAGAAATAACACAAATGGTCAGGCATGGGAGTGCACACTTGTAATCCCAGTACTTGGGAGTCTGAGATATGAGGATAGCCTCAGGTTCGAGGATAGCCTCAGCAAGTAGTGAGACTCTCATTATCCTAGTGACACCCTATTTCAAAATAAAAATAAAAATAAAATAGGGCTGAGTTGTAGCTTTGAGGTAGAATGGCTCTGGGTTCAATCCCCTGTACTACAAAGAAAGAAAAGGAGGGGGAACAAATTGATTTTCATAACAGGTGTAATTTTAGAAAAAATTAATTTAATTAATTAATTTTTTTGGTGGTATTGGGGATGGAACCCTTCTCGACTACACTCCCAGACCTACTTTATATTTTATTTGGAAATAGGGTCTCTTAAGCCAGTCTCTTAAGCGGCTGGCTTTGAACCTGCGCGATCCTCCTGTCTCTGCCTCCCAAGTGTGGGGATTACAAGCGTGCACCACCACCCCTGGGAAAATTAATTTAATTTAAAAAAAACTAAAGAAGCCTTGCATGGTAGCATATACTTGTAATTCCAGCATTCTGGAGGCTGAGACTGGAGGATCATGGTTCGTGGACAGCCTCAGCTACTTAGTGAGGCCCTCTGCAACTTAGTGAGACTCTGTTTCAAAATAAAGAATAAAAAATAGGGTAAGGGGTGTAACTCAGAGGTCAAATACCCCTGGGTTCCACCCTCAGATCCACCAAAAAAATTTTTTAATTAAAAAATTAAAGAAAAATGAAAACTTTTAAATCTAAAATTGTTTTTTTATAAGATTTGCCAAAAATTAATAATCCTTTATTTTTTGGTGGTACTGGGGGTGGAACCCAGGGACTTTTCTACCTCTGGGCCATACTTCCAGACCTATTTTATACTTTATTTGGAAACAGGGTTTCACAAAATTGCTGAGAACCTTACTAAGTAG
This sequence comes from Muscardinus avellanarius, assembly GCF_963383645.1. Classification (NCBI taxonomy): domain Eukaryota; kingdom Metazoa; phylum Chordata; class Mammalia; order Rodentia; family Gliridae; genus Muscardinus; species Muscardinus avellanarius. Next base: position 158,182,801 of record NC_137786.1, read on the forward strand.
CTGAGGCTGGCTTTGAAACTGTGTGATCCTCCTGTCTCAGGCTCCCAAGCACTGGGATTAGAGGCATGTGCCACCATGCCCCTTTAAGAATTGTACTTTTATTTCCCATGATCCAGAGCTAACTAGCTTTTTAATACCTGTACAATTTGTTTCATATAGTTATGTTACCAACAAGTTAAATGAAAATTCATTTTTATAATCAAATATATATTTAAAAAACAATCCATTTTACTAGCATAAAAATCTGTCGGTGGAAAATAATCTCAGCTGTACAGAATTCCTTCAATTAAAATTTCTATTGTTCAAAGTGGGGTTAAGTGGGACATGATGGCATATGCCTGCAATCCCAGTACTTCAGAGGCTGACACAGGAGCATCACATTCTGAGGAGAGCCTCAGAAAATTAGTGAGATCTCCAGCAACTTAGCAAGACCCTGTTTCAAAATAAAAAATAGGGATAGGTGTGTGGCTTGAAGGTAGACCACCTTTGAGTTCAATTCCTACTCTACCTGCACACACAAGAAAAAGGGCTTAAAAGTGAACTTTTAAAATTAGTACAAGGGAGCGGAGCATGGTGGCACACACTTGTAATTCTAGCATTCAGGAGGCTGAGATTAGAGGATCACGGTTTGCGGACTGCCACAGCTACTTAGGCCCTTTGCAACTCAGTGAGACCCTGTTTCAAAATAAAGAATAAAAAATAGAGCAGAGGGTGTAGCTCGGAAGTCAAATGTCCCTGGGTTCCATCCCCAGACCCGCAAAAAAATAAATAAAATCAGCACAAGGACATAATATCAAGTGTACTAAAAAGAGTTCAAGTTAAAATAGTATTAAGATTTTTCTAATACTGTATCTCTATGAGAATTTTAAAATTAAAGTTGCATCTCAAAGGTAGAATGCCCCTGGGTTCAATCCCCAGTACAAAAAATAAAATAAAAAATAAAAGTTTCAGGAATCAGGTTAATGAAACCAAGATGTGCAACTAATCTGTAAGACTCTGGAGTGTGCCCGGGGAGGGTGTTTGTTGGTTTCCCTGGTGGCAGCTTGCACTATCTAGCTTAATCAATCCATCAGTCAGCAAGTACTTATCAATTATGTAACAGTTTGTTATGGGGACAGAGGACACAGAAAGAACTCCCCACACAGCCATTTGTAAATCTAGTTAATGAGGAATCAGCTTCTTTTATGTGTATATGATTGGATTATTCCAATGCCTAGTAGTAGTCTTTTAAAACTTGCCCAGCAGGTGGCAGAATCACTTACCCCTAACTACTGATTCTCAAAGCTGTGTAAAGGGCCACAATCAACCATTTCAACAACTAAATGGCTCACTTTTCCAATTCAAACTGCTGTATGGCAACTCTTTGCTGCCCATTCCTGCTACAGACATCAGGCAATGTTTTAGGTGAGGGAAGTTATGCATGTAAATTTAACAGGTAAATGGATACTTTATAGGAAGAAAAAAGAACAGAATAAAATAGGGACTTTGAAATAAAACAGGCTAAAGACAGTGAGCATGGCTTGCTGAGTTTCTGGGAGGAGCCAGTGATGCCAGCCCGGGGTCTGCAGACTGTAGCTTCTTTCATAATCCTTTCCTGCTCTTGGGTTTGGAAAAACTAGATCAGGGGAAACTTGAGCCAGGCGATTTGTTAACAGATTTGATAAGAGGAGAATTCTAAACTATGGGTAAAATGAGACTTTGGGAATAGCTATGGTTTTCAACAATATCAGTACTGCTGATGTAATTAGTAATTATGTATTTAAAGAATAACTTCACCGGGCATGGTGACCCACGCTTGTAATCCCAGCATTTAGGAGCCTGAGACCAGACCAGAGGATTGTGGTTCGCGGACAGCCTCAGCTACTTAGTGAGGCCCTCCACAACTCACTGAGACCCTGTTTCAAAATAAAGAATACAATATAGGGCAGGGGGTGTAGCTCAGAGGTCGAATGCCCCTGGGTTCCATCCCCAGACCCCCCCTAACAAAAAAAGAGTAACTTCCCACACTTCCAATTAGGCTATTTGTACCTCCAATAAAACAAAGAGAAAAAAAGTATGCTTTCTAAACCTAACAGTTTCAATAAAATAAGGTACAACCTTTTCATTTTTATGAAAATGGCTTTTCATTTTTAAACTTAGAGCAGGAGTTTATGTTTGTATCCCTTATTAAATTAAAGCAATTTCTATATCTATCTCATCCCCAGCAATGGTTTAGTGTCTAGCATGTAGTTGCTTACATAATGAATGTTCAAAGAATAAATGAATGAACTTGGTTTCATTAGAACATTGTTATAAATAGTCTTGGTATAGTAACAATCAGAAATGCTTATTTTCAGTCTATCTCTACATTACATTTTAAGGCATAAAATCTATCAAGTACGTCAAGAAGTGCATCTTTTATTTTTTAATATCCTGTTTGCTGTTAAGTTTTATAAGTAATATGGCAAAAGGAAAAAACTTGAGGTCATATGTAGAATTATTAAGGATTTATACTCCAATTAGTACAAAAAAGATTCATGGCTTTTCATTTTTAAACTTAGAGCAGGAGTTTATGTTTGTATCCCTTATTAAATTAAAGCAATTTCTATATCTATCTCATCCCCAGCAATGGTTTAGTGTCTAGCATGTAGTTGCTTACATAATGAATGTTCAAAGAATAAATGAATGAACTTGGTTTCATTAGAACATTGTTATAAATAGTCTTGGTATAGTAACAATCAGAAATGCTTATTTTCAATCTATCTCTACATTACATTTTAAGGCATAAAATCTATCAAGTACGTCAAGAAGTGCATCTTTTATTTTTTAATATCCTGTTTGCTGTTAAGTTTTATAAGTAATATGGCAAAAGGAAAAAACTTGAGGTCATATGTAGAATTATTAAGGATTTATACTCCAATTAGTACAAAAAAGATTCTGAGGTCATGGGATTTGCTTAAGAAAGAACTTTAAAAACAAAGCGTGGTGGCGCACGCTTGTAATTCCTGGGCTTGGGAGGTGGAGACAGGATGATCGTGCAGGTTTGAAGCCAGCCGCGCTGGCTTAAGAGACACTGTTTCCAAAAATAAAAAAGTATAAAATAGGTCTGGGAGTGTATCCTGGGAGTAGAAGGGCTTCCAGGAACCCCAGTACCACCAAAAAAAAACCACCCAAATAAACAAAAAACCCCAAAGTTTTACACTGATCCACCTAAAATGTATTTTAGCTTTATTAAAAAATATATAATCATTGCAGACTCTATCAACTTATGGCTATTTTCTTGCACTTTATATTAGGAAACATTACTGAGATGAAACTTTCATAGATATGTCAGCCATTATTTCCTTACCTCCTTACCAAATAAACTCAATATATAAAAATAACTCAGTGTATCCTCACATTTTAGGGTAGCTCACATTAAATCCAATGGGACTTCCAACTCTTCTCAAGCAGTTCAAGAAATTCTCAATCACATTCTCGGCTCGGTTGCTACATAAAATTAACCATTTATCCAAAGACTGAGCACTTAAAATCTTGCAATTTCGCATATCCTTGGACCAATCAGCAGCAGACACAGGTTGACACTAAGAAAATAATAACCATAAAAGGTAAAAAATGAGCATAGTTTTTCATAGAGCAATCATATAACAGCATGCAGATGGTCAATATTTGTCACAATGGAAACTATTTAAGACATTTGCTATTCACAGTCTCATAACACAGGTTCGTCCTACACAACTGAACATAGTATGTGTGCTTCTTAGGAGTAGGGGCTCCTAGGACTCATCCCAGGTAGGACTGTTGAGTAAGACCTCATGGATCTCTGCTGTGCACAGTGAATGGATCTGATCCAAAGATCTCTGAGGTTCCCTTCCAGCACTAAGATTATAACCTTTATAATGAATGGCTTGGGCAAGCAGACTGCCCAGTTTGGTCTCACTTTAGAATTTCTATTATCTCAAAGAGAAAATGATGACTATCGATATATACTCTAGGCCATCATCCTAACACTGACAAGTCCTACAGGGAAGTTAAGACTGTTATGCTAGTAGTCACATCGAAGCACAAGGATGAGGCTGATAATGTTTTAAAAAGCAACACGATCCCCTGGCTTTACAGACACAAAAGCTGTGGTTGAGAGAAGCTACAGGGTCAGCTAGAAACGGTGGCAGGCTGAGGCTGCTCCTGTCCTGCGCTCACTTCCAGCCATCGGGCATCTTTACGATGCCTTGCCACTGGGTGTTCTGGCTGGGACTTGGCTCCAACGGGTAATCTTAACAAGGGAAGGGCCCTCCATAAGTAGTTGTGTCTGGAGCCAGTGTCTATTTTTGTCCATTACACACAGCATGGAGTGAGCCACAGTCTTCCTGCCCACAGCATTGCCTGCTGAAACCCAGAAAAATGTGCCTATAACCCTCAGTTTAATCAATGCCTGAAACCTAATTTCGGGAAATAATCAGTTCCTAAGACCTAATTTCAAAATTATTTGGCCAAGTGTTGGGAGTATGACTAGATGGTAGAACACGTGCCTAACATGTACTAGACCCTAAGTTCATTCCCTAGTACTATAAAAACAAACAAGTGACCTAGAATTTAATGATAAAGTAACCTCTAGCTAATCATGACCTCTTAGAGGACAGGTTTTTCCATTGTAATACCCTTTCTCCAAAGGGGACCTATTTCCACACTTGTTTTACATGTGGATTTGAAACTGCACTTCTCTTACTGACCCCTGACCAGATCCTAGTGGAGTACATTCAGTACTTAAAAGTGTTATAAGTGTTTAAAATTAAGCCGGGCGTGGTGGCACAAGCTTGTAATCCCCGCGTGTGGGAGACTGAGACAGGAGGATCGCGCAGGTTCGAAACCAGCCTCAGCTGGCTTAAAAGATCCTGTTTCCAAATAAAATATAAAATAGGTCTGGGAGTGTAGCCCAGAGGTAGAAGATCCCTAGGTTCCATCCCCAGTACCACAAAAAAAAAAAAAACATTAAATTAGCCCCTCCCAGTTTCTTTCAGTAATTTGGACAGATTATCCTAATGAAATGATGAAAACCACCCCATTTTGTCAACATGAAACACTCTTTCAGTTATATTAGTTTACACATGTTGTCCTACCAAATAAAGACAAGAGAGCCATTTAAAATGAAGTGAAATGCAACTGGTTCTAGCCAGGCCCAGTGGCATATGCTGTGATCCCAGTACTTGGGAGGATAAGGCAGGAGGATCGCAGGTGTGTGGCCAGCCTCAGCAACTTGGCTAGGCCTTCCACAACATACAGTTTTTGCATAAAATGTGTTTTTTTTTTTTTCTTCACTAAAGCCCAGAAGTGGCAATGGTATGTCTCTTGATCTTCAGGTTTCAAAGTGTCTTTCTCCTCATGTGCCTTGTCTGGGATGGGTTCTGGAATTACTTTCATTTGAAAAGATTGAATGACATAACTGACACAGGAACCAAAAAAACAATTCTGGGACAAGAAAACAAGGTCTATCAGAATGAACAGTCACTAGTCAATAAATTTTTTTCAGGTACATATGGTTTCCTTTTTTGGAAATCATGGGAGAATGGTACAACAGCCAATACTAGGTGGGCATATTTTGGTTGGGATGGTTTGAAATACTGATTTATAACAGATCTAAATTATGTCCACTGGATGCTCCTAGGTCCACAGAAGTAAAGTCACACTGAAAAGGAAATCAGAGGGGACCTGAAGTCCTGGAACAAAAGGAAGACAGGGAGAAACCAAACAAATATTGCAAGCCCTCAGCCACTCTGGGTAAATGACCAAACTCACACACATTCAGGTAAATAATTTCAAATGAACGTAAAACCACATCACTTACTGTGTGGTCTTGCAGCAGTATTTTTTCTGAAGGCATAACCCGGCCAGTCAGAGACACTTGGCTTCCAAAATGCAGACCCCAGGTCTCTAGCTCAAAACGAGCATCTTTGTTTCTGTTGATAGAGGTATTTCAAATAATTCAAGAGTTGGTTTTGTCAAGATTTTGTAATCATTAGAGATGGAGTCATAACTTATTAAGCAGGGGCTGTTTTTTTCTCTTTAGGATTTTTGGCTTTTATTTCTACTCATCCTCTTTTTATCTGTTTAAAAGAATTATGGGACAACTGTGCCCACATGGGAGATTCCGGGATGGGAAAAGGCTTTCAGTGGAGCACGCTGGTTAGAAAAATTAACCTCTGAACAAGGCATACCTGGGTTTAACGTCTACCTCTAACATTTAATAATGTGCAACCTTGAGTAAACTATTAAATCGTCAAAGCTGTGGTTTCCCTAGAGGCAAAATATCGGGATAATAAGGTAGTTATGTCACAGAGTTGATATGAAGATTAAATACTGTAATATAGGGAGAGTGCTTACCACAATGCCTGCCACATGCTTGTGCTTAATTAATTTAGATAGCATTATTCCTACTAACAAACTTATCCAAAAGGAGCTACTTGGAAACCTCTGAATAGGAAAAGGTCTTCTGGGAATATCTGATTAGTTATCTTGGGAGTGGATGGAGAATGAAAAGGGAAGAGATATGAGGATTTAAGTTTTTTCTCTCATTAAACCACTTTCAGTGATTAAGATCCACAGGATAGACAGGTGAGTGAGGAGAGTGTGAGACCTTACTATAAGCAATAATGGCAGTCTGTTTGTTTGTTTGTTTGTTTGTTTTTGCAGGTCTGGGGATGGAACCCAGGGGCATTCTACCTCCGAGGTACAACCCTGCCCTATTTTTTTTTTTAATTCTTTATTTTGAAACCGGGTCTCACTGAGTTGCAGAGGGCCTCACTAAGTAGCTGAGGCTGTCCGCGAACCGCGATCCTCCAGGTCTCAGCCTCCCGAATGCTGGGATTACAAGCGTGCGCCACCACGCCCGGCTCTCCTTTATGTTTATACAGAAGTTTGTTTGTAACTTAGTATGCTTTATCATAGGTTAGGTTTTGCTTCGTGGAAGGATAATATGGATGACCTCTACCAAGCTATAAGTTCCAGCTTAATGGAAGCACTTTGACTTTGTTCCCTACACTTGAGATCCATACTTATGTATCTCTATTAAACCTCCACCTCCAAATTTAGGGAGGTTTGAACCACTGTCATTCCTCAATCGCTCATTATGTCTACCTACTAAGGTTATGTTTTGTCTGGTCTCATTGAATCCTCAGAATTAAATATTATGCTTCAGATTCTGTCTTCCCAAGATGACAGGCTGAGTAAGGTCATTAATGGCTACTAAACAGGGTAAGAGGCGTCACTGAAAGGCGGCAGGTGGACAAGTGAGGGAAACTAATCCACTGCTCAAAGGGGAAAAGCAGAATCTCCTCTCAAATAGGCTCAAGTCAGGAGGGGTGTCCAGGAAAATAAGAAAATGTGCATCCAAAAAATGGAGGCTCTGAAGCCACCGGCATGATAACAGAGACACACATTTGTCATGTGAGAAACCTTTAAATAAGTTACAAAACATGATGTACAATACCATTTGCAAATTATATGCATTTGCAAATATCTGAAAAAATATTCATTCAATTATGATCCATCCATTAAGTATTACTGAGTTACTTCTTTATTTTGCTTATGTGAACTTCCAAATTCCTCCAGGAGGTAACATTATCTCTAACAATGATTTTTTTTTTTTTTTTTTGGTACTGGGGATGAAACCCAGGGGCATTCTACCTTAGAGCTACACCCTCCGCCCTATTTCTTATTCTTTATTTTGACACAGGGTGTCACTGAGTTGCAAAGGGCCTCACTAAGTAGCTGAGGCTGTTCTCAAACTGCAATCCTCCTGTCTCAGCCTCCCAAATGCTGGGATTACAAGTGTGTGCCACCATACCAGGCTAAAAATATGTTTTAAAGAACAGTAACCATTTACCCAGGCATGGAAGCACACATCTGTAATCACAGCTACTCAGGAGAGTAAAGGAAGATCTAGAGTTCAAGGTCAGCCTGGGCAACTTAGTGAGACCTGTCTCAAAATAAAAAATAATAAAAGGACTGAGGGTATAGCTCAGTGGTAGAGTGCTTGCCTAGTATACATGAGGCCCTGGGTTTAATCCCAGTATTGAAAAAAAAAAAAGAAAAATTACCATTTTATAATAATATAAAGCAAGCTACCAATGCAATTTTATTAGTAGCTACATTAAAAAGTAGCCAGGCATGGTGGCACATTTGTAATCCCAGTCTTTGGGAAGCTGAGACAGGAGGATCATGCAGGTTAGAAGCCAGTCTCAGCTTAGTGAGGCGCTCAGCAACTTAGTAAGACATTGTTTCCAAATAAAATATAAAATAAGCCAGGCGTGGTGGCCCAGGCTTGTAATCCCCGCACTTGGGAGGCTGAGACAGGAGGATCGTACAGGTTTGAAGCCAGCCTCAGCTACTTACTGAGGCTTTCAGCAACTTAGTAAGACCCTGTTTCCAAATAAAGTATAAAAAAGGTCTGGGAGTATAGCCCGAAGGTAGAAAGCCTCTGGGTTCCACCCCTAGTACCACCAAAAAATAAATAAATAAATTAAATAAAATAAAATATAAAATAGGTCCGAGAGTATAGCCTGGAGATAGAAGTCCCCTGGTTTCATCCCCAGTGCCACACACACAAAAAAGTTAAAAAGTAACAATTTATTTGTTAGCTACCTATTATTTAGCAAGGCATCAAGCACACACCTGTAATCCCAATACTTGGGAGGCTGAAACAGAAGGATCACAGGTTCATGCCCTGTTTCAAAATAAAAATTAAAATAGGGCTGGTAAGCTGGGAGTGGTGGCGCACGCTTGTAATCCCAGCATTTGGGAGGCTGAGACCAGAGGATCGCTGTTCATGGACAGCCTCAGCTACTTAGTGAGGCCCTCTGCAACTCAGTGAGACCTGGTTTCCAAATAAAGAATAAAAAAATTGGGCAGGGGGTGTTGCTAGGAGGTCAAATGCCCCTGGGTTCCATCCCCAAACCCACAAAAGAAAAATAAATAAAATAAAATAAAATAGGGCTGGAGATGTGGCTTAGAGGTAAAACAACCCTGGGCTCAATCTTCAGAAAAAAAAAAAAAAATATATATATATATATACACATACACATATATATGTGTATATATATTATTTAACCTGATATAGCCAAAATATTAACAATTCTAAGTGTGCTAGCCATGTTTCAAATTCCCAACAGCCACAAGGTTACAATATAAAACAGCACAACTTTGGGAGTTTAGAAAGGAGAACCGGGGAGAAGTTCGATTTTCTCATCTCATTTACGGCTGAAAACTGTCATAAATCCAATGAGCTAAATGAAAGGACAAAGGCATCGCAAGTTTAAAAACTTTATAGGGAGGGAGGAAGAAGGAAATTATCTAACGTTCGTGATGTACATTAACAAATATATCACAGTCAATCACTAAGGCAAACATGAGAAGAAGGGAGGGGGAGGGAATGGGGCCGGAATTGGGTAAGGGCTAATTGGGTGATGTGTGCTTGTATGTCTCCACCATCCTGTACTCCATTAAGATGTATGACTACAATGCACCAATAAAAAGTTTTTTTTTAAAAAAGAACTTTATTTGGGGTTTCCTAAACTCTGTTTAGGACAGAATTAGGACATGAATTAGGACAGAGCACTCCTGACCCTAAATACTGTAGGAGGAATCTGAAGGAGGTTTTGTGGTTTGGGTTTTTTTTTTTAATATTATAACCCTTTTTCTTCACTCAAAAATTAACCCATGCCTCAGTGAACTAAACAGATGAGAGTACAGCGGCCTAGTTGTTGTGGGCTACCCGGTAGCATGGCCTCCCATCTCTTCCCCTCAACCCGCCACACTCAGGCATCTTGACTGAACCTCCAGGCTCTGAACCACAGATTCCAAAAGTGCCTTCCTCTGAATTGACCAATGAAATATTTGCATTGAGAGAGGGAGCACCATACAGATCACTGAAGTCTCACACTCGGCTTAGGCGGGGCCCAGGCTCGGCAAGGTGACCCGGTACCTCTGGATGTTGTCGGCAAGCCTGGCCAGGCGCTGCTGCCGGCCCAAAGGGCTGAGTCGTGTTTCTTCAGCCACAGACTTCATCAGCTGGAAATCAGAGGTGGCCTGCTCAGTCAAGCCTATGAAATGCCAACAAAAACAAGGTGGAGAAACAAACATGTGATATAAGCCTTCCATCTCAAGTATAGCTGAAGCTCTTCCCTTCAAACTGAAATCAGAGTCACCATTGGACAGGACTGTCCCAAAGAAATGCAAGCTACCTATGTCTTTAAAATTTTTCTAGTAGTCATAGTTTTAAAAAAGATAAAATTATGTATTATTAAATATTATGAAATGACATGTCATTTAATTCAATATATTATTTCAAAATGTAATCAATATTAAAAATTAATACTCATCATTTGCTTTTTCTTTTTAACATTAAGTCTTTGAAATCTAGTCTGTATTTCACATGTATTACATATCTCCCTTCAGTTTATCACTAGAGTTAGTCACGTTTCAAGTGTGAGATAAATTCGTGTGTGGCACATGTCTGTAATCCCAGTACTTGGGAGTTTGAGATGAGAAGATCGCAGGTTCATGGCCAGCCTCAACAACTTAGTGAGATCGTGACTTAGTGAGACCTTGTTTCAAAAATAAAAAATAAAACAGGGATGGAGAAATAGCTCAGAAGTGAAAGGCCCTGGATTTAGTCCTCAGTACCATTACATTCATTCATTCATTTATTCCTTCATCCATCCATGTGGCTAGTGACTACCACAGACTATGCAGAGTGACAATATGATACTACAACATGGGATGAGCATCCCTCCCTTTAAAGATTTATCCTATTAATTTTTCTAACTGCAAAATTAACATATATACACACATCATCACTGATTCAAGCAATACAAATTTGTTTTTTTTTTTTTTTTTTTTGGTGGTACTGGGGTTCCTGGAAGCCCTTCTACCTCTGGGCTACACTCCCAGACCTATTTTTATATTTTTATTTAGAAACAGGGTCTCCTAAGCCAGCGCGCGCGGCTGGCTTCGAACCTGCGCGATCCTCCTGTCTCCGCCTCCCAAGCGCGGGGATTACAAGCGTGCGCCACCACGCCCGGCCAAGCAATACAAATTTGTAAAAACTAGAAAGTCCATCTCTCTTAGTCACATGATATTAGTCAAACATTACTAAAAGCACTCGAGAAAATTCAGACTCTACGAGTGAGGATTACCTTCTAGAAGTTCAGGCAAATGTAAGTGAAAGATAATTATGGGAACACTCTAGAAATATACCTGATAAAATCAAAGTCATATTGCTTCATATACTGGTGAGTTTGAAAAACAGCAAAGAACAAGCTGGTTTTAGGAAAATAGAGAGGCTTATTTTACATCAAGTATAATACTTGAGATAAAGGAAACAGATTCCCAAGGGCTCTTCGTCCCCATACTTGTCTTTACCATTGGATAAGTTACTTAGCTTATCCCCCATGAGTTAACCTAATGCTTTTGTACTCAGGTAGCTTAAGGAAGGTCTGCCCACTGCTCAGACTCAGAAGCCTGACAGTAAAAAAACACGAACATTACCTGTTAGAAAGCAGAGCTCAGGTATCAGGTGAACAATCCAAGGCTCAGTGTTGTAATTTCTCTTATTTTTCAACAGAGAAACAAGCATTGGCTGATTTAGGTCAGATAAGGTGATATTATATTGCTGGATGATGAAGATTAGTAAGGGAAAAGTTAATATGAAAACTTAAAAATTATCATCCTTACGTATAAGCAATAAATCTTAAAATGAATATACAGCAAAACTTCAGTGGAGGAGGGAAAAATTTCCCCAAATTTCCTACTCCTTGAAACTTACTTTCTGGGAATTTTTCCAGGACTTTTTATCTGAGGACCAGTTTAATTAATTATCTTTTATGATGCAACACCATTTTTAAAAAAGTCATGACCCTGCCTTAACTGGGTTTCATTCAGATTCAGACTAGCCTCCAGCTGGCTCTACAGGTCCATCAGTGACCCCCTGGGGCTGACTTACAGTGGGTATTTCCACGATTGATGACTGAGGCACCCTGCCCATGCTTAAATAGCTGGTTCTGAACATCCATATTTAATTTCAAAATGTCCATACACAAATTCGAGACAAGGGTTATATAAACTGAGTCAACCTCAGATTTCCCCAAAATGTGTAACATCCAGGATAGTGTGGTATCATAAGGAAGCAGCTCAGAAATCCAGCGAGTGTGAGTTTGACCTCAGCTCTTCCTTTTACTTGGACCATAACACTCACCTTCCCTCACGTATGGAACGAGGATAACAGTAGCCCTGAGGTACTGAAGTGAACCACCCAAAAGGTGTCTGCTTTACAAAGAACCCTCAGTGGCTGTCAGCACATACCCCGCTCCCCTTCCCTTTCTAAACCTGAATTTCAACATTCTCACCTTGCCAAAAGTTTTTTTCCCTCCAATGGCAAAGGTTCCAATAATGTTCATTTCCAGTATAATTTACTCAGTGCTAATGACAGAACTGGAATTATAATTTACAAAACACCTACGCATTATGTGAGGCTGACATCAACATAACTGGGGTGTAAGAGGGAAGCATTTCTATATTTCTGTTATTTAATTTTAGTCATGAAATTTAAAAAATCAGGAATCACATTTTAAAGTGCTGAGTACAACTAATGCTATGGCTAAAAAGCCTGGAGAAGCTTTATCAAAAGAGAGTCTTTATACATGACCACATTAATTCAGTACACACGGCATGCTACCACACTTCAGAAATTACAGTTTATACAAAGATAAAAGGGGCAGAGTCCTTTCTTTACTCTCAACTGTATTATGTACAAAGTGAATCAGAGATACACAAATAATGACAGGCTCTGCACATATTTTTTTATTTAATCTGTGTGTGTGTGTGTGTGTGTGTGTGTGTGTGTGTGTGTATGTGTGTGTGTGTGTATGTAGTACTGGAGATCGAACCCAGGGGAGTTCTACCTCTGAGTTACACCTCCAGCCCCATTTTATTTTTAATTCTGAAAGAGTCTCACTCAGTTGCCAAAGGCCTTGCTAAATTGCTGATGCTAACCTTGAACCTTTGATCTTCCAGTCTCAGCCTCCCAAGTACCACCATACAGGCCCTCATTTAATCCTAACAATCAACCTAGGACATTGGCACTATCATCACCCCTTCACAGATGAAGAAACACTGTGAGGAATTAAGCAACGTTCCTAAGGCTACATACTGGAAACTAGCCCACTCAGGGTTTATTCCTGAACCTTGCTCATTATACCATCCCTGGGTCCCTGGGCTAGTAAACCAGGGCAGCTTTCATGAAGGAGGAACATTCAAAGAAAGGACCTTGAGAAAAATGTGGGAGTGGGAAAGTCCCAGGCAGGAAACAGCTCAAGCAAACTAGGCAAGTTCCATAAAAAGGATGTTTTATTGGCGCACAGCTGAGAACTCCCCCCCAGATGTACTTCCCAGCACAGTTTTAACCTCTCTCCCTTGCCCCAATTTTCTTAGCTTTTAGAATGATTTTTTGTCAGGTGTGGTAGCGCATGTCTGTAATCCTAGTACTCAGGAGGCTGAGACAGAAGGATCACAGATTTGAGACCAGCCCTGGCATCTTAGTGAAACCCGGTTTCAAAATAAAAATAAAATAGGGCTGGTAGTATACACCTGAGTTCAGTTCCCAGTACCTCTCCACACACACATACAGAGATTTTTCATGATAAGATAATGTTTTCCACATGGAAAACTGACTGAATAGTAATTGTAATATACTTTTATTGATGCACTGTATTTATACATCACAATAACGTTCAGAGTAATGGGAACCTACATGCACAACATCACTTGGTATGTTTCCCTCCAAATCCCACCCACTCCCTTTTCTTCCCCATAAAAGCTATTGAGATTGGCATTGACAATTTTGTATATACATAGCATTATTTGCAGTGACTACATAATAATCTAATGTTCCTCTCCTAGAACAGAGGGGAGGACATTCTAAAAGTTGACACAAGTTTCTTTCTTTTTCTCCCTAGTTGTAATATATATGCAGAACACCACATCTCACTACAAAAAAAAGTGAGTGGGAGCTGGGCGTGGTGGTGCACGCTTGTAAACCCTGCGCTTGGGAAGCAGAGACAGGAGGATCGCGCAGGTTCAAAGTCAGCCTTGCTGGCTTAAGAGACCCTGTTTCCAAATAAAATATAAAATAGGTCTGGGAGTGTAGCCTGGAGATAGAAGGGTTCCATCCCCAGTACCACCAAAAAACAAACAAACAAAAGTGAGTGGGATATTACCATGATTCTCTTTTCAGAAAATCACAAGACCTAAAATACATCTGTTCAAGTAAGAACAAATTTAATCATGCAGGAAAGAAACCCAAATGTTTACCCAACTATGGGTTTAATTAACACAAAGCACATTGTATGCACAAGATGCTGTGCCAGGTACTATGCATCCAGGATTCCAAGGGCCATCCCTCATCTGTGAGAAGGACATGCTCTAGAATCAATGAGATGTTTAGAGTTGGTGCTTAGAGAACAGCTGGCTCTTCAGCATCTGGGACAGGAAGCAAAGTGAGAGAGGACATCACAGACAGGTGACACTTGGAGCTACAATATGGTGGGGTGGTGGTACAGAGAGGTAGAGGATGGCTCTATGCAGGTGTCTAGTGAACATGCACGGACCGAGGCCATTTAGTGAATAGATGGGGTAACAGCACCATGTGTGGAAGGAATGCCCAGAGATGAGACTACAGGGTGGGATGAGGTCAAATGCTATAATACTGGAGATGAGTAAAGGGGAGGATGGCAAGGGAGAGCAGGTTCTCCGGCCATTTGCTTGGTGCTCACAGTGTGCAGGCATTGGGCTAAAAGCTCTGTGTGTACTCCTGTCTTGTTCAACGTACACAACATGCACTGCTGTTTGGTTGAATGCTTATACTACCCTATGAACATAAATAAATTTCCTTAACAGTGAGTTTAGTTATCTCCTTCACTAACCTCCATGTTTAGTGATTTGCCCAAAATTACACAACTAGAGCCAAGACCTTCTTATTTCAGAGTCTATGGTGTTAGCCACATTTTTTGGCAGCACTTCAGAAAGATTTCTCTAGGGGCAGCAAGAATGTTGAATCATGTAGGGAGAGAGCTGTGGCAAGACTCAGAAAGGGGGACTATAGTCCTAAACCCAAAGGGAAATCAATGAAAGGCCTGTACTGCAATGGGGATGGGCTGAGGAGGCAGGGACGAGTTCCAGAGGGGATTCAAGGATACAGAACTCAGGCTGGTGAAAAGTGAACGAGGAAGGGGGAGTCAAGATGAAGAATGAAATGATTTCCTAACCAAGATGCAGAATTCCCATTTGCAAATATAATAAATTCAGTTCGAGTTCTGTTAGTCTGAGATGCCTGAAGGATATTCATGCAAATATATTCTGGAAATGCAGAAGAATATGTAATTTGGGAATGAGGGCAAGGCAAAAATACTGCATTTGAACTTTCTCAAAATACAAAGAAAAGCCCCTATGTGACGGAACCATGGTGAATAATGGTCTTTTTGAGGAGGAAATGGAAAAGAAACTTCAAAGGAGGCTGAGACAGAACAAACTGAGACCTAGCAGAGAACCTCAAGGGATGTGACCCAGGAGTCTGAGAAGGAAGAGAGCAGTTCAGGTCATGGGTATCGAGTGTTACTGAAACATACAACTCACTACTGTTAACCACCCTTCAGTTGTAGAACACCAGAACGTATTCCTCCTGACTCTCCCACACCCCCCTCTCCTCCACCTTCCCCAGCTTCTGGATATCTCTGCTTCCACGACTACAGCTGTTTTAGATTCCACATGTGACTGAATCATGCACTATTTCTCTTTCTGTGCCTGGTTTATTTTATTTAACATAGCGATCTCCAAGATACAATATATAAATGTACCAAAACATCACATGGTGTATCTCATAAAGATGTGTAGTCAATTAAAAATAAAATCAAATAAAGTAATTATTGATATGGAAAGGGGAAAAAAAAAAACCCAAAAGCTGCTTAGGATAAAAAGAGCAACTGATTTTGACCTCTGTAGAGCTGTTTCCATGGCAACAGACCTGGCTACCAGACTGCTGACGTTTGAGGAAGGAAGAAATGAAGAAGGGTTTGGAGCTAATATAGACAAGTTTCCAAAGTTAGCTAACAAGGAAAAGAGAGTTTCCCCTGAAGGCAAAGAAAGCCGGAGGGAAGGTTTCTGTTTTCTGTTTTGCTTTGTGTTTTTTAGTACATCTCTACATTCCATAGAAGCGTGTGAGGGTAACTGTGAGAAATGCAAACAAAAGCTTCCCAGGGCAGCGTGAGATTCCATAGTTAATGTTTCTTGAGTATCAGCAGATGTGCAAGGAACCATGCTAACCCTATGTATCTAGAAACAACTAGCTCGAGACATGCCCAGAGAGCCTGAGATCCAGCAGGAAGGACAGACCACTAGTGTCCTGTGGGAGATGCCCTGATGCAGCCAAGCTCAGGAAAGAAAGTGCTGGGAAGAGCACCACAGGGCTTCCTTGACTTGCTGGCTGAGCTGAGTACTGAGGGTGGCCAGTGTGTGGTCATAAAGGGGTGTCCAGGAGAGAAAGCAGCATGTACAAAGATGCACAGGGGAGAAATGGAATCAAGTATCCACAAAGGCCAGTACAATGGAGTAGAGGGAAGGGGCTGGGAATGGTAAGAAATGTGGCTAGAAATCACAAAGTAGCCCAAATCACAAAGGGCCTCAGAAACTCTGCTATGGAGCTGATACTCCTAAGGTAGTAAAGTAGCATGGAAATATTTTAAGCTTGGAAGTGATATAATCAAATATGATTTTTTGGGGGTGGGGAAGAGACTAGGGATTGAATCTAAGGGTGCTCTACCACTGAGTTATATCCCTGACCCTTTTTATTCTTTGATTTTAAGAAAGGATCTTGCTAAGTTGCCCAGACTGGCCTTGAATTTGTGATCCTTTTGCCTAGGCCCCAAGAAGCTTTTAAGGGAGATGATGATAAGATTTTAAGGGATACAATTTTAAGGGGCATTCAGATTCGATTTTAAGGGAGAAAGAAAGAGGTAGGACAGCGAAAGGCAGGATGAGGGGCTCAGCTGAGCCAGGGCTGGTGGGGACAGGGGAGAAGGAACAAGTCAGAGAAGAGTGTGTGAGACCCATTCAGCCCAACAACTCAGGTGACTGGTTGGATTGGAAAGGAATCAGGAGACTCTGAGCTAGAAAACAAGGAGATTTAAGCTGGGCATGGTGGCGCACACTTGTAATCCCAGCGCTTGGGAGGCTGAGACAGGAGGATCGCACAGGTTCGAAGCCAGCCTCTCAGCTACTTAGTGATGCTTTCAGCAACTTAGTGAGACCCTGTTTCCAAATAAAATATAAAATAGGTCTGGGAGTATAGCCTGGAGGTAGAAGGCCTCTGGTTTCCACCCCAGTACCACAAAAAAAGAAAAAAAAGAAAAGAAAACAAGGAGATTTAAAATTAAATCACTCCACTGCCCTTTTTGCTAACATGCCATCCTTCGTACACTCATTCAGGCTTTCTTCACAACCACTCCCTGCACAGAGACAACTCTGAACTACTAGATATGATGGTCAATGGGCTGTTACAGACTTTTAGAAACATTATTACTGGAAAGGCACAAGTATTTATTAGTTTCAAAGAAAAAAACTTTAGGCAGAAATCTAGTCAAAAGCTCACTGTTTCACTTTTTTAATATAATTTATTTTCTCTTCATTTATTTTAAAGACAAAAATTGTGTCAAAAAAAAAAAAACACCAAAAACCAAACAACAACAACGACGAAACACCTTCCTACCTGCTCGTAGTAATCCACATAGGTGATCTCAGAGCCATCGCGCTTCTGAAAGGCATGGGTGGGCCGCACAGACCAGTCGATGTCATCAATGCGATAGGTTTTGTTATTGTATCTGGTAAATGCAAGAAATGTTTATAAAAGTTTTCTGAATCATCTCAGATCAGCAGCTACTTCATCACACTTTTAATTCAAAGTGTAGGATACACACTGGAATGTCAGAAAAAATAAAAGACAGTGACACAGGTATAGTCACTTTTTTTTTTTTAAGATCAGCTTTTACCTTAAGGGATCATTAATTACTTTTTCAGGATACAGGGAGCTTCCTGTATTCCAATGAAAGCCAGGAGAAAGTCACCAAGTCACAACTTGTTTTTTTTTCACTGAGAGACACTCTACCTACAGGTAAATCATTCTTAAGTGTTCAAATGCTGAAAGTATTGTTCGAAACTTTCTCCCTGGCTTCTGGTGTCACTCAAGAGTTTTTGAGCTTCCAAATAGTCTTTCTGGTAAAAAGGGCCAAATAGGTTCATCAACCCATACTTCTGTCACCCTGCTTAACTGCCCATCTAGGGCTAGCCCTGGGCAAAACGACAGAACAAGTTCATCACTCCAAGCTCCTTCTCTCCTTCAGGAGAAGAACCTGGAATGTGTTAGCATGCACCCCACCTGCCTTCAAAACCCCCAAGGCAGGTTTCTCCAGAGCGCTGAGTACCTTACAAGGTAACTCTGAAAGAATGTGATAAATGCCTCAAGATCATGAGGGGAGGGAAGAGGGAGGCCTTCCCATGCCAGCACCTGTGGGATTCAACCAGTTCCACTGCTGTGCTACCCAACCCAGAAAAACACCTGGAAGAGAACAAGGGGAAGACAGACTAGGGGAAGGCTAGTATGTCTCCTTGAAGAAAACTTCCTGGATTAGCAGCAGTAAGCGGTGGGCTTTTTAGTAGTACTCAGGAAGTCATCTGATCTGCCTCTGTTTAATTCAATGTGCATGGTGGGCAAATTCTACATAGATAAAGCTAGAATTCTGCAGAGAAATTAAATGTGCCTTCAGCTAAAACAAACAAACAAACAAACAAAAACTCCAAATCTTATAAAGAAAGTGACACATGAACTTTATTGTCTGCCCTGGAACATGATAAGTTGCCAATAAAGAGATGTCTCTTAAGAAAGCGCTATGGGAGCAGCTGGGGGAATAAATGGAATGGCTCCAATTGAGTGGACGAGGAGAGGCATCAGGGAGATGAGAGCTGGGTATTGTAGAGGTCGAAATTTAAAAGGCATAATTTGAGCCAGGTGTGGAAGTATGTGTCTGTAATCCCAGTACTTGGAAGGTGAGGCAGAGGATCATAGGTTCGAGACTAGCCTCAGCTACTTAGTGAGATCATTGCAAAATAAAAAGGGCTGGGGATGGAGCTCAGAAGTAGATTGTCCCTGGGTTCAATCCCCAGTACTAAAAAATAAAAAATAAAACCTCTTTTAAAAGGCAGAATTTAGCCGGGCGTGGTGGCACACGCTTGTAATCTCAGCATTTGGGAAGCTGAGACAGGAGGATTGCAGTTTGAGGACAGCCTCAGCTACTTAGTGAGGCCCTGTGCAACTCAGTAAGACCCTGTTTCAAAATAAAGAATAAAAATGAGGGCTGGGGGCGTAGCTCGAAGGTAGAATGCCCCTGAGTTCCATCCCCAGTGCTGCAAAAAATAAAAAATTAATTAATTAATTAATTAATTAAAATTTGGAATGAATTTGGAGTGAAGAGTAGGGCAAGGTGGTATAACCTGGGACCACACCAGCTTGGTAAAGTCCAAAATGTGGCATGAGGAAGCCTGAACTGTACACAACTGAGGAGAACCAGGTCTTCCAATCAAGTGGGCAAACTGACCAGACCTATGCTCTGGTCATGTGCGAATGAAACTCCTGCTCCCAAACATGAAAAAGAACCTGCTCTCTAGAGGCAAGTCATTTAGATGTAGACTTTTACCTTGTAAGGACAATGAGCCCCGTCAGCTGCTTTTCACACTCCTGGGTGAAGCTAGATGTGCCTGTTTTGTGGCAGAGGTCAGTCATGAATTCGAGAACAGTTTCATTCCGGAGAACTTTATAACTCACATCAGCACTAAACAGGAGTCTGCTTTCAAAGTGTGACACAGAAATAGCAAACCCAGGCCAAAGGGATATTCTTTACAAACAAAGAAAGATAATAAAAAGTTTAAAAATTAATGTTTAAAATATTATACCAGAAAAGCAACAAAGAGTTTTAAATGATTTTTGTTCTAATTCTCTAGAGAATTAATTTTTAATTAATTAATTTTTTCTTTAGACAGATTTCTTCTAGGCACTGACTGAAAAGCAAAAAATGAGGAGGAAGAGGAAAAAATTCCATTAATTTTAGCTGGAGTGTCTTTAGTATATTCCAATCAGGCCAAGTGTGGTGACACATGCCTGTAATTCCAGTACGTGGGAGGCTGAGACAGGAAGAATCACAGATTCAAAGCCAGCCTCAGCAACTTAGGCCCTTGATAGCTTAGTGTGACCTTGTTCCAAAATAAAAAATAAAAGAGGGCTGGGGTTTTAACTCAAAGGTAGAATGTCCCTGGGTTCAATACCCAGTACATACATATACACACATATGTACACATGCGCATGTGCACACACACACACACACACACACACACACACACACACACTCACTCCTGTAAAGCAGAGTTTCTCAGCCTTGACACTACTGACATCTTGGATTGGATGCTTCTCTGGCAGAGACTGTTCTGTAGCCATAGGATGCTCAGCAGTATCCCTGGCCTTCACCTGGCACAAGGCCAAATACTTCAGCACGATTTTCTATCTTTTATGCACTTCCCCCTTTGTTTACGTATCTATCTTTGAGCTACCAGTTGCCTATCTTGCGCTGACCACAGTATTTTGGAGAGCTGAGGACTAACCAGTTCAATACAGCTGACCACTCTCTCTGCAGCACCAAGTCCCCGGGGTCAGATGAACATTCTGCAAGTGTTCAGAATGGCTCCACAGGTCAGCTGTTTCTCCAACCTCTGTTCACCCAGTGGTTTCATACCAACCACCCTGACCATGCTATCTTCCTTTTGACGAGAACACAGCACTGACTTTTGTTATAACATGATACAGCTGATTCTCCTCTCAGGATTACTTGTTATACACAAAAGATTCTGTTTCAGGATTCTCCCAGAACTGATGATAATAATCATAATCTGGCACAGTAAAACAAGCTTCTGAGCTCCAAGTTCACCTTCACCATTCTATAAAAACAACTTGAAATATAAAAATGTATTACACTTCATATCACAAAGCCTCTCATAGGAGGCATAATGGTATATAATACTACATCATAAATTTGCTGCTCACATGATAATTATTTCAGAGAAACTGAAATCATAAATAAACCTACTTGTGCTGGGGAATTTCCACTGGCTCTGAAGGCTTATAGAAGTTCCGTCCAATTTGGTACATGGACAGCTTTTTTAAGATCCTGCAATTACATATTTTTAGATTTTTGGTAAATACTATTTGATAACAGTGTGATTCTAAGTTTGTACCCATGTTGAACATAATAAAAATATACAAAGTACAGAATTCCTCTAACATTTAGGTACTAAATACACATATGTGCATATAAAAACTATTACTTTGAGAATGATAAAAACAAATTATTTTTATCTGTCTGAGCTTAAAGTGTAGGGATAATATGTGGTCAATTACCAACTACACCTGTTTTCTGTAACATTTCTGTTGGCCATAAGGGTGACGCAAGACTCTTTCAGCCTCTTCCCCGTTTTAAGTGGAGGCTGTTTCTGATGAGGCTGTTCAAGTGCCACCACTTAACCACGCCTGCCTCTTCACCACTAACTTCTGCAACATAACACATCACAGACAAGAGGCTGTCCAGTGTGTGAGAGAAATTTAAGAAGTTCTGCGTCAGAATACAGGAATTTCAACACTGTGGTTTGGGCTACCCAACATAACCAAGCCTCAGCCTCCTTACCTGTAAAATGGTAAATATGTAACAGTGTGCACCTCAGGGTGCTCCAGGGAGGACGGAGGAAGACACCACACAAGTGAAGAAGCTTTGCCACCGGAAACTGCCTTCCCAATGTTACCTGGTCTGAAGCAATCTCCTCTCAAGAATGCGTAAGACTGGCCTGAAGTGCTTTGGGCAGCACTATGCTGAGGCCCGTATACAACAGAAAGGGACTAGATACGACTCTGACCAGAATCAGAAATTGTGCATTTGTGTGGAGAAAGTTCCTTTATTTTCCCCTACTACTGAGCAAAACTCCGGCATCCTGTTCCAGCCTCTCCAAAGGTTGCTGTTGAGCAAAGGGCTGGCATTGGAGAGGTTTGTTTGTTTATTTGTTTGCTTTGTGTTGTGTGGTACTAGGGGTGGAACCCAGGGGCCTTCTACCTCCAAGCTATACCTCCAGACCTATTTTTATATTTTATTTGGAAACAGGCTCTCAGTAAGTTGCTGAGAGACTCACTAAGCTGCCGAGAATGGCTTTGAACCTGTCTCAGCTTCCCAAGTACTGGGATTACAAATGTGCGCCACCACGCCCAGCTGGCCTCAGAGTGTTTTGAGTTGATCATCTTACTGTTTCCCCCCCAACAGCATGCAAAACTGGTCTACATGCTCTAGTGTATCCACTTCTCATTCGGGAAGTTTGCTAAAATTTTGGACTTTCAGACCCCACTTATGAAATTCTGTTGACTAGGTCCAGTGAGAGGCCAGGAAATCCGTGCTGATTAAATTCAACCCATCCCCAAAATGATTCTGGAGATGCATGACCCTGGGAGCAGTGTGAAGAAAACTAGAAAGCTTAGCGATAGGCATCCATCTGCCCCAGGTGTGCGGGCTGAGGGTGGAGTGCACCAAATCAACCAACAGGGAGGACAACTAATCCTTCCGTGACTAAGTCAAGCACAGCGAACTATTAAGTCTGGGGGTGATGGGTGAGAAGGGTTAAAAAAAAGTAAAGAAAACTGCCTGCCTGCAATCCCAGCACTTGGAAGGCTAAGACAAGAGGATCAAAGGTTGAGGCCAGCCTTAGCAACTTAGTAAATACATAAATAAATAAATAAATAAATCTCCAGGGGTTCAATCCCCAGAATCATAAGGAGGTAAAGAAAAGGAAAAGGGTACCCTCTCTGCTACCAGTGTGATGGCAATAACCCTCACATTTCTTGTTTCAACTTGGATACCACTGGATAATTAATGACGATTTATGGCAAGAGGGGCTGTCAATGCTGTATTGCACATTACTGTCCAAGTACATAAAAATTATGTTAAAATTGTCCTAATGATGGGCACTGCTGCTGGCACACTCCCAACAAAATGGCTGATCACATTAATACTCAAGGTGCCATTAGCTGAAAGGTATCATTAGCCCAAATGAAATTCACATTCAAAGTGCCTTACTTTTTGAAGATGATATTGAAAACTTGGATGCACACAGGGGAGCTTGATGGCAGCTCCTTCGTAAGACTGACAGTCATCTTTACAGCCTCACCTCTTTGAGTTTCACTTGACAATTCCATGACCTGGGAAAAGAGGTACTTAAAATACACTCTACACCTGATGCCCAAGTGCACAGAGTGTAGATATTATAAAGTCATCACAATTTAATATACATTAACGAAAACACAACTGCAGGTGTTAGTAGATGAGTAACATAATCTCATCATCACATTAAGTTCAGAGTGGCTTTTTTTCTCTATCTTGCTTATCCTAAAAATGCAACATATTTCTCTACTTTCCAACTTTTTGAGGGAAAAATCAAAGCCAGGCTATGGTTCAAAGACATGATCCAAAGAGAATACCAGAAGAGAGGGTTTTGACTTTTGTCAGGGGGTAGAAGATAAATGGGTCATAAATTACTGAGAGTCTGATAAAAGCTACATTCTTTCGAGAAACCTTACTTATGTATATGCCCCAAGAGTAACAGTGTACCCATTTTCAAGGGGTTCATGAATGCCCAGAAACCTATTAGTGGACGACCCTGCCTGCCAAATTCATAGATTTCAGAGGATAGCCTCTTGAAAGTTAATTCATAAAGGAGAAGAGCAAAGGAGAGGAAGAAAGGAGAGAGGGGTAGACAAGAAGGAAAGAAAAGATGCGAGGAGAGGAGAGAGTGATAGATGCTAGGACAGATTGGAAATCTAATTTAAAAAATGTGAAAGATTTGGATAAATCATTAGGGCTCTTATGCAACCTGAAACAATGTTCTAATGCTAGGAGTGCAGAGTAGGATTCTCTCACAGCCTCCTAACTAAACTGAGAGATTCTTGAACCAGACAAGACTCTGTGCAGGTTTTTGAAATAAAATAATTCACAAATAAATTTATAAATCTCAATCAATGATCAGGGATTTTTCAAAAGGTTAATGAATCAGAAGTCAAGAGAATTAGCACTTAGATATCTGTGCCTACTTTCTATAGTTACAGTGTACTGTAACACTTTTAGACTGAACTAAGAATTTAAGGCAGGAACCTGTCATTACATGGAAACAAAGAAAAACTGGTCTCTTCCTGGGGAAAGGGGTAAAATATTTCATTGAGATGATTTCTTGCCTCTTATAAAATTCTACAGAAATTAGAACAGCTGCAGGAAGAACTCATGGGCATCAGGAAAAGCCTGGTGGTGGGGGAGTGCAGTACTCAAAAGGCTGCAGGTACTTCAGGACAAAGGATTAAGACAACAAAGGATGCTGGGGTGAGGAGTGGGGGGGGGCAGCAGATGGTCTCAGGAACTGCACTTCCCCACAGCCACCTAAGAGCAAAGTCCGCAGTCCTCTCTGCCCCTCCCTCACCAAACACCAACTGCAGCTTAGCTTCCCACATCTGTTACTGGACCCAGGCCAGCTGGTCCCCTGGCTGCTAACCTCAGGGTGAACTTTTCTCCTCCCCCTCCATCCATGATCTAATCAGGCAGCCAATCTTAGTGCATCTACATCAGTCTCTAGTCTCTGGTCTATTTTAGCTGTTTCAAAATCACTACTTACCACAGTGCTTACGTACACATAATTTAGAATTAGAAAGACTCTGTCCACTGCCTGTGTGATTGGGGACCAGTTTCTTCAACTCTCTAAGACTTTCCCCCCATCTCTTAAGTAGGAGTGAGCCCAACTTCATCACAGGGCTGTGACAACTGAATGGGACAGTGCATGGCTCTTACTCCCATCCACAGCGCAAGTCCTCAGGAAGGCTACAAAAGGAGCAGCGCTGTGTGTCTTTGTTCAAGGTCATTCTGCTCAGACTATTCTGTTAGCACTTTGTGAGTCTTCCTCTACTCAGCAGGATGAGAACAGAATAACTGGAACTTATCACAGCTCCCATAAAATTCTCTCATAAAGGCTTCACAGAGAGGTCCACGGAGGACAGGCCCTTTTCTCAGAGGGACATGGAAAGTTCACCTATCTTTGGGGCCCCAACTTCTACATCTTCCTAGTAAAATCTGATTGGTCAAAAGTTTCTAAAACATGCCCTTGCCCCTATAATTGTTCCTTGGCCCCTTCTGCCCAGGAACTTTCTTCTCCCAGTGTCCATTTCACTGATCCAAATCCTACCCAAGAAACTAAGCATAACTCTCTGTCCTGCTAGGGATGACCCTGCCTATGAGCAAGCCCTTTATGTCATTTATGGGAAAGATACTAAACCTCTCTAGGTTCTAGGAGTGGTGAGAGCATTAACTGAGATCCTGATATTAAGGCCTGGCAGAGCAAGTGGTCCACAAATGTAGCCTGGTTGGCAAAAGAGTAGCAGAGAGGTATCAGTTCCTTGTGAGACACAAAGTATATATGGATGTGCTCATCTTAAGAGAGATGTGCAGGGCCAGTCTGGGGAACAACCAAGCATGGTACTTAACCATTTAGTAAATACTCAATAAGTGTTACCATAGTAAAAAAAAAAATAAAAATAAAAACTAGTTATTATTAAGTAATGCATTTCATTCTACCTTGCACTGTACTTCCTTATAACTTTGATATTAAATTTAAAGTTTTTAAGAACAAGAGCTCCTGTTTCCTCTATGGTAATAACGCTCTACCAGGTGCATAGTAGGCTGTTCATAAACATATAAGAGTGGCAAACAGAGGTGAACATCGATAGTAACTCTAGTCAGTTGTGGCTCTGTGTACACAAATGGAGTCTGGAAAACAGTGGAAAGCCAGAAGGCAGCTGAAGGGGACTTCTAGAACCATCCTGTTCATAGAGTAGATGAATTAGCAGAAGGGCTTCTTCAATTACAAAATGCACCCTAGGAATGTGTAAGGGATTGGCAGGGATGTGGGATTAAGCCTAAATTAATATTAAGACCAGAAGAAAAGGAGTATGGCAGTATCATTGTTAATACACTTTCACTGTAACTGGGTATCAGGTCATATGTTGAAAAGGAGTAAGACTCTTCTGTTTAAAGCTGGTATCACCTATGTTTGGGAATACAATCAACAGACCTAATTTGTTACACAATGTGTATTTATAGTCTACTTCTTATTTTTTTGTTGGTGGTGGTGGTGGTACTGGGAGTGGAACCCAGGAGCTTTCTACCTCCAGGCTACACCCCCAGCCCTATTTTTATAATTTATTTGGAAATAGGGTCTCACTAAGGTGCTGAGAGTCTCACTAAGTAGCTGAGGCTGGCTTTGAACCTGTGTGATCCTCTTGTCTCTGCCTCCCAAGTGCGGGGGTTACAAGCATGTGCCACCACGCCTGGCTATAGTCTATTTTTTACCTGCATCTTTATTAGATTCCATCCTCAGCAAAAGATACTTGAGACAACATATCACATGCTCATTTTAGGTGAGAAATGAGCAGTGTTAACTAATTCCTAGCACCTGCTGAGTAAAATTTGTCCATTTTTGTTACATATAAGTAAAATAAGCTCGACTATTCAAGTGTGGCATAAAATAATTTTAATATATCTAAATCTCTAAACTATTACTACAAGTGCATCTATAAGAAAAAATAATCTTCAGTGATAGCAATACACATGAAATATGACATTTAAGTATCAGAAATCATATTAGCATGCTATCAACATCTGGGCACAAGAAAAAGTACTGAAGGACCAATAAGGATATATGGTGAAATTTAGAAACATATAAACATGTTTCTAAATTTAAAGATTCGGGGTTTCTAAGCCAGTAGATTTAACTGTAAGGTATAATTTTAAAGTTCCACACCAGACAAAATAATCATTCCAGCAGCTCCTATAAATCTTGGGACCACATAAAAGGATAAAAGACCCCAAAATGCTCAGACATGCATTTCTTGAGGAAATTTACAAAGATGCGCTGAAGTATAAAAATTTAAATTTAGGCGGCCCAAATTGTTAAACTAAAAGATTGAGCTTTCTGAGGGCCAGAGGCATAAAGTTGTTTGTTTGTTTGTTTCTGCAGGTCTGGAGATGGAACCCAGGGGCATTTGACCTCCGAGCTACAGCCCCTGCCCAATTTTTTATTCTTTATTTTGAAACCGGGTCTCATTGAGTTGCGGAGGGCCTCAGTAGCTGAGGCTGTCCGCGAACAGCAATCCTTCAGTCTCAGCCTCTCAAATGCTGGGATGACAAGCGTGCGCCACCACGCCCGGCTCCAAGGCATAAAGTTTTAATCCCATGTTCTGTTCTAAGTTTTCATATGGAAACTGATTCTTTTTCTTAGAATCAGTACTTAGAAATCATGTACCTAGAACAAAGTATATGATTAAAAACATCAACAGCAAGATCTTTATCTGAGAATTTTTTAATGCATTAAAAATGGAGAAAGAAATATGAAGCATTCAACTGCCATTTCCAGTGGTGAATTTTCAAAAATAATCTTAGAACTGACTTCAATCACATATTTCATATGATGGAGCAAGTCATGAAAAAATGATAGTGCTAGATTAAGAGATTAATGTGAAGTTACTTGGACACACAGGCACAATGTACAGGAATAAAAACAAGTAAGATAAATTTAAAGCTCTGAAGCCACAGACGAACTGGTGTTTTGTGAATTCTTATTTTGAAAAAAGTTTTTCTTATATGATACTGGGGATTGAACCCAAGGCTATTATTCTGCCTCTGAACAACATCCCCAGTTCTATTTAATTCTTTATTTTGAATAGGATCTAGTAAGTAGCTGAGGCTGGCTGTGAACCTGCAATCCTCCTACCTTAGCCTCCAAGTCCTGGAATTATAAGCATGCGCCACCATGCCTTAGCTGAGAAGAGTTTTAAAATGATGCCTATTTCAGCTAGGCATGGTGGCACACGCTTGTAATCCCCACACTTGGGAGGCTCACACAGGAGGATCACACAGGTTCAAAGCCAGCCTCAGTTACTTAGTGAGGCTCTCAGCAACTTAGTGAGACCCTGTTTCCAAATAAAATATAAAATAGGTCTGGAAGTATAGTCCAGAGGTAGAAAGCCCCTGGATTCCACTCCTAGTACCACCAAAAAAAATAAATAAATAAAAAAATAATGATGCCTATTTTAAAGACACTTATAGGCCTTGTTTTTAAGATGCCAAACCACCGGCTTCTTAAGAAATCAGTTGCTCCATAACTTGGCTATTGTGAATTATGCTGCTATAACATAGGCACGCATGAATCACTGCAGTATTCTGACTTTAATTCTTTTGGAAAGAAAATGAATAATGGTATAGCTGGAGCATATAATAGTTTAATTCCTAGTCTTTTGAGGAACTTTTTATTCCTAGTCTTTTGAGGAACCTTCCATATTGGAAAACATATTCATAGTTTTGTACTAATTCACAACCCCATCAACAATGTGCAAGTGTTCCTTTTCCCCACATCCTTGTCAGCATTATTATATCTATTCTTAATGATGATGTCCATCAACGGATACATGGATAAAGAAAATGCGATAAATACACACAATAGAGTTTTACTCAGCCATAAAGAATAAAATTGTGTAATTTGCAGAAAAAAATGGATGAAATTGGAGAACATCATGTTAACTGAAGTAAGCCTGACTCAGAAAATCAAGTTACATGTTTTCCTTATATGTGGAAGCCAGAAAGAAGAAAAGGGACCTAATGGAAATTAAGAGCAAGACCAGTAGAGTAGTGGAAAGGGATGGGGGAGGGAGGGGGGGGGAGGAAGACGGGGGTGGGGGGGGGACAGACCAAATAAAATTATGTGCATGTGTGGACTGATCACTATGAATTCCACTATCGTATACAATTGCAAAGCACCAGTACAAGTTTTTAAATAACTTTGTAAAAGAAAGAATCAATTGTTAATGAAGTCTTTTTTGATTAGGAAGTCTTTTTGCTCTCAAACACAGGAACAGGAAAGAGGGAAAAGGAATGAGTAAAATACTCATTCCAATTGTAAAAATGTTCTAAAAGTACATTCACAGAAGCGTATACACATATATATATTCACACATATACTGAAAAATTAACCATACTATACCTTTTCTTCTAGTTTTTGTGAGAGAAAAAGGACTGTGCCATCGAATGCTTTTGCTTTGTTGGAGAGTTTGCTATGACTATACAGCAGAGCGGTCCTCAGCCTTCTGGATGCTAAATCTGGACTAAATGTCACATGGTACTGGTATAGCTTCCAGTCCGGGGGCAAATCTAAACTAAAGAGATTTGTAACCAGCGTCACAGGTATTCCACTGGAACCTGAGGAAGACACACACAAAAAAAATTTTTTTCATCCCAAACACCCCACCACATTAATATTAACCACATCATTTAGAAAATTATTTTGCATATGTATAGTAGTTGGTATAAAGCAAGGATTTTTGCTCAGTGCCACAAGATAAACGCTGAAACGTGCAGCCTGATAATACCTTTTTGGGGAGTAGAGCAGATTGGCATGTGAAGAGTCCTCAGAGGGACGGGGCAGATCCGGACATTCCTGACCCTGGGAGGAGGGAGCCACCTGCACTCACCTACTCCAGACCCCTACCCGGGCTGCCTTCTAGCTCTGATTCTCTGCGATTCAAATCAGTTGGAGCAACAGTCTCACAGGCTGCTCTGAAATTATTCCATTCCAACATTGCAAAGAAACTGCTCGATTCTAACCGTGAGTACAACCCCCAACCTCTGGGTAATCAAAAGTTAACCACACTTCTGAAAAGTCTGGGGGGAACAAATTCCTTAGTGGTCAGACTGCTTTGCAAGTCCTACAACAGACCCTCAGAGATGGAGGGGAGGACTGGAAACGAGGAAAGAACTATTATCTTTCCTGTATGAAAACAGATAGGGCCTGGGGACATGTATTTTCTGCAGCCACATGGAGGCCACCTGTGCTTCCAGGAATGCCTGCTCCCTATAGGAAGTTTCGTTCACATCTGCAAAGTCTACAGGACAAAATCAGAGACGGCTCCTACAGAGTCAGTCAGCACTCAGATGGCTTATTCTCCTTCAGGACAGATCTGAGGGTATCAAGGAATTTTTCCTCACTTCTCCTTTTAGGGAACTGCCCAGTTTTTTGTCTCATAGAAGAAAATGATTTGAATAAACACTATTTTTCTCTTTTTGTAGAAGAAGTACCGCATGAGTGCCTAAGGCAAGTAGGAAGAAAAAGAATCACATGTGCTCTTGTATTTCTACAGTCTCCACCTGCCATACATACCTGGGAGGCGCAAGGAGTCCTTGTGCTTTGTTTTGTGTGTGTGGTACTGGGTTCCTGGAAACCCTTCTACTTCCCGGCTACACTCCCAGACCAATTTTTATACTTTTTTATTTGGAAACAGGGTCTCTTAAGCCAGAGCACACGGCTGGCTTGGAACCTGCGCGATCCTCCTGTCTCCACCACCCAAGCGTGGGGATTACAAGCATGCGCCACCACGCCTGGCCGTCCTTGTGCTATTTTGAAGAGAACCTTTCTTTGGTTCTCCCAGATCCTGAGGAAACTGCAACATATTTTAGCTGATCATATAAATGGACTAAGAGGAGTCAAACTCTAATGTCAGCGCTGGCAAGATCCTTTGAGATCATCTACACCAGTGTTTTCAAACTATAGCTGGTCCCATTAATGCTGCACTTACGAAATCAAGTGAAATGAATAGTATGTTCATTGGAGAGATAAGAATACAAAAAATGGACCAGAGTGCCTGGCATGTGGTTAAGGGTTTGCACTGTTTCATGAAACTTTTGCTTCAACTGTATGTTTACAGTGTGTGTTTGCTGGATAATAACCTATGTATTTCTTCCTGTGTGCCTTGATTTTTTAAAAGTTTGAAAAACACTGATCTGCACAATGAGGAGGGAGCCACAAAGTCTTTCAAGAAGCCAATGAAAACAGCAGACTTAGTTCCCAGAAAACACATATGCCCACAATTATGCATGCAGTATCAGGGATGAGCCTGGAATCTGGCTCCCCACATTGGCTGAAGTTCAGAAAGACTTATCCCACCCCAGGAGCAAGAAGAAAATCTTTTCCAAAATGAGATGCAGTTTGGAGGGAGATATTATTTCTTTAAAAAAATTAAGGCTAAAAAAGTATAACGTGTGTAGACATTGCCTTTAGAGTTCAGTTATTAAGTGAACATATAAAGTTGTTTATTTAGGTTCAAGGAACAGAAATTTATTAAGCAAGATTTGGTAATATTAAAAAGTAAGTTAAGAGCCAGGCATGGTGGCACACGCTTGTAATCCCAGCATTTGGGAGGCTGAGACCAGAGGATCGCGGTTTGTGGACAGCCACAGCTACTTAGTGAGGCTCTCTGCAACTTAGCAAGACCCTGTTTTAAAATAAAGAATAAGCCAGGCGTGGTGGTGCACGCTTATAATCCCTGCACTTGGGAGGCTGAGACAGGAGGATTACGCTGGTTCGAAGCCAGCCTTGCTGGCTTAAGAGACCCTGTTTCCAAATAAACAATTAAAAAATGGGTCTGGGAGTGTAGCCCAGAGATAGAAGGGTTTCCAGGAACCCCAGTACCACCAAATAAATAAATAAATAAATAAATAAATAAATAAATAAATAAATAAAATACAGAATAAATAATAGGGCAGGGGGTGTAGCTCAAAGGTCAAATGCCCTTGGGTTTCATCCGCAGACCCCCCAAAAAAAAAAAAAAGTAAGTTAAGCCGGGCATGGTGGCGCACACTTGTAATCCCAGCATTCAGGAAGTGGAGATGTGAGGGTCGTGGTGGACAGCCTCAACTACTTAGCGAGGCCCTTTGCAACTCAGTGAGACCCTGTTTCAAAAATAAAAAGACCAAAAAATAGGGCTGAGGGTGTAGCTCTGAGGTAGAATGCCCCTGGGTTCCATCCTTAGTACCACAAAAAGATAAAAAAAAAAAAAGAAACAAAAAAAGAAAAAAGTAAGTAACATGAAGACTGGGTACCTGTTTTACAGTCTTTCACATGTGCCAATTTCTCTCTGGTGCAGATATCCAAATCCATGACATCCCGTCTCATTTTCACACTTCTTTCCTTGAAGGTACTTCCACAACCACTGGAAGATGTATCTTCTTTATCTAAAATATGAAGAGAACACAGGACCAGCTCATATTTAATTCTAACGATATGGTCTACAACAACTATATCAAAAAAAGTATTTACAATAAAAACTCAGATGCTTATAGGTTTTTTGTTTTGTTTTGTTTTGCTACTGGGGATGGAACCCAGGGGATTTCTGCCTCCGGGTTGCACTCCCAGACTATTTTATACTTTATTTGTAAACAGGGTCTCACTAAGCTGCTGAGAGCCTCACTAAGTAGCTGAGGCTGGCTTCGAAACTGTGCGATCCTCCTGTCTCAGCCTCCCAAGTGCTGGGATCACAAACATGTGCCACCAGGACCAGCTTGCTTATGGTCTTTAACAAAACTTTCCCACATTGCTGAAAACATCCATAACTATAATAAAGAAGTCTTTAGCCTAAAAATTGAAAACTGTGAAGAATGCATGGAATATTTTGTTAGCAATTAGAGACCTTGAGTTAGTCCACACACATGGAATATTGTAGATTTCCTGTTGTTGGCTTGAGGGAAAGCTCCATCCCCCTAAGCCCCACTCTACACCTACTGACAGAGGGCAGCACTCCCTCCTTTAGCTGTGGGTCACACCCTGACTGTCCACACTAACTTCTGTACAAAAACGGGCCTAATCTTTTGCCTCTCTATTGAAATGAAGAAACTGCCCAGAATACTGCAATCAGTTTTCATGTTAAATCATTCTACAAGAAAATGAAAGTCAGTGTTTTGCCTTGGAGCCTATCAATATTAGCTTCTAGAAAATATGCAATTAAAATGTTTTCAAATAAATGTTTCCTGTTTAAATTACTACAGAAGGAGCTGTTTTAATATGCCTTTGGCGCTTTGAGGGTAACTTTAAAACATCAAAATACAGGATATTAAGCCAGGTGTGATGGTGTATGCTTGTAATCCCAGCATTCGGAAGGCTAACATTGGAGGATCATGGTTTGCGGACAGCCTCAGCTACTTAGCAAGGCCCTTTGCAACTCAGTGAAACCCTATTTCAAAAATAAAAGGACTAAAAAATTGGGCTGGGGGTGTAGCTCGGAGCTAGAATGCCCTGGGTTCCATCCCCAGGACTGCAAAAAAAGAACAGAAAAGATTACAGGATATTACTGCAAAGTAATAGGACTAAGAGTATGCTGAATCTCTAGAACTCTGACTTGACCTGTCCTATGATATACTCACTGTACACACTTCTCCTGACTGGCACTGCCACCTGCTCAGAACTGCTATCTATAACCTTCTCAGAATTTTCAAAGTTTCAAGAAAATCACAAAATGTATTTTATTTTTATTTATTTTTACTTTTTGCAGTACTGGGAATTGAACTCAGGGGAATTCTACCTCCGAGCTACACCCCCAGCCCTATTTTTTAATTCTTTATTTTGAAACAGTCTCAGTTGTGGAGGCCTAAGTAGTTGAAGCTGGCTGCAAACCTTTGATCCTACTGTCTTAGTCTCTCAAGTAATGGGATTACAAATGTGTACCACCATGCTTGGCTCATTTGATTTTTGTCTTTTTCTTTTTTGCAGTACTGGGGATTGAACCCAGGGGCATTCTACCTCCAAACTATATCCCAGTCCTATTTTTTATTCTTTATTTTGAAACAGGGTCTTACAAAGTTGCAAAGGGCCTCACTAAGAAGCTGAGGCTGTCCATGAACCAAGATCTTCCTGTTTCAGCTTCCTAAATGTTGGGATGATAAGCGTGTGCCACCATGCCCGGCTTCATTTTATCAAATTATAATACCCTCACTAGAGTGTCCATATCATTCTCTTGGTTTCCAAGATGATGGATCATTTCTAAAACTTCAACTATGGGTTGGGAGAAAAGGGAAATGGGATTTATTGTTTAATGGATATAGAATTTCAGTTTTGTAAGATGAAAGAACATTCTAGAGATGAATGCTGGTGATGATTGTGCAAGAATACAAATAGATTTAATATCCCCAGAATATAGACTTAAAATAATTAAGAGGCAATTTTTGTCTTACATATATTGTACTTCAATTTAAACAAACAAAAATTAATTTGGGTATGTTGGTAT
Organism: Muscardinus avellanarius; assembly: GCF_963383645.1. Classification (NCBI taxonomy): domain Eukaryota; kingdom Metazoa; phylum Chordata; class Mammalia; order Rodentia; family Gliridae; genus Muscardinus; species Muscardinus avellanarius. The sequence goes on from NC_137786.1 coordinate 158,217,098, forward strand.
GCACCTGTTATCCTGAGACCAGAGGATCACAGTTTTGAGGCCAGAGCACAGTTATTTAGTAAGGCCCAGTCTTTAAATAAAAAAGGGGGGGGCTGTGGGTATAGCTCAGAGGTGGGATGCCTCTGGATTCAATCTCCAGTACCAATAAACAAACAAAAATTAAATCTGCCTCCAAAGGATGAAGGGTATTCATCACTTGCCACTTGCAAGCATGTGCAGCAGACATGGAAAGACGATCCCAACAGTGGAATAATGCTTGAATGATGGTGGTGTGCTGGCCCAACACTCCACCTCTCAAAGCAGGTCTTCTGAGCTAGAGCAGCACATTTACTTGGGTGAGTTCAGATCACATAGGGCTGGAAAGGTCCCAGGCAAGAACAGGAGAGCCACACATGAGGTAGGTGGGTGAACCAGACTCTCAGAGTCTAGGAGAACCTGAGCACTTGATAGCTTACACATTTATTAGGAATCAATCTCTTTGTGGTTAGAAAACGGAGGACGGCTAACAGGCTCCAACTGGGATTGTGGGCTGAACTGTGACCTCCCAGCTCACAGGTTGAAGCCCTAACCCTCAGTACTTCAAAATGTGACTGTATTTGGAGGTGGGAACTTTAGCGAGATGATGTCAGCTAAAGTGACATCATGGAAGTGCCCGCCTCATCCAATACGACTGACGTCCTAAGAGGAAGAATCAAGATACAGAAACGTACAAAGGAAACAGGATAGGAGTCCAGGGAGAAGACGGTTATCTGTGACCCAAGGAACAGGCCTCAGAAAAAACCATCCCTGCCAACCTAAATCTCAGACTCCAGAATTATGAGAAATTTCTGTGTTTAAGTCAACTCGTCTGTGCTACCTTATTAAGACAGACCAAGAAAACATCAGGCGTGCCGACTTGCACTGTGTGGTAGAGGCTACTCAGTATGTTGAGACCACATCTGGCTCTGCAGGGAAGAGTGACCATCAGACAGTGCCATTCACCCTGGACGAGGGAGAGGGGGACAACTGTGGTTTCTACTGTCCCCCCAAGGTGATGGTAATTGTATACCAGAAGGATTTTTTTTTAATATTTTAAATTATTTTTCAGTGAACAAAAAGAATCAGAAAACTGGCTTCTTTGTGTCTGTGGATTCTTATCTACCAAGCATTGTTAGAAACTTGAGCAGGTGACTCTGTTAGGGGGCCCCAAAGGAACAGGACGAGGGTGATCCCTCAAAAGAAGATGGAGACTGGAAAGCACCCTGCTGAGTGGGATCAGCCAGACTCAGAAAATCAAGGGCTGCGCCTCCTCTGTGGAAGCTAAAGGGAAAAAAATAAGGAAAAGGGATCTCATAAAAAATTAGGAAAGAAACCCACAGTGTACCAGAAGGGAACCAGAGGAGAGCAAGGGGTCCATGGGGGAAGGAAACAGACCAAATAATATTACCTGCATATATGAATGTATCACTGGGGATTTCACTCTAGTGTGCAATGACCACACACCAATAAAAATAAATAAACAGAAGAAAAAGAATAACAAAAACAGGATGTAAACAAGGCCACCTTGCTGCCACGAGGCTCAGTGGAGCCACCCCTCTGCCATTCAGGTTGACTGGAACTAAGTGCGAGCAGGCCGAGTTGTACTTACGTGGCTGTGAAATCCTGCTGGTTTCCTCGAAGCCACTGCTGGAGGCTGCTTCACCTGCACTAGGAGCAACATCTGTGGGCTACACAGACAGAAACATTTTACCTAGATTTAAGTTAGGGCACAAGCCAAAATGCTTCACAAGATAAAAACAGTTTCACTTCCTAAATCATTAGATTACCATGATATGCGGGAGGGTGGGTGGGAAAGTTAGCAGGTAAAACCCTTGAGATGAGAAGAATGCCCACTGCAGACAAGTCGAGGGGGAAATTAATACCCACTGGGAGCCAGAGGCGGATTAGGCCCTGGAAGCTAAACAGGCAGATGTGATACTTGGGCTCAAGAAGCTTCCGGAGGGACCACCACAGATGTGCCTGGTCCTCAAGCCCCCATGGCCAGAGGCATGGAAATAAACTGTCATGGCGTTCCTGCCCAGAGGATGACTTCTCTTGAATAAACTAGGCCAAAATTACTTCACAAAATAAGTGGGAAGAGCACTATCAATGTTTTCTCTTTCAAAGAAACTTCTCTTTGTTCAAGCAGTTACTCTATTTGGTCTATAAATACTGAGGGAAGTCAAGAGAAGGCCAGTACCTGAAAATAAAGGCATAAATGTCCACAAACGAGTCCACTGAGCACTTCTGGGCTAAGTCTAGAAGACTGTTCCAAATACAGAGGTTATAGCTGAAAGCCACTTAAAAGTTACTTACTTGTGGGTCAGTTTGATCTCGGTGCCTAAAGTCAGCAAGGAGCCCTCCCATAGTCACTGCTAGAGCAAGTGACTGCTTACTTGATACGACAGTCAGCAACACCAATTCTATGAGATGATGTGCCATGTAATGGGCCTGAAGGTACCTCAGTTTTATCCAGGCCATTTAAAACCCAACCAAGTAATCAAAACTCAGAGAGCAGAAGGCCATGACACTCTTGCCTCCTCTCTCAGTTCTCTTCACTAGCTAACCCCCTACATTAATATTATTACATTAACTCAGATAAGACCCCTTGAAAGACGTAATAAGCCTCAAGAAAGACTCAGAGTAGAGAATTAACAGAAAGGAAGGGATATATGCAAAGGAAAGCGCTATCCTGGCTGGAGATGGAGAGAATAGAACAAGACCAGCTTAGCATTTTCTACACACCAGAGGCGAGGTCTGGGCGCGCCCCACTTCGCTGACACTGGGGCTGCGGGCCATGCCTCGTGCCCTCGCTCGGGCCCGTCCACTCATGTTACCGAGGAGCGCAGAGCGGCTTCCAGAGCTGCCAAGTCTCAGCTAGAGTATTTTCAGCTAGGTGCACACAGAACCAGGCGGTGCCCTAGGCCCTGGGTATCCCGGCGTGGTGGGCGGAGGGACAGCAGCGTTAAGTTGGGCCAGAGCACGTGGCCAGCGGGGCTGGGGGTGGGGCTTGGGATGGGTGGGGCTTTGGATGGGCGGGGTTTGGTGGGTGGGGCTTGGGTGGGCGGGGCTGGTGTGGGGCCCAGACTTCTCTTTTCTTTCCACAGGTCTTCACCCCCCAAAATTTGACATTATCCAAATTTCTAGTTTCTTCTAATATGATATGTATAAAGTAATAGCATCAAATTTTTTTTTTCTTTTGCGGGTCTGCAGATGAAACCCAGCGGCATTTGACCACCCAGCTACACCCCCTGCCCTGTTTTTTATTCTTTGTTTTGAAACAGGGTCTAAGTTGTGGAGGGCCTCACTAAGCAGCTGAGGCTGTCTGCGAACCGCGATCCTCCAGTCTCAGCCTCCCGAATGCTGGGATAACAAGCGTGCACCACCACGCCTGGCTTAGCATCAAATTCTTATTTCTTTCAGTTTGTATTTTTTGTTCACGTATATAGATAAGCACCTTCTTCGATATGTGATCGTTTTAGAATTTTTCATTGTATGAATTTCCTATTTCCATCATTTGCATCTTTCTGAAATTGAGTTTCTCATCTTTTTCTTTGTGATTTGGAAGAAAACTTAGCTTTTTTTTTTTTTAATATTGTAAGCATCTACTCCAACCTATCACCTGTTGATTTTGACTATTAATTACTTTATCAAATCAGAATCCTTAATTTTGATGTAGTCAACTCCAACAATATTTAAAATGTTTTGTGTTCTGGAGGTTTCTTTTCTTTTCTTTTCTTTTCTTTTTTTTTTTTTTTTTTTTTTGACAATACTGGGGATGGAACCCAGGGGCATTCTACCTCTGAGCTACACCCCAGTCCTATTTTTTATTCTTTATTTGGAAACAGCGTCTCACCGAGTTGCAAAGGGCTTAAGTAGCTGAGGCTGTCTGCAAACTGGGATCCTCCTGTCTCAGCCTCCCAAATGCTGGGATTACAAGCATGTCCTCCTACTCCTGGCCTGGAGGGTCTTTTTTTTTTTTTTTTTTCCCTTTCCCCCGTACTGGGCATTGTACCTCCAAGCTACACCTCCCACACTATTTTTTTTTTTAGTCTTTTTATTGTTTGAAACAGGGTCTCACTGAGTTGTAAAGGCCTCACAAGTAGGTGAGGCTGTCTTTGAACCATGATCCTCCTCCTGTCTCTGCCTTCCTCTGGAATGCTGGGATTACAGGCAAGCCTGAGCCACCACGCCTGGTCTTGGAGGGTCATTTTATTTTATTTATTTTTATTTTTATTTATTTGGGGGGAGTGGTACTGGGGTTCTTGGAAACCCTTCTACCTCTGGGCTACACTCCCAGACCTATTTTATGCTTTTTTATTTTTGGAAACAGGGTCTCTTAAGCCAGCGGGGCTGGCTTCAAACTTGTGTGATCCTCCTGTCTCTGCCTCCTAGGCATGGGAATTACAAGTGTGTGCCACCACGCCCGGCTAAGAGGGTTATTTTAAAAGAAAATATTTTACTGCCCTAAGTTTATAAGTACAGTATATTACATGGCATTTTTATTAACTTTATAAGTTTATTGTTATATTAAATATCTTCGATTCTTCAGGTGTTTGCTAACACAAACTCACATATGTATGAATGTAGTGTGAGGTAGGAATCCAAGTTTACCTCCAAATAGTGAGCCATTTATTTTTAAACATCATCTATTAAGTCATCTGTGGAGTCACCTCCCGCAAATGACTAATCCCCAGATGAATAGCTGTGGTATATATCTTCCATTCTATTCTACTTATATGTTTCTTATATATGTGTATTACTCATAAAACCTGGTAGGACAAACCTTTGCTCTTTGACCTTCTCTCCAAAGTATTTATTAACAAAATTTATTTTTCCATTGAAATGATGTTTGTCAATTTTAAAAAGCTTGATTAAACTAGATGTGGTGGCAAACCCGTCATCCCAGTACTTGAGAGGCTGAGACAGGATTGCAAGTTCAGACCAGCCTCAGCTACTTAGCCAGATTCTCAACAATGTATTGAGAACTTTTTTTTTAATTCTACACATGATACTTGTTTTTGTAAAATTGATATTGTTTATTAATTTTGCCCATCTCCTCTTTATATACCTTGTCATTTTATTTCACTGAATGTGTATGTAGATGATCATATGACCTACAAATAACGATAGCTTTGTCTCATCCCTTACTTTTACTCTTATATCTTTTTCTTATTATGTTGGTCAAATTGTTCAGTACAGTGTTAAAGGGTTACTATGATACCTGGAAGTCAGTCCCTGATTTTACATAGGACTGTCTCTGAGATGTCCCTGAGAGTGGAACACTGGACTAACATTCAGGAATAATAATGTAGAGCAACTTTAAACAACACTAAATACATTAGGCTAAAAAAAAAATTAAAATGTCGAGGGTCTAAATTATGGCAAAATATCATATCTGTTAATTTTTAAAACATTAGGGACACATATACACAGATACGTAATGGTTTTCCTCAAGTAAACACATCTATCCAAGAATATACAACAGACACAGTAGACTGAGTACCTATGGAAGGGAAAAGCAGAGGAGTGTGGATGAGTAGTGAATGAGAAAGTGAAATATACTATAGAATTTGCACATTTCCTTGGGAATTGTGTGCAAAGAAGCCAAGAGTATGATTAACTACTTAAGGCCGTAAAATTGACTAAAAATAATAGCTAATGTTTATTGAAAATGTTCTCTATGGCAAACATTACTGCCCCTGTTTTATAAATGAGAACATTGGAAGTCTACCACTTGTGTGGCAGAGCTGAAACTTCAACTCAGGTCTGTTTGCCTGTGAAGCCCATAATATATCCACTCATTTCTTGCTTTCCACCTTCTAAGCAGGTGGTCTGTCTTACTCTAGACACAGCCTTTACTAGAGGAAAAAGCCCAAATCTTATGCAATATTCCGCGCTCTGCTGTTTAATCCCCATCACAACACTCTTCTGTCCGGTTCTCTAGGAAAACTAACCCTGATGGTTGGCAAGTGCAAGCAGTAATATGGCTTTGGGCAGAGATGGCCAGTCTTGGATTTGATTCAGTGAAGCCACTCTGATGAATGAATAATACATAATACATTACTTTGAAAGTGAATGAAGGGCACTGTGATACATACTTGGAATCCCAGTACTTGGGAGACTGAGACAGCACCCAAGAAAACTCAGCCGAGTTCCTGTTTCAAAATTAAAAAAAAAATAAAATAAAAACAAAAAGGGGTGGGGAGGGGAGAGAAGTTTGTAGCTCAGAGGTAAAATGTCCCTGGATTCAATCCCCAGATCCACACACATATTCACACAAAGAAAGTTAAATGAGTCTAAAAGTTGTGGGTGCTCATAGACCACTGTTAAAAAGAAGGGGCAGGATCTGGGTAAGGGATCTACTTTGAAAATCTGTACTTTGCTTTTGAATATAAAAATAATCTTTATCGCATGTGTTCCAAATTTACCACTTTCCCAGCCCTGCCTTCCTTGGCTTGTGACATGTATTGATGAGATCGCACTCCAGAGTGACAAGAAAGTCTGTGTGCACACACAAATAACTGATGGTTGATCTTGGTTGTCAAATTGACTGGACTGACAGATGATTAGGCAATTAGTGAAGTATACTTCCAGTTGTATCTAGAAACAAGATGTTTCTAAAAACAGACAGCTGGCAGGCAAGTCAGTGGACTGAGGGGGAAGACCTGCCCTGGGTGTGGCAGAAACTGGGGAACCATGGAGTTGGCACATGAACTTTGGTCTTTCTGACTCTGAAGCCCAGGCTCACTGTGACCACACTGTGCTCTGTTACAGTGTCTATAACAGAGACTACTTAAGTGAATTTTCAAGATCACATGAGGAGGACAACATGTAACTGATTTGTATGTAAATTATCACAGTCATTACAGCAGAGATTGAAAGAATGCCGATAATGATTGGAAATGATCAATATTTCTGATTGTATAACAAATCAGCCTTTGGAAAATTGAATTTGACTGAGATTACTGTAATAAGGTTGCCTAGAAGAATAGAACCAATAAAACGCATATAGAATTATAAGGGAGGGTTTATTGGATGGACTTACACAACCAGAAGCTGGGTAGTCTCACAGTGGCTGTTGGAAGGCCAGAGACCAGGGAAACCAGTAGCTAGAAACTAGTAGCTGCTCTGTCCAAGAAGCTAGAAGCTTCAGAATAAGAGCGATCGATGATACAGCCCCAGTTCAAGGCTGATGGCCTGGAAGTTCCCTGAAGAGCCTCTGCTGCAAGTTCATGTTCAAAGGCTGAAGAACCAGCGTCTGATAACTGTGGGCAATGACAGCAGCAAAAATGTACCCACTTGAGAAGAGCCATGCCTGTGTGCATGACAGCTTCCCTTCTACTTTCTGTTCCAGCTGGATCTCCAGCTAGTTTCTGACTACTTTCCCCAAAATGTGCTCAATTAATTTCATTTGGCCTCAGTTTCTCCAATTATATAAAATGAGGAAAGACGTGGCTTAATTTCTCAACCTAGACACTGTTTACATTTTATTGTGGGGAGGGCAGTCTGTCCTATGACTTGGAGGATGTTTTGCAGTATTCTTGGCGTCTACTCTAAATGCCAGGCTCACCCATTCTAACTGTGACAACTAAAAATGTCTCCATACATGGCCAAATGTCCCCTGCAGGTCCTGGGTGAGAACCACTGAGGTATAACTACCCCCAGGGTTCTTTTAAGGAGTAAATGAAATAATGATGTGTTCAGCATGTAACAAAAATTGAATAGTTCTGCCGGGCGTGGTGGTGCACGCTTGTAATCCCAGCGCTTGGGAGGCGGAGACAGGAGGATTGTGCAAGTTCGAGACCCTGTTTTCAAATTAATAAAGTATAAAATTTAGGTCTGGGAGTGTAGCCCAGAGGTAGAAAGGCTTCCAGGAATCCCAGTACCACAAAATAATTAATAATAATAATAATAATAATAATAATAATAATATTAAAGTGGGGGCTGAGGGTAGCTTGATGGTAGAATGTCCCTGGGCTCAATTCCCAGTAATACAGGAGGAGAGGAAGGAGGAGAGGGGGAGGAGGAAGCTCACCTCTGTCCTCTGCCCACTATCATGTTCCTGGTCTTTATGGTGCCTTTTATTTTTTATTTTAATTTTTTTATTATTATTCTTTTTTTTTTTTTTTGGTGGTACTGGGGTTCCTGGAAACCCTTCTACCTCCGGGCTACACTCCCAGACCTACTTTTTATATTTTTATTTGGAAATAGGGTCTCTTAAGCCAGCGCAGCTGGCTTCGAACCTGCACATTCCTCCTGTCTTTGCCTCCTAAACGCAGGGATTACAAGCGTGCGCCACCATGCCCATCTTTTTATGGTGCCTTTTAAAAGCAGCACTAAGAAGCTAGGTATGGTGCCGCAGGCTTGTAATCCCAGTACTTGGGTGGCCGAGACAGGAAAAGCAAAGGTTTGCGGCCAGCTGCAGCTATTTAATGAGGCCTTCTGCAACTTAGTGAGAACCTGTTTCTAAATTAAAAAAAAAAAAAAAAAAATACGGCTGGGGTGTGGCTCGGAGATAGAATGCTCCTGGGTTCAATCCCCAGTACCACGCACACAAAAGAAATTTAAAGCAGAATTATTTAATTTGGTGGACAGGAGCTAGTGACAGTACCCAGAGGGCATCAAAGGATTTGGTAAAGCAAACTAGACCAAGAGAAAGGAGTGTGCTACTCTCATCCCTTGGAGATGAGTTGCCAGGTTGAAGTGAAAAGGCCAGGCAAGGAGCATAAAGACCAGCTGAATCGGACCTGGTGCAACTCAGAGGAGGAAAAGCCACCACCACATTCAATTACCAATCTAGAACCAATGTACTCACGGATCCTGTTCCAAACAAGAAAAGTATCCCATGCATCACAGGCGAGCATGAGTGCATGGGGGTGTGCATTATAAACAAGGAACCATTCTTTGCTTCATTACTTTAATCATCTTGTCAAAATAATCTGAGCATGTGCACACAGACTTGACATAAGACATAAACATCCCTGAGACATATCCAAGAATGACTTCAAATGTATGCAATGCAATTATTCACCAAACTAATTACATGGACTTGGATCTTCTCCTTGACATCTGCTCCAGAGAGATGTGGGCTGTGGGGGGAATCAGATTCCCCTTCTCTGGTGCCTGATTTTCTGCCAGTTTATTGCTCCTATACGTCAACTCACTTTCAGACTGGAAGGAAGGCACACTGTGAATTAGCTCTCTACGCCCTAGGGTGCCAATTAGTGGAATGGTAGCAAAAGGAACCAGCAGGTCCCCGGAGCTTATTTTGTCCAATCCCCTCATTTTGCAGTTCAAACCACAGGCTCAAAGGGGTTGTGGCTTGCAAAGGCACAGCTGGTGACCCCACTATTACTGTAACCTTATGCAAGTCTTTAAGTAGGTCTGTCTCCTTCTATAAAAGGGACCAGGGGTAACCACAGCCACCATTTTATAGGTGCTTCCTATGTGCAAGGCATGATACTGAGTACTTGAAGTGACTTATCTGATGCTCTTAACACTTTCATAAATTATAGATGATTACCTTCAATTAGAAGTGAGATGATCAAAACACAGTTTAAATAAATTACCTGAGATCAAGATCAGTCAGGAAGAAAAGGTTGCAAAGCTGGTCTAGGAACCCAGGAATATCTGCTTCCAGAATTTTTTTTTTTTTTTTTTTTTTTTTTTGGTGGTGGTACTGGAGTTCCTTCTACCTCCAGGCTACACTTCCAGACCTATTTTATACTTTTTATTTAGAAACAGGGTCTCTTAATCCAGTGCAGCTGGCTTTGAACCTGCGAGATCCTCCTGTCTCAGCCTCCCAAGCACAGGGATTACAAGCGTGCGCCACCACGCCCGGCTCCAGAATTCTTAAATCCTTTGTAAGAAATCCCCATCAGGTTTTAGTTAAACATATATTCCCAAATTCCTTACATCTCTAAAAATTAGTCTAGGGCACAGTCCACAAACCATGGACCAAATCCAGCCAGACTATTTGTTTATATATATATATTTTTTTTTTTTTTTTTTTTTTGCGGGTCTGGGGATGGAACCCAGGGGCATTCGACCTCCAAGCTACACCCCCAGCCCTATTTTTTATTCTTTATTTTGAAACCGGGTCTCACTGAGTTGCTGAGGGCCTCACTAAGTAGCTGAGGCTGTCCATGAACCGCGATCCTCCGGTCTCAGCCTCCCGAGTGCTGGGATTACAAGCGTGCGCCACCACGCCTGGCTTGTTTATATATTTTCTGTGGCAGTTTAAAGACTTTGGCATAGATCATCCCATTTAATCCTGATTGCATATGGGCAGTCATGCATCATAAAGAAAGAAGTTAAAATCTCCTGAGTTTAAATATTTTTCCTAATTGAGGTCACATGAACAGAAAGTGGCAGAGCCACATACTTGGGTTCTGATGCCAAATCACAGGCTCTTTTCATGAAGACACCTGTCTTTCCTGCTCTCTTTTCCCTGTGGGGAAGAGTTTGGAACCTGGAAAGAACCTGTGAATACTGCAAACAAGTCCGTCGTCTTTCTTCTGATGCAAATATCCTGCCAGGCACACTCCTGGAAAGTTATCCAGTGCTAAAAAAAAAAAAAAAAATCTAATAAATCAAAGAAAAAGTTTACGCCTTAAGGAGGACCTGGCAATCAGAGGGAATGCACTTTGAAAATTTATGCTGCACTCATATGCATTCTTCTTCATGATAAATATTTAGTGACTATCTGGTTAGTTTAAAAATGGACACTATTAAAACGGCATTGGTTAAAAAAAGGAACTAATTTAGCTTTGCCAAAAAAATAAAATAAAAATAAAAAGTATAGGTGCTTCTTTATAGTCTGGCACACTTAAGCTTATCTAAATGGTAATGATGGTTCTTGAAATATAGCTTAGCTTTAGGGGCCTATCTGAAATACACAATATATGGTAGCTTTTTGTTTCATAAGTATTCTGTAACATACCTTGAGATTTCATTTCAAACCTAAAAATGGATATAAGGGCATCCTAAGTCACTGCAAGGAAAGACATATATTTTTAGTCAGTTGGGTTAGGCATGTTCAGTTATTTCCTGAAATGCTCAGAATGAGCTGTGAAATTTTCCCCCCCCTCATTTTACAGATAAGAAAGCTTATGCGCAGGGTTAACTAATTTGCCTAATACCATACAGCTGGAATTAAAAATCTCACCTAGATTACCCTCAAAACCTAAACTCCCTCCAATGCCCATGTCAGTTTCCAGTAACATTGAGATCACTTGGTCAATATCTCATCAATACTCATGTTCAGAATCAACTTTTATTTTTATTGGATAACTGATACTTTGTGATTATAATTCTGCCCATAATAATATTTTAATAAGAAAATTTTATTCACAGCTTCTAATTTCTCCTTTTAAAGAAGATAGACTTGAAGTACCTAGTTCTAAGTGAGCTTGTTAAGTATGTATACAACAAAAGTTGCATACATACAGAGGTAAAATTTGTTTATGACTTAGCTAACTGTACCAGTCAAATACAAAATTACCATTTGCAGCAGAACTCTGTATAAAACTAATCAATCTCAGACCCTACCCACAATGATTAGTCACCAAGGGTCCTCGTTTCAATAAACTGAGGAGAAAACCCTCATTATTTCAGGCTTTAAATCAAATGGCTTTCTAATCACTGATTTGTTACCTATATCACTAAGAATTCCAGTTTAGTCAAATAGGCTTTGCCGACTATTTTATCAAAGTCTCTATTCACTTAGAAATTTTAAAAAGAAGGATCTAGCCACATGTTTTTTGCATCTTCCCCAGTGTTTGGCAAAGAGTAGGCACAGTGACACCTGTTCATTCGATAGCCTGCAAAGTCAATGCATGTATCTTCAAGACTTGTCCCACAGCACATTCTGGAGAGCACAAAGAACTGTGAGCATTTACTGCACTGCGCTGCGCTGCAGATTAGGCGGGGAACCTGCTGGCACTAGTGAGCACTGCAGACGTAGCTGTGACTGAAGAGAGTCTGTTCACTGTAATCGCTAGTTTGATTCCCATTCCCCAGGACCTAAACATTTTACTGAACACTGAACAGACAGAAACAAAAACTGCCACTAACAGACACCAGGAAACTCTTCTAACTCGTTTCCATGATCCCATCATGTGGTGTAATCTCTTCCAACTGTTCTGCACAGGTAATGCCAGCCCCTCTGAAGGACTGACATTGCAGTTTAAAGTTGGAGTCCAGTAGAGACAAGACGTGACCTTGTGGAGAGGGACGTGAGGGCTTCCTTCTCTTCTGTTTGTAAATGCACGCCGGTTTGCTGGGAAGGTGGGGGAAGAAGGTTGTTTGTGCTTTATTTTCACATCTGTAAGTGTAATGTTTTTATAAAAAATCTAGGTTATAGGTAAAAACACAAATATAGAAGAAATAAATTAGGTGATTATTCACATTGTAAAGGGATTCTCCATAGGGTTCCACTAAATACCGAACTCCCTTAGGTACTGAATTGGGATTTGATTTAGATGCGGCTTTTCAGGAATACATTTCTTGTGTAGAGTGAGGTACAACTATATATTCATCCTAGCTCTCCAAGGACAATCCAACACTTGTTCCCATGCACAGGGCAGCAGAACAAATATTTTTAGGATGTCAATGGCTACTTGAACTGCCCTCCTCACCTTTCCCAGGAGCAGAGGCTTTGTGGAATCCAACCGACAAAGACCCACTTCTACGCACAGTCCTTCCACTATCTCACACCAGTTCTCTTCCTAGAACTAGCAGTTGGCTTCGCCTTGGTCTCGGCAACCGTGAGTCAGGGAGCCCGGTGTGGGATCTGGAAGATGCACGGGGCCATAAATATGACCTGTGGCAGACGGGGAAATTCAAAGAAACCTCCCAAAGCCTTCTTGTAGCTAGGCTATTTCTTCACATCTGTACCAGGTATGCAGGGGCCTCCTCATTCGCCCTGCACACTGATGCCCATCAAGGGCAGAGGGAGCTCAGTTGCTAATTGTGCAAAAAACACGAGAATCAGGGATCTTTCACACCTCATCTTTGTGCTGAAGAGTAATTGGCAAATCACATTTCTCCCCATAAGGCAGAAATGGGTGTTTGGAGAACTCAGTCCCACGATTCGGCAATCAGAGAGAAGCGTGCGGCGGAGGATCAGAAAGTCTCAACCAGGGGGAGAACGGGGCCTCACCGCCCGAACCAGCCGGCCAAGTTGCGGATGCTCTTGGGCCGGTCCCCAGCGGTCTGCACAGCCTGGCAGGCCCGGCACCAGGGCTCGTCCCAGAAGGAGGTGACGTGCACCGCGAACCTGCGGCGCCAGTGGAAGTAGCGGCGGTAGGCGGCCACGTTGCGGTCGAGGAAACGCAGGTAGGTGGCCAGGGCGGCGACCGTGCGGAAGTCGTCGACGTGGATGAAGGCGCCGCGCGGCACGAAGCGCTCGTAGTTGGCGCGGTCGGGGCCCAGCACCACGGGCACCGAGCCGGCCAGCAGCGCGTTGCGCCAGAACTTCTCGGTGATGTAGTCCAGGTGCTGCGAGTTCTCCAGGGCCAGGTAGAACTTGTAGCGGGCCACGGTGTGCAGGAGGCCGCTGCGGGGCACCGGCCGGCCGGGGCCGCCGCGGCCGAACACGTCCACCGGCACGTGCTGGCTCAGCTGGCGGAAGAAGCGCACGCGCGCGTGGCGCGGGTTCCAGTTGCTCACGGCCCAGGCCGCCAGCCCGCGCTTGCGCGCCAGCTGCGGCGCCGGCGCCTGGGGCCCCGCGCGGCTGCGGGGGTACAGGTGGCCGTAGGGCACGAACACGTCCGAGTCGGCGCGGTAGGACAGCGTCCAGTTGAAGGTGTCGGCCGGCAGGCTGCGCAGCCCCGGGCAGTGCGAGGGCGACTCGAAGTTCATCCACACCCAGCGCTGGCCGGGCGGCCGCGGCCCGGGCGCGCGGCGCGGCTCGGGGGCGCCGGAGGGGCGCACCTGCGCGCCCCAGGCCGGCGGCCAGGCGGGGGCGCCCCGCGCCAGGTCGCGGTGGTGGAACAGCACGGCGTCCGCCTCGCCGTAGGACGCGCGGTCGGTGAGCAGCCGGCAGCCCGCGATGCCGAAGCGCAGCCCGCAGTCGGGGGGCGGACTCGCGGCGGCGCCGCCCCCGCTGAAGGGCTCCCACCACAGCAGCACGCCCGCCGGCCGCCGCGCCGCCGGGGACGGCCAGGGCAGCAGCGGCAGCTGCCCCCAGCAGGCGTAGGCGGCCAGCGCCGTGCACAGCAGGCAGGCGGCCGCCAGCGCCGCGGCGCCCCGCGGCAGCCCCGCGCCCCCGCGCCGCACGGGCGCGTCCCCGGCCGCCTCCATGGAGCGCGCGTCCGCCCGCGGTGGCGCCCGGCGCCGGCTCGCATGGTGCCGGGGGGTCACCCCGGGCAGGGTGCGCCAGGGGGCGGGCCCGGGAGCGGCCGGCCGCGCGCCCTCCTCCCCCGCCCCCGCCCTGCCCTGCAGGCGCTCCACCCCGCGGCCTCCCCGGACCCCGGACTCCCCCAGCCCCGGCCTCCCCCGACCCCGGACTCCCCCAGCCCCGGACTCCCCCGACCCCGGCCTCCCCCGACCCCGGCCTCCCCCGACCCCGGCCTCCCCCAGCCCCTGACTCCCCCAGCCCCGGCCTCCCCCGACCCCGGACTCCCCCAGCCCCGGCCTCCCCCGACCCCGGCCTCCCCCAGCCCCGGACTCCCCCGACCCCGGACTCCCCCAGCCCCGGTCTTCCGACTGCGCGCCGCTCACCGCGCGCAGGGTCCAGCCCTCCAGAAGCAGGACGGGGGTCAGGATCCGCTTCCGCACACAGTCCGGACACCCGCCGGCGACTCCCGCCGAAAGGAGGGAGGGAGGGAGCCCGGAGCCTGGGGCGCGGGCGGAGGTGCGGCCACCGCCCGGTGCCTGGACCTCGCGGCTGCGGACGCGGCCAGCGGTGGAGTGCGCGCAGCGCCGGGCCCACAGCGCTGGGGCACTGAGCGAAACTAAGTTTTGCATGAAGTGCTCCTAAGAACATTCTCACTGCCTTTAGCCCCAGCAGTGGATACAAAGGAACTCAATATCCTCTGAGCCAAGAAATCACCACCGCTTCCTTCCCTACCAAATGTTTCTGCCTGCCCGCTGATCGGTAGCATTCCTCAAACTAGACGAAGACTGGTAAACCTAATATAAAGAAGTGGCCCCCAGGCCATCTTCAAGGCACTTAACTGTCTATACAGTGAGAGTACAATTAGAGGACAATGTGTAAACCCAGCTGGTGGCGCACGCTTGTAATCCCAGCATTTGGGAGGCTGAGACAGGAGAATCGCGGTTCGCTGCCAGCCTCAGCTGCTTAATGAGGCCCTCTGCAACTCGGCGAGACCTTGTTTCAAAAAGGAAAAAAAGAAAGCAAGCCCGGCGTCGTGGCTCACGCTTGTAATCCCCGAACTTGGGAGGCTGAGACCGGAGGATTGGACAGCCTCAGCTACTTAGTGAGGCCCTGTGCAACTCAGTGGAACCCGGTTTCAAAATAAAGAATAAAAAATAGGGCAGGGGCTGTAGCTCGGAGCTGTAATGCCCCTGGGTTGCATCCTCAGACCCGATAAATAAATAAATAAATAAATAAATAAATAAATAAATAAATAAGGCTGGGCCGGTGGGCGTGGTGGCGCATGAGTAATTCCCGCACTTGGGAGGCGGAGACAGGAGAATCGCCCAGGTTGGAAGCCAGCTGCGCGGGTTTAAGAGACCCTGTTTCCAAATAAAAAAATATATAAAATAGGTCTGGGAGTGTAGCCCGGAGGTAGAAGGGCTTCCAGAAATCCCGGTATCACAAATAAATAAATAAATAAATAAATAAATTAATAAATAAATAAATAAATAAATATAGGGCTGGGATGTAGCTCCGAGGTAGAATCCCCTTCGGTTCAATCCCAAGTACCACACACATAAAAATTTACATGGTGTTATAGGAAAAATAAAGCCGGAAATGGAGCTACTGTCAAGTATTTTTTATGCCTTAAAAAACTTTTTTTTGGTACTGGGAATGGAGCCAGGGCATTGGATCTCAGCCTTGCCCTATTTTGTGTGTGTGTGTGTGGTGGGGGGTACTGGGGGTGGAACCCAGAGGCTTTCTACCTCTGGGCTATACTCCCAGACCTATTTTATATCTTATTTGGAAAAAGAGGTCTCACTAAGTTGCTGAGAGCCTCACTAAGTATTATTTTTTATCTTAAAACTGGGTCTCACCAGGTTGCTGAGGCTGTCCCTCAACCTTTGAATATCTTATCTCAGTACTGGGATTACAGGTGTGTACTACCACTCCCTACACACCCTGTAATTTATATCATACTCCAGGCTGAGCTCCCAGGATTCATACCTATTATCTAATACAAATTTCTCAAAGCTGCCTCCTATCTTTAGGTCAGCAGTTCCACCCAGGCCTGTTTAGAATTCCATGAATTCAAGTGGAGTAACAGAAATGAAGGCCCAAACCTAGAAGTTCAGTAAAGCCCGACAGAAAATAATTCCTCAAAGCCAGGCGTGGTGGCGCAGGCTTGTAATCCTAGCATTTGGGAGGCTGAGACCTGGAGGATCACAGTTCAAGAACAGCCTCAGCTACTTAGTGAGGTCCTCTGCAACTCAGTGAGACCCGGTTTCAAAATAAAGAATAAAAAATAGGGCAGGGGGTATAGCTTGGAGGTCAAATGCCCCTGGGTTCCATCCCCAGACCCACAAAAAAAAAAAAAAAAAAGAAAAAAAAAAAAGAAAGAAAATAATTCCTCAAGTGACTGATAAACCTAAGAGGTCATGGTGACTCTTAGCCTTGACCTGGGTAAAGTTTAGCGCAAACTTGGGTGCAATAATATTTAGGCCCAAGTATTTCACATAACTTTCAGGAATGTACAAGGTGTTCTTTTTTTTTTTTTTTTTTTTTTTTTTGCGGTACTGGGGATGGAACGAGACTGGCTGCAAACCCCGATCCTCCTGTCTTAGCCTCCCAAATGCTAGGATTACAAACATGTGCCACCATGCCCGGCTCTTTTTTATGCTATTGACACAGAAAATAAACTCAGATTTGACATTGGGGGTTTACTTTTATTTACTTATTTTAACTTTATTTTTAAATCTCTTAGCTGATACATAACATTGTGCATATTTATGGAGCACCATATGATGTTTCAATACATGTATACATTGTATAATGTTCAAATCAGGGAGAGCAAATTTTTTCCTCAAATATTTACCATTTCTTTGTGGTGAAAAGATTCAGAGTCCTTTCTTCTTTTTAAAATAGGTGCAGTACATTATAGACCATCTGGATTTATTAAGGTTATTTTATTAAAAATCAGGCATGGAGAGTAAAAGCGTCTATGAGCATGGTTTGCGGTGGCTCTGCCTTCCAGTCCTTGGCGGTAGTTAAGAGCTGGGTGGAGAGCATTAGGAACTCTGGCTTCCAGTGTACTAAAGCCTTTTTTAAAAAAATGTCAAATGGAACTCCTCAGCATGGTGGCGCACGCTTGTAATCCCGATGCTTGGGAGGCTGAGACAGGAGGATCGCACGGGTGCGAAGCCAGCCTCAGCTACTTAGTGAGGCTCTCAGCAACTTAGTGAGACCCTGTTTCCAAATAAAATATAAAATAGGTCTGGGAGTATATCCCGGAGGTAGAAAGCCTCTGGGTTCCACCCCCAGTACCACCAAAAATAAATGAATGAATAAATAAATAAATAAATAAATAAATGTCAAATGGAAATTAGGAGTAGAAATTTAATTTTTTTTAAACTAAACATCTCAGTAATTTTCCACTTTTTATTTTCATTTATATATTTATATATTTGGTGCTAGAGATGAACCCAGCACCATAAGCTCATCACTGAGCCACATCCACAGCCCCACTCTGTGATTTAATGAAAAGATAGCTATGTGCCAAGTCACGAGGCACGATGCCTGTAATCTCAGCTACTACGGAGGCTGAAGCAGGAGGATCACAAGTTCAAGGCCAGCCTGGGCAATGTAGTTAGAACCCTTCTTAGTTTAGGAAGGTAGGCAGGCACCCACGCACACACAAATAACTTGTTTCAATAAACAGCAAAAAATGTATTAGATTCCCTTTTTCATTCAATTCAAAAATCTGTAGATCTATGCACATTTTTCTTTTACTTCCATTAAATAAGTCTCAAAGATAGAACGTCAGATTGTCTGGCACATGGTAGGTAGGCAACTGGTAAATGTTAACCTGCTTGCTTGCTTTTTGCCCTCCTTCCCAGTTTTTCCTTAAGTCTTCCAGATGTTCCCAAAAAACCAACTTTCCACCTGAGAGTGGCTTAAATCTCATGAATATCCATTTCTGTTGCATCTACCCACCTCACTATGGTTCAGAACCACAGACTGCCCCTATGTAAGTCTAGGCAGGAAATTGGCCGGATTGTTGGACCCCCATCAGGCCTTCTTCACAAACTGTTGATTTAAGGTCATACTTAGTGATCTATTCCCTGGGCAATGAATCATTGTTTTGTTGTTATTGTTTGGGTTTTTGTTTTTGTTTTTCTTTTTGGATTTGGATTTTGGGAGGTGTTCTGGGGCCTAACCCAGGAGCATTCTGAGCTATACCCCCAGCCCTTTATATTATTATTTTCTTTGAAACCAGATCTCTTCAAGTTGTTGAGAGTCTCCCTAAATTGCTGAGGCTAGCCTTCAACCTGTGATCCTCATGTCTCAGCCTCCCAAGTACTGGGATTGCAAGCATTGTCACCACGCCCTGCAGGTCATTCTTTTTTTTTTAAAGAGTCAAGGGTTGAAAGAGAGGGAAGGATAATTCTGGCAAAGTAATAAACCCAGATATTGTCATTTATTTATTTAACACACTGGTCAACTGTGATTTAAAAATAACAACAACGTTTGTACCTTCAAAAATCTATGAGAAGCCTGGTTTGGTGGCACACACTTGCAATCCCAGCATTTGGGAGGCTGAGACCAGAGGATCGCGGTTCACGGACAGCCTCAGCTACTTAGTGAGGCACTCCGCAACTCAGTGAGACCCTGTTTCAAAATAAAGAATAAAAAATTGGGCAGGGGGTGTAGCTTGGAGGTCGAATTCCTCTGGGTTCCATCCTCAGACCCGCAAAAGAGAGCAAGAGCGAGAGCGAGAGAGAGAAAGAGAAAACAGACAGGAAGGGAAGGGCTCATGGAAGACTGAGGAGCTGCCTCTAGAATAATTTGGAGCCATTAAAATCGGGGAGAAAGAGGGCTGAGGTGTTCATCTAAACAGAAGAGCTGCAACCCTTATGGCCAACCAGAGAGGACCAGGATAGTAGGCTAGGAATTACCAGGTACAGTTTGCTAAGAAAATGGAATTTAATCCTGAAGGTTGTAGAGAGTCCTTGAAGGTTTAGGAAAGCAAGAAAGTAATATAATGGAATCCATATTTTTAATATGTTTTGATTTTTTGTGGTACTGGGGATGGAACCAAGGGGCATTCTACCTCTGAGCTACACCCCCAGCCCTATTTGTTTTATTCTTTATTTTGAAACAGGGTCTCAATGAGTTGCAAAGGGCCTCACTAAGTAGTTGAGGCTGTTCATGAACCACAATCCTCCTGTCTCAGCCTCCCAAATGCTGAGATTACAGTCATGCGCCACCACACCCAGCTTCTATTTTGACTTTTATCATCTATGAAAGAATGAGTACATGAGTACTTGAGGAAGGCTTCTGAAAAGCTGGCCATGTTTATTAGTGTTGACACTGCTTAATGAGTGTATGTGGATAAGGAAATTGGCCAACCTGTATGTTTACAAATGTATTTTATGTATGTATATTATATGAACTTAAGTAAAAACTTACTAAGAAAGAAATCGTTATGTCATCAATAAAGGAGGAGTTAGGTAAAACCAGGGTAAGAGTGGAAGTGTCAACTTCAGTTGTTAAAACTGCTGCTGTGATTCAATGTGAGATGGAAAAGGCTTGAAGTAAGACAGTAGTGAGGTTGAAAAAGAAGCCACTCTGGGTACCGACATACACATGTCCAGAGTAGTTTACATGGCCCTCCTGAGTGCTTACATCCATCCATCCATCCATCCATCCATCCATCCATCCATCCATCTATCTATCATCTATTTACCTGTCTATCTCTTCCAGAATATCATATTACAGATCAGAGATTATGTCTATTTCATTCACAACTATAGTACCAAATCAGGCATTTATTAGTATGCATCATCTCAATTAATATTCATTGAATTAATAATATATTAATATATTGAATTAATATTATATATTATTGATGCTCTCTATGGGTATCTCTGTTCCCCATTAGAAAGTGGGCAGATATATCAAGCGATTTGGCTGTGTGATCGACTTGTTGTGACCTTAAGACTCCTGTAAGTTTTCAGTGGAAAATGTTCTACATGTGTTCATTAGAACTCATGTGACAAAAAGCAGAAACTCCATCAATTTGATAGATGCTTTTGATGGCCCAGCCTGGATCAAGTGCTCATTCTTGAAGTGATCACTGTGGTCAAGGGATGTGGACTCTCTTTAGATTCTCTCAGGGTTTAAGGGATATAATCAGCCCCATCTAAACCTCCTGGAATAAAAATGGGGGAAGTAGTTACTCCCCAAAGGAAAAAATAAAGTTTGGCTACCTGAAAAAAAGGGAAGGGGTATAGGGCAGGCAAAAACATGTCTACTGTCTAGATGGAAGTAAAGTATTAGTATTCTCTAAATGAAGAGGCAGGATTAAGTGAACTCGAAATCACCTTAGTACTTTAAATATTCCTTGATTTTATCTTAGTAAAAAAAAAATGATCTGTATATTTAAAGGCCTTTCAGTTTCCACAGAACATTGCAGAAGCAGAACTAACTTTAAGTTGCAAGCATGAAGATAATAGCAAGGTCGGTATAAAGAAGGGCTTTGGGATCCTGAAGGTCTCTACAGCAGTGCAGGAAGTTCCATAACTCCAGGCCCAATTTGTCAAGGTGAATGCACAGTCAATTCACTATGTGCCAAGGGTGACCTATTCAGTTTCAAAATTTAATATAAGGCAGAATTCCAATGAGAACAAGAATAGGGCCAACTGTCCACCCTCCCCCAGCTTCAATCTTTTTCTTTGTTCTTTCCCAAGGAAATTATTTATTTGATAGTATGACCACTTAGTTCCTTTTAAGCCTCCCCTAGTTCTACTCACCAGAGAGAGACTTGATATCTCCTATGAAAGCCCAGAAATATGGTCTGACTGCCTCAGTTTCCAAACATGAGCTCTGTGACAGCTGGGCTATTGTCACAGGGGATGTTGCTTTTGGTTGGGTCTGAGATTTCTTTCTTTTTTTCTTTTCTTTCTTTCTTTTTTTTTTTTGCAGGCCTGGGAATGGAAACCAGAGGCATTCAAACTCTGAGCTACACACTCCAGCCCTATTTTTATTCTTTATTTTGAAACAGGGTCTCATTAAGTGGTGGAGGGCCTCACCAAGTAGTTGAGGCTGACCAGGAATTGCGATCCTCCTGTCTCAACCTCCTGAATGCTGAGATTACAAGCGTGCGCCACAACGCCCGGCTGAGATTTCTTTAACTAAACATTGACCCACAAAATAACTATTATAGTTTGGATCAGGAATGCGTGAACACTCAGGTTGAAGGCTTGTCCCCAACACGGCAGTGTTCAGTGGTGGGGCTTTTGGGAAATGATTGGATTATGAAAGTTCTGACCTCATCGGTGGAGTAACCCAGGGACAGAGTCATACCTTGGTGACGTTATTGGGAGGTGGTGAAAGCAGTAGAGGGCAGGGCCCACTTGGAGGAAGCAGGCCACTGCCCATGGGCCCTCACAGGGCATTCCTTGTCCCAGGCCCCTTCTCTCTTGCTTTCTGCTTCTTGTGCATGGAGCTTAGCAGCTTTCCTGCACTACGCCCTTTGGCCATGATGCTCTGCCTCTTCTCAGGCCCAAAGCAATGGCGTCAGCTCACCCTGGACTGAAGTCTCTGAAGTCATGAGCTAGAGTAAATCTTTCCTTCTCGAAATTGCTGTTTCTCAGGTGTTTTGTCCCAGTGACTAAAAGCTAGCACATGTACTTTCAGTTTCGTTCCTTGAAGAAAGAAAAAGGCAGGTCTAAGTCCCTCCCAATGTATGTACTTACTGAGACATGGAGAAGGACCAGTGAGCAGGTGTGGGTGAAAAAGGAAAACAGTTGGGAAGTGTTCCCTTGACCAGGCACAATTTATTAACTTCATGATTGGGAAAACGAGGATGAAAAAAATCAGTTGGTTAGGGATTGTGAAAATTAACAATCTACAATTCATTACCCATCTCCCTCATAAATCTTTGATAGAAAAAGAAATCTAGCAGGGTGTGGTGGCACATACTTGTAATCCCAGGACTTGGGAGCCTGAGACAGGAGAATACAGGTTCGTGGTCAGCCTCAGCTATTTAGTGAGGCCCTCTACAACTTAGTGAGACCCTGTTTCAAAATAAAGAATAAAAAATCAGGCTGGGGTTATAGCTAAGAGGTATAATGCCCCTAACTTCAATACCCAGCAACACACACACACACACACACACACACACACACACACATATACACACACACACAGAAAAATAAATGTAATTGGGAGGCTGACACAGGAGGATTGTGCAGGTTCGAAGCCATCCTCAGCTACTTAGTGAGGATCTCAGCAATTGAGTGAGACTCTGTTTCCAAATAAAATATAAAAAATAGGTCTGGGAATATAACCTGGCAGTAGAAAGCCCTGGGTTTCATCCCCAATACCACAAAAATAAATAAGTCTAAGACAAATTTACTAGTTCTCTATTTTTTTTTGTTGGCTTTATTTATTTATTTATTTATTTTTCCTTCTAAATTTTTTTTATTGGTGCATTATATTCAAACATCATATTGGGGTGTTTTAGAGATTTTCCTCTTCCCCCCTTCTTCCTCCTCCTTTAGGTTGTCTTGTTTGCTCCTCTATAGGATTTCCTTTTTCAAGATTTCCTCCTATGACCCATTTCTCCCTAACTCTCACGTATTAGGGAAAGCATCTGATTTCTTATCTTTTGTGACTGACTAATCTCACTTAGCATAATGTCCTCCAGTTCCATCCATTTCCCTGAAAATGATGTAATTGAGTTTTTTTTTTTTTGATGGCTGAGTAAAATTCCATTGTGTACATATCCCACAGTTTTGTAATCCATTCATCTGTTGATGGACATCTTGGCTGGTTCCATAGTTTGGCTATGGTAAATTGTGCAGCAATGAACATAGAGACACATGCGTCAGTTTGGTAGTTTGGTTTACTTTCTTTGGGGGTAGATACCCAGAAGTGGTATTGCTGGATCAAACGGTAGATTTATTCCCATTCTTCTGAGGATTCTCCATACTGTTTTCCAAAGTGATTGCACTAATTTGCAATCCCACCAACAATGTCTGAGAGTTCCCACTTCTCCACATCCTCGCCAGCATCTGTTGTTGTCTGTGTTTTGCATGATTGCCATTCTAGTTGGAGTTAGGTGAAATCCCAGGGTAGTTTTGATTTGCATCTCTCTGATTGCCAGTGATGTTGAGCATTTTTTCATGCATTTATTGGCCATTTGAATTTCTTCTTTTGTGAGGTGTCTATTTAGTTCATTTGCCCATTTTGTTATTGGATGCTTTGTTTTCTTAGTGTTGAGTTTCTTGAGTTCTTTGTATATTCTAGATATTAATCCTCTATCAGTGGTGTAGGTGGCAAAAATCTTCTCCCATTCTGTTGGCTCTCGATTGAGGTTCTTGATAGTTTCCTTTGCTGAACAGAAGCTCTTCAGTTTCATGCAATCCCATGTATTGATTCTCCTTTTAATTTGTTGTGCCTTTGGGGTCTTGTTGAGGAAATGTTTATCTGTGCCTATGTGTTGCAGTGTTGGACCTATGCCCTCTTCAAGGAGCTTCAAAGTCTCTGGTTTAATTTCCAAGTCTTTGATCCATCATGAGTTGACTTTTGTACAGGGTGAAAAAGTGAGATTAATTTCCAATTTTCTGCATATGGTTAACCAGTTTTGCCAACACCATTTGTTGAAGAGGCTATCTTTTTTCCAGTGTATGTTTTTGGCCCCTTTGTCAAAAATCAATTGGCTGAAAGTGTGTGGACTCATTTCTGGGTCTTCTATTCTGCTCCATTGGTCTATATATCTGTTCTTTTGCCAGTACCATGCTGTTTTTATTACAATGGCTTTGTAGTATAGTTTAAAGTCAGGTATTGTGATTCTTCCTGTGTGGTTTTTATTGCTGAGAACTACCATGGCTATTCTGGGCTTTTTTGTATTCCAGATAAATTTAAGGACTGATTTTTCTATGTCTGTGATCTTGGTAGTTTAATGGGGATTGCGTTAAATCTGTAGATCACTTTTGGGAGGATGGCCATTTTAATGATATTTATTCTGCCAATCCATGAACATGGAAGGTCCTGAAAGGCTCCATTTAGAAGAAAAAATCATAAGCCCCTAGCAGCCAGCTAATAGTTAAAAAGAAAAGTATATTTTACTGCAGCTTACAGCTTAGGAATGTAAAATATGCGATAAGCCCACCCCATCTTATCTATACTGTCTGGGTCAGAGCGCCTTGACCCGGGAGCTTACTGACTACACTTGGTATCTTATCTAACACCTGACTACAGAATGTACTTTTCAAATGATTCTGTAATTTTCTGTAAACGCATGCAATCTGGCCGAAACCCCTACCCCCCCTAACTGGTGGTCTTTTCCCTATAAATATCCACACTTTCAGTTGCTCGGGGCCGAACTCCTATACAAGTCGGCCCCAGTGCACTGGCTCCTTAATAAATCATTACCTTTTGCTTTTGCATCAAGGAAAATAAAGTCTCTCGTGGTACTTGACGTCGTTTATCCCGAGGTTGATTGAGGGTCTCCCCTCGGCGGGGGGTCTTACAGTCCTTCCATCTTCTAAGATCTTCTTCAATTTCTTTTTTCAGTGTTTTATAATTTTCTTTGTAGAGATCTTTTACCTCCTTGGTCAAGTTTATTCCTAGGTATTTTACTTTTTTGTGGGAGATCCTGAGTGGAAGTGTTTTCTGAATTTCTTTTTCAGTGGATTTATAGTTGGTGTACAGGAAAGCTTCTGATTTTTTAAGATTGATTTTGTATCCAGATACTTTGCTGAATTTGTTGATCAGTTCTATAAGCCTTTTGGTTGAGTTTGTTGGGTTTTCTAAATATAGTATGTCATCTGCAAATAGTGAAAGCTTGAGTTATTCTTTTCCTATTTGTACTCCTTTGATTTCCTTTTCTTGCCTTATTGCTCTGGCTAGAGTCTCTAGTACTATATTGAAGAGAAGTGGTGATAATGGACATCCTTGTCTCGTTCCAGTTTTTAGGGGGAATTCTTGAAGTTTTTCCCTATTTAATATGATGTTGGCAGTGGGCTTATTGTAGATTGCCTTAATAATGTTGAGATATGTTCCTTCTATTCCAATTCTCTGCAGTGTTTTTATCATAAATGGATGTTGAATTTTATCAAATGCTTTTTCAGCGTCTATTGAGATGATCATGTGAATTTTGTCTTTGATTCTGTTTATATGGATTGATTTTCATATATTGAACCAGCCTTGCATCCTTGGGATGAACCCTACCTGGTCATGGTGTATGGCTTCCTTGATGTGGTTTTGACTGTGTGTTGTTAGTATTTTGTTTAGTAGTTTTGCATCCAAGTTCATCAGAGATATAGGCCTGTAGTTTTCCTTCCTTGAACTGTCTGTATTTTTTTCTTATGTGAGTACTCAGTGCTATAAATTTTTTTCTTAATACTGCCTTCAAAGTGTCCCAGAGGTTTTGATATGTTGTATCTTTATTTTCATTTGTTTCTAGAAATTTCTTGATTTCACCTCTTATATCTTCTATGACCCATTCTT
Source organism: Muscardinus avellanarius (assembly GCF_963383645.1). Taxonomy (NCBI): domain Eukaryota; kingdom Metazoa; phylum Chordata; class Mammalia; order Rodentia; family Gliridae; genus Muscardinus; species Muscardinus avellanarius. The sequence continues at coordinate 158,242,959 of NC_137786.1, forward strand.
CATTCAGAAGTGTGGTGTTCAGTCTCCATATGTTTATGTTGTTTCTCTGGGTCTTCTTATAGTTGATTTCTAGTTTCATTCCATTATGGTCTGAAATGACACAGGGAAGAATGTAACATTTTTAAAATTTGCTAGTGCTCATTTTGTGTCCCAGGATGTGATCTATTTTGGAGAAGATTCCGTGAGCAGCTGAGAAAAATGTAAACTCTGCTGTAGTTGGGTGAAATATTCTATATGTGTCCAACAGGTCCATTTGGTTAATGGTGTTCTTTAGTTCTGAGGCATCTTTACTGACCCTTTGTCTAGAAGATCGGTCTAGTATTGTGAGAGGTGTGTTGAAGTCTCCCAGTATTATTGTGTTGGGATTTATGTGTGACTTCATGTCACAAAGAGTTTGATTTATGAAAGTAGCTGCCCCTATGTTTGGGGCATAGATGTTGATTATTGTTATTTCCTCTTGCTGGACTATTCCTTTTACCAGTAAAATGTAACCTTCTTTGTCTCTTCTAATAAGTTTGGGTTTAAAGTCTAACTTGTCTGATATCATAGTTGCTACTCCTGCTTGTCTTCGAGTACCATTAGCATGGATTACCTTGCTCCAGCCCTTTACCTTGAGTTTGTTCCTATCTTTACATGTAAGGTGTGTTTCTTGTAAGCAGAAGATGGATGGATTCTGGCTTTTAATCCATTTTGCCACTTTATGTCTTTTTATTGGGGAGTTGAGGCCTTTTACATTCAGTGTGATTATAGAGAGATAATTTTTAATTCCCAACATGTTAAGATCTTATTTCTGTTTGAGATACTGTTTATTCTTCTTTGCTTAGTTGTCTGCTGGATGGAATTCTTGTTTCTTTGGTTCTGGTATGTATTACCCATTTCCTCTTTGTAGTTAATCTCCTTGAATATTATCTCTAGCACTGGTTGTGAAGACATAAATTCCTTCAGTTTCTGTTTGTCATGGAAGCTTCTTATTTCCCCATCTAATTTGATAGATAGTTTTGATGGGTAGGAAATTTTTGGCTGGAAGTTGTTTTCTTTCAGAGTTTGGAATATGTTACTCCAGGCCCTTCTGGATTTCATGACTGGGTTTGGGAAGTCTGGAGTGATTCTAATTCGTTTGCCTCTGAATGCCACGTGGCCTTTTGTTTTTGTTGCCTTTAAGATTCTCTGCTTGGCTTCCACATTAGTCATTTTGACAATTATGTGGCGTGGGGATCTTCATCTCTGATCCTGTCTAAAGGGAGTTCTATAAGTTTCCTGGACCTGTGTATCGACCTCTTGCTCTATGTTTGGAAAATTTTCTGCTATTACTTCCTTGAAGAGATTATTGATCCCTTTGGTTTCACCTTATTTTCCCTCCTTTATTCCAGTTATTCTTAGGTTAGCTCTCTTAAAATGGGCCCATATTTCTTCAATGTCAGATTCCTGCTGTTGGAATTTTTTTCTAAATTAGAAAATATGCGTTCATTTTTGGAGTGATCATCTTCAAGAAGCAAGATTCTATTCTCCATGTGGTCTAATCTGTTGTTTATACTTTGAATTGAGGCCTTTATTTCAATGATTGCATCCTTTATCTCTTTTTGACTCTCTCTGAATTCTTTTCGAAAGTCCTCTATTATTTCTAAAGTTATTTTTCTGATTTGATCTTCTAGAGGTCTCTGGATTTCTGTGTTATCAGGTTCTGATGTTGTGGGGTTGTGGGCATTCACTGCTCCATTGTTATTCCTCTTTCCCATGATTTTGGAAGTTTGTGCCTTCTCTGGGTTCTTCCCTGGGTTACTACGAGTTTACTTAAGGTGCTCTGGATCTCGAGTCTGTGGTATCTCAGTCACCACTACTCCTTTACTGGGTTGTATCGCAAAGTCTCAGACCCAGGGAGTCAATTGAAGCTGCTTAGACCATGGGGGTGCCAGGTTCGGCATTCTCAAGCGGGGAGTTGTAACTATGGTGTGATATCTTTGCCACCGCCACTCCCCCACTATGTTGGACTGCTAAAATCTCCGACCCAGGGAGACTATCTGCGCAAGTGCCTGGGAGTGCAGTACTGTGATTTCTCCCCTAGGGGCTGCGATTTGACTCATGGTTGTTGAGTGCGATGATGGAGCTGTAGTGGACTTGGTGAATTCGCAGCTGCTGCCGCTGGCAATATGTCACCACTGCCACACCCTTAGCCGTGAGGCTGGCGTATTTCTTCCCTGGTTTTGTGTTCCGCTCTGAGTCCCTGCCAGGTGTGCTGAGCCTGGCCCTTGGGAGCTTTAGATATTCCATGTGCCAAAAAAAAACTGCTGACTGCCGCCCGGCTGTTCAGCAATTGCTCACCTCGGCTTGCTGTCCACCCTTCCTCTCTGGAACTTGGTGGCTGGTTGAGTGCGTTGGTCTTGAGCCATCCAGTGAACTCACCGCTGCTGCCGGCAGTAAGGTGCTGCTGCCGCGTCCTCGGCCGTGAGGTTGGCGTAGTTCTTCTCTGGTTTTGAGCTCCACTGAATCCCTGTGGGGTGTGCTGAACCTAGCCCTTGGGAGCTTTAAACACTCTTTGCGCCAAAAAAACTACTGACTGCTGTCCGGCTGTTCAGCAGCTGCTCACCTCGGCTCGCTGTCCACCCCTCCTCTCTGGTGCCTGGTAGCTGGTTGAGTGCGTTGGGCTGGAGCCGTCTGGTGAACTCGCCGCTGCCGCCGGCAGTAAGACGCTGCTGCTGCGTCCTAGGCCATGAGGCCAGCGTACCTCCTCTCTAGATTTGAGCTCCGTTCTGAGTCTCCCTCCTCTCTGGAGCCTGGTGCTGCGAGGGAAGATGTAGCTCACGCCACTCCGCACCGCGGCTCTGGCCACTCTGGCCGTTCCGCACCGTGGCGGCCGCGGCACTGCGGGCTGGTTTCTTTCTGGTGTCTTGTTTTTCCAGCTCTCTTTTTCTCTGCCCCTTGTATTTACAGTTTTTATTTCTTTGCTGATGGTGTTTTCTGGCTCTGAAAGGAGCTGGTTTTGTGGTAATAGAGATCGATTGTTAGCAGGACTCGTAAGTGCCACTTTTCTCCGGTTGCCATCTTCCTAGTTCTCTTTTTATTTAAATGAAACAATTTAAAGCTGGGCATGGTGGCACACACTTGTAATCCCAGCATTCTGGAGGCTGAGACCAGAGGATCCTAGTTCACAGACAGCCTCAGCTACTTAGTAAGGCCCTCCACAACTTAGCAAGACCCTGTTTCAAAATAAAGAATAAAAAATAGGGCAGGAGGTGTAGCTCAGAAGTCAAATGCCCCTGGGTTCCATCCCCAGACCCGCAAAAAAAAAAAAAAAAAAAGAAAAGAAAAGAAAAGAAACTATTATAACAATCTATATGATAGTTTTTCTAAGTATAGGTGGTTATGTTTTAACACTTGGTGTTCATCTGGAATAATGGCTAGCTTTCAGCTGACCGAGGTCAATGTTGGTTACAGCTCTAGGCTGAGGGCTTAGAGCTGGAAAAATTTTGTTGTTTTGCCTATGTATAAAAGCTTATTCTTATTACATCTTAGTTCATGTGGTTTGTTTGTTGGTAAAATCAAAACAAAAAAATTATTAAAAATTAACATATTTTGTTTTCCTCAGGCTAAGGTAATTACTATTATATTTCCTTCCTAGTAGATGTTTAAATTGTAATGTCATTTTGATAATTTATTTTGTTAAAATGATGGTGTAAGCTACTGACTGGCTATTAGAATGGATAAATTAGTGAATAAATGTAAGAAAAAATTATGTCTAAAATATATACCTATAACCATAGATGTATCTATACCTGAGAGCTAAATGTGCTGTGTATCTGGATTCATCTAAATGTGCCAAAAGAGTTTATAAGTTAAAGGTATATGGGTTTTATATTTGTGTGTGACCTGACCAATATGATTTTTTTGTCATCTTGATTCAAAAAAGTCAGCATTAAGACCTGGTATACATCTGTTTTTCCTGACAGTAAATGTCTTATTATTGTGCAAGAAAAATACAATCATCTGTCAGGTAACAAGTTTATTTTTTACTAATGCTGTTCTCTAAAATTATAAAAATCTAGAACTATCTGATTTTTGTCAATACTATTAGCCTACTATAGTTATAGTTACCAGTGTAGGCCAGTGTAAAAAAAGATTGGATCAGTGTTCAAAAACTCCTGATAAATATATTAATGGATTTCAAAACCTGGCTATTAGGTTTGATCTAAGAAAAATGAGATGCATATCCTATTGTGTTTCTGGGACTCAGGCTCCCATTAATCGACTTTTAAGTTTGGCCTTTGGGGTATCTTGACAACAGAGATGAGGTAGATAAAATTAAGCACCAAAGGAAACAAATGCAGACACAGGGACAAGCCCATCTAATTGCCCTGGCAATGGGTAATAAGTCCTTGCCCCTCAGAGATACCAAAGGCTTCTTCTAGAGGGAGGGAAAGGAGCTGGAGGCCTGGCACCTGTCATTATTGCAAATTGCCTGGGCATTGTATCAGGGACTGCCCTGAGTGGAGTCCATCTGCATCTGGGCTGTGTCACCTCTGCAAAAAGGAAACATTGGAAAGCATGTTGCTTTCACCTCTGAAGGGAAGTGAGATCGTCTGCCTCCATTGTGGCCACCTTCAAAGACTAAAGACTGAGGATGCCCAAGGTTCAGCAAGGCCCCCTCTGATCAGCCCTCTAACCAGTTGGATATTGCAAGAAAGAAGCCTGGGTGACTCTTGAGGTAACAGACAAAATATTGATTTTTTTAAAGATACAGGGCTTAGTTCTCTGCTCATTTTGTCTCTCCTAGAATTCTCTTCTATCTTGACAAATTTTGTACCTGGGGTTGACAGCACCCCAAGGCCAAATAAATTTGAAATTTCTTAAACCTGTAAGTAGCTTAGTCCACTCTTGTATGCTAGCAGGCCTGATCCTGATGATCAGCCTCTAACTAACCCTAATGTAAAATGGGTTGCTAATAAGAACAACTTCATAAGTGGGGAAACTAAAAATTCAGGCTATTCAGTACTGAGACCTCAGGAGGTAATAATAAAAAGGAAGAGGCTACCTTTTCCAAACATTTTGGAGATCTGGTTAAGCATAAAATGGGATTCTCCCCTGGATCAGCTTCTCCCAAAGTGAAAGAGTCCATTCCAAGTTCTTAGTATTCCAGCAGCTTCTGCTTATAAGATTAAAAGTGCCTGTTAATTTTGCACACTAGTATCCACTTCCAGTTCATCCAAATTACTTTGGTGAAAATGATTGGTTAACATCTTGGTGGAATAAAAATTTATTTTCTTACTTTGCATCAGTATACTCTTATGCTGTTTAACTGTTATCTAAGGCTTCAATATTATGTGATAAAGATGTTATATTTAAAAATCATTCAAGCTGGGCGTGGTGGCACACTTGTCATCCCTGCGCTTGGGAGGTGGAGACAAGAGGATCACACAGGTTCGAAGCCAGCCACGCTGCCGTAAGAGACCCTGTTTCAAAAATATAAAATAGGTCTGGGAGTGTAGCCTGGAGGTAGAAGGGCTTCCAGGAACCCCAGTACCACCAAAAAATAAAAATAAAAATAAAATAAAAATCATTCAAAAGGTTTACAGCGAGGTTCTACTAAGATAATTTCCTGTGTTTTCTACTCTCTGTTTTCTCTGGTTACCTCTACTGTGGTTTCACTTCTAAAGTAAAAGTTAACTTTTGTGTAACTGTAGTGCTGTATTATGCTTCCATAATGTATAAATTGGTATTGACACAAAACACCAGTCAGTTTAGCTATCCCAGTTCATCACAGCTACCTGAAGCCAGCAGCCTCAGAGACAATTGTCCCAGAAACAACCTACCACACTGCTCACAAAAAAATCTATATGGTTCCTCATGGGTGATATGGCTCCTACTTTTGGGGCCATGTCTGCTAAACTGTACTGAGTTTTGTTTCTCACAGACTTAAAGCTGTCAAGCACCAGATGATGCTCCAGACAATATCCCAGATGAACATCTGTAGGAGCCCCTTGAACAGCCATGGACACCTCAAACATTGGCTGATCTCACGCCCACAAGTGACTTCCTTGCACTCTCAAGATTTGCTTTAGTTTATTACAGACTAAGCATAAAGTCAGAACTGAAGTGCAGACCATGGTGGCCACTAGCAGGGCAGATTGGAGGAGCCTAAGCAACTGCTCCATGCCTTCCAACCTGGAGACCAGGTGTAGGTAAAGAAACTGCTTTTGTTATCTTTGGAGCCATGGTGGACTGGCCCCTGGGTGGTGGTTCTTGTCACACCCACCTCTGTTAAGGTCACTGAAAAATCAGCCTACATTGGACACACGTAAAGCCAGCAGCAGAACAAGATCCTGAGAAAGACAAGACATGGAAGGTCGCCCAGCAAGCAGACCCGCTAAAGATAAGACTCTTAAGCCAATTAAATGTTGGATATGTAGCAGATGTCTGTATTCAGGCTACCCCTCTCTATTCTCCTTTGTCAGAGCCTTATTAGGGACAATTCAGAGGGCTACCCAGGGAAAATGTACCAGAAAGTTTGTTGGGAGCAATCTTACTTTCCCCTCCTTCTAATTCAGTGCCACCACTATGCAAGTGTAGCAATGCTAATAATATGGATCCTTATTCTTCCGGTCACCCTGGCTAACTACTTTAATTACTGCCTTGACTGGACCTCTATTTCTTTTACTCTTAGCTTTAACTTGTGGGCCATGTATTTTAAATGCCCCTTTCAAGTTTGTAAGAGAGCGGCTTCACACCATTCAGCTCATGGTCATACGCTCTCATTATGAGAGACTTAACTCAGTACCCCCTACCTATGATACCTCGTGTTAACCTAAGTGTTGCAAGATTTGAACACATCCAGATTCCAGGGGGAAATGAAGGGCCAACACGACTCCATCTTGTACAGACTCCATTTTGTTACAACTCAGTGCTGTTACTCTGGAATGAATATACATGCTGAACCCTATTTAACCTTCACACTGTTTTCCAAAAAATTGTAACCTGTTTAACCTACGCCTTCCTGAAATTGTAACTACCCCTTGAATGTAATCACCATTCTTCCTCCTGGTTTGTTCTCAGATAAACTGCAGATAAACTGCGCAGTACAAAATGTCCCCTCCCCTGGGGAAACCTAAAGAAGACAGACTGGTTTCCAGATATGGACCTAAGAGGGGGCTAGCCAACCAAAAACTGTTATCTGTCTCAGTTAAGGGGGCTTAGCCAATAAGGAAAAGGTCAAATATGGTTAAGGGTTTTATGGTTTTCTTCCATAAAAAGGGGTCTTATTGACTGGAGGGGCATCCAGCTCTAACAATTGGCTTGAGAGTCTGCAGCCCCAGCTAGCTGGTAATTTCCCTTTTATGCTAAGTTCTTTTAAATTCTTTTAATACATTTTTTTAAATAACCTGTTGGTATGTGTCTCTCTTTGTCCTCGCAGAGTCTCAGCCCAACAAGACAGAGAGACAGACTCTTTATTAAGTGAAGGTACTGGTCAGACCTAATTTCCTGGATCATTCAAAGCAGCAGGAAAAGAGCAAAACCTCTTCAATGAAAGATTTGAATGCAGCAAGACTACCCATCCGTAGAACCACTATTCCTCATTTCGGTCTCATTTCTAACAGTTGTTTCACTTCTAAAGCTCCCAGTTAGCTCTTGTGGGCTGCATTTCTCAATTAATAGTTCAAGAAATATTGATGGAGATTGTTAGTAGAAGATTTTGAAATGATGAACCCATATTTGCCACTTTTTTTTTTTTTTTTTTTTGGTGGTACTGGGGGTGAAACCCAGGGGCATTCTACGTCTGAGCTACACACCCAGCAGTATTTTTTATTTTGAAATAGGGTCTCATTGAGTTGCAAAGGGCCTCACTAAGTAGCTGAGGCTATCCTTGAACTGTGATCCTCCTGTCTCAGCCTCCAAAATACTGGGCTTACAAGGGTACACCACCATGCCCGGCTTGCCACTTTTTTTTTTTCCCCTTTTCTTGTAGTACTGGGTATTGAATCTAGGGGCATTCTATCTCTGAGCAGTACTCCTGGCTCTACTTTCTTTATTACTTTGGAACAGCATCTCACTAAGTTGCTGACCACCTAGTGAGGGTCTCACTAAGTTGCAAGCTAGTCTTGAACCTGCTATCCTCCCGTCTCAGCCTCCCAAGTACTAGTATCACAGGCATGTGCGGTCATGCCTAGCTTGCCACGTTATTTTAAAAGATAAAATACTTAACTTTTATATATTATGGCATGACTCCTTTGCAGATACTGGGTGTGTCAAACTATTTCTAAAGTGTTTCCAAGCAATACAGCACTAAGAATTGTTCTATATTGATTTTTGCAGAGCTACATTAGAACTAGCGCTTGTCTTGGCTTACAAACCTGGAAAATCTACTTTTGCCAGGTACCTGTAGGTGTAACTAAGCAAATACTTCCTATTTTTGTAGGACACATTATCACACTCACTCTGCACATTTGCATTGTAGATACTGTACAAGTCAGAAGCTCTGGGGTGTTTACCCTTCAGGGTCCCCACCCAAGCCTTTTGAATCAGTTTCTCCTTGATTGCCTGTCCACTTAGTCTTTTGTTAGTTCACTACCAATCAAGTGATTAAGTGTCAAGTCAAAGTTTTTTTAGGCACCCACCTTTGGGACTTTCACATTTACTTTTCCTCTTTGTTAAGTGAGGTGTGACAAGCCTTGATCATGGAAATTCTTTGAAAATATCCAGTAAAGTTTTCAAGTTCAAGGGAATCAAGTTTCAGTTGCAAGAGAAAGGTAGACACTCAATCATTTCTACTTTTTTCTATTTTAGCTATAGAGGTAGAATGTGAAATTATAAATTAGAAAAAATCTCTTTAGCCCACACACATGTTCCAAGCAAGAACCATAATAACTCCATATGAAATTGAAGACAGATGTATCACTAAAGATTCAGTGTAAAACACTCCGTGAATAGGAAAAACTACCAGTCAACAGTGTTGTAATGTACAGAGGGGTTTTATAAGCATTTTAGTCTCTTACTTTTTCCCCCAATAAAATTTTATTGGGTTAAGAACATTTAAGAACTACCCTTGTAATGATTTTTTTCTTTCATGTGGTACTGAGGATTGCACCCAGGAACATTCTACCTCTGAACTACACCCCCATCCCTACTTTATTTATTTATATTTTTATTTTAAAACAGGGCCTCACTAAATTGCTGAAGCTAGCTGGGAACCTGCATTCCTCCTGTCTCACCTTTCTAAGTACTAGGATTACAAGCCCACACTACCCTACCATGCCCACTTGTGACAACATTGCGCCATCTATAAGCACAAAGCTAACAGATCTCTAGAATTTATTCATTGTGAACTGAAATGTGTTGATTAACAACTCTTTTTACTGCTGTTCTTCATCCCAGCCACTGGCAACCACCATGCCACGGTCTGCTTCTTTGTTTGACTACTTTAAATTCCTAACATAGGCCAGGCATGGTGACAGATGCTTGTAATCCCTGAGTTTGGGAGGCGGAAACAGGAGGATCGCACAGGTCGAAGCCAGCCACCCTGGCTTAAGAGACGCTGTTTCCAAATAAAAATATAAAAAAATAGGTCTGGGAGTGTAGCCCGGAGATAGAAGGGTTTCCAGGAACCCCAGTACCACCAATAAATAAAATAAATAAATAATAAATTCCTAACATAAGTGAAACCATACAGTATTTGTCTTTCTCTAACTGGGATTATTTCACATAGTGTAATGTTCTCTGGGTTCACCAAGGTTAACCTCCAATTCCCCATCCTGGGTGTGTGTGTGTGTGTGTGTGTGTGTGTGTGTGTGTGTGCATTTCCATCTCTATTATAATCTGCCAGTTGTAAAACAAAGGATGTGTTAATAAGATAAACCAGCGAACATAGTTCTTTAAAAATAAGACAGGACGATACAGACTTGTAATCCCAGTACTCAGGAGGCTGAGACAGAAAAGATCACAGCCACAGTTTCTGAGGTTTGTGTACCAGTATTGGGAATGGCCTAGGAAGATTTGAGAAAGCTATGGTTATTGTTGCGGGGGGGGGGGGTGGGTGGGTGGGATGTGCGTGGTGTGTGTGTGTGAAGTAATCCCCCCCCCACCACCACACAAACAGACAAACAGAAAAGCCGTGGATTCTTGTCCTAAGCTAAGAATAAGTATTCATTGCTTGGACAGCTGCTGAAGATTTAAAGAAGTTTATTAAAAAGATAGAAATACAGAAAATAGAAATACAGCCCCATGCCAAGATGGCATGAGGGGATGACTCGAATGAGTACACCAAAGGGCGTGACTCTGACATAGTGAACCTATGTCCCTGTAAGGTACCTCCCCTTGCAAGGTGTGGTGAGGTGTCTCCTTTCATGGAGGGCAAGGCCAAACCCTGCCCCATCCCCCTAGCTCATCATGTAGATCTGTCTTTAGAAAGAGGAAGCCCTAGCTCTCCTCTATTGACTTGTTAAGTACTTTGAGCTAGGTTGATTTACATTGGAATAGCTGCCTGTTTTGGGCAGAAACCAAGTCCTTTCTTTACCCATGTCTGCCTCCATTTTAACACAACTATTTTGAGATATACCACTTATTTTCTTTTGAAATATATTAATAATCAGAGCTTTCCCAAATCTTCCTAGGCCATTCCCCATACTGACACAGTTATTATATTTCAAAAATCTGTGAAAGGACTTGGTTTCTGCCTAAAAGCAGGCAATTATTTCAATGTAAAATTAACCTAGCCAAAGGCAATTAGCAAGTCAATAGGAGAGGTGAGGTAGGGCTTCCTCTTTCTAAAGACAGATCTACATAATAATCTAGCTAGGACAGACCTTCCACCTTCCTGAAAGGAGACACCTTGCCACACCTGGCTGGGGGAGGTACCTTAAGGAGACGTTCACTATGTCAGAGTTACATGCATGAACAAGATGGAGGTCATGTGTATAAAAAAAGCCGGGTCCATGTGTGTCCCTTTGATGTATTCGCTCGAATTGCCCCCTGCCCCCTGAGCCATTTCTGAATGGCATGGGGCTTTTTTTTTTTTTTTTTTTTTGGTGGTACTGGGGGTGGAACCCAGAGGCTTTCTACCTCTGGGCTATACTCCCAGACCTTTTTTTTTTTAATATTTTATTTGGAAACAGGGTCTCATTAAGTTGCTGAGAGCCTCACTAAGCAGCTGAGGCTGGCTTCAAACCCGTGCAATCCTCCTGTCTCAGCCTCCCAAGCGCGGGGATTACAAGCGTGCGCCACCACGCCCGGCTTGGCATGGGGCTCTAACTGTCTTCTGTATTTCTATCTTTTTAATAAACTTCTTTAAATCTTCAGCAAGAGTCCAGGCCAATGTGTTTTTACTCTTAGCTCAGGACAAGAACCCACTGTTTTTCTGTTTTTGGTTGTTTTGGGTTTTGTTGTGGTTTGAGGGAAATTGTGTCTGGGACCCTAACAGGGGTCCCCTGGGAGAGTTTCCCCACACCCATAACATTCCCACACCATAACAGTTTGCAGCCAGCCTCAGCGACTTAGTGAAGCCCTCTGCAACTTAGTGAGAACCTGTTTCAAAATAAATTATAGGGCTGGAGGTGTAGCTTAGAGGCAGAATGCTCCTGAGGTCAATTCCCAGAACCACATACACAGATAATAATAAAAAAAAAAGACTAAAAAAAATTGTCTTTAAAAATGATTTGTAGCCGGGAGTGGTGGTGCATGCATGTAATCCCAGCATTTGGGAGGCTGAAACAGAAGGATTGCGGTTCATGGCCAGCCTCAGCTTCTTGGTGAGATTCTTTGCAACTCAGTGAGACCCTGTTTCAAAATAAAGAATAAAAAAAATAAAGCTGGGGGTTCAGCTCAGAGGTAGAATGCCCCTGGGATTCGTCGCCAGTACTGAAAAATAAAATTTGTTTCATCTGATGATGCAGCTCTAAGGAAACAGCATTCCCAGTCACTTTCTTTTTTATTCTCTACTTCTTTCCTTTAATCTGTGTGGCTCATAGGTGCTTTTGCCATGACTAATTGCCAAGTTAGGAAATGAGGTGTAAGCCCTTATGAAGTCAGTTCATCCAGCACCTGCAGGAAGTGTCTTCACCAGGAGCTGAAGAAACTCAAGGACCCTGGGACGTGGGGGTTTATACAGTGAAGAAGAGTGGAAGTAACTGGGTTGCAGACATCCTTGGGAAAAGGGGCATTTTGTTTTAAGTCTCAGAAGAAATACTTCTGGTGTATTTTATCATTAAATATGAAAAGGAGTGTTGATTTAAGATTACTGTATATTTATATTAAAGAAATGTCTGCAATCCTGCTTTTAAAGAGTTTTTATTTTTAATTTCTTTTCAGTTGCACTAAGTTGCAAAGGGCCTCACTAAATAGTAGCTGAAGCTGTCCTCAAACCATGGTCCTCTGGTCTCAGCCTCCCAAATTCTGGGATTACAAGTGTGTGCCACCATGCCCAGCTTTATTTTTAATATTTTCTGAGTTGAAATGCAAAACAAAACAGTTGTATCATGTTACATAGCAATTTTTATTTCTATTTCAATTTTGTGTGTGGGGGGGTGTGGGGATGGAACTCAGGGGCATTTAACCTCCAAGCTACATCCCCTGCCCTATTCTTTATTCTTTATTTTGAAACCGGGTCTCACTGAGTTGCAGAGGGCCTCACTAAGTAGCTGAGGCTGTCCTAGTAATTTTTAAAGTCATCTCCTATGCTGGGCATTTAGGTAGTTTCAGTTATTCACTATTTTACAGGATGACTGGCATGAAGAACTCTGTACGTAAATCCACTTAAGAAAATGTGTCACCAAGCACTGAGGAACAGTATTTAACGGCAAAGTGTCTCAGAGTAGAATAAGGACAGAATTACTAGCAGAAAAAGCCTTGTGAGCCAGGCGTGGTGTCAGACACTTATAATCCCAGCATCTGGGAGGCTGAGACAGGAGGATCATGATTCTCGGCCAGCCTCAACTACTTAGTGAGGCCCTTTGCAACTCAGTTGAGACTCTGTTTCAAAATAAAGAATAAAATATAGAGGGTGTAGCTCCAAGGTAGAATGCCCCTGGGTTCCATCCCCAGTACTGGAAAAAAAAAAGCCTTTTGAGGTCAGTTCTTGTTAGCATTGGAAGCTGGTCAGAAAGGGTCTGAGTCAGAACAGCCAGCAAAGCTGAAAATAAACAGGGATCTTATTGACTGGTAGGAGTAGAATGGAAGTGAGAAAGAAAATCCCTGAGCTGTTTACAAAGTCACACAGGGCGCTCACATAGGAACAGGACATCCGCTTCTAATGGATGAATGAAAGTCAATACTCCCCACCCATTGCACTTTTTTTTTGGTATGGCATCCCTACATATTTGCAAAAAGCTGATGCTAAGAATTTTTAGAAGCTTAAGATTTTAGATTTGTAGGAATAGTACATGCTTTGTCCTAACCCTAGGTAGTTTTTGATGTTATATTTCTTGACTAATTTAAGGTATACTTCCTCTTTTAGCTATTGGCCAGCTACACTGTTTTTGAAGGAGCAGATTTCCACAAACATGGTGCTGGCTGGAATTGGTCCACAAGTAGAATCTCATCAAGTGTGAGTGAACTGAATGGAAATTTTTATATTCAGTCCGGGAAAATTTGTATCTAGACTTAAGAGGTTATTAACTGTTGCGGAGTATAAATATTTTAAGTAGGAACAGGGCATACCCAGTCAATAAATCTTTGTTAACTAGACTTGATTTATTACATAAAAAACAGTAATGAACTAGTATACTGAAAGGAGTAATAAGATGAGCTTACCTTAGTGGGGAGGGTGAAAAGCATATAATCAGAATACTAGGAGAAAGAACTTAAGTTTGCAGATGGGGAGCAGTGTAAGTCATAATGGCTATACATAAAATGAAAGATCTAAAGGTCCAAAAAAGTACCATTATATATATTTGGGGTCATTTAGAACATTTTTGTAGTTAGAACATTTTTGTCATTATTTAATATGATAAATGATTGGGAAGTTTTGTAATGTTATGCTAAATGGAATAATAACAATATTATTATAAGTATAATTTCAAATAGGTAAAGTAAAACATATGCATAAGAAAAAGAATAAAAATATATCAATATGTTATTAGTGGTTGTTTCTAGAAATTAAGCTACAAATAAGGCTTTAGTTTTCAGTTTTTTATCTTTTAATTTTTCCATACTATATATATATATATGTATATATATGTGTGTGTGTATATATATATATCTTTGAAAAATGGAGATGAGGGAAGATAGGCATCTTTTTAATGTCTTTTTAACCCAGAAGTTGATTAAAATACTTTTTTAAAGATCTCTCCATAAATTTCCTCGTTCCTTATTACTTGGTAAATTCTGGAGAAATGATGAACTCTACTAAGACTAGTCTTAAAGAGATTGTGTCTGGGTTAGACTTTTTCTCCACGTCATTCATTTACTAACCATTACCTAAACCTAGATTTCTATTTTTCTATTTATTTTCTATTTTTTCCTTTGTTATTTGTTTGTGGCCCAGGAGATTGACCCCAGGGGCACTCTGATCTACTCTCCCAGCCACTTTTATTTTTTCAATCAATCTGCTTCAGTCTTCCAAGTACTGGGATTATAGACATACAATACTATGTCTGATTTATTTCTATTTTCAAATACTAAAAGCCACACACATGTAAAAGCCACATACATACGCTTCCAGCAATACCTGGACAAATTTGAATGTAGAACTTTAGACCCCACCCAAGATTTGCTAAATCAGAATATGGATTTTAATTGAGATACCCATTGATTCACAGGCACGTTCAAAGTGCATGGGCGAGGTGTCCCACACTTGTAATCCCAGTATTCGAGAGGCTGAGACCTGGAGGATCGCGGTTCATGGACAGCCTCAGCTACTTAGTGAGGCCCTCTGCGACTCAGTGAGACCCGGTTTCAAAATAAAGAATAAAAAATAGGGCAGGGGGTGTAGCTCGGAGGTCAAATGCCCCTGGGTTCCATCCCCAGACCCACAAAAAAAAAAAAAAAAAGTACATGGGCTAGACAACTTTAGTGTATGTTTGTTAAATGATACAGAATAAGAAGGAGATGATAGAGCCAGGCACACACTTGTAATCCCAGCATTCTGGAGGCTGAGACCAGAGGATCATGGTTTGCAGACAGCCTCAGCTACTTAGTGAGGCCTTCTGCAACTAAGTGAGACCTTGCTTCAAAAAAATAAAAAATAAAAAATAGGGCAAGGGGTATAGCTCGGAGGTAGAATGTCCCTGGGTTATATCCCTAGGCCTAAAGAAAAGAAAAAAAGAAAAAAAAATATGAGATGATAAAAGTAAATGAGTAAAACCTGTAATAAGATGAAAACACCATATAGTGTAGAGTTAAAGTTTGTGATGTTTACCTTGAAATAAGCACTCAACAGATGTGCTTTTGTTTCATCACTGTTTCACATATTTAATGAATAACCTGAATTAAAGGCTCAATGTATGCCAATTGTGAGAACTAAGCATAAATGTCATCTTTTTCTCCATTGTTTTCAGATACTTAGCAACCGTAACCGATCGTTTTTTGTTGCTTTGGATTAATTTATAAATAGATATTACAGATCACTGTACTTTCTTCCCCATTTTAAATTGAGAAACAAGCTTGGATTTCTTCAGTGTTCTTCAAATGTTAGGAGAAAGAGGCTTCTTCCCAGTGAAACATTGAATCCATCTTATCCTGGGATAGAAAAGAATATGTGAACAAATAAGTAAGTGTTTTCCTGTGCGGAGATGCTCCTTAAATTTCATCTCAATTTGACTTAATTTTCCCAGTGCCATTTCATTTGGTGGAGTGGAATGTAAAAGCCACATACATAGGCGTCCAATTAACTGGGAAAAACTCCAAGTCTTTCAGACCCTCCCTGCTGGAGCAGTCTCCAGCCATATGGCATTGGCAATACCCGGGCAAATTTTGAATGCAGAACTTCAGGCCCCACCCCAGTCGTGCTGAATTAGAATATGGACTTTAATAGGATACCCATGTGATTCGTAGGTACATTCAAAATTAGCACGGGCTATCCAACTTTAGTATTTGTTATATGGCACAGAATAAGAAGGAGGTGATAAAAGTAAATCAGTAAAACCTGTAGTAAGATGGAAGCACAATGATTTGGACTTCTAATTCAGGATGTCTCCTGTTTCCTACTAAAACTTGCTTTAGAATTATATTGAGATTATAATGGATCTAAATTTAAAATTTATTTATTTATTATTTTATTTTATTTTCGGTACTGGGGATGGAACCCAGGGGCATTCTACCTTTAAGCTATACCCCCAGCCCTATTTGTTTTATTCTTTATTTTGAAACAGGGTCTCACTGAGTTGCAGAGGACCTCACTAAGTGAGGCTGGCCGCAAATCACAATTCTCCTTTCTCAGCTTCCCAAGTACTGGGATTACAAGCATGAGCCACACACCTGGCTCTAAATTTAAACTTTAGTTGATGATGGTAAGTGCTGGAAGAGTCACAACTATCATGATCATGCTACTCATGAGAAAAAGACAGCACAAGTGAATAGGAAAATAAAATTATGTAAGTTTTGATTGAATGATCTAACTAGAACAAGTGTATGGGAGCTCTCAGAAATAATGTAATGCACAAGGAACCTCAAAGAGAATGTTAGTTCCAAAATGTGTATAAAATATATGTAACTTCATAAATCACATACTGAAGATAGTAGGTTCCATTGTCTTTCCCCTTGTTGTTTGCATTCTGTTAAATTTAATAAGTAGAGAAAACCATACACTTTTGTGGAGTGGGAGATGTATGATGGTTAGAAGCAAGAAGATTCCAAACATAAAGCAGATGTTCAACATATATGTTTTGGTTAATGTAGTCACTCATCAGTCATTCTTGTGACAAATAGCCATCGAGCACCTAATCTTCCAGGCATTATGATAAGCACCAAATACACAGTGATGAAAATGAGACACAATCCCTTGCCTTCAGGGAACTTCTGATAGTGTGGGAATTACTAGGGACAATTGTCTGTAGATATTTTACATCTATATTTCTGTGAATAGAATCATTTTTCATTGAGAAGATTTTTCTAATTCTTAGTTATCAGTCTGATTCATATGGGTTGATCAATTATTATTGTATAGCAGATAGTAGCAGTGATATCCTATGGCAAAAATATAACCAGTGCCTTACAGAGGTGAAACTAAGATATGTCCTTACATACCGTGGCATGATCACTGTAAAGGTTGGGTATGAACTAGGGATAGAGGGCTAGGCGACCAGGAAGACAGTGCATGAATAATAACAGTAGGATCCAACAGAACAGGTCTCTTCTAAATTATATGGATGAAATCAATATCATGATGGTCAACGCCAACCACATTTCTTATCATCAGATCCCAATTGGTGAATTGGATCATTTATTGGACTTGTATGCCATTAAGTAAAGATAATTTATTCTTCAACAAGTCTTATAATATGCATTTAGGAAGCCATCCATCTTTAAAAGAAATTGCTTTGTGAATTTTCTTAGAATGATGAGCTTTTCCACTATAAATGAGACCTGAGAAAATAAACAGAAAGTTCAGAAAAACAGCCTTTAACAGGCAAGTGGCCCAGATTTGGCTTGAATCAACTCTTACTCCAGGATAATGACATCTTTGTAGATTATAAGTACAGTTGACTCCCAGATCCCAAACTCTGCCTTCCCAATACTCTGGCATTGTGCCTATTTAACCAAAGCCCCATGACCAACTAATTCCACCTTCATTACCCAGGGATTAGATTTTCTGCCATAATGACCCAGATGCTTGGAAGCCAGATGGACAAGGGTTTGTAGTTTGGGTTCTACTACTTCTATGCGTGGACTCCTAGGTAATGAAGTGTCTCCGTGCCTCAGTATTCTTACCCAGGGAATAGATATTATAATTCTCAACTCATGTTAGAACTGTATATTTAACTCACGTTAAATAACTATATAAGGCCGGGCGTGGTGGCACATGCTTGTAATCTCTGCGCTTCGGAGGCGGAGACAGGAGGATCACGCAGGTTCGAAGCCAGCTATACTGACTTAAGAGACCCTGTTTCCAAATAAAAATATAAAAAATAGGTGCCTGGGAGTGTAGCCTGGAGGTAGAAGGGTTTCCAGGAACCCTAGTACCACACACACAAAAAAGAAAACCAAAAAAAACTATATAAAACATTCACTGTCATGTGTGGCATGTGGTAAATACTGGCTTCTTTACTATTATTACTACTACCATTATTATTATTGTTGTTGTTGTTGTTATTGTTGTTGTTGTTATTATTATTATTATTATTATTATTATTATTATTATATCCAGGGCTCCAGATCTGGTTCCTGTTTGCTAGATGGACCCCATTTAGTAGCACATTTTGGTTTTGGTTTTTAATGTCATGTCTCAAGTTCCTGGCAGCTCTGGTTCCCCCCACGGAACCCATGTCCTAGAGGCTGTGTCCCTGGTGGCCTCTCTGTGGCACTGTCGCTACACTCTCACTTGACTCATGTTCATAGACTCCCAGCTCCTGGGCACTGCTTGGTTCAGGGATGCCATAGTTGCTAGTGGTTGAAAGTATGGACTCTGGAGATAGGCTACCTGGGTTCAAACCCCAGCATTTCTACTCGCTGAGTGGCACTGGGTAAATTATTCATCCTTAGCCAGGTGTGGTGACACCATTTATAATTCCAGTACTTGGGAGACTAAGATAGGAGGATTACAAGTTCAAAGCCATTCTCAGCAATTTAGCAAGATCATTTTTCAAAATAAAAAATAAAATAAGGCTCAGAATATAGCTCAGAAGTAGAAGGCCCCTGGGTTCAATCCCCAGTACACTCCCTCCCCCAAATTATTCACTTTCTCAGCTTCTCTTTTTTCTTTTTAAAATGAATTATAGCCAGAAATGGTGGCACATGCTTGGAATCTCAGTTCTTAGAAGGCTGAGACAGGAGACTCTTAGGTTTGTGGCTAGCCTCAGACACTTAGTGAGGCTCCATTTCAAAATAAAGAATAGGGCTTGGGGTGTAGCTCAGAGGTAGAATGCCCCTGGGTTCAATTCCTAGTACTGCCATAATATAAATAAATAAATAAATAAATAAATAAATAAATAAATAAAAATTATGTGTTTCATGTGATTATTGTATAAAGATTGAATAGAATAATATATGTTCTATACATAAGAACCAGAATATGTGATGCTGTCTAACATCTGCTATTATGATTCACTTCCTGGGTAAGAGTACCCACACTTGCCTTTTACCTGCTTCTTGCTATTGACCCAGAGTCGTCACTCGGTTATAGATTAATTTCCAGGTCACATATCAATACTGGCATATCCCTACATTCTACAGACAATGTGCTTCCACATTTAAGCCTCTACCTTCCCCATGCCCTGCTATAATATTCCTGGCAGACAATGTCTATCACAGTGAGGAATGAGGAATATATTGTTCAAAGCTTCTGTCTGTTGAGGAGCAGCACACTGGCCCAGCCTGGTGACTGCTTACCTGGAATAGCTGAAACTAAGGAGCCAAGTGAATACCTTGTCTTGATCTTCCTTACTCCCCTCATTTCCCATCCTCATTCCCACTGGTCAACAAAGACCAGCAATCTAGAAGAAAGGACAGAGCAAGATTCCTGTTCCCAGAGGCTCACTGTATGCTAGAAAGCTTTTTGTGGACAAAAAGTGAAGAAAAAAGCCAGGTATGGTGGTACACACCTGTAATCTCAGCACTTGGGATGCTGAGATGAGAAGATTATAGGTTCAAGGAAAGCTTCAGCATCTTAGTGAGCCTCCATTTCAAAACAAAAAATAAAAAAGACTAGGGACATAGCTTGGAGGTAGAATGCCCCTGAGTTAAATACCCAGTACCACCAAAAGAAGGAAGGAAGGAAGGAAGGAAAGAAGGAAGGAAGGAAAAGATAGGGTAGGTCAGGAGCAAAGTCTGGGTAGGAATGTTCAGTGTATTCATGAAAGCACACTGGTTAGATGACTTTTAATGTCTGAGTTTCACAATAATGTAATGTGGCTAAGCAAAATGTAATCTGAGAGAAATGGGACAGGAAAAGGTTGAATGTTGATTGAGATCTTTAAACAGTATATACCACTGGTTTGTAAATTGTACAGGACCCTCAGGGGCATGGGTGGAAGTCAAAGGTCAGGGTCTTACTTCTCGGCCCTCCGTGCCTTGAGTAGTACTTGGCTTGTGGTAGCAAACAGTTTCTGCTTGGCAGTCCTGGCTTCAGGCCTCCCACTGGGAGATTCCTTTTAATGCTCCAAATCCCTTCCAGGGCCACTGTCAATGTTTTCAAAAGAAAGGAGATGATTATTAGCATATTATCCTTTTAACATAAAGTATTTCTAAAGCATTTACTTGGGTTTTTTTGTGATTATTTGAGTAGAGACTTATTTGGTGTAATTAATCAAATCACCCAAGATCTTTTATTCCATTTCATGCATTCACTTATCACTCATGCAATTAAGCCTCTACAGTGGCCTTTTACAATTAACTTGCGCCAAAAAAGTACACAAAAGGCCGGGCATGGTGGGGCACGCTTGTAATTCCAGCATTTGGGAGGCTGAGACAGAAAGAAGGTTGTTTATGGACAGCCTCACCTACTACTTAGTGAGGCCCTTTGCAACTCAATGAGACCCTGTTTCAAAATAACGAATAAAAAATAGGGCTGAGGATGTCACTTGGAGGTAGAATGCCCCTGGGTTCCATCCCTAGTACCGCAAAAAAAAAAAAAAAAAAAAAAAACCCCAAAAAACAAAAAAGAAAAAACTACACAAAAAATCAGTATAGAAACATATATAACAAAACATGGAAGGATTAGGAATCAATAAAAGTTAACACATAGAATTTATTCAGTCAACCTTATCTAATTCTAATTCAATTCCTACAAGAAGTAGAAATGTCTCCACAGGTAATAAAACCAAAAGTTACCATATTAACTTATCCAGCAGATCCAAGAATCTTCAAAAAACAATGAACTGGATGCTGTTTAATCTCCCCTTGAAAGAAACAATGGAGTTGCTGTGCCTACATTTAAAACACTGTGTAAAAATACATGGAAAGTGATGTCTACACATTGTTACCTGGCAAATTATATATCCTGAATCCCTGATACTATCAATAACTGTTATTACTGACTTACACTAGGCTATGTCTTATGGTTTGGATCTGCAGTGTCCCCCAAAGGCTCATGTGTGGAAGGCTTGGTTCCCAAGGTAGCAAAGTTCAGAGGTGTGGCTTTGGGGAAGTCATTACATCATGAAGGCACTGGCCTCTCTCCCTGTCCTCTTTCCTCCTCCTTTTCTTCTTCCTCCTCCCCCTCCTCTCCCTCTTCTCTCTCTCTCTCTCTCTCTCTCTCTCTCTCTCTCTCTCTCTCTCTCCTCTCTTCTCTCTTCTCTCTTCTCTTCTCTCTGCCTACTGGCTGCCATGTGTGGAGCCACTTTTCTGTGTCCTTCATCTATAGCCCAGAGCAATGGAGCCGAACAACCATGGGCCAAAACCTCTGAAGTCATGAGCCATAATGAACCTTTCCTCCTTTAAGTTGTTTGTGTCAGATTTTTTTGTCACAGCAATGATTAGGTGACTAACACAATATTCTAAACTTACTTGTTTTATTTTGAGAGGTAGCCAATATATTCATTATATGAACTTTGCTATTCAGAAATCCATAACCCAAGTCAAATAAGTTGGTGAACTCAGGTTAGTTACTTTAAGTTGTTTTTTTGGTTTCTTAGCTGGAAAATTTTAATACAGGACATCCTCTGTGAATTCAGGGCTACCCATTAGAGCCTTGTTGACACTTGGTCCTTCCCTAAAAAATTTCACACCAAGTAAAGACGAGAAACACAGTCTGGTTGCATAGGAAGTCAGGGCATCGGTCTCAGTTCTACCACCTCCAATCATGTGATTTAGGCAAGTTATTTAAATTCCTATGTCTCAGTGTCCTAATTTGTGGAATGGGGATAATTATATCGACCTTGAAAGATTATTATAGGGTATAAATGAGATGGGTCTAAAGCATTATGTACACAATACAGAGACAATGATTTCACTATCTTGGTGTGAACTCAGATTCTACTTCTAGATGTAGTCATTGGACCGACTTGCCAAGCTGAGTTCAATCTTTACTTCTCCCTTCCTATCTGGGAGTAGAGTAGCTTGACACTAACCTATCAAGATTAATTTCTTCCTTCTTCAAGGACCAATATGGAAGACTCCACAATCTCCTCCTATCAAGAGCTTATAAAGTTTAAGCTGTTCCTTATATCTAACCTAAATTTTCCCCTGCCATTCAAGCCAGGATCTTCTTCCATACTGTCTAGAAATAGAAAAGAGCTGCTCCTCAGTTCCTGGTAATAGACTTTCAATTTCAAGTGCCCACATTTATTAAAGATTGCCTGTGTATGATACCCTGTAAGAAGCCAAAGAAAAGCCAGGCATGGTGGCACACGCTTGTAATCCCAGCATTCAGGAGGCTGAGACTGGAGGATCGCAGTTTGAGGACAGCTTCAGCTACTTAGTGAGGTCCCCTGTCTCAAAATAAAGAATAAAAAATAGGGCAGGGGGTGTAGCTCAGAGTTCAATGCCTCTGGGTTCCATTCCCAGATCTGCAAAAAAAATATTTTGTATTAAATATAGTAAATAAACCAGATTCAAACAAACAAAGGTACTTGGCTGTACACTTTTTTTTTTTTTTGGAGTGTCTGGGGATGGAATCCAGAGGCATTCAACCTCTGAGCTACACCCCTGCCTTTTTTTATTCTTTATTTTGAAACTGGGTCTCACTAAGTTACAAGTGTACACCACCACACTCGGCCAGCTCTACACTTTTGAAATTCACTGTAAAAGAAAATATTGTATAAGATGGAAATTGATTAAGCTTCATTGATCAATTTTTTCATGGCTACTATAAACTCTTCAGATTTTAGCCAGAAAAAATACAAAAGCCCTTGCAACATGACATTAAGATATTAAGTCATTTTTCCAAAGTCCTCAATAGAAGTTATTGAAAATCACAAGACTACCTTTTTCTTTTTTAAAAGTTATAGAGAGTAAATATTCAGAGAACCACTGACAATATCTGAATAATATATTGCTAAACTGTTTCTTATCCAGAAAGTTCCTTAAGTTTTCCCAACTTCTATCATCACTGATTAGAAAGTATGATGAGAAAACTGTGTTTCTTTTTTTCAGGATGATGGGAATCATTCTCAAAGACTCAGGTCCTCTGACTTGTTCCATAGAATGGGCAAACCTCTGAATCCTGCCCTGCTGCAAGTTTGAACCTAGAGGCTGAATAGCAACTGTTTGTTTTTTTTTTTAATTAAAGATTACTGTTCAGTCAACATTCTCACTGCTCTAACCCAAAGTAACTGATGACCATAACCTGGAGGAAGAATGATTTATTTGCTCACATTTCTGAAGATTTCAGAGGTTTCAGTCCATGTTAGGCCAGAAAAAGACTGAAGATCTCAGGTCCTGGCCTCTGAAGCAAAGAACATCAGTAGAGGGACTTTGCTCTTACATCAAGGAGGCAGGAAGCAGAGAGGGGAAGGGAAAATCTATGTAGTCCTGAGGCCACATCCAGGGGCCCCTCCCTTAGCAACCAAGCCCCACCTCCAACATGACTGCCTTGTCTTTGACATGAGATCTGGGGGATATTTTAAATGCAAACCATAACACTGTAATGTTTGTTAATAAGTCAGTTTCAAGTCTTGCATACACTTTTAAGATAATTGCAGTTACCCAGTTACTCAGACAAGACCTCTGACAAACCTGTGTCAGGTATCAGCTCTTTCACGGGCCCACTGTGTGATACTGGACAAGGCACTGGCCAAAGGTGTAGGAACAAAACCAGGAGAATGGAGCGTGGTGGCCTAGAGTTCAAGTTGAGGACATATTTTAAAGAGAAAGACTAGACCATCATATCAGATGCTACACAGAGGTGAGGAGGATTCTCTGATCAAGAAGACTATTATTTGCAATCTGGAAAAGAATAGTTCTCAAAAAATTCATTAAGAACAAAAGCCTAATTTGAGTAGGTGAAGGAGCAAAGAAAAATATATAAAGACACTGGGTCAATTCTATTTACTCTTAACATCTATGGATAGCTACTATCAAAGCCACTCAAGTTCCTATGAGTTTTATGTGGCATTTTGGGTATATATGACAAGATGCATCTTCCAGGAAAGGAAGCCATAGCTGTCATCAGGTATTTAAAGGAAGTGAATACCACTGCAAACCCTGAACTAGCTGGCTCAGGGTTGTTAACACTGAGATGAGGTTGGAAGAGTAAGGCATTCTCTTTGGGTAGAAGTTTCCCATTCTGACTAAGAATGTAGGGCTTCTAGCCATAAATAAATAAATAAATAAATAAATAAATAAATAAATAAATAAGAGCAATCCAGGTGTGGTGGAACACACCTGTAATCCCAATACTTGAAAGGCTGAAATGGGAGGATGGCAGGTTCAAGGTCAGTCTCACTATTTGGGGGGGGGGGTGGTACTGGAATTGAACCCAGGGGATTTCTATCTCCAAGCTATACCCTCAGCCCTATTTTTATTCTTTATTTTGAAACAGGGTCTTACTAAGTAGCTGGCTGTGAACCTGAGATCTCCTTTCTTAGCCTCCCAAGTACTGGAATTACAAGCATGTGCCACTACCTCTGGCTCAGTCTCACCAATTCAGCAAGGTCCTCAGCAACTGAATGAGACCCTGTTACAAAAATTAAAATTAAATAATAAAATAAAATAGGGCTTGGGGGCTAGTTCCTGGGTTCAATCCCTGGTTCCCCACCATCACCAAAAAAAAAAAAAAAAAAAAAAAAAAAAATCAAGCGTACATACTTATAATCTCAGCAACTTGGAAGGCTAAGGCAGGAGGACCACAAGTTCAAGGACAACTTGGCAACTTAGCAAGACCCCATATCAAAATAAAATTTAAAATATAAGAGAGTTATGACCAGCTGGGTGTGGTGGCGCACGCCTGTAATCCCAGCATTTGGCAGGCTGAGACAGGAGGATCATGGTTCATGGACAGCCTCAGCTACTTAATGAGGCTCTCTGCAACTTAGTGAGACCCGATATTCAAAATAAAGAATAAAAAATAGGGCGGAGGATGTAGCTCGGAGGTCAAATGCCTCTGGGCTCCATCCCCAGACCCACAAAAAAATAAATAAAAAATAAAAGAGTTATGAGTCAGTGGCAGAGTACCCCTGAGTTCAATCCCTGGTACCATGAGAGGGAGGGGAAGAGGGAGGAGAAAAAAATAGAAAAGAGTAAGTTTTTTTCCCCCCATAAGTAGTACCCTTAAATTTTTAATTTAATAGGACTTAATCTGTTTTGAGTTTCCTAAGCTAAAATAGTACCTTTGTGCGACCTCTGCTGGATGTTCTAAAAATGCAGCCCAGACTTTATTTCTTATTTAGTTATTATTTTTACTTATTTATTTATTTATTTTGTGGTACTGGGGATGGAACCCAGGGGCATTCTACCTCCAAGCTACACCCCTAGCCCTATTTTTTAGTCTTTATTTTGAAACAGGGTCTCACTGAGTTGTGAAGGGCCTCACTAACTGGTAGCTAAGGCTGTCCTCAAACCATGATTCTCCTGTCTCAGCCTCCTGAATGCTGGGATTACAGTGTGCACCATCACGACGGGCTCTGCTCTAGAAATCTTGAATGAATCTGGGCCCCACCTCTAGGTAGTTCAACAATCCTCAATAAATGTCAAGTTCTCTGGGCCAAGGAGTCCTATATTTCTTCAAGCAACTTCTAGGACTCAATAGCATTACAATAATGATTTGAAAAAATATGCACCTAGTGGCCAGTGGAAAGGAAACATGGAAATAAAGGGCACCATCAGTTTCCAGATGACATCTGCAAGGGATTCTCGGGCTTCTAAGGCACATCTGTTGCTATATAAACCATCATCAGAGCTGGACATGGTGGCGCACGCTTGTAATCCCAGCATTTGGGAAGCTGAGACCAGAGGATCGCGGTTCGCAGACAGCCTCAGCTACTTAGTGAGGCCGTCTGCAACTTAGTGAAACCCTGTTTCAAAATAAAGAATAAAAAATAGGACAGGAGGTATAGCTCAGAGTGCCCCTGGGTTTCATCTCCAGATCCGTTAAAAAAAAAAAAAAAATCATCAATGAAATCTCTGGGTGACCAGACCATATAACTTACACACTATTTGTGGGATAAAATACTTGCAAGATTTGATCTATTTATTTACTTACTTATTTACTTATTTTTGGTACTAGGGATTGAACCCAGGGGCTTTCTATCTGTAAGCTATACCTCCAGCCCTATTTATTTATTTATTTATTATATATTTATTTATTTTTGCAGTACTGGGGATGGAACCCAGGGGCATTCTACCTCCAAGCTATACCCCCAGTCCTATTTTCTTTCTTTCTTTCTTTCTTTCTTTCTTTCTTTCTTTCTTTCTTTCTTCCTTCCTTCCTTCCTTCCTTCCTTCCTTCCCTCCCTCCTTCCTTCCTTTCTTTCTTTCTATTTATTTATTTTGCAGATCTGGGGATGGAAGCCAGGGACATTCAACCTCCAAGCTATACCCCCTTCCCTATTTTTTATTCTTTATTTGGAAACAGGATCTCCTTGAGTTGTGGAGGACCTCACTGAGTAGCCGAGGCTGTCCGCAAACTGCGATCCTCCTATTTCAGCCTCCCAAATGCTGGGATTACAAGCATGCTCCACCACACCAAGCTTATTCTTTATTTTGAAACAGGGTCTCACTGAGTTGCAAAGGGCCTCATTAAGTAGCTTAAACTGTCCACAAACCATAACCCTCCTGTTTCAGCTTCCCAAATGCTGGGATTACAAATATTCAACATCACACATGGGTTTTATATTTTGAAATAAGGTTTTACTAAATTAACAAGGTCCTCATGAAGTTGCTGAGACTGGCCTTGAACCTACACTTTTCCTGTCTTAGCTTCCCAAATACTGGAATTACAGGCATGTACCACCATGCCCAGCTGATTTGATATTTTTTGTCAAAATGGGGTCTCTGGAACAGCAGCATCAACCTTACCTGGGAACTTGGTAGAAATGCAAATTCCTGGGCCTGATCTCAAACCCACAGAACTAGATACTTTAGGAACGAGGGCCCACAAACTGCTTTAACAAGCTCACAGGTAATTTTAAATCTAATTTAGATATAATCTAAAGTTTGGAAGACACTGGTCACACTAGTTTTAGAAATCATAGTTTTGGTCGTGATAAGACTGAAGATATTATTGTATTTTTTAAGCATATAGGAAAAAAATATATACTTTTCATTAAATAGAAATTCCAACAAAAGAGTAAGAAGTAAGCAAAGAAGGTAGGCGTGGTGGCACACTCTTGTAATTCCTGAGCTTGGGAGGCGGAGACAGGAGGATCGCGCAGGTTCAAAGCCAGCCTCACTGGCTTAAGAGACCCTATTTCCAAATAAATATATAAAAATAGGCCTGGGAGTGTAGCCCGGAGCTTCCAGAAACCCCAGTACCACCGGGAAAAAAAAAAAAAAGTAAGCAAAGAAGTACATACTGATAACTCATTTTTCTATTTATTTATCTATTTATTTATTATTTATGCTATTTAGGATGGAACCCAGAGGCATTCTACCACTGAGCTACACCTGAGACTGAACTTGCACCTGAGATCCTCTTGTCTCAGCCTCCCAAGTACTGGGATTCAAGTATGTGCTATCATGCCTGTTATGGTGTGGGAATGTTATGTTTTGGGGGAAACTGTCCCCAGGGACCCCTGTTAGGGTCCCGGACACAGTTTTCCTCAAACCACAACAAAACCCCAAAAAAACAGAAAAACTGCGGGTTCTTATCCTGAGCTAAGGGTCAATACACATTAGCCCGGACTCTTGCTGAAAATTTAAAGAAGTTTATTAAAAAGATAGAAATACAGAAGATAGTAATAGCCCCATACCAGAATGGCATGGGGGAGGGTGGTTCAAATGAATGCCCCACCTAAGATACAGCACAAGGACGGGACTTTTTATACCTCTGACCTCCATCTTGTTTACGTAATTCTGACATAGTAAATGTCTTTGTAAACTTCCTTCCCCAATAAGGTGTGGCAAGGTGTCTCCTTTCATGAAGGTTGAAGGTCAACCCCCCACTACCCTAGCTAGATTATGTAGATCTGTCTTTAGAAAGAGGAAGCCCTCTCCTATTGACTTGTTAATTACTTTTATCTAAGTTAATTTACATTGGAATAGTTGCCTGCTTTTAGGCAGAAACCAAGTCCTTTCACAGATTTTTGAAATATAATAATCATAGCTTTCTCAAATCTTCCTAGGTCATACCCAATACTGGTACAATGCCTGGCTTTGTTATTTATGTATTTATGTATGTATGTATTTATTTATTTGGTGGTACTGGGGTTCCTGGAAACCCTTCTACTCCGGGCTAGCTACACTCCCAGACACCTATTTTTTATATTTTTTTATTTAGAAATAGGGTCTCTTAAGCCAGGAAGGCTGGCTTCGAACCTGCGCAATCCTCCTGTCTCTGCCTCCCAAGCACAGGGATTACAAGCATGTGCCACCAGGCCCGGCATGGCTTTGTTTTTTAAAATATCAAAGTTGCCAGGGCTTGGTGGCCCACACTTGGGAGGCTGAGACAGGAGGATCACACAGATTCTAGTAACCAGCCTCAGCTACTTACTTAGTGAAGCTCTCAGCAATTTAGTGAGGCCCTGTTTCCAAATAAAATATAAAATAGGTGTGGGAGTATAGCCCGGAGGTAGAAAGCCTCTGGGTTCCACCTCCAGTACCATCAATCAAGGTTAGGCTGGGCGTGGTGGCAGAGGATTGTAATCGGAGCATTTGAGCATTCCAGAGGCTGAGGCTTGAGGATAAAGGTTTGTGGAAAGCCTCAGCTACTTAGTGAGGCCCTTCGCAACTCAGTGAGACCCTGTTTCAAAAACTAAAAAGGATAAAAATTAGGGGGAGGGGTGTAGGTCAGAGGTAGAATACTCCTGGGTTCCATCCCTAGTACTGAAAAAAAATATATCAAGGTTTATTTGGACATTGGCAAAATAATTATGGGATACTTCAAGATTTTCCCAAGAACCCATTTTTCTTTTGGTAGTTATAAAATAATCACCCTGCTATGAAACAGAAAATTTCATATTCATTTCACAAATATACTTTGTTTCTAATATTACCTGCAGGTGGATTTTTAATGTGGCATTCATCTCTCTTAATATAAAGTTCTTCTTCCAGGACTTCCTTAATTCTCTTATGTGGTTCACAATATAAGAATTTCTTCCCTGAAAAGGCATTAACAAAATTGGTTACTTATCTTAAATTCTTCCTAACCTGATAGCCATTATACCTACATGAATAACTTTTACAAAAGACCTATTATGCCATACAAATACCAGACAATTTGCCCAGCAAGTTCTATCTCAGAAAGACCTCTTCATCATAACTTTTGGTTCACTGAGAACAGCCTACTTTTATGTCATTTCTGAACCTGAGGGGTAAGTTTCAGCTGCCTCTTTTAGGTATTGGAAGAATATTTTTAGGTATTTTCTCATGACCTTCAAGAAAACTGTACCAGTATTGGGAATGGCCTAGGAAGATTTAAGAAAGCTCTAATTATTAAGATATTTCAAAAATTGGGTGAAGAGAAAATCTGTGAAAGAATTGGTCTTGGTTTCATTCAGGAAGCAAACAGCTATTGAAACTTAGATTGACTTAGCTAAAAGTAATTAGCAAGTCCATAGGAGAGGGGAGCTAGGACTTCCTCTTTCTAAAGACAGATCTACATAATAATCTAGCTAGGATGGGAGGAGGGAATTGACCTTTATGAAAGACACCTAGTTGGGAAAGTACGCCTTGGGAGGGGGTACCTTACAGGGTAAGGGGAGGTACCTTACAGGGATGTTTACTACTTCAGAATTAGGTGAACAAGATGGAGGTCATGTGTATAAAAAGTCTGGTCCACATCTTGTATCTTTGGTGAATTCGCTCGAACCCCACCCCCCTCATGTTACCCCTAACATGAGGCTGTAACTATCTTCTGTATTTCTGTTTTTTTTAAATAAACTCCTTTAAATCTTTAGCAAGAGTCCAGGCTATTGAATACTTATCCTTAGCTCAGGATAAGAATGCACGTTTTTTCTGTTTTTGTGTTTTTTGTGTGTGTTTTGAGGAAAATTGTGTCCGGAACCCTAACAGGGATCCTCGGGGACGGTTTCCCCCAAACCGTAACATATTCTCAAACCGTAACAAAATGATCACTCATTTAGTTAATAGATTATTATTAAAGAACTACTCAATGACAGGCATTTGGCTCAAGGCTGGGCACAGAGTAGTGGATAGTGTACTAGTATTGGGAATGGCCCAGGAAGATTTGAGATAGCTATGATTATTAATATATTTCAAAAATAATTGTGTCAGAGTGGTGGCAGACCTGGAGAGAGAAAGGCTTGGCCTTGGTCAGGAAGCAAACAGCTATTGAAACTTAGATTGACTTAGCTAAAAGTAATTAACAAGTCAATAGGAGAGGAGAACTAGGGCTTTCTCTATCTAAAGACAGATCTACATGATAAGCCAGCTAAGATGGTAGGAGGGGTCGACCTTCATGAAAGGAGACACCTCGCCACACCTTGTTAGGGGAGGTACCTTACAGGGACATTCACTACGTCAGAATTGCGCAAACAAGATGGAGGTCATGGGTATAAAAATTCTGGTCGACGTGCCGTATCTTGGGAGCAGTGAGTTGGCCCGGGCCACCCTCCCCCCTCATGCCATTTTGGCATGGGGCGGTAACTATTTTCTGTATTTGTATTTTCTGTATTTTTATCTTTTTAATAAACTTCTTTAAATCTTCAGCAACTGTCCAAGCTATGCATATTTATTCTTAGCTTAGAACAAGAACCCGTGGTTTTTCTGTTTTTGGTCGTTT
Source organism: Muscardinus avellanarius (assembly GCF_963383645.1). Taxonomy (NCBI): domain Eukaryota; kingdom Metazoa; phylum Chordata; class Mammalia; order Rodentia; family Gliridae; genus Muscardinus; species Muscardinus avellanarius. The sequence goes on from NC_137786.1 coordinate 158,273,866, forward strand.
TGGGTTTTGTTATGGGTTGGGGGAAAGTGTGTCCGGGACCCTCGCAGAAGTTCCCAGGGAACAGTTTCCCCACAACCATATTCTCCCAAACCGTAACAGATAGAAGAGATGTGTGCACAGAGCTTGTAGTCCAGACACAGAATTCAGAGCCGCCTTGGCACTTAACATCATCATTTACACAGATGATACCTCAAGGTCAGTGGTGAGCTACTTGTGGACAGAGGACTTTTTCCTGGCCTTGACACCTGGCTCAGTAGGGCATTGCTACTATACTTCAGGACTGGTATTTGCTCTTAATACTTTCCATTTCTTCCATTTACCCTAGAGGATGGAACTCCAGGGGAGCAACAGAGCTTTGTGCTCTCGGGCCCCTCCCATCTCTCCCATCTCTCCATCAGCACCTGGCGTTACTCTCTGGGCTCTAGCTACATGATCATTCTGTACATATCCACCTTTTTTTGTGTGTGGGGGTCTGGGGATGGAACTCAGGGGCATTCAACCCCTGAACCACATCCCCTGCCCTGTTCTTTTATTCTTTATTTTGAAACAGAGTCTCACTGAGTTGTGGATGGCCTCATTAAGTAGCTGAGGCTGTCTGCAAACTGCAATCCTCCAGTCTCAGACTCCCGAATGCTGGGATTATAAGCGTGTGCCACCATGCCCGACTTAAGTTTCTATTTTAAACTGACAAAGACATGGCAGGTGTCTCATCTTTTCCAGACTGACCAATAAAGAACTTAGTGAGCCCATGTGATGGGTGCACTGGCTCAAAGGGGGTGAGATATGCTGCCTCTGACAGTGGCATTCTGAGTAAAAGGAACCCAACACACCCTCAGACACAAAGTAGAATTAATACTTTTAGGGTCTCATTCTTACTTCCTAAAAGTTGGGAGTCTAAAGAATGGGAGATATGAGTAAGCATTACTAAAGCCCAATTTTGTTTGGAACTTTTTCGGCAGAAGCATGATCTTCAGGCAGAAATAATAAACTTGGGTCTAATAAACTTGTCTAGAAGGGGAGCCGAGTCTATAATTGGACAGCATAGAGAATAACTGCCCACTTTAAGTTGAGGTCTGTTAAATTTTCAGCTTGGCTGCTAAGAAAATTTACAGAGAAAATCACTAAAGGTTATGGGAGGAGCTGTGAAAATAGGTAATAGGAGCTAGTGTGGGCAAATATCCTCTAATAAGAAAACGAAGGGAGGAAGGAGGGAGAGAGAAAGGGAAAGTGAGGTAAAGAGAAAATCTACAAACTGTAACATGGCAGCTTGATGTTGATTTTTTTTGCACATTGCCGAGGTTGTCCTTGAACCTGTGATTCTCCTGTTTTAGCCTCCCAAGTACTGGGATTATAGGCATGCATCACACCTGACATTACCAACATTTTGAGTGGATGGTCAACAAACGCTCGTGTATATGAACAGCAAGAGCGGTGATCACTAAGTGTTAAGAAGCTCTGAGAATAATGTTATTCTAGACTTTCTTTTTGAAACAATATTATTTCAGGTTTCTTATTTTTAGAGGTAACTGCTACAATTTATTTAGTGTTACTACTTCATAGGGATCTTACATATATTGTTTTTCTTTCTCACAATTACCTGGGGGCAAATTACTTCCTTAATAAAGGAAGTAATTCCAAAGTTGTAAAATAAAAGTCATAAAAACAAAAAGCCACATCTACCTGACTCCCATACCTCAGGGCAAATATAATTATATTTTATATTTAATAAAGGAAATAATTCCAAAGTTGTAAAATAAAAGTCATAAAAACAAAAAGCCACATCTACCTGACTCCCATACCTCAAGAGTTACTAAGCTACTAGATTTGGGAGGTAACTACAAGGTATCTGTGTAGTTCAATTAGACTTTTGCTAAGTGAATTTGTAGGAGGCAGAATGCCCAGGCCAAAGATACTGCTTAACAGATCGCAGGCTTCTAGAGACTACCTGATTGTAGTGGGGTCCTCATCTAATTTGCTGTTTTGGATAAAGGAACTACCAACAAACTCAGCATTTGTGAGAATGGCATAAACTTGTGGGGGAGGCGGCGCCATTCCTGCTGTATGACAGGGTCGCAACTAGGAAGAGAATTCCGCAGGGCTGGAAGACTGGCAAAACTGAAGCCATGATCCCTTTTGATATTTAGTTATACAACGATAACATTAATGAAATTTGAAATTACTTTGAATGAGGATTGATGTTTTTTAATAATCTGATAATAGATGTGAATATGACTGGAAAACGTCCTAAGATTTGTGCTGGGAATAGCACTAAGAAGAATACGACTATGGGAGAACTTTTAAGAAGCTACATAGAAAAGAGTTCTTTTCTCCTCTGCTTACAACACCTTACTCATTTAAGGTTTTAGCCATGAAAGGGAAAGTTAACTTTAGGCAAATTATACCTACTATGCAAGGCCCTCCGTATGTTGCTTATAAGTTAGGGTGTCGACTGTGGTATCCCTCTTAGGGGGCTAGCACTAATCAGAATACTTTTCCACCTCCAACCAATCCTCCACTTCCCTACTGTGGGGAGCCATTAAGGCTTTCCCCTAGATTAATGTTTCTGACTCAGCTGACTGTCCTTCCCCGGAGTCAACAAGGTTTGGGGTCATGGAAAGTTCAGAATAAAAGGTCTGGAAGAAGATCAGATGGTGATGGCATGAGGGTACTGATTAACCTGTCTGTAATATATGTGCTTTGGATTTGGTCTTTATTGTATTCCGGCAGGTGGTGGCCTGTATGGGGAAATTCTGAAACTGAGGATCCCGTGAAGGACACCAATGAATAGAAAAAGAGCGCACTATTAGACTTGTGGTGGCTGTGAAACATGGGAATTGTAATGTATAATAGGTCACTAAAGAAGATGCTTTGTGCTAGAAAAACAAAGACAGAAAATGAAGAAAGAAACTAAGACAGAAAATGAAGGCGCTTTCCCTTCACTCTTTAATGTAGCATTTGCTGAATGAAGTGTTTAAAAACCCAGATCTTTATCTTTAAATTCACTGCTTCAATCGGCTATAAATTGGGCTGCCAAGGAAGTGTTATTAGATATCTTAAATGCCGACAAAACTGGGTCAAGGAGGTGTTAGTAATTTCTTGAATACTGACTCAGGAATAGTCGTCGACCAGTAAGAAATATTGACCCAAGAGCAGGGGTCAGCCAGTAGAGATAGTAGGCTGGCAGCACCCCCCCCCTGCACATTAGAATAAATTGAATATTCTGAGAATTAAATTCTTAGAGTTAAATTCTTCATCCTCACACCTCTCTTCAGAACCTGTACTTTTGCTGGCTGGCTCCAGCACCCTATACAGGAGTGTGTGATGAATGGAAAGCACCGAGTTAGTATTACTGGAAAATGGCTTGACATCAGGACTCTGCCATTCCTACAGAGGGTTGGGCAGGGAGGGACCTTCTTGGTCCCTGCTCACTAAAGCACAAAAGAGTTCTCTTGCTAAACAACTTAACAGATATTATAGAAAATTAGGTGTGGGTATTGTAGGTTAGAAAAAAAGTTTAGTGTGGATTTGGTTTGGTTAGAATAAGTTAATAAAATATTTAGTGGTTAAAATAGCAGACAAAATACACAGTTAATTTTAGAAGTAGAGATAGTAAGTTTAATATTTAGTAGTTAAGTTAGAGGATGGGATAAGTTTAGTTTAAGTTTAGTATGAGTGATGGAGAGATTGGCCAGGCAGAGCTCCCCTTTTTGGTGTTTTATAACCAAAGATCATAAGAATTCAAGAAAATAAATTGAAATATAAAATATGAGGGGACTTCCGGGAAGATGGCGACCGAGAAAAGTGGGGCTTAAGAGCCCCGCTAACAACCAATCTCCACTACCACAAAATCAGCGCCTTTCATAGCCAGAAAACACCATCACCAGAGAAACAAAAAAATCACCAGGCTCCAGAGAGAAAGCGGTCTGAGAACAGAGCTCAGAGCCACAGAGGAGACACACGGGCTTCACGCCCGAGGATGCGGCAGCAGTGCCATACTGCCGGCGGCAACGGCGACTTCACCAGACGGCTACAGCAAGCCGAGGTGAGCCGCTGCGCAACAGCCAGGCGGGATTTCTCGCCGCAGGTAAAATCTAAAGCTCCCAGTGGCTGAGCTCAGCATACGCCACAGGGATTCAGAGTGGAAATCAAAACGAAGAAGAAATACGCCAGCCTCACGGCCAAGGGTATAGCAGTGGCGCCATATTGCCACCGGCGGCAGCAGCAGAGAATTCACCGAATCCAGTACAGCTACATCTGCGTATTCAAGAACAGTGAGTCAAATTGCAGGCCACAGAGGAGAAATCCCAGTACTGTACTCCCTGGGACTTGACCCAGTGGGGGAGGGGCGGTGGCAGAGATATCACACCATAGGAGAACGTGCAACCTGGCACCCCCCACAGTCTAAAGCAGCCTCTATTGACTCTCTGGGTCGGAGACTCTGTGATAAAACCCAGTAAAGGAGTAGTGGGGTCTGAGATACTACTGACTCGAGATCCAGAGCACCTTAAGTGAAGTCATAGTGACCCAAGGGAAGAACCCAGAAAAGGCACAAACTTCCGAAATCATGCGAAAGAGGAATAATACTGGAGCAATGAATGTCCACAACCCCACAACATCAGAACCCGATAAAACAGAAAATCAGAGATTTCTAGAAGATCAAATCAGGAAAATAACTGTAGAAATAATAGAGGTGCTTCGAAAAGAACTCAGAGAGAGCCAAAAAGAGATAAAGGATGCAATTAATGAAGTAAAGGCCTCAATTCAAAGCACAAATAACCGATCAGACCACATGGAGAACAGAATCTCGCTCTTAGAAGATGATCATTCCAAAAATGAATGCATAGTTTCTAATCTAGGAAAAAATATCCAACAGCAGGAATCTGATATTGAAGAAATATGGGCCCATTTTAAGAGAGCTAACCTAAGAATAATTGGAATAGAGGAGGGAAAAGAAAGTGAAACCAAAGGGATCAACAATCTCTTCAAGGAAGTAATAGCAGAAAATTTTCCAAACATAGAGCAAGAGGTTGATACACAGGTCCAGGAAACTTATAGAACTCCCTTTAGACAGGATCGGAGAAGAGGATACCCACACCACATAATTGTCAAAATGACCAATGTGGAAGCCAAGCAGAGAATCTTAAAGGCAACAAAAACAAAGGGCCAAGTGACATTCAGAGGCAAACCAATTAGAATCACTCCAGACTTCCCAAACCAAGTCATGAGAGCCAGAAGGGCTTGGAGTAACATATTCCAAACTCTGAAAGAAAACAACTTCCAGCCAAAAATTTCCTACCCAGCAAAACTTTCTATCAAATTAGATGGAGAAATAAGAAGCTTCCATGACAAAAAGAAACTGAAGGAATTTATGTCTTCAAAACCAGCACTAGAGAAAATACTCAAAGAGATTAACTATAAAGAAGAAATAGGTAACACACACCAGAACCAGAGAAACAAGATTTTCCATCCAACAGACAATTAAGATTGGTTATCTGTGGAGATTCATTACTTATGTTAGTCTTTTACCTATCTCTAAATGGTATTGTTTGCCTTTATTGTTGTTAATTTTTAGGATTTCTAGTTGGAATATTAATATACCTTCAGATATAGCATTTGGAAATATTTTATCCCATTCTATTAGTAACTGTTAACTCTGTTTACATTGTCTTTGGATATACAATATCTTTTTTTATTTTTTAGGGAGTTTGTATACTCTTCTGTTGCCTGTGCCATTGAAATCATATCCAAGAAATCACTGCCAATTTCAGTGTTGTGAGGTTTTATGACCCAGATTTTCTCCTAAAAGTTTATAGTCTTAAGATTTATATTTAGGTCTTTTATCTATTTTGAGTTAATATTTGTATATGGGATTAGGTAAGGGTCCAACTTTATTCTTTTCCATGTAATTATTATTTTTCAACAATATTTAGTTAAAAGATTATTATTTCCACCACCAAATGTTCATGGAAACCTTGTCAAAAATAACTTGACAATATAGGGAAGAATTTAGCTCTAGGCTTTTATTTAACTCCAGTGGTTTATATATCTGCCTTTAGAACAGTACTACACTGTTTCAATTATTGTAGCTTTATATGGTTTGAAATCAGAAAATATATGTCTTCTAGCTTTGTTCTTTTTCAAGATCGTTTTGGGTATCTAAAGTCCATATTCCATATTAGGATAGATTTTTTTTCTGAAAAATAAATATATAAATATATGATAGTTTCACCTTAAAAAAATAGAAAAAAATATTCTCTGCTAAGAAAGAAAGTAAAAAGAAATATTGAAATGTTATCTTTAAGTCATCAAAAGCTTGGTATCAGACAAATGAAACTGTTATGTGAGATTATCATTTTTAATTTTGGATAAATTGCTATAATACTAGATGTCAACCACTAAGCCAAGCATGGGAAGGAGGGATGGGAAGAGAATGGGGTGGGGATCGGGTGGGGGCTGACTGGGCGATGTGTGCATGTATGTCTACAAAAGTTTGTATCCCACTATGATGTATGAATACAGTGCACCAATAAAAAATTTAAAAAAATTGAAAAAAATAAAAAAATAAAATATGAAAGTAAAATGCCTTGTGCCCCTTATAGACCTCTTAAAATCTTTGTGTTCCTTCTAATGGAATAGCCCCTTGTTTTCTGTACTTTCAGTTTAGCCTTAGGTGTAAATGTACTTTGCAGAACTCCATTGATAATTAGGTTAATAATTAGAATAAAGTTGATTTTTGTGGCTAGGTAATCAGAATGAATTAGATGACATTAATTTGGATAATTTGGGGTGTTTTTTCAACCACGATATTGGGATATGTGCTCCTCGGGGCAGGTTGAATTGTTTTAGATAAAGCACAAAATGTACCCAGGTGTACTAAAAACATGTTTTGCTAAAAGTTGCTTATATTCAGGTGTATTGAGGATATGTTTTGTCAAAAGTTGTTAATACCAAATATTTCCATGTAAAAATATATAAAAATAAAGCATCAACTCTGAAGGAGTCATGCCTCCAAAAAAGGCTGTCTCTCATTCCCTCAGGTCACCGACTCTTCACCACCTTCGAAAACCCCTGAATTGGCTGGAGCTGGTTTTTGGCAAACTTGGCTGAATGGTTAAGCAGCTGATTGACAGAATCAGAGAGTTGCCAGTGTACCTGGGAGGAAATGCAAAAATCAGCCGAGGGTAGTGGCACACACTTGTCATCCCAGCAGAGGGTGAGACAGGAGGATCCAGGTTCACAGACAGTCTCAGCTACTGAGTGAGGCCCTTTGCAACTCAATGAGACCCTGTTTAAAAATAAAGAATAAAAAAAAAATAGGGCTGGGGTGTAGCTCGGAGGTAGAATGCCCCTGGGTTCAAATGCTGCTGAGTTCCATCCCCAGTACCGCCAAAAAATACATAAATACTACTACTACTACTACTACTACTAATAATAATAATAATAATAATAATAATAAATAGGGTTGGGGTGTAGCTCGGAAGTAGAATGCTCCTGAGTTCCATCTTTGGTACTAAAAAATAAAAATAAAATAAAAAATAAAAAATCAGGCTGAGTTGTAGCTCAGAGGTACAATCCCCTGGGTTCAATCCCAACACCATAAAGAGAAGAGAGAAAGAAAGAAAGAAAGAAAGAAAGAAAGAAAGAAAGAAAGAGAGAAAGAGAGAAAGAAAGAAAGAAGAAAGAAAACGCAAAAATTCACAAGATGGCTATTGATGGTGATAAATATAATCATTTACACTTAGGATTGAACAAATCAAATGTGTAAGTAGAGGGTGGAAAAGGCCTGAATCAACCTAATTCAGGAATCCAGAACTGGCAAAAGGGGGAAAACAAACTTAAAGATTGTTATAAACTATTTGTCTTATATGCCAATAATATAATTTCAGCTAAACAGTTAATGTTGCCTGGATCTACTTAACACAAGTATAGTCTTCTGATCAAGAGTTATAGTTTGTCCATAATATATAAGCAGATAGTACCTAGAACACTTGGTTCAGTGATTTAGCGAACTGGACAATGTTTGAAGAGATTGGCCAGAATGAAGGAACCATGGCAAATCATTTTAAAGGTGGCATTAGATCTATGATAGATTTGGTGGGTGCTCAAATAGCCACTTTTATATAATTCAAAGGGTTTGGGTTTTGTTGTTGTTGTTGTTTTGTTTGCGGTACTGGGGATGGAACCCAGGGGCATTCTACCTCTGAGATATACCTTCATCCCTATTTTTTTATTCTTTATTTTGAAACAGAGTTTCACTGAGTTGCAAAGGGCCTCATTAAGTAGTAGCTGAGGCTGTCCTCAAACTGTGATCCTCCTGTCTCAGCCTCCCAAATGCTGGGATTACAAGTGTGCGCCACCACGCCTGGCTTAATTCAAGGATGTTTGTATAGGAAAGGACTACACCATGTATATTTGAGAGCAAATCTCTGATTAGGGAGTAGAGGCCATAGGAAGACTAAAGACATTTCCAATAATTAGAGACATTTGAACACTGAGTGCATACTTTTTGTGGTATAAGCAGCCTGTCTCTACCTAGTTTGAGACCCTAAAAAGAGGTTCTCAGGAAAGTTGAGGCAAAAATTCTTTGCATCCTTGTTAGAATCTGGAATGTCCCCCAAAGTGCATGTGTTAAAAGCATGGTCCCCAAGAAAGCAAAGTTCAGGTGAGGGTGGAGGAATTAGGTGTCTGAGGGCATTGGGGAGTGTGTGTGTGTGTGTGTGTGTGTGTGTGTGTGTGTGTGTGGTGAAAGAATCCAGAGGCATTCTACTTCTGAGCTATTTTACCTGAGCTACCTCAGGTAAAATAGTGAGGACCTTGCTAAATTTCTGAGGTTGTCCTCGAACCTGTGATCCTCCTATCTCAGCCTCCAAGTACTGGGATTACAAGCATGCACCACCAAGCCCAGCTAACCTTGGAGGTTATACCTGTTCTTCATTTCTCTCTCTACCGTTCTACTTCCCCACCACCATGGGGTAAGCAGCTCTCCTCTGAAACTCCCTACCCCATCATGATTTCTGCCTTAGAGCCAGGTGACCATGAACTCAACCTTTGAAACCATGAGCCAAAATAAACCTTCCCTTCTCTAAATTGTCCTCAACGTAAAGTATTTTTATCAGGTGTTTTGTTCACAGCAACAAAAAGTTGAGGATCACGATTCCTCTGCCCTGACTTTGTGAGCTCATGAAAGTGTGAACACCTGCAGCCATTCATCATTACCTCTCTTTCTGCAATTTGCCCAGTGACTGGCATGTTTCAATATATGCTGAATTAGTGCATGAATAAGTCATACTTTTACTCCTCATGCTACAGGTCTAAAAAAAACCTTTAGATACTAGCATTTGGATAGGAAAGTGGCCAGATGTAATTTTAAGTAAGATTAAGGCATCTGCATTACCTCAATGCACCGAATTTAAGTGCTCTAAGTGAGGCTTCTGATGTGCAGTGGTCACATGGGGGCTAATGCTGAGGGAAGAGGCCCATCACTGTGAGGCAGTGGTTCCGTGAAGACTCCTTGACGAGTTCTCTGGGGAGGAGGGTGTGGGGGCCACTGAAGCACAAGTACTGCAGGCTTCAGCCCAGGCCTCCCTCCAGGGGCCATCCAGGGCGGGAGCAGCCTGGAAAACCTCAGGCTGCTCCCTGGAGAGGTAATCAGGGAGGCACTACAGGAGGGCTGGAAACTGCCTGCATTCCTCCTTTGCCTTATTATTTTCACCACCATTCCTTAGCACCTGCTGAAGACCCGTGGGGACACAACAGCCTGCGAGATATCTGTAAATTCACGAAGCTGTGTGGGAGAGCCCTTCAACCGAGCCAGGGCCCAAATTGCAACCACAGGAGATGTGGCTGTGGCTGTGAACTAGAACTCCTTTACTAACTAGAATATTGTTTGTAAGTTTGGCAGAGCAGGGCAGAAACAGCGGTGTGTTGAAATGTAGCCCTTAATTGTGAGATTCTCAAGTCATCAGGTAATGATGAATGGATTTTGAGCCCAAGAGATGAGAGTTGTAGGATTTTAAGTACTTCTCAGCACTGATGGAGTGATGGTGGCCAGTCACTCCTTCCCTCTGCCCTATACTCCAATTTCCTCATCTCCAAAATGAAGGCTTTGTCAAAATGATGCACATGCCTCTGTGTGTGCTTGTGTGTGTGTATTACATACTCGTATAAATATCTGCAAATGTTATATACATGTAACTGCCTAAGTGTGTGTGGTGGTGGCGCTCTCTTTCCGAATAATTCTACTGCCAGCCTATTAGGTTGAAGGTGATGCCTACCTCAGGTGCCCTTTGTGAAGCAGGGCTTGGGGAAATAGATGCTTTCTGCCCAGCACCACCACCTTTGCCTTTGCCCAAACAGCACTTCCCACCCCTGCCCGCCCAGCCTTGGTGTCCCACTCGTGGCTTCCTCGGGGCTTCGCTTTCCCTCCTTCCCCACACCCATCCTCTGAACTCACACTGTTTGCAGGGCTCCTGGGGGCCGGCGGGCTCCCCGCGCTCTCTGCACCCCAGCCCGGCCGGCTGCTCCGCGTCGTGCCCCGCCTCGGGCGCTGCCCCCACGGTCATCACCACCGCCTCCTGCCGCCTCATGCCGCGGGGTCTGCGCGGTGGCCCAGGCCGCTGCCCTCGCAGCTCAGCCGCCAGCCGCGGGAACGCCAGGCGTCTCTGGTTGCCATAGTGACCGCGCATCCCTCCCCGCCCCAGGCGCTTAGGGCCGACTTCTCCCAGGCCACAGGTGGGACCAGAGGGAGCTGCAAGGCACTTTCCTATCTCATGCCAGCTTCTCAAAAGAGGCTTTGCAGTCCCCGGCTAGGGAAACTGAGATTTAGAAAATCGTAGGAAATAACCAGAGGTCACACAGCTAGGAGGTGGCGCAGATGAAGGTGAGCTCAGGCCTGGCACTAAAGCCCAAAGAACAGGTCACCGCGGGACAGGCAAGTGCGGTGCTGCGCAAATACTGGGATTACAAATGTGTGCCACCATGACCAGCTTCATTCTCTGCTAGTAAGTATGTAAATTATTGTGACCTCTTTGGAGAACTTCTGGCAGTTTTTACTATAACTGAGTGTAAATATCCACATTGATCTCAGAGTCCTAATCTAGGCATATACTGAAATATATATGTACCCAAACCATGGACTTAAACATTCCTGGCAGCACTATTCATAAGTGCCCCAAACTGGAAACAATACTACAAAAACCCATAAGAGAACCCAAAATCTATAAACATATCTATGTTTGTATTATCACCTCCTTTTCAGGAAAAAAAAAATTACTCAGTTTCCCCCTCCCCAGCAATCTACCTTCTTTAAATGAATTAACAGAAAAAAGTGACAAATTTGAGTTATTTTCTGTATTTGTATTTCATTCTTTTTTGTGTGTGTGGTACTGGGGATGGAACTCAGGGGCATTTAATCTTTGAGCTACAACCCCAGCCCAATTTTTTATTCTTTATTTTGAAACAGGGTCTCACTGAGTTGCAAAGGGCCTCACTAGGTAGCTGAGGCTGGCCATGAACCGAGATCCTCCTGTCTCAGCCTCCCGAATGCTGAGATTACAAGCTTGTGACACCACGCCCCACGCCAGCTATTTGTATTCCATTCTAACGCCTCCTCCGGTGTCAGTTAACCCCCTTTAGAACTCTATTGTATTAAACAGAATATAGCAATAAAAAACCCAAATCCCTTCTATGTGTTGAATTGTGGATGCATCTCATAGATGCAATGTTGACAAAAGAAGCCAGGCACTCAAGTGTACTTAGTAAATCATTCCAGGTACATGAGCAAAAACTAATGGTAACAGAGTTTTAAATTATGGCTGCTTTTGAATGAACACGGAGGGTCAGTAGTACAAAACAAGGTTTGGAGCACTCCTTATGTCCCGCATCTTGATCTGATTGGCAATTACAAGAGTGGGTTCACTTTGTATAATTAAGATCTATGAATTTAATTGTATGCATGGTATACCTCTATAAATTATAACAATTACGCACATTTTAGTTATAAAAAGTAAACTGATCTGAATTTTACCCCCCAAACCAATGTGATTTCTTTGATAAGATAATAAAGAAGCCGGGTGTGGTGGCTCACTCTTGTAATCCCAGCATTTGGGAGACTGAGACCTGGAGGATTGCGGTTCGTGGACAGCCTCAGCTACTTAGTGAGGCCCTCTGCAACTCAGTGAGACCCGGTTTCAAAGATAGGGCAGGGGATGTAGCTCGGAGGTCAAATGCCCCTGCGTTCCATCCCCAGACCCACAAAAAAAAAAAAAAAAAAAAAAAAAAGATGATGATAAAGAATCACTTCATTATTATTTTTCTCTTTTCTCCAATATCAAAAACTTGAAGATAAGTTTAATTGTAAATTACAGTAACTATATTAATTTAGGTGGCTTATTTCTTTCTTTTTCCTTAGTGACCTTTGATTTTCCCCCACCAATGATCATGTCAATTATATACCACTTCAAATTCTCTTGAGAATAAATCCTTGATAAAATAAGTACAAGATATAATGTTTTGGCTATGACTTGTGATTGTTTTCATTTTTTATTACACAAAAATAAAAATAAACAATAAAAACTGGGTGATTGGTTTATCTTTTTGTTTTCCATTTCAGTTAAATGAAAAACACCAATATGTCCACTAGAGGGAGACAAAAACCCAAGAGTAATTTTTTCTTATTTTGAACCCAGGGCCTTGCATATGCTCCCTTGAGCTACATTCCCAGCCATGCAAGACTAAATTTTTTTTTTATAAAATAATAAAAAAAGAAAATGCAAAACCATGACACTTTAGTCAAAGACATACAAGTTATTATATCATTAAAGTTAATGTATTATTTAGCATTATTTACTGGCATTTTAGTTAAAATGTAGGTGTATTAAGTTTTAGATTCTGTTTAGTTTCATATATAAATATGTCTCAATAAATCATCTGTGTTTTGCTTAGCTTTTTTGTGATAGAGTAGGCAACTGGATGTTTAATGCTATCATTTTTTTCTTCATAGTAGATGCTATAACTAGTTTGGTGCCATATTCTACATTCTAACAGTCATGATCTAAATTACTTTAAAAGCTAACAAAATTCTTCTGATAGAGTAACTAGCCATCTTTTCAAATTATCAAATGCTACTAAATGGGCTAAATTTCTGAGCCATTATTTTATTTTCGATTCTATCATTTAAAAGGCTTGTTGCTTGTGATTTAAAATTCCACTGAATTTGTAGATTTTTTTTTTTTAATAGCAACTCATAGAACTTCATGCTCCTGTGTAGATATAGTCCTGGAATTTGGGGACAAGATCATCATGTATCCTTGCTTGCTATGGAAAATAACAAAAGGATGAAATTAGTCATTTTTTTTGAGAACTACTTAATTTTTTTCAGGGACATACTTTAAAAATTTAACTTCAGGCCAGGCATGGTGGCGCACACTTGTAATCCCTGCGCTTGGGAGGCTGAGACAGGAGGATCTCACGGGTTCGAAGCCAGCCTCAGCTACTTAGTGAGGCTCTCAGCAACTTAGTGAGACCCCGTTTCCAAATAAAATATAAAATAGGTTTGGGAGTATAGCCCGGAGGTAGAAAGCCCCTGGGTTCCACCCCCAGTACCACCAAAAAAAAAAAAAAAAAAAAAAAAAAAATTAACTTCATTGAAATATAACATGTATAAAAAATTGCATTCTAATTTGGGTGTGGTGGCAAATGTCTAATAATCCCACTACTTGGGAGGCTGAGGCAGGAGGATCACAGGTTTGCAGCCAGCCTCAGCAATTTAGCAAGGTCTTCTGCTATGTAGTGAGACTCTTTCAAGATAAAAAAAAAAAGAGGGAAAAAGAAAAATAGGGCTGAGGGTGTAGTTCAGAGGTAGAATGCCCCTGGGTTCAATATACAATACCACAAAAAGAAAAACAAATTGCATTCATTTAAAGTACTATAGATTTCAATGATTTTATGTTATATAAACTTGCAAAAACACCTCCACAATCAAGAGACAAACTATTTCAACCACTTCTAAATGATTCATTGTGCTGTTTTTCAGCAGTCTGTGTCCCTGTCATCAGAGAACTCCTGTTCTTCTGTCTCTAGATTAGTGCATTTTTTCACCAAATGAATAATATCATTTGTTCTGGCATTATTTAAGAGAATTTACAGCTTCACTGCTTGGCAGCTTTCGAACCTGCGCGATCCTCCTGTCTCTGCCTCCCAAGCGCGGGGATTACAAGCGTGCATCACCATGCCTGGCACTAGGTATGAATTTAAAGAGCAACTCATTTAATAGTCATTTGGGAAGATACACATAGAATGAATAATAAGCTATTCAAGCTTTTGGGGTTCATTCTAGAAATATATGTTCTCTCAGAATCTCATTTCCTTTTAGTCCATACAAATTTTTGTCTAAATCCTTTTATTTTATGCCGGGCGTGGTGGCGCACGCTTGTAATCCCCGCGCTTGGGAGGCAGAGACAGGAGGATCGCGCAGGTTCGAAGCCAGCCACGCGTGCTGGCTTAGGAGACCCTGTTTCTAAATAAAAATATAAAAATAGGTCTGGGAGTGTAGCCCAGAGGTAGAAGGGCTTCCAGGAACCCCAGTACCACCAAAAAAAAAAAAAAAAAAAAAAAAAATCCTTTTATTTTGTTTAACCTTGTTTTTTGTTTTTTTCTTTTTGAGTGAGTCCTTCAACACCTGCCTGGGACCTTGGGGTAAGGTGTGTGTGTGTGTGTGTGTGTGTGTGTGTGTGTGTGTGTGTGTGTGTGTGTGTGTGTTGCTGGAGATTGAGCCCAGGGGGATTTTGCCTCTGGGCCTATTTTTTTGTTTGGAAATGGAGTCTCACTAAGGTGATGCCAGCCTGAGTTGCTGAGACTGGCTTTGAGGCTTTGAGCCTGCAATTCTCCTGTTTCAGCCCCCGAAGAATTGGGATTAAAGGTATGTGCCACTACATTCAGCTTGTATTCTTAAAAGTCCATGCTGCAAACTGGAAAATTGTGAAAGACAACTATAGGTAATATAGAGAGCTACATATTTGATCTTCAAGGATACAAATACCTAAAACAAGGATATATTTGCTTGAAGTGCTGGAAGAAAAAAACTACTCAATACCACTTTATGAGGACTTACCATGTAATAGATATTTTTACATTATATTTCATTTATTCCTTTCAAAACTGCAACAAAATAGCTGTCATCCCTATTTTACATGGAAGGAAACTGAATTTAGTTGTCTGTCACACTTAGGTGGCAATCAAGATTTGAACCTCGGGTGTATTCATTCAAGTCACCCCTCCATGCCACTCTGGCATGGGGATGTATTTCTGTTTTCTGTATTTCTATCTTTTTAAATAAACTTCTTTAAATCTTCAAAAAAAAAAAAAAAAAGATTTGAACCTAGATTTGTGTAACTAAAAATTCAGTGGTCATCTCAACCAATTTGCTATGTTTCAGGCATCTCTGCCTGGAATATAAAGCATAGGAGCAGCTAGCTAAATATGGCTACTGAGAAGCTGAAATACAGCTAATCTGAATTGAGATGTACTGTAAAATACACTTTAAGATTTAACTACAAGCCGGGCGTGGTGGCGCACGCTTATAATCCCAGCATTCGGGAGGCTGAGACCGGAGCATCATGGTTCATGGATAGCCTCAGCTACTTGGTGAGGCCCTCTGCATCGCAGTGAGACCCGGTTTCAAAATAAAGAATAAAAAAATAGGGCAGGGCGTGTAGCTCGGTGGTCAAATGCCCCTGGGTTCCATCCCCAAACCTGCAAAAAAAATGAAAAAAAAAAAAAAAAGATTTAACTACAAAAGAAGAATGCAAAAGTCTCCATAATTTTTAAATATGTATCTCACAGTAAAATGAGTATTTTGGATATACTGGGTCAAATATATTTTTTAAAATTAATTTCATCTGTTTTGGTTTATTGTCGGCACTAGAAAAAGTCTTTAAAGTTGCATATGTGGCTTGTATTGTTTGTGATAACACTGATTTAGATAATTTCTTCTTAGGTCCTCAGAAGTAAAATTTTATAGTTTCCAGAGGAAATTTCCCTGAATTTAAAACAGATAGGCTAGTCGGCCTTTCTGTATATCCAAACGTAATAACCTAGATCATAAATTTCCACTTATTTATAAATAATAAATGAATGAATAAATTTCCATTTAGATAAAGTATATTTTATTACACAGGTTCAGTGGCTCCATGATAAACTAATTACAGTAAGAGCATAATTGATAACTTGTTGATCATATTTTGTAGGCAGTTCCATAAATTCCCAGTGCCATTTCAAATAGGGTGAAGATGGCATATGTATTAATCATAAATAGGGGGTTGACTCAGAGATTTCATTTTAGCATAATACCAAAGTCGCAGGGCAGTCTCTGCCAACAAATATAAATAATGTCCTCAGATTCATAGTTAAAGACTCAAAATTACATCACTGTGATATGCTGTGGGACAGAAGGCTCTGGAGAAGTTTGGGATTTATAAAAGCAAAACCAACTATGTTCACTGTGAGCCCAAGAATTATGTGTCCTTTGAGCAATAGCATGTCACCTGCTCCTCAAGCGTGTAAGTTAATAAAAATTAAGCCTCATCTATGAAAAAAGATTGTTTTTAAAAAGTCTTTAGATAAGCTTTCCAAGATTAAAGTTTCTGTTTTAGTCAGCTTTTAGTCACCTTGACCCAAACACCTGTTAAGCATAACTTAGAAGAGAAACAGTTTATCTGGGTTCAGTTTCTGAGATTTACTCCAAGGCAGACACTGGTGGCAAGGCCTGGCTGAGGGACGCTGCTCACAGTGGCTGGAAGAAGAGAGTAAGTGGAGGGGGCCAGGGACATACAGTCCCCAAGGCCCTGTCCCCAGTGACCCACCTCCTTCAGCCAGGCCCCAACCCCGAGCCTTGCTGCATTAGGGACATGCTTTCAACATAGGAAACTTTGGGGAGACATTACAAACCCAAGCCGTTACATTTGCCAACTGAGCTACATACCCTGGGTAATCTAGAAAGCACAGGTATGTAATGTAGTCAAAAGCTCAATTGGTGAATGCCTTCTATGGACAGAAGTAAATGCAACACAAAGCATGAAGGAAGCCAAATACTGAAAATCCTGTCCTTCTAGAGAAGATTTCTCTTAATGCAGTTTTCTTTATGATGATTTCATTAATGAATTTCTCTTAAAATGAAGATTTCTCTAGCACTGATGAGTACTGAGTCCTAAAAACAAGAGTAGTAATACCTCAAATCCTTATCAGAAATAAGGAGGCTTCTTTGACTCCATAACTAAATGGGAAGTTTACATAAAGTCATAGATACAACCCATTGTTAAGAATGGAGTCAGCAGGGTGTGGTGGCGCACGCTTGTGATCCCAGCATTCAGGAGGCTGAGACTGGAGGATCATGGACAGCCTCAGCCACTTAGTGAGGCACTCCGTAACTTAGTGAGACCCTGTTTCAAAATAAAGAATAAAAAATAGGGCAGGGGGTGTAGCTTGGAGGTTGAATGCCCCTGGGTTCCATCCCCAGACCCTCCAAAAAAAAAAAAAAGCTCTGAAATTTCACATAACTAGGCAGCCTTGCTCAGCAGTACACTGGAATTAGATGGGGTCTTATTCTACCATCATTGTAAGCCTGCTGTCCTTATAATTTGGTATCACTTGGGTCAGGTTAAACAGAAAGCAACCTCTCATTTTCTGCTAAACCTTTGTATCAGAGATACTGAAACCAAGGCATGTCACAGTCAAAGATCACACAAGCAAAATTTTCCTAACTCTTCAGAGTCTGTCACAATGACTCACTTAATTTACTATCTTTAACTTTCTGAGATGATCCAGTTTTGTTCTAATAAAAATCTTGCCACAAATACATGATTAAAAATATTATTACATAGTCTATGATTCTGTCAAACGAGTTAGCTCAAAAGGAACAATTGTGGTAAGCATTTTAAATGCTTACCATTTAAAGAAAGCATACTTGATTGTTTCTTTTCCCTAGGATGTTAGTTCCAGTGTTGAGAAATTAAGAGAAGACCCTTTGGGAAGTCGCTGAGGGGCTAAGAACTCAAATGGAAACTATGTTGGAGAGACTGAGAGTACATAATAAACAAATGTATACTGCTTGAGTAAATATGCTATGGGTCCAACAGTACACACAGCTTAAAACAAGAATTTATGACATTTTTGTTGTCAATTGTCTTCAATATTTATAATTTTTGTCACTATCTACACTGTCTTTTTTTTCTTTTCTTTTCTTTTTTTTTTTTGTACTAGGGGTAGAAACCAGGGGCTTTTCTACCTCTGGGCTATACTCCCAGACCTATTTTTATACTTTATTTGGAAACAGGGTCTAAGTTGTTGAGAGCCTCACTAAGTAGCTGAGGCTGGCTTCGAACCTGTGCAATCCTCCTGTCCCAGCCTCCAAAGCACAGGGATTACAAGCATGCGCCACGATGCCTGTCAGTCATTTTTTTAAAGAGCCTGAGCCACCTGGTGGTTCTAGTCCCAACTTAAAAATCAATCCCTAGCCAGGCATGGTGGCGCATGCTTGTAATCTCCGCACTAGGGAGGCAGAGACAGGAGGATCGCACAGGTTCGAAGCCAGCCTCGCTGGCTTAAGAGACCCTGTTTCCAAATAAAAACAATATAAAATAGGTCTAGGACTGCAGCCCTGAGGTAGAAGGGTTCCATCCTCAGTACCACCAAAAAAACAAAAAACAAAAAACAATCCCTCACTCTTAGAATTTCTTATCCTTTGTCACTATGCCTTTGGTTTTGGTGACCTCAAGAGATTTTTATGAGCAGAGCCCTAACCAGCAGGATTAGGCAGGTAAAACCGGCTGGATAGCAGATACATTATGATCTCTTGGATGAAGGAATAACTAGTTAAGTTGTGTGCATGTCTAAAAAGTTATACTGATTCATACAAATAAGGATCATGTTGACCAGGGTGAGGTAGGACTGTCCACAGGATTGTGTGAATTGTGGTAGGGGAGGCAGTATATAACATTCATTGGATTAAATACCTAGCTTTCCAAAATGGGCTATATTATAAAAAACAAAGGTTTTCAATTTTTTTTTTTTAACTTCTAAGGACTTAACTTGCTAGCCAGGAGCAGTAGCATACACCTCACTTGGGAGGCTAAGACAGGAGGATGGCAGGTTCAGCAATTTAATCAGACCTTCCACAACTTAGACCTTGTTTCAAACTAAAAAAAAAAAAAAAAAAATAGGGTTGGGGGTGTAGCTCAGAGGCAGAATGCCCCTGGGTACAATCTCCAGCACTACAAAAGAATAATAAAAAAAAAAAAAAAAAAAAGAAAGCCGGGCGTGGTGGCGCACGCTTGTAATCCCCACGCTTGGGAGGCTGAGACAGGAGGATCGCGCAGGTTCGAAGCCAGCTCGCTGGCTTAAGGGACCCTGTTTCCAAATAAAAATATAAAAAATAGGTCTGGGAGTGTAGCCCGGAGGTAGAAGGGCTTCCAGGAACCCCAGTACCACCAAAAAAAAAAAAAAAAAGAATAATTTAAAAAAAAGATTAAAGTTGCTAATATGTAACTTCTTCTAGTTTAAAGTGAAAGCAACTGGCTATGGTAATATAGAGAATACAGCTGAACTGCACCAGAATAGTTAAGACTTTTAAATTAAATTTGGAGTTACCTCACCTTATAAAAATACATGTCAATATACTAAATATTCAACAAAGATCAGGATATGGGATATTTAAAAATACATTTCTCTTGGATCAGCACCAAAAATATCTTCAGTTTCTGTACTACCCGTGTCAAGTTTTTAAGTAAGGTTAAGTTAAAATTGCTTAAAAATCACAAACTCCACAGAAATCATTAAAGGTATATCTAAACGTTCAAATACATTTTAACATCAAGGTCACACAATTCACTAGGGAGAACATTATAATGAGTACCAATGGATTTCTGTAGTAAGACTTTTGATGTCAACCTTGTATTAGGAAATATTTTACATCTCACAAAGGAGGCACTGGTACTTAGAAACTTAATAAAATTACTAGAACCATTAAGACGGAGGTGAAGAATTTGTACAGCCTTCTGCAATTTCAAAGAGGTAGTGATAGATACTTGTTCTCCTGGCGATATCAAAGGCGGTTTCTTCCAAGTGATTCTTCAGACCTGGTTTGATGTAACGATTCATCAGGAGGAGCTCGAGTGTATCTTTGCTCTCTCTGTTCCCAGCAGCAAGATGCAAGGGGGTCAGGAGGCCTTTTGTTTGGGCGTTGATATCTGCATCATGTTGAAGCAATAAAGAAGCCACTCTGGTATTATTCCACTTGCAAGCACTGTGCAGGGGTGTCCAGCCATCCACAGTCACTGCATGCACATCTGCCCCCTGTGCTATAAGCTCACGGACAATATCTAAGTGTCCGCTGTAGGCTGCTCGATGGAGAGGGGTATACTCATCCTCATCCCTAGTGTTCACAAGAGTGGCCTTCTCAGAAAGTAGTCTCCGTACTGTGGTAAGCTGAGGAAGATAAAAAGTAAAAAGACCTCTTTTACAATTCCAACTCAATGCAGAATAAAGAAAATTAAAGTGTGCAGTTTTATATTCAATTAAGTTAAATAAAAACTTGTTAGCAGATAACTTTAAAATTAAAATGAATTAAGATTTTTTTTTTTTTTTTTTTTTTTTTTTTTGGTGGTACTAGGATGGAACCTAGGGGCCTTCTACCTCCAGGCTACACTCCTAGACCTATTTTATATTTTATTTGGAAACAGGGTCTCTTAAGCCAGCTGAGGCTGGCTTCAAACCTGCGCGATCCTCCTGTCTCAGCCTCCCGAGCATGGGGATTACAAGCATGCGCCACCACGCCTGGCGAATTAAGATTTTTTTTAGAGGGAGTGGTCAACCGATTTAGTAATGAACAAGTTAGTGTTAATTATACTCAGTTGCTTCTAAGAATTTGATTCTCTGAATATCAAAGCACACATTTACTTCTGTCTACCTAAGGCTTATTGCACACAAACTTTGGCCCTAGATGAATATGGGCTATAATTATATTTCATGTTGTTTCCTCTATAAATACTAATTTTTCTATAATAGGATTATCTTAATATATAATATATAAAACATTTTCGTGTGTATATGATACTGGGGGTTGAAGGTAGGAGTGTTCTACCTTTGAGCTACATCTCCATCTATATTCTTTTTTTTGGAAATAGGTACTCACTAGGTTGCTGAGTCTTGCTAACTTGCTGAAGCTGGTTTCAAACCTGCGATCCTCTTGTCTCAGCTTTCCAAATACTGGGATTACAGGTGTGTACCAACATACCTGGCTGTGTATAAAACTTTTAAAAACAAAACTTCTTTTAAGAAAATCCAGGGATTAAAGGGCTCAAGTCTTTCTGAACACAATCTTAGAAATATAGCACAAGGCAGTGATTTTAGTTTAGTTTATGTACCTTTTGTGGGCTGCACCTTCCTCTGAAGCTAAAAAGCTGTTAAAAAGCATAAGGTCAGCTGGGCATGGTGGCACACGCTTGTAATCCCAGCATTTGGGAGGCTGAGACAGGAGGATTGCAGTTCACAGACAGCCACAGGTACTTAGTGAGGCCCTTTGCAGCTCAGTGAGACCCTGTTTCAAAATAAAGAATAAAAAAAAGGCTCTGGGGGTGTAGCTCAGAGGTAGAATGCCCCTGGGTTCCATTTCCAGTACCGCAAAAAAAAAAGTAAGATTGAGTAGGGTACTGTAGTGCATGCCTATAATCCCAGTGACTTGGGAGGCTGAAGGGACTGAATTTTGAGGCTAGCTTAGGCAATTTAGTGAAACTGTCTCAAAAATAAATATAAAGGTGCTGGTGTATACTTCAGTAGTAGAAATGCACCTGGGTTTAATCCCCAGTATTGACAAAAAAAAAAAAAAACCCCACAAAAATGTAATCTCCTTTTATTAGTTTGGAGAACTTAGTAAAATGAAAGAAAGTAGCCAAGTGGAAGCAAAAAGAGTTTTAGTGCTAATTCTACTTGGATGACACTGGACAAATTAACATTACCTTTCTTATAGGGATTAAATGTGAGGAGTAAATAAAACAATGTAGTAAGGAACCAGGTATAGCTGGTATTTATTTATATATTTTTGGTGGTACTGGGGATGGAACCCAGGGGCATTCTACCTCCCAGATACACCCCCAGGCCTATTTTGTTCTTATTCTTTATTTTGAAACAGGGTCTCACTGAGTTGCAAAGGGCTTCACTAAGTAGTAGCTGAGGCTGTCCTTGAACTGTGATCCTCCTATCTCAGCCTCCAGAATGCTGGTATTATAAGCGTAAGCCACCATGCCCAGCTTAGAGTTGGTATTTAATTAATGTTACTTTTCATTTCACCTATCTTGAATGAAACTTACTGGTAGGCTGATCCTAATGACCCAACCTAATTGCTTTAAAATATATATCGTGCTTGCTATCTTTATAGTTATAATTATCCTTATTCCCTCAAATAATCTTAATGTGATAGTTTATAACAATCTGTACTTTCATACTTTCATGTACATTGCTTCATTTGATTTTCACAATCTTATATAACAGAGACAATATTATAATGGCCTTTTTTTTTTTTTTTTGGTATTGGGGATGGAACCCAGAAGCCTTCTACCTCCGGGCTACACTCCCAGACATATTTTATATTTCATTTGGAAACAGGGTCTCTTAAGCCAGCTGAGGCTGGCTTCGAAACTGCGCAATCCTCCTGTCTCAGCCTCCCAAGCGTGGGTGATTACAAGTGTGCGCCACCACGCCCGGCTTATGATGGCCATTTTTTTTTTTTATAGCTAAGAATTTAGAGGTTAAGAAATGTTGGAATTTGCCCAAAGATATGGATCAAATAGAAGTTCTGGGCCAAGTTTTCTGACTTTAAACCCAATCATTTTCATATTATGAAGGTTCCCTCTTTGTTCTGGTTTTTACCCGATTTTTTTCAGCAGCCCAAAGAAGCAATTTGCTTGGATCTTTTTCCATTTTTTTTTCTTGCAATTGGTACCACTCTTCATTATTTTCATCTTGCTCTTCATCTTCATCAGAATTGCCTGACCAGAGACTTTGAGAACCAGTGGGAATAAGGTGTCCATGTGTTTCCAATAATTCGAGTTGGTTAAAATTTTCAGAAAAGTACATGGAATTCTCTGGGTCTTGTTCTCCATCATCATTTACTTTCTCTTTTTCCATTTTTACTACAATTCTACATAAAATGCATTGCAAATACTTTGTAGAGGGAATTGTGTTTGCTTTATTTTATTCACAGTATCTGAAAAAACAAACAAAAATTATTAGTAAACAGTAATTGAGGCTTTATCAATAGCATATATAACAGTCTTGCAAACATGCACAAATAAACCTTATCTAAACTCTTTGGTGCTTTTTTCATGATATTCATTAAGTATACTAATATGAAACTATTTTAGCTATCTATGATCTTTAATGGCCTAACACTTATTTTTTCTGCCAAGCCAATGGCTGTAACTATTATTTTGAACCTATCAGTTTAGGTATGACGGTATTATGCTTTAAGTTGTAAAAATGTAATACAATAAATACAGGTACATTCAAATTTTTATTTTATTATTTATTTATTTATTTATTTTTTTGGTGGTACTGGGGTTCCTAGAAACTCTTCTACCTCTAGGCTACACTCCCAGACCTATTTTATATTTTTATTTGGAAACAGGGTCTCTTAAGCCACTGGCTTTGAACCTGCATGACCCTGTCTCTGCCTCCCAAGCACAGGGATTACAAGCTTGTGCCACCAAGCCTGGCACATTCAAATTTTTATAAGCTACACTTACAAATAATCTAGGCAGAAGCAAAAGTTTCTAGTTTCTAAAAGACAACCTCAAGTGATTCTCAGACAGAGAACAGCTCCTAAAAGGCTATCTGTCCCAAGCTGTCATCAATTCAGATATCTTAATCACAATATCCCTAACAATTATCCTATTTCTACTTTAATATTTTCAGGCCTGGGAAAATTCATTGCATTATAAAGTAGTCCTATAGACTGTAGTTCATAGTTGGCCCCTTGTTAAGAACTGAACTTTAGCTGTCATTCACTTTTTCACTCAACAAATATGAATAAAATGCTCAGCTATTGAGATTCCATAATAAACAAGATCTGCCTTAACTCAAGAATCTTGCTGACTCGTGGAGGTGACTCTGAAGACAACATGGTTAAGTAGTATGGCTGGACCATATCCAAATACTATGAGTATACAGGAAGGTCATAATTTATCATAAGGGATTAAAGAAAGTTTCCTGAAGGAGATATTCTGATGGGCTGCTATATTAAGAATAAGCGCTTAAAGACTTACCCAGTATGTAAGCCTTGATTAAGAACTTCCAGGTATATTTAAAAATTCAATCCAGGTGCATTGCCTTGATTCAGGGTTTAAAATAAAATGATCCGAATTCTTATTTGATGATATCCCATCAGGAATCAATAGGTTGTGTTTCCTAACTTAAAGGAAACATTCCATTTTGAGAAAAGATCTGAGCTATACCAATTCCTCACATTCGGTGACTGATGGCGCTATCAGTCCCATTTTACAGATCGACCCGCGGAGGTCAGATTACAACAACCGAACCCTTATTAGCCCCATTTTACAGGTGAACGCAAGGAAGTCCGGATAGATAAAAAGCAACTTGCCATGGATCAAGGACCCTTCAATGAAATTTTAAGGCCAATTTTTTTTCCCCCTGTACTGGGGATGGAACTCAGGGACATTCTACCTCCGAGCTACAGCCCCCTGCCCTATCTTTTCGTCTTTTTAGTTTTTGAAACAGGGTCTCACTGAGTTGCGAAGAGCCTCACTAAGTAGCTGAGGCTGGCCGCGAACCGCGATCCTACGGCCTCAGCCTCCCGAATGCTGGGATCACAAGTGTGCGCCACCACGCCCCGCCAGGCCAGATATTTTAACTCAGAAGCCCCACATTATTTCCACTGTGCAATATTCTCTCAGTGCAACGGAGATGTACTTGACCCGGAGATCTAGGGGAGACAATCTGGGGAAGCCAGGAATAAAGCCTTTGGGTAAAGGGTTTGGCGAGTGGGAGAGGGCGGAGGCCGGGCGGGGTGGGGAGGGCACCAACCCGACTCCCGACAGCGGCCGGTCACTCGGGGCTCGCGGCCTTCCTCACTGCCCAGAGGGAAGAAGTCGCTTCCATGGACCTAGGGCACACCGCGCGGTCCAGCTTCCAGGGCTCGACCGGGGTCGACAGCTGACCGCCTCTTCGGGACCAAGAGTATTTAAACCTCTGCAGCCTGCCAGGAAGTGCGGTCCAGGACTAGGACAAGTTACCCACCTTAAGAGAGAAAAATCGCCATCGTCCACCTCGCTTCCGGGTTCGTCCCCTAGGCTGCTCTGGATTGGCTCCTGCGAGGGGGCGTGACCCCCGCGTCGTCCACCAGCCAATGAGAGTAGAAGGGGATTTGCGGCGTACGTCATCAACGTGGCATCGCGATAAACGCCGACGCTGTTTTCTCGCGCCTAATTCAGGTTTTGGCCCTGTGGGTTTTCCGCGTGAGCTGTTCGCTTATCTGATCACGAATCCCGCCCGTTCTTCCCTGATAGGAGACAGCGCCGGGTCTTGATGGTGGGGTTTTGAAGAGTCCAGGTGTGGGATAATTTAGGAGTCGTATCTGCTTCCTGGTTTCTTAGGTTCGGGGCGGAGGAGTGATTGCCACTCTTGGAAGAATGGGCCGTGCCAGCTGGGGAGGGTGTGAGGGCGCCGCCCGGACCTGAGTCCTGGAGAGAGGGCTGGGCGAGGTGAGGGATCCCACGGCCTGGAGCTCGGGATGAGAGCGTGCCCACTTGGAGTTGCCCTGCGGGCTCTCGAAGGCTCTCTGCCCAGGCCACGTGCTTGATTATTTATTCTAGCTTTAAATGCGGGGTCCTTGCTTCTTTTCCCGAAACAAGCTCGTCCGGTTAAAAGTCATGTGTTTGAGCGGGAAATACGGGGTGGCCTCGGTGCTCCAGAGTATTCTATGTATGCAACCTAATTTCTGCACTAACCACATCCAGAGTTGTGTGCAGAACCAGAATCGTACGAGACCCTTTCTGCCCTTTAATGTACATCAGTTTCCCATAAGAACAAGGAAAATAGGAGATTTAAAGCATAATAATGAAACTAGAGTGACAATGGAGATGTGTATTTTTCTTTTCCTAGCTCACTAAAGGAAAAAAGCAAATAGGTTTTTAGATGAAAATAAGACTTTCAAAATTGCCAGTCTACTTATTTAAAAAGGCGGTACAACACTGCATCCTAACTCATCTTGGTAAAATATGTGCAGCCTTTTAAAAATGCGCTTTAAGATACTTGTTTTTAGAATTTGGAATTGTTTTGTTTTTTTCCCCTCCCTCTTCGACATATTTGAACACAGGACACAGGGACACTTGGAGAGGAACTTGGTCCCAAGGAGCTCTACTAACTGACCATAAACATGAGTCCTGCAGATGCACTGTAAGCCTTTGATTTCTGGAATCTTTTGTTACTTTGGGTTTCTAAAGTCTGTCAACTTATGATCACCTTAAAAGGAAACTTATTTAATAAATTAGGAGTATTAAGGAACTTGCCTGTGAATAGAAGTGTTAGTCATCATAAAGAATATTTGGACTGTTTAAAAGACTAAATATTTATTAACTGAAAATAATATGGAGCTATAGATTGGAGTCTTGCAGTAATTTTTATAGTGTCATAGTATGTAAGTTTATGTTATTAGACTTTGTCTTAAAATATTAAAACTATAAATACCCTTTAATTTTCATAAGGAATTTTTTTTTACTAGTGTAGTTTTAAGCGGGGTTTTAGAATAAATTGTTCTAGTATTAATACATTGAAAGTGAATTTGAATAGAATGGAAATAAAAGAAGTGTAAAGCTTTAGAATTGGGGGTCTTTCACCTTGGTTCCAAGTCCTTAGTCAGAACTGACATTGTGACCTTGGGTAAGTCAGTAGTAGTTCCCTGAACCTTACCTCAGTTTCTTCATTTGTATAATTGGAATGATACTATCCTCAGATTATTATGAGTTTTGAGTATGAGTGAGTGTGTGTATGAGTGGGGTGTGTGTGTGTGTGTGTGTGTGTGTGTGTGTGTTACCAGGGGCACTTTACTACTGAGCTGTACCCTCAGCCCTTTATATTTTTTTTATTTTGAAATAGGGGCTCATTAAATTACTACACAGTGATTTCTAACGGGTGATCATCCTGTCTCAGCCTCCCAAGTACTGGGATTTTAAGTGTATGCTACTGCTCCTGGCTAACTTTGAGGTTCCAATGAGAGAATTCATGTGAAAATACTTTATACATTGCTGTGGAAGCATGTAGTAATGTGACCTGAAAAGTTTGTGTATAGTAATCAGAACTTTGTGCATATCATTTTTGAAGTTTCTGAAGAGAAATATTTTTGAGCCAAGTGTGGTGTCCCACGCTTGTAATCCCAGCACTTGGGATGCTGAGACAGGAGGATCGCAGTTCGTGGACAGCTTTAACTACTTAGTGAGGCCCTTTGCAACTCAGTGAGACCCTTCAAAATAAAGAATAAAAATTAGGCCTGGGGTAGCTTGGAGATAGAATACCCCTGGGTTCCATTCCCAGTACTGCAAAAAGAAAAAACAAAAAGAAAGAGAAATCTTTCTGGAAATGCCTTTTGTATATAAAGATTTGGATTTTGGAGATATGCAACATTTTTAAAGTTCATTATAGTTTAGTTAAAATAGCCTAAATTTCCTTATGGCTTTTAGTCCTATTTCTGCCATTAGTTGTTTGATAAATCAGTTAATTTTCCTGTCTAACCTTCAGAGATAATAATGCCTGCCTTTCTACCTGTGGGAATTGATACTAGATCATAAATATAAAAGTATTTTAAAGAATTAAAAACTATACTAAGTTTAAGAAACTAATTTAACAACTAGTGCATTTCTGTTTCACATGGAAGGACTTTTTACCAGATTTTTTAAAGTTAAAAATTCTCTGTCCTTACTTGGCCAAATTTATTAATGAAAAATTAACTAACTTTGTTTAGAGAGTAGAGTAAACAAGAGTTTTCAGGGGCCTGAATGGAAGTTAGTAGCATATTAGTTTAAAAATCTGCTTATAAATTTAGAGGAAGGCTTTTACTACACTTGATCATAGCCAAAAGGCCAAGAAGCCATAGGGGAAGGTTTTTTTAAATTTGATTTTTTTATAAGGTACAAAATCAGATAAACCAAGTATAGAAATAGGAACCAAAGCCTCTTTTGGGGGGGGGTATTTGAGATAGAATCCAGGGGCATTCTACCTCTGAGCTATACCCTCAGATATATTCTATTTTTTATTTATTTATTTTTATTTATTTATTTATTTATTTATTTATTTATTTATTTATTTATTTATTTTGGTGGTACTGGGGGTGGAACCCAGAGGCTTTCTACCTCTGGGCTACACTCCCAGACCCATTTTATATTTTATTTGGAAAGAGGGTCTCACTAAGTTGCTGAGAGCCTCACTACGTAGCTGAGGCTGGCTTCGAACCTGTCCGATCCTCCTGTCTCAGCCTCCCAAGCGCGGGGATTACAAGTGTGCACCAACACGCCTGGCTTATTCTATTTTTTATTTTGAAACAGTATTTCACTAAGTTGCTGAGAGCCTTGCTAAGATACTGAGAGTGATTTTGAACCAGAAATCTTCCTGTCTCAGCTTCCCAAATACTGGGATCTCAAGCATAAGCCACCACATATAGCACCATTTGGATTTTTGTGGAGGAACAGAATAGGAAAACAAACAAGGTTTTAGGTCTGAGTTACATAAAAGTGTACAAAACTGCTTATAACAGTTGTGTATTTTTGAAGCAGATGTACAGAATCTTTTAAAATGTGCACATTTGGCCGGGCGTGGTGGCGCACGCTTATAATCCCTGTGCTTGGGAGGCAGAGACAGGAGGATTGCACAGGTTCGAAGCCGGCCTTGCTGGCTTAAGAGACCCTGTTTCCAAATAAATATAAAATAGGTCTGGGAGTGTAGCCCGGAGATAGAAGGGTTCCATCCCCAATACCACTTAAAAAAAAAAAAAAAGTGCACATTTGTTCTGTATCAGTAGTTAGGAAAACTATTTGATGTTAAAGGTCATACTTCACATTTTCATACCAAGTTTAAGTCTAGAAAAATGATTTTATATAATATACCAATAAAAATTAAACTGATTTTACTCCAAACTACTGTTATTTTATGCTTAAATCTCAGTTTTATTGACTATTCTTTTACTGCATTCTATTGAAATATCTTTTCTTTTTTGTTTTTACTACAGTGATGATGAAAATACATTTAAAATCTTAATTGCAACTGATATTCATCTTGGATTTATGGAGAAAGATGCAGTCAGAGGAAATGATACATTTGTGACACTTGATGAAATTTTAAGACTTGCTCAGGAAAATGAAGTGAGTTTGGTTTACATTTGTGCAATTCCTACTTTATTTCTTTAGTCATCAGGTTCTTTTTTTTATTTATTTATTTTTTTGGTGGTACTGGGGGTGGAACGCAGAGGCTTCCTACCTCCAGCCTATATTCCCAGACCCATTTATATTTTGGAAACAGGGTCTCCCTAAGTTGCTGAGAGCCTCACTAAATAGCTGAGGCTGGCTTCGAACCTGTGCAATCCTCCTGTCTCAGCCTCCCAAGTGCGGGGATTACAAGCGTGCGCCACCACGCCCAGCTTAGTCATCAGGTTCTTTTAAGTTAGATTTTAGATTTATTTTTGTAGACTCTTGTGTTAACATGGCCTGCTTACATATCAATATACTAAAAGTTCAAAACAAATTCAGTGCTTTGTGAGCTACTTTGGTAAATAGTTGGTTTCTTTTTTTTTTGGTGGTACTGGGGTTCCTGGAAGCCCTTCTACCTCCGGACTACACTCCCAGACCTATTTTTATGTTTTTATTTGGAAACAGGGTCTCTTAAGCCAGCGCAGCTGGTTTTGAACCTGCGCGATCCTCCTGTCTCCTCCTCCCAAGCGCGGGGATTATAAGCGTGCGCCACCACGCCCGGCTGTTCTAGCCTTTTTATTTTTTGTTTTGAAACAGGGTCTCGCTAGGCTGCTGAGAGCCTCACTAGGTTACTGATGCTGATCTTGAAACTGCGATCCTCCTGGCTTAGCCTCCCAAGCATTGGGATTACAGCTGTGCACTACAGTACCTGGCTGGTAAACAGTCTTAAAATTAAAAAATATTAGCCGGGCTTGGTGGCGTGGGCCCGTAATCGCAGTACTTGGGAGACTGAGACAGGACGATCGCAGGTTCAAGGCCAGTCTTGGCAACTTAGTGAG
Source organism: Muscardinus avellanarius (assembly GCF_963383645.1). NCBI lineage: Eukaryota > Metazoa > Chordata > Mammalia > Rodentia > Gliridae > Muscardinus > Muscardinus avellanarius. The sequence continues at coordinate 158,304,164 of NC_137786.1, forward strand.
GCCCTGTTTCAACATAAAATGAACCCAACATGGTGATGTGCACTTATGTAATCCCCGTAGGGGATGAGGATGAGACAGGAGGAACATTGCAGGTTCGAGACTAGCCTTAGCAACTTAGACCCTCTGCAACTTACAGAGACTCTGTTCCAAAAAAATTAAAAAATATTAATGGAGTGCATAATGAATGTGTAGTTTTTTCGTAATTTCTATTTGATGAAAAGATTATCATAATTTCTGGTTTCAAGGAATATACAGGTAAACTGAATTAGAGAGGAAAATAATGTTGATTAAATACTATTATGTAGCTTTGATTTATATTGTCATTATTTCAGTAATGTCTTTTATAACAATTTAGGGGCAGTTAGGTGGCCTCAGGACCCAGGTAGCCAGGATTACATGTGCATTTGGTTGTCATGTGTCTGTCTTTCTCCTCTCCCTCCCCCTCTTGCTCCTCCTCCTGCTCCTCCTCCTCTTTCTTTCTTTCTTTCTTTCTTTCTTTCTTTCTCTCTCTCTTTCTTTTTTTTTTTTTTTTTTTGTACTGGGGGTAGAACCTAGGGAGCATTTGACCTTTGAACCGTACCCCCAGTCCTATTAATTTTTTATTTTTCTGAAATAAGGTCTCACTCATTTTCCAAGGCTTTGCTAAGTTGCTGAGGCTAGCAACAAACCTGAGAGCCTCCTGTCTCTGCCTCCCACGTACTGGAATTTCAGGTGTGTGTCACCAAGGTTGGCTGCCATGCCTCTTTCATCTCTTTTAATTGGGTACATTTGCTCAAGATGCCTTTGTCTCTTAGGACTCTGATAATTTTGTAGCGTACAGCCTGATTATTTTGTGTCCTTTTCTCTAAATGGCTATACCGTATACCTGGTATTTCCTCAAGATTTGATTAAGGTTCTGTACTTTTGGCAGGAATACTATTCACGGTTCTCTGGAGCCACAAGGCAGTTTTAAAAAATATTAAAAAACTTTTAAACTATAACAGAATATACCTAACATAAAATTCACCATCTTAACTTTTTGTAAGTATATTGTTCAATAGTGTTAAGTACATTCACATTATTATGCAGCCAATTTCCAGAACTTCATCTTCCAAGTGACACCCATTATCTCCCTAATATAGTTTTATATGTTTGGTTTGGTTTTGTTTCTTCTATACTTTTTTTTTTTTTTTTTTTTTGGTACTAGGGATTGAACCCAGGTGCGTAATCCCTCTTATTTTGAACAAGGTCTCGCTAAGTTGCTGAGGTTGGCCATGAATCTGTAGTTCTCAACCTCCCTGAAATTATAGGAGTGTGCCACCATTCCTGGCTTCAGGGTTCATAAATTAATTTTTGCTGCTGGGCATGGTGGCGCACGCTTATAATCTCAGCATTTGGGAGGCTGAGACTGGAGGATCACGGTTTGCAGACAGCCTCAGCTACTTAGTGAGGTCCTCTGCAACTTAGTGAGACATGGTTTCAAAATAAAGAATAAAAAATTGGGCGGGGGTGTAGCTCAGCAGTCGAATGCCCCTGGGTTCCATCCCCAGACACACACACACACAAAAAAAAAAAAAAAAAAAAAAAAAAATTAATTTTTTTAGGTAGATTGTATGCTTGCAACCACATTGGACTTTTTTCTGTGTGATTGCCCTTCTTCCCTGATGTTGTTTCTAGAATGTTCTTTCTCAAAATCTCATTTAGCTTTCATTTGCCACTCAAATGCCACCATGTTCGTACATTTCTCCTGGATTTTCTGCCCTCAGATGAATGTTCTTCCCACAGAATTCATTACAGTGTCATCGCTGCTCATTTATATACCCATTCTAGTGCATGCCAGAGTTTGACTTATTTTTTAAGCGTATACTAGTTTGTCTCCTCTTCCAGAATTTGAACATAAGGGATAGTGGTCATATTTTATTCATTATATCCTCAGGACTTAGTACAGTGTATTGCATATAGCATTTAATGAGGGCAGGAACATAATCTGTTTTTTAAATTGCTATTTCCTTAGCTACCACAGTCTGTAAGAACGCTATAAATAATTGAATAAGTAATTTAGGATTGAACTTGTATCTCTTCTGTATGTTCTGTTAAAGTGCTAAGTTTATGTTTGATTTGAATTTTAGAAAGAGAAATATAATCACCATGGGTAACCTGAGTCAGGGACTTGGTATAGCAACTTGAAAGTGGCTTATGAGCCTAAAATGGAGCTAGATTAATTACTAGATTAAAAGGCCCTTTGAATAAATGAAATAAGAAATTTTAAATTGCCATATATAATAGTGTATTTTGTGAAGTTTTTTCCACCTCTTTCACATATAGCTTAAAATATTTTACCAGCTGGGCGTGGTGGTGCATGCTTGTAATCCCAGCATTTGGGAGGCTGAGAGAGGAGGATCCGGGTTCTCGGCCGGCCTCAGCTACTTTGAGAGAGGCCCTTGCAACTCAGTGAGACCCTGTTTCAAAATAAAGAATAAAAAATGGGGCTAGCAGTGTAGCTTGTAGGTATATGCCTCTGGGTTTAATCTGTAGTACCGCAAAAAAAAAAAAAAATTTTTTTTTTTTTTACCCATAAAACCTACTAATTTTAACACCATTTTCTCTTGATTAGGTGGATTTTATTTTATTAGGTGGTGATCTTTTCCATGAAAATAAGCCCTCAAGAAAAACATTATACACCTGCCTTGAGTTATTAAGAAAATATTGTATGGGTGATCGTCCTGTACAATTTGAAATCATCAGTGATCAATCAGTCAACTTTGGATTTAGTAAGTAAGTATATTTATGTGTTTGAGTGAATGTTACATATCTTTTCTGCATAACATATATATATATAAACGCATTAAAAATTTTAGCCATGCCGGGCGTGGTGGCGCATGCTTGTAATTCTAGCATTCAGGAGGCTGAGACCGGAGGATTGAGGTTTGCGGACAGCCTCATCTACTTACTTAGTGAGGCCCTCCACACCTTAGTGAGACCCTGTCTCAAAGAATAAAAAATAGGGCCGGGGTGTAGCTTGGAGGTCGAATGCCCCTGGGTTCCATCCCCAGACCCACAAAATAAAAAAATATATATACATAGCCATTTTATTTCATTATAAGCTATTTTCATGGTAAATGTACCATGAATTTTCTGTATATTATTGTATAAATTTATATTTCTCTTCCTAATATTGGGACTAAACATCTCATTTTTTAATATCTTCTCTGAAATTTTCTTGTTCATTTCCTTTGTCTCTTTTTTTTCTTTTTTCTTTTTTCTTTTGCAGTGCTGGGCATGGAACCCAGGGGCTTTTTACCTCCTAGCTACACCCTCAGCCCTATTTTTTTATTCTTTATTTTGAAACAGGGTCTCATTGAATTGCAAATGGCCCCACTAAGTAGCTGAGACTGTTCTCCAACTGAGATCCTCCTGTCTTAGCCTCCCAAATCCTGGGATTACAAGCATGTGCCACCACCCCTAGCTTCCTTTGTCTATTTTAAAAATTAGTATTTTTGTTTTGTCTTTTCCTATCTGACTTTCACAAGTTATTTCTATATTCTAGGTGCTAAGCTTTTGTTTGGCATATATATATTTGCCTGATATATATATATATTTATAGGCATATATATATATATATATATATATATATATATATATATATATATATAATTTGCCTGTCAGTAGCTTGCCTTTTGACTTTGTTTGTGGGGTCTTTTGTTGCCAGAACTTTTTAATTTTGTGTGTGTGTGGGGGTGCTAGGGATTGAACAGAGGGACATTCTATCTCTACACCCTCCAACCTTGTTTGATTTTTTAATTAAGCAACAAGGCCTTGCTAAGTTGCTGAGGCTAGCATTGAACCTGTGATCCTCCTGTCTCAGCCTCCCAAGTACTGGGATTATAGGTGTGTAGCACCATGCCAAGCTTAACTCTTTACAACATGCTCTTCTTTGCGCATTGTAGTTGCACATCATAATGAGGTTCTTAGTGATACGAGCACACATGTACACAGTACTTGATATGTTTCCCTCTGGGTCTCATCCCATTCCCTCCCATTCTCTGTGCTGATTGAGATTGGTATTGATAACTTCACACGTGAACATCATTATTTGACCTGTTTTCTTCCTCAAGTCTTATTTTCCCCCCTCCCCACCTTCCTCAGCAAATCCCCTTTCATGATTCTGTTCATACTGATCCTCACTTATCTGAAGTCCCTTTTGTCTCCTAGTTTCTCTTTGGCTTCTACATATGAGAGAAAACATACAACCTTTCACCTTCTATGACTGGCTAATCTCGCTTAACATAATATTCTCTCAGCTTCATCTGTTTTCCTGCAAATGTCTTCATGACATAGTAGAGTCCATTGTCTCTGTGTGTGTGTCTGTAATCATTCCATATGTTATTCTCTGTAATCATTTCATATGTTGACCAACACCCAGGCTGGTTTTGTAATTTGGCTTGTGTGAATTGTGCTATAAACCTAGATATGCAAGTATCACTGTAGTATTCTGACTTCAGTTCCTTGGGAAAGATACCCAGGAGTGATATAGCTGGGTGATGTGGTGGCTTCCATTCCCAGGCTTCTGTGGAATTTCAATACTGATCACCTTATCAGCTGTACTAATTTGCAATCCTACCTCATCCTTGCCAACATTTTTTTTTATTATATATATAGTACTGGGGATGGAACCCAGGGGCATTCTACCTCTGAGCTATGCCCCCAGCCCTACTTTTTTTTTTTTTTTAAGTCTTCTTATTTTTGATACAAGGTCTCACTAAGTAACTGAGGCTGTCTATGAACCCTGATCCTCCGGTCTCCATCTCTTGAATGCTGGGATTATAAGTGTGTGCCACCACACCCGGCCCTTTGCCAGCATTTATTATTGTTTGTATTCTTTGTATTGCCATTGAAATTGAAGTTAGATGTAATCTCAGTTTAGTTTTGATGTGCATTTTCCTGATTGGTAATGATGTAGAACTTTTTTCATATATTTATTGGTTATGTTTTTTTTTTTTTTTTCTTTCTGGAGAAGTGTCTATTCAGCTCAGTTGCCCATTTTTTAAATTGGGTTATGAAATTTTTAACGAAGATACTGAAAAAATACACTGTAGAAAAACATCCTTATAAACAAATGGTGCTGGGGAAGCTGGTCATTCATTTCAATTTTAGTACATGTGCTGCCGAAGCGAGCACAAAAGCTGGTCATTCATATGTAGAATAATGGAAGTAGACCCCAGTTTCTTAACTTGCACAATAGTCAACTCAAGATGGGTAAAAGACCTAGAAATTAGACCAGAGACAATTACTAGAGAGGGCACAGGACCAACTCTCCAACATATAGGCATTGGTGGAGAGTTCCCTCAATAAGATCCTAAATCTCAGGGAAAATTCGTAAATGGCATTAAATTAAAAAGCTTTTGTGCTGCAAAGGGAACAATCAAGAGTCTGGAGAGTCTACAGAATGGGAGAAAATGTTTGCCAGCTCCTTCTCTGATAGAAGACCAATATTCAGAATATATGAAGAACTTAGAACTATTTAATTTTGATGTAGTCAAATATATTCTTTTTAAGACTTGTGCTTATAGGATTTAGGATATTCATCTAGAACATTATATGGTAAAGATAGTATCATGTCTTTTTCTTAAATACTATACAAAATACTTTATGAGCCAGGCGTGGTGGCACATGCTTATAATCCTGGCATTTTGGAGGCTGAGACTGGAGAATTGCAGTTCGTGGACAGCCTCAGCTACTTAGGCCCTCTGCAACTTAGTGAGAATCTTGTTTCAAAATTAAGATAAAAAATAAGGCAGAAGGTGCAGCTTGGAGGTTGAATGGCACTGGGTTCCATCTCCAGACCTGCAAACCCCCCCTAAAACCCAAAAAACTTCATTGCATTTAATTGAAAATTTTCCTCAGTCTCCTTTAGCTTGTGTCAAATTCTCAGTCTTTCCTTGTCTTTTATGACCCTGATATTTAAAAAAATACTAGTCAGGTGTCTTATAGAATGTCTCTCATAATTTATATTATAATGTGAGAATATAATGCATCAATAAAAGCATATTATAAAAAAAGAATATCTCTCAGTTGAGGTTTTCTCTGGATTGATTATGAGTTTGAAGGAAGACTATCAGAGGGAATATCTCATAGTGTCATACATTGCAAGGACTTATTACTGGTGATGTTAACCTAAGAGGGTGCCTGCCAGAATTCTCCACAAGAAAGTTATTTTTTTCCTTTCCATTTGCTCTTTATTAGAAGTGAGTTCCTAAGTACGGCCCATAAGCAAAGGTAGGGAATTAAATTCCACTTCTGGAGGGAGGAATATCAGATAATTTATGGACACATGTTAAAACCACCAGTGTGATTAATATGTTGGGAGAAATATTTTTTATAAATGAGTTTACATTACAGGTAAATTTTTGATATTTTATTTGTAAGAAAATGTCTTGTTTTCTTAGTTGAGTATAGAATTGAATTCTAAAAGATTTATGTAATATGTTAAGAATTCTGATCAGAGTGTCTATCCTTTCAAATCTAAAACTTAGGTCCCTCCCACCTTCTGTTACTAGGGATGGAACCCAATGTCACTTTAATACTCAGTTACATCCCTCGCTTTTTCTGAGGTAGGTCTCACTAAATTGTCTAGACTGGCCTCTAACTGGAGAGTCTCCTTTTCAGCCTCTCTCATCACTGAGATTACAGGCATGTGCTACCAGACCTGGCTAGAATTTGAGTATTGTTTTCTTCTTTTTTTTAACCTTATTTTTACACTGCATTCTATTTTTAAATTGCTCACCTCACCTGTATGGACATGTTTATTTCATTGATCGCTGTTGATTTTTATATTTCATTTCTTTTGCCTGGAAGTAGTTTTTGGTAGCTTTTGAGCAAGGATTCTAGGTGGTTTTGGTTTGGTTGGTGAGGCTAGGGGAAACCATCCTTCTGATGCATTATCATTGATATTACGTGTAAATGTGAACAACCTTTAAGGAGGGAAGTTGGCAGTAGTTATCAAAATTACAAGTGCACAGACCCCAACAGTTCTCATTAAGTATTTTCCTATAAATACACTTTCACAAAGGCAACCTTTGTGCAGAATAACTCATTTTTACAGAAGACAGAAAACTAGAAAGAGTCTCAGTGTCCATTGGTAGGACACTGCTTAAGTATAATATAGCAAACCACACAGTAGAGAACTGAGGCGACAAAAAGCAGAAGGGACTTCTTCATATACAGTGCTACTATGGAGTGATTTCCAAAATAGGTTAAATGACAAGATGAAAAGATGGCATAGAAATTTGTCTCTGAGAAAAGGAGCTGCATGGCTGGGTACAGATGTGGGTGGGAGATTAACTTGCACAGGTAGGAGGTAATTGAGCTGGGATTGATAATCTTGATCTTTTGGATTCCAAAAGTACATGTGTTTTCTCCTGTTCTCCCAAGACAAACATAAACCTTAAACAAAAGTTTTTCAAACTATTAGAGGCCTGTTAACTTCTCATTAATCAGCTAGACCACTCTTTCATATAGTTAGCAAGCACCATTTATTGTTGCTGATTTTCATTAAAATGTACTTTGTGAGGTATTTTTAAACTTGAATTGAAATGAACTCTGTTGTCTATATTTTTTTTCTCTAAAGCTCTAAACTAGTGGTCCTTTGCCAGTTTAGATCATAGTATGCCTATGGCTGCGTTGATGTTTGGGAGGAGGATCTTGGCAAATAGTTTTTGTTACTTATAGAACTTTATTTTTTTTTCTAAGGTTTCCATGGGTGAACTACCAAGATGGCAATCTCAACATTTCAATTCCAGTGTTCAGTATTCATGGCAATCATGATGATCCCACAGGGGTAATTATTGTTTTCTTGTAGTCTGTTGAAATTTTAGAAATGATCAGTTTACTTTATCTGTGGAAAACACTCTTTCCCTTTCCCCAGCAATTTGTAGTCACATCTAGTCAAGAAATCTGATTAACTTGTTATTGTTAATGTAAACATTTATACTAATTTTTAGACTTTTTTTTTTTGTGGGTCTGGACTTTTAAAAAAAATCTAAGCCAGGCGTGGTTGTGCATTCTTGTCATTTGGGAGGCTGAGACAGGACAGTCTCAGCTACTTAGTGAGGACCTTTGCAACTCTGTGAGACCCAGTTTCAAAATAAAGAATAAAAGCCAGGCGTGGTGGCGCACACTTGTAATCCCCGTGCTTGGGAGGCCGAGACAGGAGGATCGCACAGGTTCAAAGTCAGCCTCAGCTACTTAGTGAGACCCTGTTTCCAAATAAAATAGAAAATAGGTCTGGGAGTATAGCCCGGAGGTAGAAAGCCTCTGGATTTCACCCCCAGTACCACAAAAAATCAAACCAAACCAAAACAAAAACAACAACAAAAAAAAATAAAGAATAAAAATCGAGCTGAGGGTGTAGCCCAGTACTGCAAAGGAAAAAAATCTAGAATAAGAATTGGTATATGAACTGTGCGTTTATTTCAGAGCTGAGTTTAATGATGAGTAGCCAGGAGTAGAATAAATATGTAACATTTATTTATTTTTTTTTTAAGATTTAAAGAAGTTTATTAGAAAGATAGAAATACAGAGGATAGGTACAGCTCCATACCAGACTGGCATGGAGGGGTGACTCGAATGAATACACCCGTAACATTTATATAGACATTAAAAAAATGCTTTTACATCTCTTAAGATCTTATAAGATGTGATCGTTTCGTGAACATCTTTAAATCTAAATTAGATTATTGCCTGTTTGATATGGAGGTAAGACTAAAAGCTGCTAAATTCAAAGTATCTTTTTGTTTTTCCTGGTCATTAATATTATAAGTCACTAGTTATATATAGTCTTTTTCCCTCAGGCTCTAAGCAGTCTATTTAATAGTACAGAACACTTATTTTATGCCTCATTTGTTTTTTAGTGGTCATGACATCTGAGTTGTGATGAGATGTTAACTTTGTATTTGGTAGATGATCCATTTGCTGTTTATAATCTGAAGTAGAAAAAAGGCAGCAAATAAATTTTACTGTTGGAATTTTGTTTTAAGAAGGTACTAAGCTGGGCGTGGTGGCGCACGCTTGTAATCCCAGCATTTGGGAGGCTGAGACCAGAGGATCGCGATTTGTGGACAGCTTCAGCTACCTAGTGAGGCCCTCTGCAACTCCGTGAGACCCTGTTTCAAAATAAAGAATAAAATATAGGGCAGGGGGTGTAGCTTGGAGGTCCAGTGCCTCTGGGTTCCATCCCCAAACCCGCCAAAAAAAAAAAAAAAAAAGGTACTATTTTAATCTTTTTTTGTGGCTACAGGATGAAAAACCCTAGTCCAAAATGCTTTAAAATCTGAAATTTGAGCCGGGCGTGGTGGCGCACGCTTGTAATCCTAGCGCTTGGGAGGCTGAGACAGGGGGATTGTGCAGGTTCAAAGCCAGCCTCAGCTACTTAGTGAGGCTCTCAGCAACTTAGTGAGACCCTGTTTCCAAATTAAATATAAAATGGGTCTGGGAGTGTAGCCTGGCGGTAGAAAGTCCCTGGGCTCCATCCCTAGTACCACCAAAAAAAAAAAAAAAAAAAAAATTAAAATCTGAAATTTGCCACTCATAAAGTTTTGAATGTTTTATCATGTCAGAGTTTGGATTTTCACATTAGCCTATGGAAGCATTCCAAAATCCCCAAACCCCCAAATCTGGAACACTCGTGGTGATGAACATTTTGGATAAGGTATAAGTAACCAGTAGTTCATGGAATATGCTTTCAACAGGTAATACGATATTCACACTGATGTTAAATTTTTATATACACATTAATATTCTTTCGAAATATTTTGCCTAGGCAGATGCTCTCTGTGCCCTGGATATTTTAAGTTGTGCTGGACTTATAAATCACTTTGGACGGTCAATGTCTGTGGAGAAGATAGATATTAGTCCAGTTTTGCTTCAAAAAGGAAGCACAAAAATTGCTCTATATGGTTTAGGTAAGATGGACTTATTTTACTATTTATATCAATAAAAATTGTCTACACCATTGGAAAAAGAAATTTTGGAGATAACTTTTAAATGCTTTGGAAAAAGTAGAACAAATCTGATTATTCCTTATTGGGGACTGTAAAATATATTGGAAGGTTTTTTTTTTGCTTTTTGGTTTTTTTGTGTGTGTGGTGCTGGGGATTGAACCCAGGGGTATTCTACCTCCAATCTATACCCCAGCCCTATTTTGTTTTTTTTTTTTATTTTGAAACAGGGTTTCACTACATCGCTGACAGCCTCTCTAAGTTGGTGAGGCTGGCTTTAAAGCTTTATTTCCTGTCTCAGGCTCACAAGTACTGGGATTACAGGTGTGCCCCACCACTCTTGACTTGTTGGAAAGTTTTTGGTAAAAAAAAAAATTTAATATTTAAAGGACCAATATCTGTTAATACTTGTTTTAAATAGCAGTTTTGGTGAAAAGATATTTTTCCTTTTTTCTATTGTTTGAGGTCCCCCCCACCCCCTTTAAGACTTTGGGATTCCTAAATGTTAGAATATAGAATAATAAGGAAAGTTTCACTTTGGTCTCTTAGAAGTCTTTAGAAGGTCTAGAGTATCACTCTCCAACATGGGAACTACTTGCTTTGTGTAGATATTGAGAACTTGAAATATGGCTAGTGATATGAATTGTGATATGCTACAAATGTAAAATATACACGATTTCAAAGACTTATGAAAAATATAAAATATCTTTATTTAAACAGATTAAATACATTGAAATTAAATTTTTCTTTTTACTTGTTTTAATGTGTCTGCTAGAAAGTTTCAGATTATATATTTTGCATGCATTAGTGACTCATATTATACATCTGTTAGACGCTAGTCTAGTCTACGAGCCATCTAATAATTAGAAATTTGCTTTTATCAAGTTCACTATCTTCAATTTTTTTAGTGTTCATTAGGTAAAATCTTATTTGCTATGCTTTATTCTATATGAATGAAAGACCAAAGACTGTTTTTAAAGAGTATATTCATTATTTTGATATTTTGTATCTCCAATATTTTTGGAGCTAGAAATAGTGTTTAAAGTACACTGATTGTAGCCGGGTGGCCCGCGCTTGTAATCCCAGCAGTTGGGAGGCTGAGACTGGAGGATTGCGGTTCGTAGACAGCCTCAACTACTTAGTGAGGTCCTCCGCAACTTAGTGGGGACCCTGTTTCAAAATAAAGAATAAAAAAATAGGGCAGGGGATGTAGCTTGGAGGTCGAATGCTCCTGGGTTCCATCTCCAGACCCATAAAAATAAAATAAAATAAAGTACACTGATTGTGCCTTTATATTTGATTCTGCAAGTGATAGAACAGAAAGTGAAATATGCTTTTGGGTGTGTGTGTGGGGGGGTGCGTGTGTGTAGTACTGGGGGTTGAACCCAGGGGCATTACCCCTAGCTATACCCCTAGCCCTATTTTTTATCCTTTATTTTGAAACAAATTCTCATTCACTTGCAAAGGGCCTCACTTAGTAGCTGAGATTGGCTGTGAACCTGTGATCCTCCTGTCTCAGCCTCCCAAGCACTGGGATTACAAGTGTGTGCCACCATGGCTTGTGTACACTTTTTTTTTTTTTTAAGAAAGCAATTGCAATTTTAATTACTGCAGTGTTAAAGAATTCAGGAAATAGTTTCTCCTAAGATCAGACCAAGGACAGATCCTGTTATGCCTCATTGACCAGCAGAGACATGTCTCTTCAGTTACTTCTTCTCTCCTGAAGTCTCATCTTGTTCTGTCATCTTTAACTGGATTCTTTCTCCATCCAAAACCCGAACTTTTACTATGGATTCTAGAACTCTTTTTATAATCATCAGATTGGTCAGCATTGCCTATCTTTCCTCTGAATGTTGTCTCCACTTTCTGAATTTCAATGAAGCCTTGCTAGGCTCCAGAGGTTCCTCTGTGCCCTGCAGTCTCTTACCCACAGGCTTTTGGGCAGCAGTAGGAATCACTGTTCTTCCTTCTCAACTGCCACTTCCTTTTATGACTCCAGATACTCTGCTCCTTTGAAGCTTATCGCCCTCTGGCCACCCTCCCCCGGCCCCAAGCTTTTTATGGGCAAAGCTACCTTCAGATCTTGTCAGTATTCTCAGTGCTGCAGCTAAGTAGGCTCGCCCTCTCATGTCCTGGGCTTTGATGAATGGGTGACTGCAGTTATATGTTCTGTATTCCACCTCAGCTCTTGGTCCACTGGCCATATTCATGGAAATCTCTTTAAAAACTAGGCCACTCCTGGCTCTTATTCTTTTGAGACTTGCTATATACTAAGTCAGTATGTAAGTAGCAATCTTGTCTGCCCTTTGTCTCACCCACACTGTTGTTCTCTACGTTAGCATCTTGACTCCTGCATTTTATAATATTTACAATTTGCATTTTATTGTAATTTTTTTGGTACTGGAGATTGAACCCCAAGGCATTCTACCTCCGGGATATACCTCCAGGTCTTTTAATTGGTTATTTTACTTTCTTGTCTTTGTTGGTCTTCTCCAGTAGACCAAGGTGATCCTTTGGAGTACAGAGATTATTATTTGAAAATCATTGAATTATTATGAAGCACAATATTTTTATTTAAAACAATCAATATACATAAAATTATACTTTAAACTTATTTCTTACCTCAACCCTTTTAATATCTGTTTCTGTGCATTTTATAGGATGTAACACTGATCAAAAATATATATACCTATATCTAATAATAAAGGAGTAGTGAAAAACAGTATTGTAAGAAATTTTTGTTTTGTATGTATGCACACATACTAGGGAGTAATCCCAGGGGCATTCTATTTCTGAGATACACCCCAGCCTATTTTTTATTTTATTCTTTTTTATTATTTATTTATTTATTTATTTATTTATTTATTTTGCAGTACTGGAGGTTGAACCCTGGGGCATTCTATCTCCAAGCTCCACAGCCTTATTTTTAAGTGCATGTATACATACAATGAAAAGTTCTTTGAATGCAGCTGCTATTGTACAAGAACCTGAAGCATACATTTATGTATGTATGTATGTATGTATGTATGTATGTATGTATGTATGTACTGGGTGTGGAACCCAGGGACATTCTACCCAGCCCTATTTTTAATTCTTTATTTTGAAACAGAGTTTTACTAAGTTGCAGAGGGCTTCACTAAGTAGCTGAGAACCTGATCCTCCTGTCTCAGCTTCCCAGTTACTGGGATTACAATCTTGTGCCACCATGCCTCACTTCATGAAGCATATACTTATAAATCCAGAATTTGAATGTATCTCTAAACAGTAAAAATAAATAAATACTTTGAGAACTACATAATTTAGAAGGAAAACATACTTTTTTTTAAAAGCAGAGTAAGAAAAAAATTTAAATAATGTAATGTCCGTTTTAGGATCCATTCCAGATGAAAGGCTCTATCGAATGTTTGTCAACAAAAAAGTAACAATGTTGAGACCAAAGGAAGATGAGAACTCTTGGTTTAACTTATTTGTGATTCATCAGAACAGGTAAGAAATGTTCTCTGAAAATATTTGAGCCAAATCTGTCTCCAAGCTCACCTACTTTAGAAAAATGGCACCCTTTGTATTTCTTATATACTTCTGTTGCTAATGCTTTCTTAAAAATTATAAAGTGCTGGGCGTGGTGGCGCACGCTTGTAATCCCCGTGCTTGGGAGGCAGAGACAGGAGGATCACTCAGGTTTGAAGCCAGCTGCGTGCGCTGGCTTAGGAGACCCTGTTACCAAATAAAAATGTAAAAATAGGTCTGGGAGTGTAGCCCGGAGGTAGAAGGGCTTCCAGGAACCTCAGTACCACCACCAATAATAATAATAATAATAATAATAATAATAATAATAATAATAATAATAATGTTTTTTTTTAAAGATTGGGTGAGGATTCTTGAATCTTCTATCATTTTTTTTTTACATTGACTTTTTTTTTTTCTCTAGCCTTACAAAAGGAATACTCTGAAGCTGATAAGGGTTTTTTATGTAAAATATTTAAACAAAGATTTCTTTCTTTGTTTTGGGGGGGATCTAAGGATGGAACCCAGGGGCATTCGATCTCCGAGCTATACCCCCAGCCCTATTTTGTTTTCTTTATTTTGAAACAGGGTCTCACTAAGTTGCAGAGGGCCTCACTAAGTAGCCGAGTCTGTCCGCAAACAGTGATCCCCCTGTCTCAGCCTTCTGAATGCTGGGATTACAAGTGTGCACCACCACACCCGGCTGAGCAAAGATCTTTTGATCAATTTCTGAGGCGCAGACTGAGCATAATCTTCTCTCTTTCCTCCAGAAGAGAGCCAGTGCCCCATGAAGGCACAGTGACAGCATGTCCTATTTGAAAGTTATTTCGCTTTTCCTAAGTGACTGTCATCATCTCATACCATGGGCCCTTGTCTTTTTGTTTTGTTTTTTGTTTATTTGCTTTTTTCTCCTGAAAACATTGCAGGATGGAAAACCTACTTCTTCTTTGGTTTTATTTCCTATTTTTCCTGCCATTGTTCTGCCCAACTGCACTGATCTCCATGCTGTTCCTTGAACCAAGGGGACAATATTCCCACTTCAGCATCTTTGCCATCTCCTCTGCCTGCAGAGGACTCTTCCCTTGTGTACTGATCCCTGATCTCGGTTCTCTGCTCATTTTTACTCTTCAGGAAGACCTTTCCTGATGGAGCATCCCCTTCCTGGTACTGTTATTTTTTTTCTTTTTAGCAACTATCACTACCTAACAAGTTGTATTTATATACATACCATATTGTACTATTGCTTGTATCTCCTACAAGAGGAAATCTTTTGTTCACTGCATAGAATATTTGACACATAGTAGACCCTTAGTAAATATTTGTTGGATGAATGAATGAAAATTGGTTTGCATAAAATAGTGGTTAAATAGAAATATTTGAATACTTTCCCCCCTTAACTACACAATGATATAAGTTAATGTTAGAGAAAACTTTTCCCTCCTGTCTTCTCTCACTGAGTAATAACTTTTCTCAGTGTAAAACTACATTTTACAAAGCACGTATTCATGTGAAATTTTATTTTATATTGAAAACTCATCTTTTATGTTGACATTTTAAGTCCCACTATTTTTACAATCAGCAGAAGAAACAAATATATTAAAAAATGATTGGACAGGGGGCTGGGCGTGGTGGTGCACGCTTGTAATCCCAGCATTCGGGAGGCCGAGACCGGAGAATCAACGGTTCACAGACAGCCTCAGCTAGTACTTAGTGAGGCCCTTTGCAACTTAGTGAGACCTTGTTTTAAAATAAAGAATAAAAAATAGGGCAGGGGGTGTAGCTTGGAGGTTGAATGCCCCTGGGTTCCATCCCCAGACCGCCAAAAAAAAAAAAAAAATGATTGGATAGAGCTGGTGTGGTGGTGTACACTTGTAATCCTAGTATTTGGGAGGTGAAAACAGGAGGTTTTCCAGCAACCTCAATAACTTAGCAAGATCCTCACAACTTAGTAGTACCCTGTTTCAAAATAAAAAATAGGGCTGTGGGTATAGCTCACAGACAGAATGTACCTGAGTTTAATCTCCATTAAAAAAAAAAAAAAACTGGAGAAATTTAGAAATTTGTTTTAATACCACAAAGCTTAGATTAACACTTTCATTTTCTGTTTTCTTTGTAGGGGTATATTTCAAATCAATTTTTTTTTTTTTTTTTTTTGGTGGTACTAGGGTTCCTGGAAACCCTTCTACTTCTGGGCTACACTCCCAGACACCTATTTTTTTATATATATATTTTTATTTGGAAACAGGGTCTCTTAATCCAGCAAGCCTGGCTTAGAACCTGCGCGATCCTCCTGTCTCCGCTTCCCAAGCCCGGGGATCACAAGCGTGCGCCACCACACCTGGCACTAAATTTTTTGATTTTTACAGTTGCTTTAATTTCTTCTTGTTTTTTTTTTTTACCCCCCAGTACTGGGGTGAAATCCAGAGGCATTCTACCTCAGAGTGACACCCCCAGCCCTATTATTTTATTCTTTAATTTGAAACAGGGTCTCACTGAGTTGCAAAGGGCCTCACTATGTAGCTGAGGCTCACTGCAAATCTGCCATCCTCCCGTCTTAGCCTCCCAAATGCTGGGATTACAAGCGTGGACTACCATGCCCAGCTACAGTTGTTTTTCTGACTTGACTGGGGGTCAGGGGGTGGGAGGCTCCTTCCTCTGTAAAGCTTTTCATGATTGTCCTTGAAGTATAGATTCAACCACTTTCTCTTAATGTCTTACTTGACTGTGTCCACAAGTCTGATACCTCCTGAGGGTCAAGAGCTATATATTGGCTATCTTTGCATTTCATTTCTGACCCCTTGGACAGTTTGTGGCAAAAAGGATATAATATATCATTAGTGAATAGAGAAAGAAAAAAATGTGACTAGGCCTATTTAACAGGAAATTTTCCTATATTGCTTTGAATTTATTTATTTATTTATTTTTTAATCTTGGTGTAGGAGTAAACATGGAAGTACTAACTTCATTCCAGAACAGTTTTTGGATGACTTCATTGACCTCGTTATTTGGGGCCATGAACATGAGTGTAAAATAGCTCCAATGAAAAATGAACAGCAGCTCTTCTATATATCACAACCGGGAAGCTCAGTGGTTACTTCTCTTTCCCCAGGGGAAGCTGTGAAGAAGTGAGTAATTGTTTTATATTTCAAATCAGTTTTTAAGAAACTCTTACTATAAGCATTACTAACCATCCAATGGGTTCAGGTACTGGCAATATATAATAGAATTATTTATGAAGGCTCATTATTCTGTGTAGTTTTAGTGTTTTCCCAGATTTTAAGCCATTTTCAACAAAAGAACATCCAATTGATGTTGATTTTATAGTTCATTAGGCAAATTAAGGCCTAACATTTTTACATATTAAGTTTTAAATTTGATTCTTTATAGATTATTACTCATTTCAGAGTCCATTTATAAACACATTCCTATAAAGTTACTTTATTGAGATTTTTCTGATAAGTAAAATACCATACCATATCTGATTTCTTTTAATCCTTTGATAAAAAGATGCTATTTGAAAAAGCAGGTACCAGTGATTGAACTCAATTTTATAATGGCTTCTACCCTTGGAGTCTCTTGAAGTTCAGATGATATTCTGATAGTGGGTTCAAAGAATATGGTAGTAGAGCTGGGCATGATAGCACATACCTGTAATCTCAGTGCTTGGGAGGCTGAGGCAGGAGAATCACAGACTGAGGGCCAGCCTCAGCAACTTAGTGAGACCCTGTTTCGAAATAAAAAATAAAATAAGGCTGAGGTGTCGCATGGATGAAGAATGCCCCCGGGTTCAATCCCCAGTATAACACACACAGAAAAAAAGAGTGTGGTAGTAGGATGTGTATATGTTTTTGTTTGTTTGTGTGTTTGTTTTTTCTGTGTAGCCCTGTTGCATATTAATTTTGTCATAATCTTGATAACATTTTATATACTTTGGTTAGGTGTATCTTCCCTTACAAGATTGTATATTTGTTAAGACAGGAAAAACGGTGGATGAGTGGATAAATGAGGAAGTAGAATGTTTACTATATTTCTAACTTAGCTTTGAATGGCGTTAAGGTTAAACTGCCAGAAACATTAATTTTAATTTTAAAATTGCTGCGTATGATTTTATTTATTTACTTATTTATTTATTTTTGTGATACTGGCGACTGAGCCAGGGGCATTTTACCTCTGAGTTATACCCCCAGCCCTATTTTTTATTCTTAATTTTGAAACAGGTTCTCACTAAGTTACTGAGGGTCTAACTAAGCAGCTGAGGCTGACCAAGAACCTGTAATCTTCCTGTCTCAGTCTCCCAAGTATTGGAATTACAAGTATACACCACCACACCTGGAAGTGCTGGGGATGGAACCCAGGGGCATTCTACCTCCAAGCCACACCCACCACCCTATTTTTTAGCCTTTTTGTTTTTTGAAACAGGGTGTCTCTGAGTTGTGAAGGGCCTCGCTAAGTAGCTAAGGCTCTCTATGAACTGCAGTCCTCCAGTCTCAGCCTCCCGAATGCTTGGATTACAAGTGTGCACTACCATGCCCAGCTCCACACCAGGCTATTTTTTTTTTTTTTGGTATGGGGATGGAACCCAGGGGCATTCTACCTCCGATCCACACCCCTAGCCCTATTTTTTATTCTTTTCTTTCTTTCTTTTTTTTTTTTTTTGGTGGTGCTGGAGTTCCTGGAAACCCTTCTACCTTCGGGCTACACTCCCAGACCTATTTTTATATTTTTATATTTTTATTTGGAAACAGGGTCTCTTAAACTAGCATGGCTGGCTTTGAACCTATGCGATCCTCCTGTCTCCGCCTCCCAAGCATAGGGATTACAAGCGTGCGCCACCACGCCCGGTGCTTATTCTTTATTTTGAAACAGGGTTTCACTGAGTTGCAAAGGGCCTAAGTAGCCGAACCATGATCCTCCTGTCTCAGCCTCCCAAATGCTGGGATTACAAGCGTGTGCCACCACGCCCGGCTCTATACCTGACTATTTTTAAGTGTATGATTTTATAAGGAATATTTTGTAGAAACTAAGTTAGAAATATGATACCTTTGATGTGTATGTTTCCCTGTGAGTATTTGACTAAGCTTACGGGTTTTTCTCATTTCAGACATGTTGGCTTACTGCGTGTTAAAGGGAGAAAGATGAATATGCAGAAAATTCCTCTTCACACTGTGCGGCAGTTTTTCATGGAGGATGTTGTTCTTGCTAATCATCCCGACATTTTTAACCCAGATAACCCTAAGGTGACCCAAGCCATACAAAGCTTCTGTTTGGAGAAGGTAATTCTTTTAGATAAAGCCAGGAGGATCACTTAGGTTGAGAAATCATTGACTTTCAATTAAATACTCCAGTAGAGAGAAACCTTATATTTAGTACTTGTTCACTAAGTGAGTTTAGTTGTATCAGATATCTTTTTTTCTTTCACATCATTGAGATAGAATGTTAAGAGTTTGGAAAAAGCTTTAATTAAGCCACTCTTCCAGTTTCTTTCCTCCTTTTATAAAATATACACATAATCTTTTCTACTTTTAATTGATTTAATTGGTTTGTTTTACCTATGAAACTAGGCAGTGCTTTGGGGGATGGGAGGATATTGTGGTACTTAGCCTTCCAGTAATCTCCATTAGGCATCCCTTTTCACTCTGCAAGTGCCCCAAATAAAACCTTAAAATGCGTTTGCTTTGGGAGGGAGTGGGGTGGGAGCTGGGGGAACGACCAAGTGCTGTGTGCGTGGATCCCCTATTACTATGAACTACTTTATGACACAAGTCCGTGGTGCACAATAAAAGTATGAAAAAAATAAAAAAAATCAGTCAATTTTTGACATTTGGAAAAAAAATAGATTTGCTTTGCACCCTTATAGCTTCAGCATAAACTCCCTATTTCCTTTTCCATACGAACTGCCACCTCTGAGGAATTCTGGAGCCTGTACTAAATAAAGTTGGGTGAATGTATTAGCAATATGTAGGTTGACAACTTAATAACATTATTTGCATTTACTCAGTTTTGACTCTGCCTGCTTTTCTACTTTACATTTTATTCTTATAAAGCCGTGTATGATAGTAATGTTGATAATTCTGATCACTATTATTTACTGACTGCTTATGCATGTTGTACATTGTTGACGGCTTTTTTTTTTTTTTTTTTGCTGGTCTGGGGATGGAACCCAGAGGCATTCGACTTCTGAGCTACACTCCCTGCCCTATTTTTTATTCTTTACTTTGAAACCGGGTCTCACTGAGTTGCAGAGGGCCTCACTAAGTAGCTGAGGCTGTCCGCGAAAGGTGATCCTCTGGTCTCAGCTTCCCGAATGCAGGAATAACAAGCGTGCACCACCACGCCCGAATTGTTGACAGCATTTTACATTCAGTTCATTCAACAATGGTATAGGCAGTTATGTTCTGCCCTCCACTTTTTTTTTGTAGTGTTGGGGATCAAACTCGGATTGTATACATACTAGGCAGGCACTCTATCATTGAATTGTACCTTTAGCCTTACTGTCCACATTTTATCCACAGTGAGCTGAACCTTAAAGTAGCACATCCAATGTCAGCTTTATAAACAGTACATAGCTTACATAACTAAAAATTTTAAAAAGTATTCTGGTTTCAAGATAATGACCTAGCAACTCAAACTTGAATAAAAATTGTAGGTTTCTCTGCTTCTGTTTTTGTCTCCAGCACCCTACCACTCACTCTGATGGTTTCTGTGGTAAGTTTCACCATAAGGACTGTAAGAAATATATTCTCACATGCTGGCTCACAGACTTATATTATCTTATATAGCTGGGAGAATGATTTTTTCTTGTGCTTCCAAATAAACCCTAAACATTGTATTACTAGGCTGATGTCAGGGATACATCCTGAAACTCAATCCCTGAGTCAGGGACATTGAAAATACATGAATTGATTTTGCGTTTAGTGTGTTCAGGCCTGGGGCACATGCCCCTCCCTGGAGTCCCAGGGTTTCTCAACTTTGGCTCAGTTGACATTTTGGGCTAGATCAAGGTATTGTGGGATGTTTGGTAGTATCCTCTGTGGCCTTAGCTCACTGGAGGCAAGACAATAAAAACTGCCCTGTGAGTCAAAACCACCTCTGATTGAGACCCACTAGATTGCCTCCACCTAAATCCTGTGACCTCTGCATGGTGACATGAATTCA
This sequence comes from Muscardinus avellanarius, assembly GCF_963383645.1. Lineage (NCBI taxonomy): Eukaryota > Metazoa > Chordata > Mammalia > Rodentia > Gliridae > Muscardinus > Muscardinus avellanarius. The sequence goes on from NC_137786.1 coordinate 158,324,797, forward strand.
GAGAGGACCCTGGATACTGGTAACAGCAAAAGTAATTAGGGTTGATGTTAAACACCTGGGTATGCGCAAAATTTTGTTATCTCTGTATGCCATTGTGTTTTTTATTATTGTACTTATATTATTATTTATATACATGTGAGGACATGACCCATACTTAAGTTTTCTATCATAGCACTTGACCAAGTAGTTGGCAAACAGGTATCCTATAAGTGGTTGTTAGGATTGACCTAGGAAGTCAGGCACACTGGCACATGCCTGTAATCCCAGTACTAGGGAGGCTGAGACAGGAGGATCACAGGTTTGTGGCCAGCCTCAGCAACTTAGTGAGGCCATCTGCAAATAAGTGAGACCCTTTTTAAAATAAAAATAAAAATAGGTCTGGGGGTATAGCTCAGAGGTAGAATGTCTCTGAGTTCAATCCCTCGTACAAGTAAATAAACAAACATAGGACATTATATTCTCATAGCTCTGTGCTGTCAAGAATGTTAGCTGCTAGCACATGTGACAATTCACATGTAATTAAGATCGAATTGAAAATTCGCTGCTTCACTGTACTAACCACATCCATTTAAAGTGCTGTGCATCAGCGTGTCGTTCATGCAGCCGTTCTGAATACTGCAGATAGGAAACTTCATCACCGAAAGTGCAGTTGAATTGTGTTGTTATGAAGAGTTTAAAAGAAAAGTTAAAAAATTCTAGACTTGGAAGACATCTGAGGACAAAAACATTTGTTTGGTCATTGTTCCTGAGGAGAGAACAAAGTTCCACGGAGGCAGTACTAGAATCCTTCTCACAAAAGCATGCATGACTTCAGCTGTCAGAAAACTATTGTGTTGGAATTAAAGTCTGCCTCCTTGTAGCTTTGTTCTGATCTCCAGAACAATATAGGGTAAGTGTTTTTGTCCTCAGATCTCTTCCAAGTCTAAGATTTTATAGTTTTGTTCTCATAAAGCACGAGACGATTTTAGTTATTTGAAAACATTCTGTTTTACTTTCTTTTCGCTTGAACTCTTTCAAAATATAAATCCAAGAAACCTTGTTTACATACTCTGCATATGATTGAAAAGTCTAGATTTTTGGTTTTTTGTTTTTTTTTTGTTTTTTTTTTTTTTTGGTGGTACTGGGGTTCCTGGAAGCCCTTCTACCTCCAGGCTACACTCCTAGAGCTATTTTATATTTTTATTTGGAAACAGGGTCTCCTAAGCCAGCACAGCTGGCTTTGAACCTGCGCGATCCTCCTGTTTCCGCCCCCGGATCGCGGGGATTACGAGCGTGCGCCTCCACGCCCGGCTAGATTTTTGCTTTTAAGTTGATGAGGGAAGTCAAACTGAAACATGAAAAGAAAATTGGAACAGGAGCAATGTTTTATTTATTTGTTTGTTTGTTTGTTTATTTATTTATTTATTTATTGCAGGTCTGGAGATGGAACGCAGAGGCATTCAACCTCCGAGCTATACCCCCTGCCCAATTTTTTATTCTTTATTTTGAAGCAATGTCTCATTAAGTTGTGGAGGGCCTAAGTAGCTGAGGCTGTCCATTGAACTGCTGTCCTCCTGTCTCCACCTCCCAAATGCTGGGATTACAAGCGTGCGCCACCACGCCTGGCTAGTAGCAATGTTTTAAATTTTCTCATAGCCGGGTGTGGTGGTGCACGCTTGTAATTCCCGCACTTGGGAGGCGGAGACAGGAAGGTCGCGCTGGTTTAAGAGACCCTATTTCCAAATAAAAATATAAAATAGTTTTGGGAGTGTAGCCTTGAGGTAGAAGGGCTTCCAGGAACCCCAGTACCACCAAAAAAAAAAAAAAAAAAAAAATTTTTTTTCCTCATAAAATAATTACTATAGAGATTGAAAAAATAAGAATTTTCACACAGCTGAGCTTGGCGGCTTACTCCTGTAATCCCAGTACTTGGGAAGCTAAGACCATAGGATTGCAGGTACAGCCTCAGTAACAGTCCCAGCAACCTAAAGGCAAAAGAGATCCTGTTTAAAAACAAAGCAAAACAACAAAAACAGATGGGCATGGTAGCACACACCTATAATCCCAGTACTTGGGAAGCTGAAACAAGAGGATCACAGGTTTGAGGCCAGCTCTAGCAACTTAGTAAAGCCCTCAGCAAATTAGTGACACCCTATTTTATTTATTTATTTATTTATTTATTTATTTATTTAGTGGTACTGGGGTGGAACCCAGAGGCTTTCTACCTCCGGGCCTACTCCCAGGCCTATTTTTACACTTTATTTGAAAACAGAGTCTCACTAAGTTGCTGAGAGCCTCACTAAGTAGCTGAGGCTGGTTTCAAACCTGTGCGATCCTCCTGTCTCAGCCTTCCAAGCACTGGGATTACAAGTGTGTGCCACCATGCCTGGCATGACTCCCTGTTTTAAAATAAAGTAAAATAAAATGGTGGGTGTAGCTCAGAAGTAGAATGTCCCTGGATTTAATCATTAGTACCGCAGAGACAAAAAATAAAAATGGGCTGAGGGGATATAGCTTGGAGGTAGAATGCCTTTGGGTTCAATCTCTAATCACACACACACACACACACACACACACACACACACACACACACGATTTTCCTCACATGAAAAACATTAAGGGAGCCTGGCATGGTGATGCATGCTTGTAATCCCAGCATTTGGGAGGCTGAAACAGGAGGATTGCAGTTTGCAGACAGCCTCAGTTACTTAGGCTCTATGCAGCTCAGTGAGACCTGTTTCAAAATAAAGAATAAAATTTAAAAAAAAATAGGGCTGGGGGTGTAGCTTGAAGTTTGAATGCCCCTGGGTTTTATCCCCAGTACTGAAAAAAAAAAAAAAAATTAAGGAATTGTAGTGGGAGCATTATAAGAAGATATATTTAAAAAGATGTTGTAAATGACCTAGGAAATAAAGATTCCTGTACAGTTTAGGAAAAATTTTATGATAGAAATATAAGCTCCTATTCAGCCAATTTAATTTTTTTTTTTTTTTTTTTTTTTGGTGGTACTGGGGTTCCTGGAAGCCCTTCTACCTCCGGGCTACACTCCCAGACCTATTTTTACATTTTTTTTTTTATTTGGAAACAGGGTCTCCTAAGCCAGCCTGCGTGGCTGGCTTCGAACCTGCGCGATCCTCCTTCTCTGCCTCCCAAGCGCAGGGATTACAAGCATGTGCCACCAAGCCCGGCTAATTTTAATACTTTGTGTTTTAATCTTTATTTTTATTTGGAGATTGAAGAAATGCTTGAAAATGCCGAAAGAGAACGTCTGGGAAATTCTCGACAGCCTGAGAAGCCCCTTATACGACTGCGAGTAAGTTCTACTTACACAAATTAGACTTCATTAATTTTCAAAGTATAGCAATGTACAGTTTACATAATTTTTTCTGAAAAGTAGTTAAGCAAGTGCTTATACCAATAAGAGCAATCACCATTGGATACAAAAATCATAAAGCTGTAAGGGTTTGATTTAATTCTTAAAGGTTTGGTATGTTATTCACATCTTTATCATATTTTGGATAATAATTTATCATAACATTTAGTAGATTACTTGGGCCCTCCGGCTTTATCTCTACTTTTCCTCTCTCATGCCACTTTGAGTCCTTTGGCATTCCTGTAGTTTTTTTTTTGTTGTTTTTTTTTGTTTTGTTTTTTGTTTTTGCGGGTCTGGGTATGGAACCCAGGGGCATTCAACCTCCGAGCTACATCCCTTGCCCTATTTTTTTATTCTTCATTTTGAAACCGGGTCTCACTGAGTTGCAAAGGGCCTCACTAAGTAGCTGAGGCTGTCTGCGAACCATGATGCTCCGGTCTCAGCCTCCCGAATGCTGGGTTTACAAGCGTGCGCCACCACGCCCCGCTCTGTAGTTTCTTAAACATATCAGATACATTACTGTTCCCAAGGCTGCTGAGCTACCACTGCTCTAAAGCCTCGCCCCCTTTATTTAACAATGCAGCCGCCATCCCTCTCTACAACGCTGTTGATATCACTTTTTCTTTGTCTCCTTCTCTTTCTTCTTCTAGTTCTTATTTCTTTCTCTCTTTTTTTAGTTCATAATGAATCTTTCTAACCTATTATATGCAATTTCTTTATTATTTACTTATTTATTTATTATTTATTTTTATAGTAGTGGGGATGGAACCCAGAGGCATTCTACCTCTGAGCTACACTCCCTGCCCTGTTTTTTATTCTTTATTTTGAAACAAGGTCTCACTAAGTTGCTGAAGGACTCACTAAGTAGCTGAGGCCATCTGAGAACAGCAATCCTCCTGTCTCAGCTTCCTGAGTACTGGGATTACAAGCTTACGCTACCACGCCCGGCCTGCAAATTATTTATTTATTGGTTGTTGTTTGAATTGCTTCCTGTGCCTGTAAACTTTCCACTCTTCCATTGTAATGTAAACAAACAAACAACATCAGACGTATCTGCCGCCGTGCTTTTACTTTTATCTCCTACCCTATCTCTCTTACTCTCTTTCATTTCTGTAAGATGTATCTAGCTTGTGCTCCTAATTTTATTGTTCTTTTTCTTATTTTACTATAATTTTTAAATCCACTTTATTTTTCTTATTAAATTATTCTTTAGCACTCTCTGGGCCATCTTCACCCTTTCTTAACATTTAGTTAGCCCCCTTTTCAGTCTGGGCATATAGCTTTAGAGTGTTGTCTTTCAAATGTTAGACCTTGTTAATCTGTATATACAGAGGTCCCTTAAAGCCTGGTACCCAAGGATTGTGGTTCTTAGAGCAACAGTATTGGCATCACCTGGGAAATTGATAAAAATGCATAGTCTCAGAACCCACCATTAGAATTAGACTACTGCCTTTTTTTTTTTTTTTTTTTTTTTGTCTTTTTGGAACCAAGGATCAAACCCAGAACACCACACCTGCTAAGCAGGCACTTTGCCACTGAGCTACATCCCGGTCCCTAGACTAACAAATCCACAAGAGACTTATATGCACATTAAAATCTGAGAGGTCCTGGGATGTAGGGACGATTTGGGTTTAATCTGGCCCTACCACTAGTTACATGACCATGTGCAACTGGATTTCTTGTCCATTGGTTTGTACTTGGCAAACTTTGGGGACTGACATAGTGTGTGGTGCACAGTAAATCATCCGGTCCCTTTTCTCTCTTGCACTGTCACTGCTAAGGTTGAGTCCTTGTAATCATTCACTGGCCTGCAGCTACAGTGTCCTACATGGATGCTGCCTCCAGCACCTCCCTCACCACACCGTACCGCACCACCGGCTTATCCTCCACACTAATGCCACAGTGATCTCTGTAAAACACAGTCTTCCATGTCTGTCCTGCTGAAAATGACGTATTGATTCATTAGCACTAACAGGAACAAGTCAGAACTTTTTAGGATAGTACTCAAATGTCTAGCCTCTTCTCTCAGCAGCCGTTCTGAGACTCCCCTCAGAGTTACTGCTTCTTCCTTTGCATCCTCACTCTACTTTGTACTTCCTTTTTATAGCACTGTTCACACACTGCCAGCAATTATTTATGTACATTAGTCTTCCCAGTCAACTTGTTAATTTCTTGACAACTAAGATTGTGTTTATTCATGGTTGTTTCCCCAGTCCTGAGAGTGTCTAGAACATCAAGGGCACTCCATAAAGTTTGTTTAGTGAGTGAATTTAGACAATGATAAGTCTAGGTTAGAGCATAATTGTTAAAATGTCTAAGTAACTTTAGCATTTGGTATTTTTTCTTTACTTAATATGACAGTTGTAGAGATGATGTGGGTGATTCAAAGATGGTTACATTAGGGCAACCACATGGTCCTCTTCATCAGGGCAAAGCATACCATGTTTCTCCTCTGTCTGCCTAATATCCTTAGAACCAATCAGACTTAAATAGCAGATTGGCATTCCTTTTCCTAAACAATTATTAATTCATAAAGCAAAAGAATAGGTATCATGTAAGTAATATTACAAAAATACATGTTATCAATTAGAGGATCCTTATTCATTCATTGAACAAATCAATGAAATCATTCGTTCATGAACAAATGAAATACCTTCTCATTGGATGCTGGGAGACATAATAATTTAAAGCAGATAAAGCTTTGAACTTGTTGAACTTATATGAGATGGAGAAGTGAGAAGAGACATAATAAACAAATAAATGAACAAAAAGATGTTGCCATGTGTAACAAATAGTGTGAGGGTGTGGTCCTGAGGTTAGGGAGTATTTGATAGGCTGGTGTGATGCCATTCCTATAACATGTTAAGAGCAGCTGGTTTAGGAAAGTGATTAGTCTCTTGGAAGGAGATGGTATTTCTCTTTGGAATGGACTGTTTACCACTCTAGATTCCTTTAGAAAGAGTTTGCATTGAGAAAGATTGTGAGTTCCAGTGAGAACAGTGAGAACACATGTTTTGAAGGTAATCATTTCCCAAAACTCACACTTGATCTTTTCCTACCTGCATTTTCTAGCATTCGTCCTTGTCCACTGTGAAGACATAACTTGAGATGATAGACCAGTAAACCAATGCATCTTAGGCTGTTTTATTTTATTTACTTTGAAAGCTCAGAAATCTGTTTAGAAATGATGCCTCTTTTTCAGATGGCATTCCTGGTAGGTACTTTGACTCTTATTGCTGTCATGGGAAGTATAATCACTTCAGCATTGTGGAAATTCTTTCTGCAATCTGGCTCTATCAAGCAAAGCATTTTGCTTAAACTCATAAAACTTCCAAGCAATATTTTCTCATTAGGACACATGGTATAACATCATTATGATATTTATTTATTTATTTATTTTTATTTTTATTTTTGGTGGTACTGGGGTTCCTGGAAGCCCTTCTACCTCCGGGCTACACTCCCAGACCTATTTTATATTTTTATTTGGAAACAGGGTCTCTTAAGCCAGTGAGGCTGGCTCTGAACCAGTGCGATTCTCCTCTCTCCGCCTCCCAAGTGCGGGGATTACAAGCGTGTGCCACCACGCCCGGCTCATCATGGTATTTAAATTGTATCGTGGGAAATTAATTTATAAACATAAAGGTATTAAGCATAAAAATTACAAATACCAAAAACTGTGTTTCTCAAAAACTGGCAAATGGTTATTTCGTAGTCTTCATAGGTTATTCTGTGTTTCCAGGTGGACTATAGTGGAGGTTTTGAACCTTTCAACGTTCTTCGCTTTAGCCAGAAATTTGTGGATCGGGTAGCTAATCCAAAAGATGTTATCCATTTTTTCAGGCATAGAGAACAAAAGGCAAAATCAGGTATGTCAGTTATTTTTACAAGTTATAGAATGCTATTAATAGGGTTTGTATAAATCATTCTTTGCAAAAAAATTTATAATAATAGATGTTTTAGTTTATTATAATATCTTAGACAAAAGTCATGGTTGGATTAATTGAATCTTTTGTTTTTTAAGAATTACATAGCAATCATTTTTTTAGGCCTATGGATTTCAGTGAATGAAAGGCTCTCTCTGTAAGTATAATTTTTTAAAAAGTACCGCTAAGTAATGACACAGACTAGACATTTTTGCTCAAAATAAGTACTACTTTCTATGTTTTATTAATATTCAGAGAATAATGAACTCTCAAATTTTACATTATAAAGTATTTTGACTTTGGAGCATACAATAGTTTAGAAAGGCTTTAGGATTTTGAAATAAGTGTCCTGTAGTTTGGTGTTTTTTACCATCTAGGTAATTAATTTCCAGTTAAATTTCATAAAAACAAATTTCCCTTTTTAACATTTATGAAAGAAATTCATTGACTGAAATAGTTCTTTTATCATAAGAAATTTTGATCATGTTAAGTATACAAGCTCTTCTCTAAAGAGCTAGCAATGGAATTTTCATAGAAACATGGCCTTTGTTTACAAGTAAGTCATTCTGATTTTTATGAGCACAGATTTTGTGGGTTTCAATTTTTGCTATCAAATTGTGTTCAGAAGTTAAATATGCTCTAAATTTAACCTGAAATGGCTATACAGATATTTAAATGTAGCTCATCTACTACTGTTCTTGGGAAAAGAAATCCATATCAGAGCACTGTGTTTTTATGTTATAAATTTTAATTAGTTACTTCTTGATAATGGTCTCCTTTGTGTGTCCTGATCAATTCCTTGAAACCCCATGAATGTAGTATTCACAAGAAAAAAGAATATGTAACTACCTTATCCTACGTGAATTTTAGCCCAGAGTTTTGATTTAGTGATTCTTTTTGTTGCTGTTTGTTTGAATGTAAATTGTTCTTGTCACCTTTGGATGTCTGATTGAAAGGTTTTCTGTGTTTTTTTTTTTTCTAGCTCTGCCACTCAACTAAGTATGTGACATTGTGCAAAGTAATAACCTCTCTGTTTAGTTTTTTTTTTACCTATAATATCAGAATAATAGCAATACTGGCCTCAGGAATGTTGTGAGAATTAAATATACAATATAAATAGTCTTAACATAGTATCTGGCAAAGGAAAAAGTAGTCACCAAATTTAGCCGGGCGTGGTGCACACTTGTAATCCCTGCGCTTGGGAGGCTGAGACAGGAGGATTGCGCAGGTTCAAAGCCAGCTTCAGCTGGCTTAAGAGACTCTGTTTCCAAATTAAAAAAAAAAAAAAAAATAGTTCTGGGAGTTTAGCCCAGAGGTAGAAGGCCCCTGGTTTCCATCCCTAGTACCACCCCCCCCAAAAAAAAAGTAGTAATCAAATTTGTAAAGTAATACTACCTTTTCTCCCTTAAAATTCAAAGATTTTTTGTTTGCTTGGCAAGAGACATACTGACCTCTGTGCCTCTTTGCCCTTTTGAGTTCTTTGTTTACATGTTTGCTCTGCCTGAATTTACCTGGACCCCTTAGTGAACTGTATTCATTCCTCAACTCCTGATGCAAATGATAGCTACAATTAATACCTTCTATGTTCTGTCCTCTTTGAGAAAAATTACTTTCTTCTCCATGTATTACATTCCCTGTGGCACTTCCATCTCATATTATAGCCATTTATTTTCATAAGCAGGGAACATGGCTTTTTCATTATTGTGTTTTTAACACCAGGTCCCACACCTGCTAGACATTTAACATTCATTAACTGGCAAAGATTATTAGCAGAGCAAAAGCTGACTTCCCAAGCTTTTTCTATTTAGTACTTACTGTGTTTGTTTTTGATACAATCATTCTGCTGTGCCATAAGCACACTTTTCACTTGTCTCACAGTATGCTAAGAATACATGTCTCAAAAGTTAAATTTTTTTTTTTTTTTTTTTTTTTCCGGTACTGGGGATGGAACTCAGGGGCATTCTACCTCCGAGCTACACTCCCAGCTCCATTTATTTTATTTCATTTCATTTTATTTTATTTTATTGAAACAGGGTCTCACTAAGTAGTGGATGAGGCTGTTCGTGAACTCGGACCCTCCTGTCTCAGCCACCCAAATGCTGGGATTACAAGCATGCGCCACCACGCCCGGCTCAAAAGTTGAAATTTGATTCTTAATTATTTTTACTATGTCATCAGGGACATTAAGTTAAACTCTCTCACTTTGTTTTGAGCTGTGCGTCCATGCAACTTAGTTTTGTACCTCCACTGTTGTGACTCCTTCCAAGGCACTGGTGGTTTTAAACGGTATTGCTTTTGTTTCGTTGGCATATGTGGCTGTACCAGTGATGTCTTGGTATTATCACGATGCTTGTTTTGACTTGGGAACCTCCAGAGATCAAGGAATCACTTTGTGAGAACAGCTGCAAGAGATATATTTTTTGTAGATATAAAAAGGGAACATTGACTGTGGGGAAAAGACAGTGACTATTGGCCAAAATGGCTGCAACGCCTTAAAATCTACTAAGTTGAGCCAACAGCTCTAGATATAGTTGGACCGTACCTCCTCCACCGACAGCAGTCTGCAGCAGGTTTGACCACTTGCACAGAAAATAAAAGCTGCTGTTTTTGGATAAATTTCTTTTTCTAGGAGAGGAGATCAACTTTGGGAAGCTTATCACAAAACCTTCAGAAGGAACAACTCTCCGGGTAGAAGACCTTGTGAAACAGTATTTTCAAACTGCAGAGAAGGTAATTTTATACAGTTCACATTTTGAATAATGACTAACTCATAATGATAGATTTTAATTTAGAATCTGGACAATTGGTACTTTAAACAAAAGGAATCCTCACATTGTTTCTATGAATTAAGTAGGGTAACATTAAGTTACATATGTTTGTATTTACGGTACATCACGAAAAATTAGTGATTAATTAATGCTCTTGATATCACTATCAGTGTGGCTATCATTGCCAGTGTTGCTTTCTTCTTTTTATCTCTACTGTTAAAGTCTTAATCTGGGTTTTGATTTTCTCACAGTCTGGATGTAATTCAGAATTACTTTATACATACAGCTATACATCATACTACTCAAACTTACTGTCATTAGTATATGCCACTTTAAGATCCTCTGGTGCCAGACATGGTGGCACATGCCTGTAATCCTAGTACTTGAGAGGTTGAGGCAGAAGGGTCTGTCACAGGTTCAAGGACAGCCTCACTATATAACAAGACTCTCAGCAACATAATGAGATTCTGTTTCAAAAAATAAAGGAGGCTGAGGGTATAGTTCAGAGGTAGAATTTCCCTGCGTTCTATCTCTGGGAGTAGGTGTATGTCACACACACACACACACACACACACACACACACACACAACACACACACAATCTTCTGGTTCTGTTTGTTGAAAATGACACATATTTATTATCTTACAGTTCTTTAGGTCAGAAATCTGATACAGTTCTCCCCAGACCAAAGACAAGGTGTTTGTTAGCAGGGCTATTTTCCTTTCTGGAAGCTCTGTAGGAGAATCCTTTCCTACTATTTCCAGTTTCTAGAGGCACCTACATTTCTTAGCTTTTGGTCCCCTTCATTCATCTTCAGAGCCAGCAGCGTTGTATCTCTAACCATTTTCCCAGTTATACCTCCCTCTGACTCCCTCCTCCTTCCCTTTTAGGACCCTGTGACTGCGCTGGATGCTGGACAGTCCCTGAATCTCCCTCTTTTACAGTCATCTGATTAGCAGCCTTAACTCCACTTGCAACCTTAATTCCCCTTTGCTCTGTAACATATTACAGGTTCCAGAGATTAATATGTGGACATCTTTAGGGGATTAATTTCTATTAATTATAATTGGGATTAAATTCTGTTAATCTTCATTGGCCATTTCTGGACCTTTACCCCAGCTGTTCTGAGTTCCACATCTATACCCATCCTGGGTGCCCCTCCCTTTTCTTGGTTTGACCTTGCTCTTTCTGGCCCTTAAATTTTGACTTGATTACTGTCTACGATTTTATTTCCTTCTTCAATTATTATGTAACTTCTCTATTTTCCCTGATAACATCCTGTAAATTTCTTTGTTCATAGATAGTAATAAATAAATACTATTTCTGTATACTACTTCTGTATCTAGTGGCTTGTATCTCTCTTACAGAATGTTCAACTCTCACTGCTAACAGAAAGAGGGATGGGTGAGGCAGTACAAGAATTTGTGGACAAGGAAGAGAAAGATGCCATTGAGGAATTAGTGAAATACCAGTTGGAAAAAACACAACGATTCCTTAAAGAACGTCATATTGATGCCCTAGAAGATAAAATTGATGAAGAGGTAACTAATTTGGGTGTGTAGTTCTGTTCATACAGCCTCTCTTTAAGAGTAGCTGAGTTTTTTGTTTTGTTTTGTTTTTCTGATAAACCACTATTTAACCTTTGGTTTATTCAGTTTTCTCATCTATGAAATTAAGATAATAAAATGAATATAAAATTAGAAAATGTCTAGAAAGTTCCCAAAACAATCTTACATGTGGTTATACTGATAAGTGTTAGTTTTATTCCCATGGAAAGTTATCTTCTTTTCTACAGATAAGGAGAGTGTTTTAGAATGAATTTTGCAGGATGCAATTCCTGCTCATGTCACTGTTTTAGTAAGCTTTGATTGGGATTGAATCTCACCTTGAACGTGCATGTATTCTCTCTATGCTTTTAAGTGGAAGAATCACAGAAGAAAACTCTTTGGGTTTGACTATGTAGATGTTTAGACGTTTGAATGTCAAATTGTCAAAAGGCAGAATTAAAAGGCATTGACATGGAAATACCTGTATGTGGGCTGCTAAAAAGTTATTGTTTAATATTAAGGGACTCTTACAAATTAAAAAAAATAAACATTTCAGTTGAGTAATGGATAAAACAACAAGTAGGTGGTTCACAAAAGAAATATAAATGGTGTTTAGCCAAGGATAATCAGAGAAATTTAAGTTAAATATGTTTTTATTTGTTAAATTGGCAACAATTTGAGAAAAATAGTATATTGCTGGTAGGAGAATTATATTTGAACAGCTGTACAGTAAAGCATTTTGGCAGTATATATTAAGAGGCTTAAGATTTACTCTTTAACTAGGCCCTGGGAAATTTTCCTAAGAAAATAGTGCAATGGAGATTTGTGTATGGAATAATTAGTCTTAGTGTTACTCATGGGGAATAATTGGGAGTGTTTTGTTATATTAAATGTTGGCACAAACAACATAGAATTCCTTACAGCCATTAAAATACAATTTTAAAGAACATGGAAAAAGTAATTTCTAATATAATGTTAACTGGAGAAAGAATTATAAAGGTGCAAAGTTATTCACAGTATGATCCCCCTCATTTTTATTGCATATGTGAGTGCATGCAAATAATTAAAGTATTCCAAACATGCTATCAACAGTTTTGTTTACATATTTGGATTATGTTTTCCATATTTTCTAAATTCCCTTTAAACAGAAGAACAAAACATTGTTTTAAAAACGCATTCCCTTTGGCTTTTGTTTTAGTGCAATTATATAACATGGTTCTTTTAAATTGTATAACTAGTATTATTTGGTGTCAGATGCTTTTACATTTGGGCAGGTGACTCATATTCCAAAACTACTCTGCGACTCTAGATATGTTGTGTTTGTTCATTTCTAGCACAGGTAAATTTCTTAGGCAAGTGTCAGAAATAAATCATGATTATCTCCACCAAGAGGGACACCATGATTCCTGAGCTGCAGGGTGTGTGTGTGTGTGTGTGTGTGTGTGTGTGTGTGTGTGTGTCTAAGAGGATAAGCTTTGGACCAGCCCACCTGTTCAAAATCAAGACCCTTATTAGCGGTGTACTCATCAGTGAGTTCTTTCATCCCTTTATGTCTTAGTTTTCCCATCTATAAAAAAAATAATAATGGAACCTCCGTTAAGGTTGTTGTGAGAACTGAAAGAATTAGTACATGTAAAGTCCTTAGGATACTGCCTGACACATAGTGCCTGCTGGTATGTTTATTCTGACTTTTGATGTTCTTATATAAATAATATAGCATTTTTGGCATGCTACATAACCTGGAGTGCTGTTACACATTGTCTCCTTTGAAAAGGCTATTATTTCTTTCTTTTTTTTTTTGCGGGTCTGGGGATGGAACCCAGGGGCATTCAACCTCCAAGCTACACCCCCTGCCCTATTTTTTATTCTTTATTTTGAAACTAGGTCTCACTGAGTTGCAGAGGGCCTCACTAAGTAGCTGAGGCTGTCCGCGAACCGTGATCCTCTGGTCTCAACCCTCCCAAATGCTGGGATTACAAGCGTGCGCCACCACGCCCAGCTTTGAAAAGGCTATTATTTCTGTGTTCCACAACCCCATTACCGAGTCTGTCTCTTTCTCTGTCTGTCTGTCTGTCTGTCTGTCTCTCTCTCTCTCTCTCTCTCTCTCACACACACACACACACACACACACACACACACACATACATCTTTGCATTAGTGGTGGTGTATGTTTGTAATCCCAGTACTTGAGAGGCTGAGACAGGAGGATCACAGATTCACTGCCAGCCTCAGCTACCTACTGAGGCCCTCTTCAACCTAGTGAGACCCTGTTTTAAAATGAAGAATAAAAAATAGGACTAGGGATGTCCCTTTATGGTAGAATTCCCCTGGGTTCAATCCCCAGTGTGGAAAATAAATAATAAATCAACAAAAAGCTTATCTTTATTCTTAAAAAATAGAATTCTCCATTCTTTTTCATTTTAGCTAGTGCTTTCTTTCTTTGTTGCTTTTTTTTTTTTTTTTTACCACAGAATTGCTTCAGAAAGTTTTCTTGCTCCCTTTTCTCTTACTCCCATTCATTCAGGCTTTTGACCCCATCATTCCAGTACAGCTGCTCTTGTCAAGGTCACCAGTGACCACCATTGCTAAGTTCACTGTCGCTGCTCTTCCTTAAATGATATTAGACCTTCTCTTGAGACATTTTCTTGGTTTCTAGGACTCCAAACTCTTTTTTTTTTTTTTTTTTTTTTTTTTTTCCTGCCTTTTTACTGTGTGTTCTCAATCTCTAGGCTTGATTCCACTCAGCTCTCCCTCTTAAATTGGAGTCCCCAGAACTCAGTCCTCGGACCTCTTCTTTATCTACACAGTTTCCTGTGTTTGGTGATGGCTTTCTAAATGGAGCCCAGACCTCTCCTCAGTCACAGACTGACATAGCCAGCAGCCTGCTGGACACTTCCTGGGGATGTTTAACAGACATCTCGGATTTCTGGCGCTTACGCTCTGCTCTCTTATCGACCTCTGCTGGCACCATGAGTGTTAACAGTTGTTCAGGCTGAAACCTCAAGGTCATCTTGACTCCTGCCTTTCTGTCACCTGTGTCTTGACTGTCTAGAAAATTTTGGGCTCTTTTGGGCTTTTGGTGGGATTAATCTAGTAGCTTTCACACCAGTCTCTGTTTTTATCCTTTCCCCTCTTGCACCACCCTGCATTCTGTCCTCAGTTCAGCTATCCAGTGACCTCTACATATTTCAGATCCTGTCACTTCTGCTTAAAAAAAATCTTTGCAGTTGCTCACAAGGCTTCATTCAATCTGGCTCTTGTCATTTCTTTACCTGCATGTCTCCTTTAGTCCCTACCCTCCTTGCTGTTTCTTAAACACACCGGGCGTTCTTTTTCCAGTTCCCTTACACCTATTTTTCCTTGGGTTGCAATGATTTTCCCCGAGTATTTTCATGATTCTTTCCCCACCTCTTAACATCTTCCCTCGTATGTGCCCCTCTCACTGAGGCTGTTAAGATGTAACTTCTGTAGCTTCTCTAGTATTGTAAGAGAAACACACTTCTTATTTTCTAAAAAAAAATAAATAAATAAAAATAAAAAAATAGATGGGCGTGGTGGCGCCCACTTGTAATCCCTGCACTTGGGAGGCGGGGACAGAAGGATCGTGCAGGTTCTTAGTCAGCCTTGCTGGCTTAAGAGACCCTGTTTCCAAATAAATAAAAAAATATAAAATAGGTCTGGGAGTGTAGCCCGGAGGTAGAAGGGCTTCCAGGAACCCCAGTACGCCCCCCACCCAAAAAAAGTCTATCCCAAACCTCTCCTCTTAGCAACAGACTTGAGTAGCTAACAGCCTGCTGGACATTTCCATAGGGATATTTAATACACATCTCAAACTTTTAACAATCCCAGGTTGAATAGCCAATGCTCTCACACCCTACACTCAGCCCTATAATCCCAGTACTTGGGAAGCTGATACAGGATAGCAGGTTCAAGGCCAGCTTCATAAACTTAGTGAGACCCTGTTTCAAAGTAAAAAAATAAAAAGCTGGGGATATATCTCAGAAGTAGATTGCACCTGGGTTTAATCCCCACTGTTCATCCCCTCCCCAAAAATGTAACTTCTCCTTAGCTCTTCCTGTCTGTCTTCTTGCTTGAACTTCCTCTGAGCACTTAAATCTGTGGGTTGCAAAGATTTCACAGGTTCAGGTATTTAAAAGGATTCACAAGACTACTTGGAACACATTCAAGGCTTCCGTTTAAAGGCACAAGGTACATACTACAAGAAGAGTACAGGTAGGCTTTGGGATCTGAGGGACACCCAGGCATAAGCCAAGTCTGTATTTGTAAACAGTGGTTCTTGGATTAAGCACCAAGAAATTTTGGTCTTGCAGAAATTCCCTTGGAGTCCCTTTATGCCCTCCGGTCACATAATCAAGGCCACATAATCCTAATATGGAGGTTGAACCCATCAGGAAACACTGACCCGGGGATGCCAGGCTTTTGGATAATCTTGATCCTGGATGCCTTCTAAAATAGAATTTTGTTATTTGCTTGCTTTCCTTCCATGTATTCACAAGATTGTAAACTTGTAAAGGCAGAGTTTTTAACCATTTTTGTATACTTATTTCCTGTGGTAGTGTCTGGCACATAGTAGTTGCTTAGTAAATATGTGCTGAGTAGATTGTTAAGTAAACGGGGCTTATCTGTATACGTGCTAAGAGCCTTGTGAGCAGAAACCATTTAAAAGGAAACTGTAATATCTTCCTTGGTTCCAGAGCCACAGCCAGCAAATACTCAGTAGTTGACTGTTAATGAAAGTGGGTCTTTAGGGGCCCGCTCACTTCAGATACCATTTCAGAGAGCCTTCTGGGTGTCTTTCAGCCAAGACGACTTGAACAGTGTAATAAATTTTCAAAGCCTTGGAAAGATATTGTTTTTAACTATTGTACTGAAGTGTAATACCCATAGGATATTAGGAATTTTTTCCTTTGCAGACTGACAGACTATTTTTCAGTGAAATGGAACATTTTGGCAGTAGGTAGTATAATTTTGCTTAGAGCCAATGTGTATGTATGTGTGTATGTATATGTTTAAAATATATATCTAACCTTTTAATACAAATAACTGAGAAAATATGATTTCTTTAATCAGTCTTTTATGTAACAAGCTGTAGTTAAATTTCCAAGTTGCATGAAATTTCCAAGTTGTAATGAAAAGCAATTCTTAATAATTGGTAGCCCATTATTTTATATTTACACAACTGGAATAAGCAGCATGTTTGTGATTTACTCTCTTGTGATTCAGGTCCGTCGTTTTAGAGAAAGCAGACAAAGAAATACTAATGAAGAAGACGATGAAGTTCGAGAGGTAATTCTTCTGCTGTAAATTCCTGTTCTCAAGTCTCGTATGTTAGTTTGCTAAATGAGAATAGCTGATCGGGTTATTTAGCCTCATCAGTCCACAGGTGGTGTGGGTAGGCGTGCGCAGAAGTTGCCTGAGGACAGCTGCTGATTTCTAGTTCAGTCTACAAGTATTCTACTTGCCATCACTGTTTTTATATTTTTATTTTTATTTTTTGCTATTGTCTAAAACTTCCTTGTTTTCGAATGGAGTGGGACTCATACAAAAAGAGCCCCTGCCCCCCCCCCTTTTTTTTGGTCGAAATAATACCTAGTTCCTAGCTGAGCATATTATCAATATAAGAGAAAGTCTTACCTTATTGAGCTGAGATTATTCTGGAAGCCCAGTCTCCTCGTCCCCCCAAAAACAAACAAACAAAACAAAACTGGGAAATGAACCTATAGCCTCATGCATGCTTAGCAAGTACTCTGAGTTTATATTATTTGGGGGAAAAGAGAAGAAAATTCGTGTTTGGGTCAGTAGTGTTACTATGGGTAAATATTTTCTATTGTCCACACTAAAATGTTAAAATTAGCTTGAGTAGCATCACCACTGTCTTCTTGGTCTTTTTGCAGGTTAGGAAAAACAAATTAATTAGGTTATGGGTCTCTATCTGGTACTTGGTGAACTAATAATTGAAGTGTGCCTTATTTTTTATTATTCTTAGTGTTTTATGATTGCCTACTAATATCTAAATTTTTTTTTTTTTTTTTTTTTTTTTTTTTTTTTTTTTTTTTGTTGGTACTGGGGTTCCTGGAAGCCCTTCTACCTTCGGCCTACGCTCCCAGACCTATTTTATATTTTTGAAACAGGGTCTCTTACGCCAGCGCGGCTGGCTTCGAACCTGCGCGATCCTCCTGTCTCCGCCTCCCAAGCGCGGGGATTACAAGCGTGCGCCACCACGCCCGGCGTTAATATCTAAAATTTTATAAATTATTTACTCTTGGGGCTTGGTCTTGATTACTTTCAGTCAGTAGATACTTTGCATAGTTATGTGTTACACATTCTCTTTTATCATATGCTCCTGGCTGTCCTTGAACCTGTGACCCTCTTGTCTCAGCTTCCCAAGTACTAGGAGTATAGGCATGTGCCACCATGCCTGACCTCAAATTTTTCTTTGATAATTAATGTGTTGATAACAATTTTTTTTGATCATTGTATGTTATTCATTCTCTAAATTATGTAGACTGGTATTAAAGTCTTTTCCTAACTGTGTGAGTTAACCTACCTCCTCTGCTCTACCCCCACTTCCTTCCCACCTCTGCCCTGCCTGCCTTGTTTCCATCTCCTCATTTAGCCCGTCCGCTTCTTTCTTTCTAGTATCAAGGAGCTTAGAAATGCACTAGTCACCTACTTTTACACTTAGGACTTACTTTTCCAAGTCAGAAAGACTGTTGTCATGGAGTCTTGGGATGGATATATCAGTTCTAAAGAGCGCTACACTTCTTAAAGTTCTTCACAGATTGTATTTTGGGGGTTCAAACTGGTTTTTAGCCTTATTGCAAATGCTTCTGACTTTTATTCTTCATGTTACATTTTGTCTGATTTAAGAGATGAAGACAGAATTGCTTTTATTCTATTTTAATTAAAAACTATTCACTTTAGAGTTAAAATTTTTTATTAACTCTCAAACTTGTCTTTTTTAGATGGTTTCTTATCAAGTTAAAAAATTGTGGCATACTCTTGGTTCTAAGATTTTTATTCCTTTTCAAGCTTTACACTTTTTATATAACTTTTACATTTACGTGTGTGTGTGTGTGTGTGTATGTGTGTGTTTGTGTGTGTGTGTTGTGTTGCTGCGGATTGGACCCAAGGGCATTCTACCTCTTCAGTTAGCTCCCCGGCTCTATTTTATTTTATTTGGAAATAGGGTCTCACTAAGATGACATTTGTAAGAGATTATTTATTGCTCAAGTCTTTCAGATTATAAAAGTAGTATTTTAGAAAAAGCATATAAAATGTGTAACATTCAAGAATAAAAAGAAAGCAAAACATGCTAAAATCTCACCATCTGGAAGTAAAAGCTATTTTTTGTAAGTTTAAGAGTCTGTTGTAAAAAAATAACTCAAATAATGATAGTCTCGTAGTGTTGAATTAGGGGTGATAGTCAATATTCCTTCTAAAGTTTTTATTCTGGCATAATTCTATTTTTCTTCTTAAAGCTCTTCAAAAGGTTTCATTTTAAATGTTGTATTATAAATTGATCTGACCAATAATAGGCATTGAAATTGATTGGTAGGACAGCTCTTGTTTTTGTATTTTTATATTATAGCATGACAGCAATAATAATGTAGTTCGATGATATTAAGTGTACATGAGTGATGTGACTAAGATTGTCAGGATGTTGCATTGTCTACTAATGGACAATCCTCTCTGACTTCACAGGCTATGAGTAGGGCCCGAGCTCTTAGGTGTCAGGCAGAGGACGCCACTTCTGCCTTCAGTGCTGATGACCTCATGAGCATCGACCTAGCAGAACAGATGGCAAACGACTCTGATGACAGCGTCTCAGCAGCACCCTGCAGAGGGAGAGGCCGAGGCAGAGGCCGAAGAGGAGGCAGAGGGCAGAATGTGGCATCGAGAGGAGGGTCTCAAAGAGGACGAGGTCAGCACTGAGTACACTCTTGCACATCTTGGACTGAGAGTTGAGAAGGAAATAAGAGACCTGCCTGTAACTTGTGATCAGAATTGACTGGT
The DNA here is from genome assembly GCF_963383645.1 of Muscardinus avellanarius. Taxonomy (NCBI): domain Eukaryota; kingdom Metazoa; phylum Chordata; class Mammalia; order Rodentia; family Gliridae; genus Muscardinus; species Muscardinus avellanarius. The sequence goes on from NC_137786.1 coordinate 158,344,424, forward strand.
AGATTTTGTTTTTAAACATGATTCTCTAAAAATGGTGGAAGGGGACTAGGAGAGGGAGGGGGAAAATGAGGATTAAGCAAAGGATCGGTTCACAAAAGGTTACATCTACACTAGGTTTCACTACCAATCCTCAGTAATGTGGATGCAGAGCAAGGAAAGGGGAAGCGGCAGCATGTATACAGAGAATAACACCAAATTATGTGTGAATGTATGTGTATATTGCTTTTGATTTTTTTTTTTTTGTACTAGCAATTGAACCCAGGGGAATTCTACATCTGAGCTATATTCCTAGCCCAATTTTATTTTTTATTTTTTATTTTTCCTTTTGTGTGTGTGTGTGGGTCTAGGGATGGAACCCAGAGGCATTTGACCTCCAAGTTGCACCCCCTGCCCAGTTTTTTATTCTTAATCTTGAAACAGGGTCTCACTGAGTTGTGGAGGGCCTCACTAAGTATCTGAGGCTGTCCGCGAACTGTGATACTCCTGTCTCTGCCTCCCAAATGCTGGGATTACAAGCCTGTGCCACCACGCCTGGCTTTATTTTTTATTTTTGAAACAGAATCTCACTAAGTTTCTGTGGGCCTCACTAACTTGCTGAGGCTGGCCTTGAACCTGTGGTCCTTCTATCTTAGTCTCCAAGTACTGGAATTACAGGCATGTGCCATCATACCCTGCTCTTTTGTACCACTTTGAATCTCTTTATGATGTATAATTACTTTGTACCAATAAAAGCATAAAAATTATTTGGTAGTATTGGAGATTAAACCCAAGCCCTAGGACCTGCTAGGCAAGTGTTCTACCACTGAGCTATACCCCACCCATTTTTATATTATTTTGAGACAGGGTCTCACTAAGTTGCTCAGACTGGCATCCTCCTACCTCAGTCTCCTGAGTAACTGGATCTACATGTATGAGTCACTGCCTGGCTAATAATTTTTTTTTTTTTTTTTTTTTTTTTTTTTTTTTTGCGGGTCTGGGGATGGAACCCAGGGCCATTTGACCTCCAAACTACACCCACCCCCTGCCCTATTTTTTTTAATTCTTTATTTTGAAACTGGGTCTCACTGAGTTGCAGAAGCCCTCACTAAGTAGTTGAGGCCGTCCGTGAACCGCAGTCTTCTAGGTCTCAGCCTCCCGAATGTTGGGATTACAAGTGTGCACCACCACGCCCGGCTAATAATTTATTTTAAGCCAGACAGTGACTAATAATTTGTTTTAGTCAGGTAGTGATCAATAATTAAAACAAACTATTAATTATTTAATAATTTGCACAAAGTTTTAATTCTGACATGTACCTTTTACTTAGGTGAATTTTGGATGGCCACACACAACATAGGGTTTTAAAAGCTTCTGATTTCTCTTATAATATTCTAAAGATACATTTATTGTCATTCACTTCCACTGTTTATTCTCACATGTACAAAGTAATATTAGGCAAATATGAATTGCTAGGGAAAATGGCTAGCTAATGGCCACTGCAGAGAATAAAAATTATTTTTGTTACTGCCATAGATAAAATGCATACATGCTTATAAAGCGTTCTCGATAAAATGTGTTCAAAAGGAAAACTACCCCCAAATAATTCAATTTCTATAAGCAGTCTTTGATATTAGTTGTCATGACTATATTTAATATGCCATTGTCATTAGATAGTCCAGACAACAGAAAGTGGTCATCTCGTGAATTCCTAATGCACTATGTAAATCCATCCCTGGGGGAATTTCTGTAATGTTTTTTAATAAATATTATCCAAAAGTAAGTTTGTTTAAATTTTTAAATTTTAGGCTAGTAATTTAGTTAAGATCTCTATTTTCTATTGATAATCATATTTTTGTTATTCTTACATTTATAAAACTTTCCCTTAAATGGTAGGTGGGTAAATATGACCTAGATATAGGCTAAAAGAATAGTCTCTGAAAATTAATTCATCAGACTCTAGATTTTCTTATATATGTTTTTGCATTTTACAAGCAAAAGCTGTTTTGGCACAACTTTTTTTAGCCCATGATAGGAGCTAAACATTATTCTAACTTCATTATTCTAACAGGAGCCACTGGTCTGGAGACCTCTACTCGAGGCAGGAGCTCAAAGACCTCAGTGTCAACATCTAGAAACATGTCCATTATAGATGGTGAGTATAGACTGCAAGTCATTATCTAGTGGTTATTTATAAATTCCAGCATAGGAAGACTGAGGGAATCCCCATTAACAATTCTCACTTATTTGTGCTGCATTCATTGAGTTAGTGGCTAGTAAGAACACAGGATAAATAATTTTTTAAAAAAATCTTAGCCATGCGTTAGAGCTATTAAAGAAAGTAACCTTTATTATTTACCTTTGACTGAGGGATCATGAATGCATTGAAAAGGGAAGCACTGAGGCCCAAAGAGGATGGATCTGATTAATCTAAAGATGGCGTGAGCTACCTTGGAAGGATCTGTTGTCACTCCCTTACAGGAAGTTTTCAGCCTTTGTTGAATGACATCTGACATTAGAGAAAGAACCCAAACATCAGATAGATTAAGGAAACTTTTTACCAAAAATACTGTCTGCTCTTTGAGCAAAAATTTATTATTCAGTATTTCAGAGACCCCCCTCCCCAACATCCTTAGCTTTCTACTTCAGCACTTGTCTTTATTGCCGTGTAGAGAGTGGTGTCCAGAAAGATGCTCTTGTGTTTCTGACAGGTCAGATACAAAGCAAAGAAGGGGAAAGAATGAAAAGGTAGTGTGATGTGTTGTAAAGGATCCAGTCTTGAGATCACCTTTGAATTCAATAAGGAGAAGCTTTGGGACTTCAGACAAACTACTCACTGTCCTAGTTTGTTTACATGTAAATTGGAAATGATACTCTATACAATACTAGATTATTCTAAAAAATAAATGGGACCAAAACCCTGGCACATGATAGGCATTTATAAAATGTTATTGTTGGTATAAGAAATGTGAAAAAGAGCAATGTAGAAAAAGAAAGGGTGTAGAATAGGAACACTTCCTTCTGGTTAAACCTCCAGAAGTTGGTTAGCATGCAGCTGCCAGGTTCCGGGTCATAGAGGACCTGTCTTCACCTTAGCTGTGTTGCCTTCGCTCATCCTGCTTACTTTCCTGGTGGGTGGAATTAATCACTTAAAGCGAGTCTTTGTGTTTTTTGCTGTTGTTATCAGCTGTTGGTTAAACTTTCTTCCTTTTTTTAAGTATCAGTTTTCCCCTCAGCTTGCTATCTTGGGTGATGTGCAGCTTGTTCTCGTAAATCTAAATATGGTATTCTTTTCTTTTCCGCTTAGGATTTATTTGGCTTCATAATCTGTGAATTGGTGTCTTTCATCCTTTCTAGAAAATCCTTAGCTGTTGTCCCTTCAGAGGTTACCTCTCTGCCATTCTTTTACTCCTCCCTCTGGATCTTCTTTTAAGTAGCCGTAAAACCTTTTCACTCTGTCCTCCTGAGCCTCTTACCTTCACTTGGATTTTCTGTCTTTCTGTCCTATGTTCTGTGAACAGTTATATCTGATCAAGTTTATAACTCATCTATTCTGAAATTCTTTGAAGATTTTAAATTTGCAGGTTTTCTTGGTGAGGGAAGTATAGAAATTCTATCTTAATTCTCTAAAAAATGATCTGTCATTGTTAATAGTTTTAAATTTTTTTGAAGGTATTTTTAGGCCTGTCTTTAACTCATTTTGTCTCATCATCCCAAATGTGGAACACCTATAAAAACTTAAATTTAGCAACAAATATTCTCACTTTTGGTAATTTTGAAATAACTTTTGAATATTGGGACAAAATGGCTTAATTTTTCTGTGTACATAGTAATGCTGTTTTTTGTTTTGTATCTTCTAACCTAATTCATCTGAGTATCTTTGGCTTCTTTCTGTTGTCTAGTTCTGTTTACTGTTTCTGCTTGGGTCTTACTTATGTTAATTTGTTTTCTTTGCACGGTATTATGTATTATGCTTAGAAAACTGTTAGTAAGATGATCTGCAACCTCAATGAAGCCGTCTTCCTCCAGAGGAGATTCCCCTGTATTTCTCCAGTCTTTGAAGGCACCTAAAGCCTTAAACTACTTTAAATGTGTAACTTGAGGTTATTTGGTCCAGTCAATTCTGCATTTGTGAAATATTTATTTTTGCTTGTCTCTTTAACACTGGGGTCCCAGCTAATGGCAGAAAGTAAATGCATGAAGTTCCCCTCCCAGGCCAGGCCCCGGCAATGACAGCTCTCTCCCTTCCCCTCCAGCTTGCTCAAAGCCGGCTCTTCACATTTTCCCTGAGAGACAGGAGCACTTGCTTCTGAGTTCTGGCTTTTCTCTAGTTTGGGCCTGTAATTCCTTACTATGTGATCAGCCCTTCAAATGCCATTGAGAATATTTTTCTTTTAATATTTGAGAGAGCAGCATGGGTTGTTTTCAGCAGAAGTGTTGTCTGAATAACAGCCTGCAGTTAGCAGTTAGGGATTTTATCTTTACTCATTTGGAACTCATATGCTGCTGCCTCCTTTGCATTGAGGACTCTAATGTTTCATGGGGGTTTGGTGAGTGTTCTTTCCAGCATCCGCTTCTTTCCAGAACTGCTATGCCAGTGAGACTCAGAACCATCCTTTAATGACTCCTGCCCTGTTACCCTTGAAGGCAAGATCAAAGCTCCTTTTAGTGTCAAGAGATGAGGGACCAGTAATGATGCTTTTAGAATTTTACAAATTGGCCCTTTTTTGGTGGTACTATGGATTGAACCCAGTACATGAACCACACCCAAGGCCTATTTTATTTTGTTTTATTTATTTGTTTGTTTATTTTGTGGTACTAGAGATTGCACCCAGAGGTATTCTACCTACAAGCTGTATCCCTAGCCATTTTATGTGTTTGTTTTGAAACAAGGTCTCCCTAGGTTGCTGCAAGTCTCACTAGCTGAAGCTAGCGTCGAACCTGTAATCCTCCTATCATAGCCTCCCAAGTACTGGGATTACAGTGATGTACCACGATCCCCCCTGGCCTAATATATTTTCCCCCTTAGTGTTGGGACTTGAACTCAGGGCCTCATTTACACCAGGCAAGCACTTTACCACTAATGTATCCTCAGCCCCCAACTTTTTTTTTTCAGTAGTAGTATTCATCTTTGAAAGAAGCTGTCAGTAGAACAAAACAATTTGAAGTTTCAGATTTTCTGAATTGTGATCTAAGCAAAATTCTTACTGTAGTGCCTTGTGTGACAGAGTATGTTGAACAAGAACTTGGCTCTGGAGCCAGGCCTGGTTTGGTCTAGCTTTTCCTGCCGGCTCGGTGCCCTCAACCGTCAGTGCTGTGAGAACAGTGTCTGCATCCTTCTTGTTCAGCACTGTGTCCTCAGTGTCCGGCATTCAGTAGATGCTCGTTAAATACTGAAGGATGACTAGTGAAGATTACATAGAGATTGTGTAGCCTGGAGTTTAAGAGCATGGTTCTAAGCCAGGTGTGGTGGTGCACACTTGTAATGCCAGCATTTGGGAGGCTGAGACAGGAGGCTCCAGATTCGCAGACAGCCTCAGCTACTTAGACCCTTTGCAACTCTGCGACCCTATTTCAAAATAAAGAATACAAAATAAGGCTGGGAGTGTAGCTCAGAAGTAGAATGCCCTTGGGTTCCATCCCCAGTACCACAAAAAAGAAAAAAAAAAAAAAAAGAAAGAAAAAGAGCATGGTTCTAAATTCAGAAAGACCTTGGTTTGAAGTCTAACTCAGTCATTAGCTATTTGTCCTTCAACAGACAAGTTAGATTTTCCATCTTTAAGTTTCAGTATCCTCATCTGTAAGAAGAGGTGATGATCGCTTCTACTTCATTGGATTATAGTGAGGATTAATGAGAAAATGTATGTGGGGTGTAGTATCTGTACCCTTAGTAAGAATAAATGGTGGATATTCAATAAGTCTTAGGTCCCTTAGCTATCAAATTAGCAGTGGTGTACCAACCTTATGGAATAGTTACATTAAATGAACTCAAGTACTGAGCACAGCATCTAGTAAAAACTCAATAGGTGATTACTGTTATTAATATTAGTCGCAGTTTTACAATAAAATTATGAAAGAAGATGGTATATACTTTTTGTGGGGGGGGGTCTGGGGAAGGAACCCAGGGGCATTCGACCTCTGAGCTACACCCCTTGCCCTATTTAGTATTCTTTATTTTGAAACAAGGTCTAAGTTGCAGAGAGCCTCACTAGGTAGTTGAGGTTGTCCATGAACTGCGATCCTCTGGTCTCAGCCTTCCAAATGCTGGGATTACATGCGTGCGCCACCATGCCAGGCTTACTTTTTTGGTTTTGGCAGTGCTAGGAATTAAATTCAGAGCTTCTCATGCCATTGAGCTATATATCCCCAGCCCACGATGGATGTCATATAAATCACTGGTCTTTCTCTAATTTATTTGATCTAATAGTTTCACTAATTTAATAGATCACCTCCATTATTGGGCCTTTTTTTGGAAAAATGGACTAATGTTTTAATATGAATATATGAAACATTTCTATCAGGTTTGTCATGATGTTAAGTTTCTAACAAAATAACAATGGGACATTTAACTATTCATGCCATCACAATGGGACAAAAGCAACATTAAAACTATAAATTCTAGATTTCTCTTATAAATGGAAGAGTGAAGAGATATATAAAGGCCAGATTCTCTTATAACAAGCACTGTGGAATATGGAGATTTATTGTTGTGCCAAAATCTGTGGGGAAAGATAAAAATTTACACTTTGAGCCAGAAGCAGTTGTGAGAGTTGACAGCCCAGATTTTTCCGTTGAAGTCAGGCAGCAGAGGACTATGGCTGAGCAAATTAAAGGTACCTCCGATAGCCACTGCTGTTACATGTAATTTACCACCCGAGTTCCACTGCTGCTGCATTTCTACTGTAATAGCTTCCAGGGCATGAATACCTGCTGCCTGCTGGCATTTGCCAAAGCAATTTGCCTTAAGTGCCTCTTTCTCATAACTTTCAACAATGTTCTGCGTGAAGTATTAACACTGTTACAGGTGAGGATATTAAGATTTAAGGAAGGAATTTGGCTATTGTTACATAGCTAGGAAGTTAAAAAGAGTCATTCCAGACCTCTTAACCACTACAGTATATTGCCTTCCTAACAAAGCACGGTGCTTATTTTTCAGACAAAGCTAATTTCTTTCACCAACACATTTGCTATCCCTTGAAGATTAAAAGAAAGGTTTCTTCTTTTCAAGGATCTCAGAGTTTGAGGAGACAACGAATAAGTGCTAAGCAGACATATTCTTTGAAAGCTCCATGATCCCTGGCTTTCCTACTCTTTACCCTTGTCTGCCTTTTTATTACAGTAAATTGGGAGACTAGTAATTGAGAGAGCAGAGCAGGTAAGAACTCTGCTTCTGCCTTTCATCTCTCCTCTCCTACATCACAAGATTGGAGATGGAACCCGGAACAGAGAACGTGAGCAGATCATACATTTGGCTAGGTAGAAACATTCCCAAGGTTTTCTGACAGTGAGAATTTTGCACTCTGAGGGACTGGGTGTTTGGCTTCTTAAGTTCTCTTTATTTCCTTGTCCTCTATAGATTGGGAGTTGTCTTGGGGAGATATGTTTGATGTTAGCAAACTAGAAAGGCTTAGGAGACTAACTTCAATTAGGTATTTGAAATTTATTGTAAGTTTTGATCTCAAAGGAAAATAAGGGGAAAGGTAAAGAGCTAGCTGAACCTCAAATTTCTGATCGAGTTTATAGAGTAAAAAAAATTCAGGATTCAAGGGAAAATTTTATAAAGATTTCCTCTTTGTAGAATTCCCCTCTGTTATAATTCTTAAGTACTGAGTATAGCTACCAAGGTAGAGGCAAATTAGGAAACTCCTAATGTAGCCACAGAAAACCTATGATAAAGAAGAAAGGGATTTAGGAAGCTCTTTTTTTTTTTTTTTTTTTTCCTTTTTTTCTTTTTTTTCTTTAGTACTGGGAATGGAACCCAGGGGCATTCTACCTCCGAGCTACACTCCCAGCCCTATTTTTTTTTTTTATTTTATTTTATTTTATTTTATTTTATTTTATTTTTAAAACAGGGTCTCACTGAGTTGCGAAGGGTTCACTAAGTAGCTGAGACTGTCTGTGAACTGCGATCCTCCAGTCTCCGCTTCCAGAATGCTGGGATCACAAGCGTGTGCCACTACGACTGTCAGGAAGCTTACTTTTATTGTCTGTATAGTTCAGTTGGTTGGGTGATCAGATTTTATTCTTCAGGGATTTTTTTTAAAAATATTTTACTATGGGTATATTTATGAATACTGCTTTTATTCTATTTTAATAAGCTGGAAAAGTATGAGACCACAGCCATTGAGTTATTTGAACAAGTAATTTCATTGTGCCTTCCAATTTAAAAAAATATATAAATGGTTTTATAATTGGTCATCATGAGTTTATATAGATAGGACTTAAAAAACCTTCAGCTAAAAGAGGTGCAAATTTTTCTAAGTTATTTTAAGAATTACATAATGCGTATTTTATGTTTTCCATTGTAGCTTTTAAATCTGTAAGACAGCAGCCCTCTCGAAATGTTGCTACTAAGAATTACTCAGAGGTAAGGAAACGTTTCATAGTTTTTTGTTTTTTTTTTAAATGTGTTTCTTGAATTATGAATTGTTAATTCTTTGATTTACAAAGTAAATAAAGGAAGAAAAAGTGTGGAATGTTAGAAACCCATGTTATACTGGGTTCCAAGCAAGAGCCGGGGCTGCAGATCCTCAAGGCATAGTAGCTGGGAACGGAAAGAGGGTGAAAGCTTGTGTCAGCTCATGGCGGCAAGTAGAGAGATGAGTTGGAAGCCACTGCTGCTGCACTGGGAAATGCCGTCCCCAGCTACACCTCCAGGACCTTCCCTCAGCAGCCAAGTCCCACCTGCAGCATGGTTGCCTTGTCTGCCACATGAGCCCTGGGGGCAGGGACATTTTAAATCAAAACTATAACAGAAGGAATAAATGTAACAAAGATACTTCCTACACAGTCTGATACAGAATTTAAAATTGGAGGTGGAAGCTGGGCACAGTGGCACATGCCTGTAATCTCAGGAGGCTTAAACAGGAACATTGCAGGTTGGAGGTTAGCTTCAGCAGCTGTTTCAAAATAAAAAATAAAAAAGCCTGGTTTTTTTTTTATAGCTCAGAGGTAGAATGCTCCTTTGTTCAATCTCTAGTACCAGAAAAAGAAAAAAACAAGACAGGTGGAACACTGAAGGTCTAGTCATAGATTCCCAATGGAGGGGGGGGGGGGATACTGTCCTTGGGGAAGACATTGGAATGCAGACAGGGGTGGTATTGGCTCCAGATGCATTTGGCCAGCATTGAATAAAAATAAGGGGACAGTGGTAGTGCCCAGGGGGAGCTGAGTAATTTTTTTTTTCCCCTGACAAGGGGTAGTAGATCAGTAAGTTTGGGAATATATGGAACTCCTTATTAGAACCCAAGAGAAAAATCATAGGGCACAGCTGTACTCGCCTCTGGAAGTCACTCACCAGCCTACTTGTTCCTTCAGGGACCCAGGTTACATGTTGACCAGGAGAGAAGTGAGCTCATACACTCAGAAGAGGGTGCCACTTGTGAATTAGAGGGAGGGACAGTGGAGGGAGTCACACTAGCTATAGTTTTAATAGTTGCTGTTTACTTGGTTTCTGGCTCCCTTTTTCTGACTTTTTTGTGCATTAAAAAAAAAAGCTTATGTTGAAAATTCTGTTATCTAATTCATTTTTTTATTCAGATGCTCCATCCCTCTAAAATTATTAAGGCTTTGTTTCCCTTCCTCCTCTTAGGAGATTGAGGTGGATGAATCAGATGAAGACAGTTTCCCTACCACTTCAAAGACAGATCAAAGGTGGGTAAGGGACTTCTGAAAAAAAAAATCCAAAAATTTAAAAATGATCCGGAATTCTATAGTTATACATTTTTCTATGCCATAGAAGTTAAACAGTTATCTTCAACTAGTAAGGTATGTAGAGAAATAAAAAACAGACGAAGGGCTAGTTCATAAATTACAGATTATTTAAATTTTCAGTGGGAACACTTGAAGTAATGCTTTTATAATAGTCCTTTTGTCTTTATTGCCCAGTAATTTTTGTGATGAAACACTCTTTTCTCTAATTAATTGAAAATAATTTTGTATTTTATTTTATTTGATTTCAGCTTTTCTTATATTATATGTAATTAGTTAGTATTTACACTAAAAAGAGAACCACATCACGTAAACTTACTCTGCCTTCACAGTACTTAAATACTTTTCTATCCTTTTTGAGTTTTGCCTTTTTTTGGGGGCGGGGGGTGGTACTGGGGTTCCTGGAAGCCCTTCTACCTCCGGGCTACACGCCCAGACCTATTTTTATATTTTTATTTGGAAACAGGGTCTCTTAAGCCAGCACGGCTGGCTTCGAACCTGAGTGATCCTCTTGTCTCCGCCTCCCAAGCGCTGGGGATTACAAGCGTGCGCCACCACACCGGCCTGCCTTTTGTTTTTCAAGCTTGATTTGATTCACTATTACCTTTTTTTTTTTTTTTTTAGGATTAATACTTTGCATGAATACTACTTAGCTGAAAGTCAGTTAATGAAAATGTCCACTTAAGAAAATAATCAGACTGGTGTGATGGTACACACCTGTAATCCCAGTACTTGGGAGGCTGAGACAGGAAGATCACGAGGTTAGCGAGGTTAGGTTAGCAACTTAGTAAGACCCTGTTTTAAAATGAAAAATAGGCTCCTGGCGTGGTGGTGCACACTTGTAATCCCCGCGCTTGGGAGGCAGAGACAGGAGGATCACTCAGGTTCAAAAGCCAGCTGTGCTGGCTTAAGAGACCCTGTTTCCAAATAAAAAATGTAAAATAGGTCTGGGAGTGTAGCCCAGAGGTAGAAGGGCTTCCAGGACCCCAGTACCACCAAAAAAAAAAAAGAAAAGAAAAGAAAAAGAAAATAGGGCTGGAGGTATAGCTACCTCATTAAAAAAAAAAAAAATAATCAATGACTTTTTAAAATATTTTCTGTTAGAGCATTAAATTAGGACTGATGGGGATGTAGCAAATGTTTTAATATAGTTATGCCTTTAGGCAACTTAACTTGTAGTGAAAAGAGTTGAACCCATTTGAATCCATTAAAGGAAGATTGAAAGTGTATAATTATGTGTGAAATTCTATGATTTAATTCCTTAATTATGCATGCTCATGGGAAGGGTTTGAAAAAAGGAATGTGGGCTCTGGTAGAAGAAAAAACTCTGGGAAGTGGCAACTGTAATAAATAAGCAGGCATCCGAGTAGTGCACAATACTTCAAGCACTGCTTTAAATGTTTAATCATATTAACACTTTTGGATCTTTTTTTTTTTAATGGCACTGGGGATTGAACACAAGGGTATTCTACCCTTGAGCTACACCCCCAGCCCTATTTTTTTTTGTTGTTGTTTTTTTTTTTTTTTTTTTTTTGGTACTGGGGTTCCTGGAAACCCTTCTACCTCCGGGCTACACTCCCAGACTTATTTTATACTTTTTATTTGGAAACAGGGTCTCTCAAGCCAGCGAGGCTGGCTTTGAACCTGCACGATCCTCCTGTTTCTGCCTCCTAAACGCGATGATTACAAGCGTGCCCCACCACACCCGGCTTATTTTTTTATTTTGAAAGGGGACCTCACTAAGTTTCAGAGGGCCTCACTAAGTTGCTGAAGGCGACTGCAAACCTGTGATCCTCCTGTCTCAGCCTCCCAACTACTGGCATTACAAGGGTGCACCACCATGCCTGCTTGCACTTTGGATTTTAACAAAAACTATTATCCTTGTTTTGCAGAAGAGGAAATTGAAGCACAAAGAAGTAATTTGTCTAAAGGCACATAGCTAGTAAATGGAAAACCTGGGATCCAAACGCCATAGTCTTTTTTTTCTTAACATTAAGTTTTTACTGTCTTTAATGCAGATTGAAGTGATTTATGCATTATTTTTATTCATGCTATGGCAGGATTGAAAAACTTTACTAGGAATGAAATTTTAATAAATTCTTGGCCGGGCGTGGTGGCGCATGCTTGTAATCCCCTCGCTTGGGAGGCAGAGACAGGAGGATCGCGCAGGTTCAAAGCCAGCCGCGTGCGCTGGCTTAGGAGACCCTGTTTCCAAATAAAAATGTAAAAATAGGTGTGGGAGTGTAGCCCGGAGATAGAAGGGCTTCCAGGAACCCCAGTACCACAAAAAAAAAAAAAAAAAAATTCTCTATTTGTCTTTGGTTTCCCCTCAGGTGGTCGAGTACATCATCCAGCAAGCGCATGTCCCAGAGCCAGAGCCAGACATCTAAAGGGGTTGATTTTGAATCAGATGAGGTAATAAAGTAATATTGTTAAATGTTAATGACTTTTCAACTGTTATAAAACATAAAGACTGCTAGCTAGTTGCTAAAAGTTATTTTTTAAAAGTTTTATTGATAATCTTCCTTATTTAAACTATAATGTTTAAAGTTAGTAAGTACCATCCTTTGAGTGCCCATCAGTGTAATTACCTCATATGAAAAGGCCTGCAGATTTTAAAAGGCCACGTTCACTCAGCTCTTACTTAATTTGCCCAGTTAACAGAATCAGAGTCGTGTTTTAGCTTTTGCCATTTATATTTGAAGAAATGATGGAGATGATAATGTAAGAGCTCTTAGTGGTACTTTAATAAAATGTTTATTAAGTATCTGTTCTGGGCTCCAAATGTTTCATATAAGATGGTACTTGGTGGCGATTTTCAGGTCTTGGGGATACTTAGGCATTGACTGAAATGGTGTCTTGTAGGATGTGTGAAAGAAACCTCAACTCAAGATGGTTGTCTGAGCCTGACAGCCATAAAATCTCCTCCAACTTGAAGGACAAAAGGAAGAAGTATAAACAGGACTCGCCTCTTCCTTTATTGGTTTGTTGTTCAATTAAGTTCAACTAGAGCCACATGACTGGAGGACCCTGGCCTTTCCCTTTCCTCCATGGCTGCCATTTCAAGGGCCTCTGCACATTTTTGCTGAGTTGCTTCAGGGTGTTTCTCTGAGGCCTGTCAACCCTTTATTTCTTTACTTTTTATTTAGAATTTGTTTTAGTTGTAATAAAATCACAAAACATAAAACTTAGCCCTTTTAACCATTTTTAAGCACACAGTTCGGCTCGCCTTGTTGTAAAACAGAACTGGAGAACTTTTTCATCTTGCTAACTGAGACTATGACCCTTGAACATGCCTCCATTTCCCCCTTTCCACAGGCTCTGGTACCCACCATTCTGCACTCTCATTTTATGAATTTATCTACTCTTGGCACCTCATATAAATGGAATCATATAGTATCTGCCTTTTTGTGACTGGCTTATTTCACTTGGCAAAATATCTGTCTGGTCCCCTGTGTCTCAACTCTGGTTTGAAAACGGCTGGGGAAGGTTCACTGCAGCTCATATGGGGAAGGAAAACGACGGTCTGCTTATTAAATGCTAACATGATGCTTCCAGGAGGACAGTGAGCACGGCATCTGGATATACATGTGGTTATGCAGTAAAATTAATAAGTTGCGTGCTAGTTCATGCTCGACTTCAAAGAATAAGTACTGGTGAATTCCATGCTAGACTTCATTTTGGGTTTATCTTTGACAAATTCTGCCTTTGATAGTAGCAGAAAATGAATCAGTAAATGAAAGTGAATTCATATTTCTCAAGGCATTCATTTTTTACCAGAGATGGATAATTTAGCTAATGTTTGAGTTTGTTAATAGGACCATTGGAATCTATCCTCAAGCAATTTTTTTCTTTTATTAATGTTTTAATAGAAACATTAATTAGAAACTTGCAAACAAATTTGTTTTATCTTCTGAGTATAGTCATGGAGTATAATCAATTTAAGTTATTTTTCATCAAATTCTATAACTTAGACTTAACCTGAGTTTTATTAGTTATTTTCTTTCTATTTAGCTGTTTTGTCCCATCATCCCAGATATGGAACATCTATAAAAACTTAAATATATCATTGCTTAGGAGGCTGAGACAGGAGGATCACAGGTTGAAGGTCAGCCTCAGCTCTTTAGTAAAACCCTGTTTCAAAATAAAAAAATAATGGGGGACTGGGAGTGGAGCCCAGAGGTAAATCCGTGCGCTCAATCCCTAGTACCACCAAAAATGCCCCACTATAAATATAGTATATACTATGCAGTGTAGTTACATAATATATAATACAATAAGAATATAGCTGTTATAAAATTATAGTTATTCTTTGCAGCTTAATATAACACATAAACTCTAGATTATGATTTTTGACTTATTTTAATGCATCTGTGTCAGTTTTATTGGAATATTCACAGAATTGGAAACCTGGGGCTTAGTGGGTCAATAGTATATGTAACTTAGTTAATAGATTACATTCCTGTTTTATTTTTTTAACTCCCATGCATATAATCTACAGCCCATCAGCCTGGGAACTCTTAAAATATTCCATCTACTTCTTGTTCCAAAAAAATTGTTTGAAAGATTGCTTGGCTAGGTTTTTTTCTTGCATCAGTCTGAGTGTAGGCATCTACTTCGAGCATTGAATATGAAATGGGAACTGAGAATTGCAGCTCTTTCTGAGTTAGACCTTCTCTGTGTGTTATTATTTTTTGCCTGAATTTTTAGAACAGAGACACCGGTAATAAAATGAAAAAAACTAATCACAAACCAAATAGAAATGACCTAAAGGGTACTTTTTTACCTGACTTACCCACACTTTTTTTTTTTTTGCCTTTATTAATGTTAATATCTGAAGAAAATGTATATGGCATATATTATAGGTAAAAAAAACCAATCATACCTAGCAGGACAAATTTTTATTTTTAATGCTTACTAAGAGTTTTAATTAAACATATATATATATATATATATATATACACACATATATGTATATGTATATATATTTATAAAGGCAGTGTAAAAATGAAATCTACCCCATGTGACTAGATCAAGGGCTTCTCACTGCTGGTGTTCTGTCTTGTCTCAGCAGCATGGAGCAATCACTGACTTCACATTTGTGTACCATTTCAGGATGAAGATGATGATCCTTTTATGAACATCAGTTCTTTAAGAAGAAACAGAAGATAATAAATTTAACGGAACTTAGAAATTCTTGAGATACAGCCAAAAACTCCAAACATTGCAAGCTAAGAGTTTACAGTTAAAGATTTTTTTACTAGTGCTGTTAACTGAGGAATCTGAAAAGACTTAACAGAGAAACCAGCGTATAAGAATATATATATTTTGAAGTATCATTTTCTGAACCAGACTGTTACTTAAGAAGTTTCCCAGCTCAAGAACATAAAAATATCATTGGTTCTGCTTATATTTTAATCTGCTTGTAACTATTATTTAGGATGCTTTATAAAATTTTAAATGTTATTTTCTAGATTTATTGTGTGTATCTTACCAAACAAGGGCTTTGCTTAAAGGTGGTTCTTTAGTAAGGAGTAAAATAAATTGATACGTTTCTGTATCAGTTGATACAGATACATAACTGATACTGTCTGCTTTATGATCAGTCTCTATCAATCAGTATCTTAATGTTAGTTACATTTAGCCAAAGTTGAAGGAAAGAGCATATAAAATCTAACCTCTTGATAATTTTAATACTTTTTTAGAGCTTCTGGATTTCCTTCAAGTAAACATTCTGTGGGAAACTACATAAGTTCTACGTGGTATTTTTCTAACGCATGGTATATTATCAACTACCAAGATTGAATGATTAGAAGTAACTTATAGTTTGAATAATTACTTTTTGTGTGTGTGTGTGGTACTGGGATTGAACCCAGGGGTATTCTACCCCCAAGCTACATCTTCAGCCCTATTTTAATTTTATTTTGGAACAGGGTCTTGCTGGGTTGATGAGAGTCTCACCACTTGCTGAGGCTGTTCTCAAGCCTGTAATCCTCCTGTCTCAGCCTCCCAAGGATTGGGATTACAAGTGTGCACCACCATGCTTGGCCAGATACATGTTTCCTATTTAACCAACACAACACTGTTAGAATTGTTGAATTTTTTAAATTCCAGTCATAGCAGAGATTCAAAAGATTATATTGACATTGAGCAGTGACAATTTTCTCTATTGCTTTGTATCCTTAAGGATATTTTCTCTCTCATTTAATTCTAAGAGGAAGTGTTAAATAAATTTATGTCTTAAAAATATATTTAAACCCCTGGGTTCCATCCCCAGTACTGCAAGAAAAAAAATTTTATATACATATATATACATATACATATACATATATATATATATATATATATATATATATATATATATATGTTTTTTTAAATAGTGACGCCTGTAGTTCCAATTACTCAAGAGGCTGAGGCAGGAGGATTGCAAGTTCAAGAGCAGCCTGGGTGACATAGTGAGACGCCCATCCCACAAAAACCCAAAAAGTATATCTTAATCTTAATTTTGGTTCCTATAAAATATTTTTGAATGGGAAATCCCAGAAATGTTAGTGAAGCAGCTCATATTAAGTCTGTTTTTTTTGTCTAAAGGGGGAAATAAAAATGTGACCTCTTTAAGTTGTGGTTAAATACTCTTATTCTTTATTTTAATTAATTTATTTATTTATTTACTCTCATTCTTTATTTAATTTAATTAATTAATTTATTTATTTATTTTCTTTTTCTTTTGTGGTACCGGGGTGGAACCCAGGGGCTTTTCTTCCTCCGGGCTATATTCCCAGACCTATTTTATACTTTATTTGGAAACAGGGTCTCACTAAGTTGCTGAGAGCCTCACTAAGTAGCTGAGGCTGGCTTCGAACCTGTGCGATCTTCCTGTCTCAGCCTCCCAAGCGCTGGGATTACAAGCCTGCGCCACCACGCCTGGCTTAATCTCATTCTTTAATATTCTATAAAAAAGAGAGTATTCCTTTATGGGAACGTACTGAGGATTGAACCTAGGGAGCTCTACTACTGAGCTACATCCCACCCCTCCTTTTTTTTTTTTTTTTTTGGGTGGTACTGTAGGTGGAACGCAGGAGCTTTTCTATCTCCATACTATACTCCCAGACCTGTTTTATATTTTATTTGGAAACAGGGTCTCACTAAGTTGTTAGGATCCTTATTAAGTACCTGAAACTGGCTTCGAATCTGTGTGATCCTCCTGTCTCAACCTCCCAAGTGCTGGGATTACAAGCGTGAGCCACCACGCTTGGCTCACACCTGCTTATTTTTTAAAAAAATTATTTGAGCCAGGCTTTCGCTAAGTTTCTTAGACTGAGCTTGGTGGATGCCTGTAATCTTAGTACTTGGGAGGCTGAGACAGGAGGTTTGGAGGTTTGAGAACCAGTCTCTGCAATTTTGCGAGACCCTTGGCAAAATTAAAAATATTTCAAAATTAAAAATAAAAGAAGGGCTGGGGGTATAGCTCTGGGTTCCATTCCTAGTATCAAAAAAAAAAAAGTTTCGTAGATTGGCCTTCAACTTGTGGTCTTCCTTGGCCTCCAGAGTAGCTAGGTGCTACCAGCATATCCTGGCCAAGAGTATTCCTTCTTTTAATCTTATGAGGCAGCTATATTTTAAAACATCTTAAGGAAATTATGGATCTTGGTGATACAACAGCCTATTTCTTCATAAATAGAAACCAACACTTGACAGAGCACTATTCATGACTATGAGAGTAATCATAGCTGGAATGTGTCAGACTTTAAGAAACATTTGGCTAGTGGCTGCCTCTTATATAGTATCTTAGAGATGTTCTAGATCAAAAGTTACAATATAAGGTTCTAATGAGTTTCTTTTAAAAATACATTTGTGGGGCTGGGCGTGGTGGCGCATGCTTATAATCCCCGTGCTTGGGAGGCAGAGACAGGAGGATCGCGCTGGTTCGAAGCCAGCCATACTGGCTTAAGAGACCCTGTTTCCAAATTTTAAAAAGTATAAAATAGGTCTGGGAGTGTAGCCCGGAGATAGAAGGGCTTCCAGGAACCCCAGTACCATTAAAAAAAAAAAAAATGTGTTTAACTTATGCATAAGGATTATTTTAGCAAGTAACCTTAAGTCAGTGGGAGGCATTGTCCTATGATACACCTTCAAGCTGATCTGCCCACATCTTTATTATACTTTTTAAGTTCAGAATATTCTCAGTATGATTGGAGCAGCGATTAACCCTGGGGTTTAGTGGTGGAATGGAAGCTAGCAGGGCACAGTCTCTGGGGACGTGGCGCTCCCCCTGCGCCTGGCACGCTGGCTCATCTGAGCTGCAGGGCAGCGTCAGCTAATAGCTCACCTCATGTTCCAGTTAAATGCTCCCGGGCGGGGGCGAGGGTGAGGACATGGTCACTAAAGTACCCTAACGGGTTCCTGGAAAAAAGGAATAAGGCTTTTTCCCCTTTAAAAAATTGCGTTAGGGCATGAAGAGCTACCTGACATGCGGTTAGCTGCCTACGAAAATGATTCTGTGGCAGTTAAAGTGGATGAAAATCTCTTCCACTAAGTCATTTTGTGAGTAGTGCATCAAGCCCTAGAAATACGGTAAATAACACGTGAAAGCAAACCTCTTTCATTGAACATTGTTACATAGCTAAATGTGCCACATGCCCTTGATTTTCCGTATCAAGGAAGCAAAATCTATTGTTTTTGGTGACAGTTCCCAGATCTGTTTGTATAGGGGTCTTTCAGATGGCAGTTGCATTTGGATGATGTGGGAGAGCAGCAATGAAAACATTCTGAGGAAAACAATTGTGAGGAGTCTTTCCATGGTTTCCAAAGAATAAATACCTTCCTGGAATCTTGTCTTGTATTTTACAAATGCAAGGATATATATGCATTGTACCCTTAGGCAATTCTGGGAAATAGAGCTGCTTAGAAAACTCAGGCTTTCTAGCAGGTGACCTTTAATTCAGGTACAGATAAAACCTTTTTTCATAAACTTAACTACAGTAAATACGGAAAAGTCATAGCGTTTAACAATTGCAAAGAATCGCTGTATGGGTCACCAAGGAGAGAGTACACCACTGATGTTATGCAAGCCCCCGAGGGGTCCCTCCTTGCTGGGCACCAGTCCTGATGTCTTTAATTCAGGTCGCCTGCTTTGCCACAAGGTGGTGCTTCTACCATTAGATGCAATCAGGATGTTTCAACTGCAAATCTCAAATTAGAAGTTAGTATAGTTTTGCAATAAATTAAAACCTATGCAGTAATACTAAGTCTATGCAACACTTCCGTAATTTGCCTTCTAATCTTATGTGTAAATGGCTTCACATTTCTTATCCAGTTCAGCCTGTTATTATAGAAATTGCCAGTTTGGTAAATTTTACATATAAAGGTTCAAAAAAGAGAGAAAATGTCTTATGGTTTCATAAAGAAAAATCGTTTATTGAAATATTGAGTAAAACTGTCTCCCAGCGTAAAATTTTTCTTCGGAAATGCATTTAAAAGCACCCTTCCACTAACGTGGTCTGTGTCCTTTTTTTATATTGATCAGACATTTGATTCATAGTGTCCTTTGTCTTTTTAAAGCAAACTTCCATTAAAATTATTATAAAAGTTTTACATAATAAAGATTTGATGATTTTAATCCAGAAAGCTTCTGTGTTATTGAATGAAAAATGCCCACATTTCTTTATTTTCTTATTTAATTTCCTTTTGAGAATTCTGAACTTGATGTTTCTTAGATCTGAAAACACTAGAATTTTAGTTTGATCTCTCTCTAAAGCCAGTTCCCATTGCTTGTTATGGCCATTCACATTTCTATATCCTTCTTTGTTGTTAGTGGTCCTCACTAAGTAGCTGAAGCTGGCCAAGAACCTGCGGTCCTCCAACTCCAGCCCCCAAGTACTGGGATTACAAGCTTGTATCACCAAGCACAGCTTTGTATATCTTTGTGACAAATCACTGGATCTGATTTTAGTTTAGTTTTTTTTTTTTAATTGAAAAAGCAATGCATGCTTATTCTACAAAATTCAAATATGAAATTCAGGTATCAGAATGTGTTTACTCCCCTTTAGTCCTCTCCCCCCATATACAACAGTCAATAATTAGTCAATAATAATCAGTCAAATAACTGGAAAAATGTTATTTTTTCCAATTAATTTTAGCATGACTATGATAAAAAAAATAGAACCTCAAATAAGTCAAATATTTTAGTCCTCGTGTGCTTACTTTGTGACCTCTCTTGGCATTCTGATTTTTCCACATCTGCTTTTTTAACCTTTTTCATTAAACCATCATTGCATATTTTGAAGGATAATTATACTACTTCCTAATGTATGAGTTAAATGTTAATATTTTATTTGGGTCAAGTAAAAGAATATTTAGTCTGTGTGCCTTGACATCAAAAGTAACAAAGTGATTCTAAGGGGCTGTTGGCCAGTGATTACACAGTGTAGTTGCCTAGTGGAAAGACGTGCAGTGGGTCCTAGGCTGGTGGGCCCAAGCCACAGTTTCTTCTGTCTCTCAGTTTCTGGGCAGTCCCGATGGTTCATGTACAAATGCCACAAACTAGTGTCTTTGATCACAATGTCTGTGCAATTTTAAGAATTTCATGTTCATTACATTTCATTTAAAAACCAGTATTTTCTGCTATCAGTTCATAAATCTAACTTTATTCTACCTATTAGTGCATTCAAATTGATGGTGAAGGACATCTGATATTGAGCAAATTTTGCTAGTCAAAAATCAATTGCTTAATAGGATGAGAGGTACAGCTACATTTCTTTTGGTCCTCCAATAGTCCAGAAACATAGATTATGAAATGAAGGCATCTATTTTCCATTCATTGAATAGTTTACCACAAAGTAAATAGCGAAATCAAGCCATCCATCCATTATAGATATATGTGAAAGCCCCCCAATGGTTTTTCATCTCAGTATTGATATGATTGTCTTAACAGTGCTTCAAGTCCTGTTCAGGGTTTTAAAGCTTAATTTTTGTGTATTTGTTTTGATGGTGCTGGGAATTAAACCCAGGGCCTCACACATAAGTACAGACTATCACTGAGCTACACCTCTAACCCCCTAAAACTAATTTGAAGTAATACCGTGTGTGTGTGTGTGTGTGTGTGTGTGTGTGTGTGTGTGTGAGAGAGAGAGAGAGAGAGAGAGAGAGAAAGAGAGAGAGAGAGAGAGAGAGTTTTTATTTTTAATTTTTTGAAACAGGATCTCACCAAGGCTGGTCTTGAACCCACCAGGGACCCTCTGTGTCAGCCTCTCGAGTACTGGGATTTCATGCGTGTGCCACCATGCCTGGTTAAGTAACATTCTACAGAAAATTTGCAAGATAATAGAAAATTTTGTTCTTTAAGCTCACCAATTCTTAACATTCTTGTCATTTAAAATTCGCTACATAAGTATATCCATGTACAAACATGAACATATATGTATAATTTATTTTTTGATCTTTTGAGAGTAAATTGCAATATGGTGCCTCTGTGTTCTTCAGTCCTGCCTTGGGTATTCCACAGTACAGTTAATCTAAAGTCTGCATTCCACTTTTGTAAGTTATACCGTAATTGTTCTGCCTAGTATGTCTTTTCTCTCTAATCCAGCCTCCAGTTCAGAATTTAATTTTAGTTTTTGAATATGTAGAGAACATTCACACACATCCTAAAGTCTAAATCATTCAAATGTGTACTGAAGTCACTCTCCCTTCTTGATCCTTTCACTCCTTCCTTTCTGCTCACCTCTTGAAGGTTACCAGCTCCATTCCTGTTGGTTCTTTCTGTATTTTTATAAAAATAAACAGAATCATTTATTTTTCATTTTACCTTTTAGTGTGCAAACATTATGTTCTGGAAATTGCTTCATATACTTTTATGCAAATCTTCACTTTTTATAGTTTTGTGGTATTCCCTTCAGTTTAAATATCATAGATTATTCTACCATTATTCTATATTTTTCTATTTTGGTAGTTATAGTATTTATAATTGTATTCTTATGCTGACATGTTAATATTTTCATATTTTTGGAAGTGTGTCTTCAGAGAAAATTCCTAAAAGTATGATTTTTGAGCAGAAGGTAAATGCTTATATAGTTTTGTTCAATGTTACCAAATTTCTTATTATATAGTGTTCATGACATTTTGTATTCCCAAGAACTTGTGAGGCTGCCTATTTCTCCACAACCTTGGCATGACAAAATATTACCAACTTTTCAATTCTTTGCCAAACTGGATGGATAGTAAATGGTACCTCTGTGTATTTTTATTTTGTATTTCTCTTATTATAAGTAAACTTGTGAAAAAGTGTTTTAGAGCCACTTATATCCATTTTTGGAGAATTGTTTATTCATATATTTTGTCCATTTTTCTAGGAATTTTGAGCTTCCCCCCTTCAATATAATTTTTTATATCAGGGACATTAGCCCTTTGTGTAATACAAAAGAATATTTTGTTAATATTTCAATTTTGATTGGATTTTATTTTTTGTAATACACTAGTTTTGTTGTTAATATGAACTCTGTTTGGTTGTGTTTTTGGTTTGTTTTGGTTTGTTTCTTGTGGTACTAGGGATTGAATTTAAGACCTAGAACATGTTTGGCAAGCATTCTACCACTAAGCAACATGCCCCAACTCAGAAATTTTTTTCTTGCTGTTTTACTTAGTTATTTAATAAAGATGATTTTTTTTAAAAAAAAATTATAATCAAGGGAGAAACATGATTATGACTACTCTTGGGCTAGATTTCCTGGATGTAGGGGGGCCTCTGTGACAACTTAACCAATAAGACATAGCAGAAATGACTCTGTCCATTTCCCGACCCAAGATTTATAAAGACTGACCATTTATTGGAATTCAGCCACCATGTTGTGAGGAAGCACAAGCAGCCCCACCCAGAGTCTCAACTAGAGAGGAAGTGAGGTTCCCAGCTATAGCCCTGGCTGAGCTCCAAATGAAAGCCAGTGCCAAATACACAAGCCGGTCAGCATGGGAATGGATCCTCAGTAACCTCAATCACCTCAGCCAGTGCTGCGTAGAGTAAAGCTATTCCCACTGAGCCCTGTCAGAATGGTCAATTTAGGAGCAAGATAAATGACTGGTTGTTTTCATAATTTGTTTTTTTATGCAGTCAAATCTATTTTTTATTTGAAATTAGCAGTTATTCTGTAAATATTAATCAGAAGTTATATTAATAAACAATATCTTAATTTTATAATTTTATAATTGGACTTTCAGCCAATGTTTTAATGATTAGTGAATTGGGGGTGTTGTTTGAGGTAACCACTCCCTACCTTAAGGCCATGATGATTCTTTTATGTTATCCTCCAGCAATTTATCTGTTTTGCCTTTCACGTTTTACTTTACAGCTGGGAATTTATTTTTATATATGGCAAGTGGTAGAGGTCATGTTTCCCTCATTTTATTCCATGTGAAAATGCACTTGTCCAGCACCATATTTACTGACCACCCTTTCCCCTACTTTGCAGCACTATTAGTCATTGAGTTGCTATATGCATCTTTCTGTTTCTGAACTTTATTGTGTTCCATTGATCTATTTGGAATTAATTAGTGTAGCTTTATAATCCCATTTTTTACATATCAATTTCTCCCTTGTTTTTATTCTTCAAAAGTATATCTTGGCCGGGCATGGTGGCACACGCTTGTAATCCCTGTGCTTGGGAGGCAGAGACAGGAGGATCGCGCAGGTTTGAAGCCAGCTGCGCTGGCTTAGGAGACCCTGTTTCCAAAAAATAAAATAGGTCTGGGAGTGTAGCCCAGAGGTAGAAGGGCTTCCAGGAACCCCAGTACCAAAAAAAAAAAAAAAAAAAGTATATCTTGGAAATTCTTGGCTCTTTACATTTAAAATAAATTTTATTTTATAGTTATATGCTTATGTATAGATAGATATAGATAGCTATATAGATATACCACTGTGACCTAATACAAAGTTTTAACCAAAATATCCATCTAGTTGTAGTTTGGTTATAGTTCTTAACTCTTGTCAATTGCAGTTGATTTCATGTCCACCTTGATCTTATTCCCAGCTTTAACTAGATATTCCCTTTGATGGAGAAACTTATTAAGGTTCTCAGAGCAAGTTTGCTGTGAACTTAGAAACATTCTATTTTTGCTAGAATCTTTTCCTTTCCTGCCTGAGATGTTACCGACCCTTTACCTGTCTTAATGTTCCTTTGCCCCTTAGTGACGCAGCCCAGTCAAGAGAGAATGATGATGTTTCTTACGTTCCTGCCTTGCTCCCTTCACTTTCCCCAGCCTGTGTAGAGTATGTGCAGTCCTTCCCTCTTCTTTTGAGAGCCAACCAGCCCACCCCGGCTTGCTTCCAGTTCTGATCCTCACTGCATCTCCAGCCAGGTTCTTTCCATCCACAGTGCTGGCACCTAAGAAACCAGGGCTTTTCTTTCTCCACTTCCTGGCCTTGGACACAGCCAATCTATATTCTGCCTGTGTCCTTTCTCCCATCAAATGTGCAGATGCTATAAAGGAAAGAAAGGAGGGAACTGTTTATTGTGGTGCTGTTGTTGAATGCAGATTTAGGGAGAAATGAGAGACTCGAGAGCCCAAGGGAATGAGCCAGTTGAAGCCTTTATTAGCTGGCCAGCAGCAGTACTCTCAGTCTAGAAATCTGACTAGAGGGGCGTGCCAACGCCAGGCAGCAGTAACCTTTTATAATAACAAGGGACCAATCAGATTAACCCAATCACCAAGAGTGCTATTGCAAGCAAGCCAAATACAGAAGCCAATAAACTGTTAGCAGGGGGCGAGGGCGGGAACACACAGCTGTGAGCCATATATGGTAAATTCTGAGGCCAACCAGAATGTTGCAGTTAACAACAACCACAAATTTTAAACCCTGCACACCGGGCGTGGTGGCGCACGCTTGTAATCCCCACGCTTGGGAGGCGGAGACAGGAGGATCGCGCAAGTCCAAAGCCAGCCACCCTGACTTAAGAGACACTGTTTCCAAAAATAAAATAGGCTGGGAGTGTAGCCTGGAGGTAGAAGAGCTTCCAGGAACCCCAGTACTACCAAATTAAATAAATAAATAAATAAATAAATAATTTTTAAACACCCTGCACAATCAACTCTCTAGTTACAAAATGGTGGAGAAAACAAAATGAAGTTACTGTGTTATGCCAGGGCTAGCTGTATATACATATTATTCTATTTTTATAACAACGAAAGGGTATTGCTACCCTTTTTACAGAGAAGGGCAAACAAAGGCTTAAGCATAAGATCGCACAGCTAATAAATGTTAAAGCTGAGATTTAAACCTAAGAAATTATGAGGATTTAAATAGAAATGTAAACTTTGAATTATTGGAATAAATTTAAAATAATAAATGTTTTTTTAAAAAAAAGGTAGAGCTCAGACTTGAGCCTAAATGTAAGCCTGAATTCAAGTCTCATTCTCTCACATAGCCACACTGCCTCCCATCAACGGAGCCATATCCTGACATAACTTAAAGCATTAGCCTCAAATTCAAACCCTGAAGCATGTTGAAGAGGGACTATAAGAAAGAAAGGCAAAGGCCAAGAAAGAAAATGAGTTATGTCTAAAGCAGGTGACCAGCCCGGGCAGAGTGAACCACAGGAGTTGGGAGTGAGACATTTCAGTGGTGCAAGGAGGCATATTGAACATTGAGTAGTAGGCATGGGTGACCTGTTGATCAGGTTCCTGTGAACGTTGAAAACATAAATTTCAATAGGTTTAGATGAAATCTATAATAAGTCATAGACTGAGAATGAGTTTACACTGGGATTCTCAGGATTGATTGAGTTTAATATTCTATCAGCTAAAAACCTGTTTAATAGTTATTTCCTCCAGAGAGGTATCTATTTTGTGTTTTTGCTACCCCAATCATATTTACTAGTTTTTTCAAAACATAAAAAATGCACACTGTAAAACCTGAAAAGTAATAAGCAGCATAAAGAATACGAATGTATATTTGTGAAGGTAGCTGCCTTGTTCCTTGCGGATAAAGTATTAGATGTGAAGTGTCGGACATAGAGTGTGGTCATATTTAAAGACTTGGTTAAAAAAAACTGTCATATTACCTAGTTGAATAACAAAGGAATGGACTTTAAAATGACAGACTGGAAGTGCAAATAGATAATAAGCCTAGGACTTTGTTGGTAATTAAACTTTAAATGGCATATCTTTTTACTTACTGAAGTAGAACTTTCTCATTCTTCTATATTGAATGCCAGCTATCCATTGGGCACTAAGAAAATGCCAAAACACCAGGAAAAACATGACTTCACAGAGCTTTGTCTAAAAGAAATACCCCATTTATTGAGCTCCTTTTCTGGGCCAGGACTGTGCTAAGCACTTTATAAACATCATTGCATCTGATCACCATAAATCCCATGAAGGCAGGTATTTTTATCCATTGAATGGGAAGCAGATGTTCAGAGACTGACTTGCATGAATCACATAGCTATAAGGAAGGGCTGGAGGACGGCAGCCCAGGTCTGACTGACCAATGATCTTGCCAGCATTTGGGTGAGGAAGACTTTTAAAGCCTAAAGCCAGAGGAAGAACCCTTTTACAATGCATTTCAGAAAAATAAATGATGAGGTGTTGGTTTGGGTGCAGTGAGAGAAGTGCTCTCATGTTGCTGGTGGGAGTGTAAATGGATTTATGTTTTCTATGAAGCAATCTGGAAAAATTACCATAGCCATAAACATTTTTATCTTTTTTTGGACTCCACCCTAGCCAATAATCTGGAAAGGAAATGAACTGAAGCTGCCTGGTTGATACCCCTATGTCTCTTCATTTTTAAAGTCTAAATATAAAAGATGACCCATCAGTATTATTTACGATCGTGGAAAATATAATATGATGTTCCATGAGACAAAATATTATATAGCCATTTAAAAGATGCTTTTAGCTGGGTGTAGTGGTACACACCTGAAATCCCAGTGCTTGGGAGGCTGAGACGGGAGGATTGTAGATTCCAGTATGGCTTCAGCAACATAGCGAGACACTCCGCAACCTAGCAAAACCCTGTTTTAAAACAAAAACACAAAGAGAGGTAGAGTATATGTAGCTTAAGAGCTCCAGCACTCCTGTGTTCAATCCTCAGTACTACTCAAATAAATAAAAGGATGCTTTTTTTTTTTTGGTGGTACTGGAGATGGAACCCTTCTACCTCCAGGCTACACTCCCAGACCTATTACCTATTTTATATATTTTATTTGGAAACAGGGTCTCTTAAGCCAGCACAGCTGGCTTCCAACCTTGCGTGATCCTCCTGTCTCCGCCTCCCAAGTGCGGGGATTACAAGTGTGCGCGACCACACCCAGCTAAAAAGATACTTTTGAGAAAAATTAGTAGCATGGATAATGCTTTCAGAATATATAAGCAGGACACAAAACGAATAAAATTTGATTTCAATTATATAAAAACTGTTAAAGTCAACACAGTAAAATCCATCTTTTACAGGATTGTGAAAATTATTTTCTTTTTATTTTTTTCACAAATATCTATACTCAGGAAAAAAAATAGTTTTGTGTCGGGGGGTTGTGGGGGGCAGTGGTTTACAAAGGAGGATGTGGCCTGTAACAGGTTTTTTATTATTGTCACTCTCGGAAATGGGTTACTGGTTCGATCCGCCAACTGAGCCAAATCTGACTGGGGAGGAGGCAGTGTTTAGTTGTAGGTAGGAAGGTCTTCAACAAAGGAATCAAGTCATTGGCTTTGTCATTTAAGTGCCGTGTCTCCAGCAGAACAGTGCCATTTGTATTTCTGAGAGGCGTTTCTGTCATCAAGGAGTGATGGCGAGATTAACAGCTTCGCTTTATATCTGTGAGTGCTTTGGATTTTTTTTCTCTTAGCTGAATCTATATTTTCACATATTCACACACTAAGTATGTGGGAAAGAGCTGCTCTTCGCCAGGCATCGTGCTCGTCTGGGTTGAATGGAGGAAAAGCAACGTGCTTGTCCTTAAGGCCATGCAGTCTAATGGGAGTGGTGAAGTGTCTGTAGTTGTTTCACTGTATAATGAAGGTTTGTCTGACTGCAAAAGGAAACATACCCAGAGCACACCATAGTGTGCACACTGTGTGTGTATCACATTGAGCTTCACCGTGACATATCATTGCAATGCACTAATGAAAATATTTGAAAATGAACTTTTATCTAGAAATTAAACTTGTATGCATAGTGCAAATGGTATGGTCCTTGTCCTCACACAATTTATGCTAATTTTATCTACTCTTAATTTCAGGATATTTGATAATATCTTTAAATAATTTTTTTAATAAGATGGTGGGTCAGGAACTGAATTTTGCATCCTGATTCTCTATGTTTATTTCACTGTGGAAAGAGTTTTCTTCTAAGAGGCATAGTCATGCATATCCCTATAAATGGCTAATTGGGTGAT
Source organism: Muscardinus avellanarius (assembly GCF_963383645.1). Lineage (NCBI taxonomy): Eukaryota > Metazoa > Chordata > Mammalia > Rodentia > Gliridae > Muscardinus > Muscardinus avellanarius. The sequence goes on from NC_137786.1 coordinate 158,372,713, forward strand.
ATGTGCATGTATGTCTCCACCATCTTTTATCCCATTAAGATGTATGACTACAATGCACCAGTAAAAAAAAAAAATTAAAAAGAGGTACAGTCACACTTCAGATACCACCACCTACCTTGGTTTCATTGCATGCAGGCAGAATTTTCAATGCAATTGCTAGAATTATTCTTTATCATAGTGTAAACTTTATGAAATGGAAGTCAGTGTAAAATTAATATGAAATAAAACAACTTTTCTTTATCTGGAGCTCAAAATTAATGGCCTCAAGTAGTAATATTAAAAAACTAAGGTGTTTTTCAAAAGTATGTCAACGACAGATACTGCTTATATCCTTTGACAATAAGTTGCAAATCTAGTGATGCTTTTTAGAAATATCTTTAGCAAAATTTCTACTTGGTATTCTTGTTTAAAAAAAAAACTTTAATCATCATTCTTCCCCATTATAAGATTCAGTGTTGCTCAGATGGCTTAAATATCACACGTTTAATTATCCTCTTTCCCATTCTGAGGATTTGATTTGAAACAAAGGAAACAGCAGAAATAATAAAGAAGTAGAAAAATAGCTCAATAGCAATTAAAAGCATTGAATTAAAACTGGTGCAAAGCAATATAACTCAACTTATAGAATGATGGAAAAATCTCCTTAAAACATCAGTTCCTTGAGTATACCTGTTAGTGGAAATATATCTTTTCTTTGTACCTTTCAAGATCTACAGAAAATAGTTATTTTCACAGAAGGTAGGTTTTACATTGCCTATAGAAGATGGAGGTTTATATCATTTTAGAGGACTAGAGATGTCCTTGGATCCTACTACATAAAGACATATTCAACTGGGCATGGTGCACACCTATAATCCTAGTACTTAGGAGGCTGAGGGCAGGAGGATCCCAGGTTCAAGGCCAGCCTCAGCAACTTAGTGAGATCCTCAGAAATTTATCGACCCTGTTCCAAAATAAAAGGGGGTCGGGACCGGGAATATAACTTAGAGGTAGAAAGACTCTGGGTCCAATCCCCATATCAAGTAAAGAAAATAAGAGGAAAAAAACCTACATATTCAGAGAAATTAAGTTTTACATTCTGGGTTGTGTGATGATTCTGTCATAATACCCATGTCCCCTGACTGAGTACTGTACTAGGCTGCAGGAGGTGACGTTAGGAACAAAATAACTCCTGGCATTGAGAACTGACAGTTTAGTGGGAAAGAGAGGTGAGGGGCAAATAATGAGACCATAATGAAGGAGGTACACAAAGAGAACAGATTGCATGTTATAAGAGCACTGTTCAATTAATAGATTTGGGGCCCCTGAGCTCGCCTGTCCTGGATGCTTTGGCCATCAAGGGATCAGAGGGGTGGCAATATTTGAGATGAGTGCTAAATAAAAGAGGAGTTTTTCTGGCTCAAGGATGCAGGAGATGATGGTTGTAGGTGGAGAAATAGAATCTCCAAATGCACAGCATCATGAAATGCACCCGGGTGAACCATGAACAGGAAGAAGGAGCAAGCATAAAGCAGTAGGGGAAGGGTGGGCAAAGAGCTGAGTTTGGAGCTTGCTGAAAATGAACTATATGTGGATATTCCAGGTGAAAATGTCAGGCCTGGAGCTCTGCAGAGGTGGTGAGTAAAGATCCAGATCTTGGGGCTACTGGTGGGTCATGGAAAGTTAAACCAGGAAAGGTGGCTGGGACCACCCAGGGGGACTTTTGATTCAAGAGGAGATCGTGGAAGATGAACCATGGAGAATTCACCTTGCCATATCCTGTGAAAATAAGTTGCAGATCTAGTGATGCTTCCTGGAAATATCTTTAGCAAAATTTCTACTTGGTATTCTTGTAAAAAAAAAAACAAAACACCATAATCAGTATTCTTCCCCTTTTTAAGATGTAGTGTTGCTCAGATGGCTTAAATATCACACAGTTAATTATCAACATCATGCTGTACAACTAATGCTACATTATGGGTTGGTATGAGTTGGCCCAAGACCCAGCCACCATTTATAAAACATTCTATATCAACTTTAAAGCAACTTACAACTTAACTTGGGGCCACAAACTATAAATCAGAGCTTGGGTATACTTCCTGTAACTTATCTGAAATATACCTTTTGACTTTATGACTCTAGTGAACTGGGACTTGGAAAACAGCTCCCAGCTTGGCCTGCCCACACAGTCTGTGTTTTTACAGCATTTGGGTACATCTTCAGCAATAGTTGGTATTTCAGGCCTACTCGGTTCCTTTGTAATTCAAGTGTGTTGACGTCCAACCTGTGGAATTAAGATTGGAGTGACTCTTGGGGGCCCGGCACTGTGCTGACCGCTCTCCCTTCCCTCTGCCACTATGACTAATGCCAGAAGGGAATTGTGGTGAGTTTATAACTCAAGTCGTAGGAACTTTGCAGAGAACAATATTGGCGTTAAAGTGGCATCGTTTGCAGTGTCAGAAGCACCTTCTGAAATGTTTCTATTATTGGTCTATAATTCTTTGTCTCGTGTTTGTTAAAGTACTTATGAAGCAATTTACTATTTTCCTTTCTTTTCTTCTAGACCATTTGAGAGAGTTAAACTGTAAACGGACTCTGATATGTTTAATATGCGTAACTATTATTAGAGAGCTAATTACTATGTGGCACATAATCACTACACACAGTGTTCATAGTTTGAGTCGGATTGTACCAAAGGAGCTGGTTCATTCTGTAAGAGCAGCGTGTGTCTTCCTGTCACCCTTTAGAGCAGCAGAAATGTACAGGTCTGATAAAGCCTCTGAGGACAGAACTTGTAATAACTTAGCCTTAGTGTGAGGGAAGATCAAAGGATGTTCATGTTTCACTAGAGACGGGGTTGTTCCAGAAGTCCAGGGTAAGCTGGAGCAGTGGTGCAGAGCTGGACCTCAGTGTGCTCAGGAGGCCCGGCCTGGCTGAGCAGAGAGCTGGCTGCCTAGGGAAGAAGAGCAGGACATGATTCACACTTCATGCCTACCTTGGATATTCTCAGCACCCTTGCCCCCGTATAGCACGCCCATCCAACTTCCAGTTGCTCGCACTAAAATGTTTTTGCCTGAAGGTCTTCTTTTGCCTTCATGCCTGTGTTGCTGGCAGGACAGAGGTTTGGGAGCATTACCTCACCCTGGAGAACCTTCAACTGATAAATAGTAGAAGCTCGCATTGAGCTGACCAGCTCTCTTGCCCATTGGCTTGATAGGTGATGTCTATGCTCGATACCGATTTACGGCTTTACCAGCCCCCAGTGGTAGCTGCTTGATAACACGTGGTTATTGGACACCTTCCCTTCCTTCTCTCACTTCTCCATTCCCCTGCTGATATTTGCCTATATCTCCCTCCTCCCAAAAAAACCCTTGAACTAGAATCTTTGTCCCAGAATATTCTTCTAGGGAAGGCCAAGAACTAAAACACCTCCCTTCTCTTCCAGAGAGAAAGTTGCAGGTGCCTGGCACAGATGCCCTCATGCCTCCCATGTGCACAGGACCAGCAAGAATGCAAAGCCAAGGCACTGGTTAGGTGGCCCAGATGAAGAATATGCCTGCACACTGGGCATGGTGGCGCACGCTTGTAATTCCTGCGCTTGGGAGGCAGAGACAGGAGGATCATGCGGGTTTGAAGCCAGCCGTGCTGGCTTAGGAGACCCTGTTTCTAAATAAAAACATAAAAAATAGGTCTGGAAGTGTAGCCCAGAGGTAGAAGGGTTTCCAGGGACCCCAGTATCACCAAAAAAAAAAAAAAAAAAAAAAAAAAATATATATATATATATATATATATATATATATATATATATATATGCCTGCAGTGCACCGAGCAGAGACTTGGAAGGGAGCATTGGAAGGGTACTGCCTTTCATCTTTCTCTATGCTTGCTGCTCACTGGCCCTCCTCTACAGCACATTCTTTTGGAGGGACTAGTGGGAATTAAACTCAGAGACATTTTACTTCCCTAGAATGTTAAGGCTTCATTTCCTGAGGGTACAGGAATACATGGAAGGGTTTAGGCAGAGACTGACACAATCAGGTTTGTATTCTAGAAGGATACTCAGCATGTGAATGGGGAATAGAGAGGCTGAGGCTTGATGCCAGTTTGAAGGCTGGGTCCCCTCCCCCTGGCACCTCCAGCTCTTTTTAATTTTTGTTTTGAAACAGGGTCTTGCTAGGTTGCTGGGAGTGTCACTACATTGCTGAGGCTGTCCTTGAACCTTTGATCTCTCCTGTCTCGGCCTCCCAAGTACTGGGATTACAGGCATGCACCACCATGCCCCATACTCATACACTATTTTTTACACTAGGCACAGTTCTACTGACTACAATTCTAAGTACCCATCACACTCAGATGGTTCCAAGTCATCTTGTAGTGCACCAAATCTACTCAAGCTCCTGCGTCACATCATTTCATCCACCTGGTACCCTGTCCCTTCTCGGGTCAGTAGCACAATCTCCTGTTCCAAACACATGATCCTGCGTTACTGTCCACGTACATCAGCAGGATCAAGACACATCTACTCACCATTTTTTTCCCCCAAAACAGTGGCTTGAAGGGTGAAAGTGAGGTAAGAAACTGGAGATAAAGGTGGATTTCTAGGAACTTGCTGATAGTGAAGATAGAAAAAGTTCTAGGAGGGATTGAAGTCAGAGGACCTTTTGTGCTCTTTGCATTTGACTTCAAACTGGAAATTAGGCCATTACCCTGCCATTTCAGTCCCTGTCACCCCTGCTTCTCCCCTCTCCAGCACTTTGACTGGGCTCTCACCTCCACTCCTGGGTCACTTTACCAGCCTGGCTTCAAGCCTTGGCCTCTCTACTCCCCACTCACATGCCGAGTATTCTTAGATGCAAACCTGATTGTGTCAGTCTCTGCCTACACCCTTCCGTGCATTCCCATCACCCTCAGGAAATGGACGCTTAGCGTGACCTATGAGGCTATGTTCCCATCCTTTCCTGCTCTCCTCCACTCACTTCCTTGCCCTCTCTGCCTGCAAATGGACTATAGAATACTCCATCTTTCCCCCCTGCCTCCTCCTTCATTACCTACCTCCTTCAGGAGCCACGTCCTGCTGGTCCTTCAGGCCTGAGTTAGTGTTACTCTGATAAGGCTTCCCTCTCTGCAGCCTGAATTTTACTGTGGTGACACTTATCAACCCGATTTCTAAACTGTATGTTGACAGTACAGTTTGTGGGGCTGGAAGCAGTGCTTCGTGGTCTAGTATGATGCTGAGCAGCCCCAACGTCCTGAGTTTGATCTCTGGGACCACAACAGGAGAATATGGTTTGTTCAAACAGGCTAGAGTTTGAAGGAGTATAGAAGCAGGTGTCTCGTGTTTCTGGAAATGTTCCAAAGTGCGTGGTGACAAACTTTTCCTCCTGGCCTCGGGAGAAAAGAGGACTTTGGTGGAAGGGGCCTGTTCTTCAGGGATTCGGTCTTGAGTGGACAGCTCAGAAGGTCTCTCCCTGGGTTTGAGTCCTTTGGTCAGGTCTCAGCTCACGGGCAATACTCAGCAGAACCAGATGACACCCTAAAATCTACACCATGTGGATACGGGGGTCCCTGGAAACCTCACATATGGGAAAAGGAAAGAGGTTAGCCATGGCCAGAAAGGTGAAATAACTAGCCTGAGATCTCACAACTAGGAAGCAACAAGTCTGGGTTAGATTCTGATTCCAGAGCTGTGGGCCTTATTTTATTTATTTATTTATTTATTTTACTTATTTATTTATTTTTTTATTTATTTGTGGTACTGGGGATAGAACCCAGGGGCATTTGACCTCCGAGCCACACCTCCTGCCCTATTTTTATTCTTTATCTTTTTTTGTTTTTTGCGGGTCGGGATGGAACCCAGAGGCATTTGACCTCCGAGCTACACCCCCTGTCCAAGTTTTTATTCTTTATTTTGAAACAGGGTCTCACTAAGTTGCAGAGGGCCTAAGTAGCTGAGGCTGTCCGCGAACCGTACCCTCCGGTCTCAGCCTCCCAAATGCTGGGATTACAAGCGTGCGCCATCACGCCCGGCACCCTGGGTCTTATTAAGGACAGGATCAGGAGGTCAATAGCAGGAGATGGATGACTGACAGGTTTCACAGGGGAGGCAGAAACAGGTGAGCGAGATTTCCTGGAGCTGGAGGAGGTGGGGGAGGGGTCTGAAAAGCAAGAGGAGCCATAACATCCCTTCCAGGCACAGCTCTGAAATTTCCACTCTCTTGAGTCTCTGAAGACTCTCTTAAGAAGCTGCACAGAGCTGAGCGCCTCCCGATCCTTTGATCCATCCGGACAACTGCGCTGAAGAGTTTCCTTGAAAAACAAAGCTCCCCCACATTGCGCTCCTGAGCGCTGTCAAAGAAATAATAAGCCTTTAATAAGCCTCCCAGCACTTCTGAGATCTCGATACTCCACCGTCTCTGTTTCATTGTTTGCCTCGTTGCTCCTGGATCCCCCAGGACTGGGCGACCCACCTCAAAATCCAGGCTAAGGCGCGGATGGAATCAGATAGGATTCGTCCTTGCCTTTGAAGGAGACACAGTCTTGCAGCCCCCCACCGACCCCCGCACCCCGGATCCCGGCGGCCGGGGGCTGCTCCCCGCCGCCCGCGGCTTCCTCCCGGGCTGGGCGGGCGGCGGAGCAGCGCGGGAGCCCCGCGGCCCGAGCGCCACCTCCGCGCAAGAGGCGCTGCGCCGCCCAATAGCAGAGGCGCTCGCTGGCAGCCGGCCGGGAGCGGATATAAAAGTGCAACAACCGGCCCCGAGGAGCGAGCGCAGCCAGCCCGCCGAGCGCGCTGCGGCCGAGCCCAGGCCCGGCGCCCTCCGCGGTCCCGCGCCCGCCCGCCGGCAGCATGCTCCCTCGCTGGGGGGTGCTCGTCCTCCTCCACCTGGTGCGCGCCACCGAGCGCCCCGAGGGCCGGCCGGCCGAGCCCAGCCCGCAGGCGGCCCTGGCCGCGCCCAACGCCTCGCACTTCTACTCCTGGAGCAACTACTCCTTCTCCGACTGGCAGAACTTTGTGGGCCGGCGGCGCTACGGGGCCGAGTCGCAGAACCCCACGGTGAAAGCCCTGCTCATCGTGGCTTACTCCTTCATCATCGTCTTCTCGCTCTTCGGCAACATCCTGGTCTGTCATGTCATCTTCAAGAACCAGCGGATGCACTCGGCCACCAGCCTCTTCATCGTCAACCTGGCGGTGGCCGACATCATGATCACGCTGCTCAACACCCCCTTCACTTTGGTAAGGGCCCCGGGGGCTGACTTCCTGGGCTCCCCCTCATCTCTGTCCTCCCCCGGCATATTCATTCTCTCTCTCTCTCTCTCTCTCTCTCTCTCTCTCTCTCTCTCTCTCTCTCTCTCTCTCTCTCTCTCTCTCTTCTCTCTCTCTCTCCCTCCCCTCCCTACCCACCTCATACCCATCTAGCTCTCCACTCGGACTTCCTTCTCATTTCTGTTTTCATCTTTCAGTTTTCTGTCTTTCTTGTCACTCATGTCTAATTTCTCACCTTTCAATTTTCTCCTCTCAGTTTTTCAGTCTTTCTGTCAGTCTCCAGGTCTCTCCAAAGTCTATTTCTCTTATCAGTCTCCCTGTGGTTCTCACTTTCTTTCTCTCTCTCTCTCTCTCTCTCTCTCTCTCTCTCTCTCTCTCTCTCTCTCTCTCTCTCTCCTGTCTCTGACATTCTCTCCCTCCTTCCCTCCCTCCCTCCTCCTCTATGTCACTTTATAAGCCAGAGCTCCTGCAGCTGGTGGCATTGGGTCAATGATTTGAGCGTCTGCAGCTGGCTGTGGAAGACTGACCATTTGCTGTTTGATCCCATTGCATAGATGGGCCTCTTTGAGTATCAAGCCCCTTAAATGTTAGCAGAGATCATTAGGTCACCTCCCCTCCCTCAAGTGCAGGCTATTAAATGTCTACTCCCCACCCACCCATCGGACTTGGCTTCCTGCTACAACTGCAATAATAAACAATTGTTAATAGAGCCCAAAGTGCATTTTCCTAGACTGCTTGTTTAATTACATTTCCCTTCTGCAGGTTGACAATGATGCTGTGGATGATCTCTGTATTGGGGGAAAAAGGAGGGTGAGGTGGGCTTGGCCCTATAGCTGGGGCAGGGCTGGGACATTTGCACAGGGTGGTTCAGGCTTCTCCCTAAGCCCTGGTTGTGCAGCATCAGTGGTGCCATTTCTGTCCTTCTGTGACCCAGGAATGCAGTTCTCATGCACAATTTGGAACTCTGAGCGCTGTGAATGGAGCAATCAGCATGTGTCTTTATCATGAGTTACATTTTTTTCAATTTATGGAATAAATTTATTGTTATTTTGAGCTCCCTGTCTCTGAGCCCTCCTACACACACACACACACACACACACACACACACACACACACACCCTCAAATGATAAGAATAACCCCTGTACCACACCCCTGCAAGGCCATACACCTATCTGATATCCTTGCAGATCTTCAGAGCTCTGTTACATTCTTTCTCTTATGAGAACATCACTCACGGTTTACAGATAAGGAAACTAAAGCAGAGAAAGGTTCAATCCCTTGTGCAAGGACACATGGCTAGCAATAGGCAGAGCCAGAATAAGAATATATTCCTGACTCAAGTCCAGAGGTCTGTCCACTAAGCTGCCAGGGGAGCGGGGGTCATTCTTAGATCATGTCCAGCTTCCACTGCTCCAAACCATGAACGTTTCCTGTTCTGCTTCCAGCCTTCCTCTAACCTACCAATCAGTGGCCATTCACGATCCGCTGGACACTCAGCAAGGACAAGGGGGCTTCCAAACAGTGATCCCCTCTGCTGCACTGATGCACAAGAAAGCAGTATCTCTGGCTCTCCTTGGTTTTGGTTTTATGGTACTGAGGATGGAACTCGGGGCCTGGTGCATGTTAGGCAAGCACTCTGACACTGAGCCACATTCCTGGCCCTCCTCTTTTAGTTTCTGACCTGAGAATGGGCAGTGCTGGAGTTGAGCTGGCTTATCCTGGATGGAAACTAGAAGGTGTGGCCTTGGTGCTGCTGCCTGGAGCCCACGCTGTGGGGCTGGATCTGAAGCAGACACAAGAGGGAGCGAGGAGGCCACAGACCTGAGGCCAGCTGCAGCTGAGAGCTGGGAATCCCAGCCTCAGAGGATCTTCAGTGTCCTGAAAACCCAGCACTCCCCCTAGCCAAAGTAGCTTGACCTTGAACCCGACCTAGGGAACTACCCAATCCAAACTCCAGGGAGAAGAAGGTGGTCAGGGAGTGGGTCCAGCCTGCTCAGTGTAAGTTCTCTGGCAGGGCAAGGCGTCCTGCCTTTAACTGGCTGGGTCCCACTTCCCTTCTAGCCACATCACACAACACAGTCAGCATGAAGCCCAGCTCTGACCTCTCCTCTTCTCTTCCCTTCCCTTCCCTTCTCTTCCCTTCCTCCCTCTCTCTCTTTCTCTCTCTCTCTCTCTCTCTCTCTCTCTCTCTCTCTCTCACACACACACACACACACACACACACACACATACACAATGGCAAACAGTTACTTACAGTTCCTGTGCTAGAGACATACACAGAACACAATTGAGCCTGGAAGAGGGAGTCTTTCATGCTGACCCACCAGAGCCCGGTGAGCGGGTCAGAGGAGATGTTGTAAAGAACGTGACATTTCAGCAGGACCTGGGTGAGTCGGCTTTTTCCAGGTCGAACTGAACAGTCAATGCAGACAGAGGAAGACAAAGGCAAGGAAACATCGAGGTTCACAGTGTGTTGAAGGACACCAAGTGGCTCAGTGTGGCCGGAGCAGCAGAGACAAGAGGCACGGGGAGGGGGGGGGGCGGCAGGCCAGGGAGAGGCGAAAGGATGGCCAGGCGGGGACGGACAGGCCTGGATACTCACGAGGCCGATGCTCACCAGGATGGTGACAGTAACCTGACTTTCGGTTAGGAAACATACTGCTGGCAGTATGTAAGCTGAGTTATAAGGGGACAAGACTTCAGAATGGGGAGCTGTGAGGAGGCTGTAATGGGGTTGTGGCCTTGGAATTGAAGAAGAAGTTTAGATTCGGGCATTCACTGAGTGTGGGCGTGAGAAGCAGCAATCGCTAAAAATTTCTAGCTCCACGGCGTGGCTGGACTTCTCCATAGGCTCAAGTGGTTCCTCCCTGTCTACCCCAAGAAAGCCAAGTGCCAAGCCCGCAGTCGGCTGTGCTGCTCTCACATTCCATCAGACTCATCCCAATTCCTGAGTGCCCGCCCCAGCCAAATCAACTCGCTCGCATTCCCCATCCAGGCGGGCACCAGTGCCCTTCGCTCTGATCTCCTCTGCTGCAAGTCCTTCCTCGGCCCCCACGTCTCTTAAGTTGTCACAGTGGCAGTGTGCAGGGTTAGGTGTTTCCTGCGTGTGAGGCACCGTTGTGCCTGCTCCACGTGTGTTATCCACCTTGACTGATTTTCATAACAACTGTTTGAAAAAGATTCGCCCTGTTTTATAGATGAGGGAGGTTCAGAGGGCCCAAGGGGACAGTGATGTTACAAAACTCTGCTGCAGGTCTCTACAGTATCCTCTTTCTGTTCAGGTTATTCAGGCCTCCTTTGCCCAGGTTGGAAGCTCCTCCATCAGAATAGGTGCTCGATCTCGTGGGGCTATAACGTCATTCACAGAGCTGCTCTAGCATGAATTGAGTGAGCCAATAGCCCTGGATGATGTGGGAGGAGGACCAGGCCCACTCCTAGGGTGCCCCCTCTCTTCATCCCAATCCATACCTCTCCAGGCTCCTGGGACTCCTTCCCAGACAACAGGATGCAAGATCGGCTTAGCCAAAATTCCTAGCACAGTCCATAGACCGTATTATGATGTATTTACCCACTTGACTGAACTCTGTTGGGCCAAGAATGAATTTTATTATTGCATATAAAATACCTACCACTTATATCTAATAATAGCTTTCTAACCATTTGCCCCACATTTTATTTTACTTTTTATAGACTTTATACTACACCAATAAGCTAGAGATTTTGAAACCTTTTTTTTCAAGTGATGTCACCACTGAGGTTCAGAGAGGTTGCATATATTGCCAACATTGTATAGCAATACACTGTTAGAAGTAGGAAGTCCAGCTCCAAAGTCCATGTCTTTCCCAAGCTCTCCTGACACCTAATGGCCTGGAAGCATGATCAGGGTTTGCTCAGTTTAATGAATGAGAATGAGCTGTGCTGGGGGAAATCACGTATGACCCATGTTTCGGCATTGCCAGGAGAGAGAGAGAGGATCCTGAGGATTCATTTCTCAGAGACCACCTAGGGTGGAGGCATGTGTCAGTCAAGGCCGTCTGTCTCCTGACCTCCATTTGCTTGTCTCCAGGTCCGCTTTGTGAACAGCACGTGGGTGTTCGGGAAGGGCATGTGTCACGTCAGCCGCTTCGCCCAGTACTGCTCCCTGCACGTCTCAGCACTGACGCTGACGGCCATTGCTGTGGACCGCCACCAGGTGAGGACACAAACCCCGATGTTCTGTCCTTCCCTCTTGGACTTTGCATTCCTAAAGTCTGTGGGAAACACCCTCAAGACAGTGTATTAGCCCAGTCTTTGTATTGATCAATATGAGCATATAGACTAGGGATCTTAAACTCTTAGTCCTACTTGTTGGAAAAAGTTATTCCAGTTCATTGTTCACATGAAGACTCACTGCTGGCATTTTCTGTCTCAGAATTCAATGGGCTTGCTTGGGGGTAGAAAAGCACACATGGGATATCTCAGATGAAAAGAGGGCAGCAAATAATTTCAGGTCAAAGACAAGGCCCTTGAGTGGGAGATGGATGTTCCCTGGCCCAGGCTGTTGAGGAAGACAACCAAGATGTGCAGATGGCAGAGGCAGGCACCACAGTGGACATGGTGGCATGTGGGTGGGGAAGGCTTGCTCTCTGCTCTGCCCCGGTCAGAAGCACGTGGGTGGATATGGTGACAGCAATCTCGAAACACAGAGGATATCCCTCCTGGAAGAGGATGGCTCCCTGCCAGGGGTCTGCACATGCTAACTTCATGTGCTCCTGTTTTATGCTTACTATGTAGAATCAAGGCTCAGAGGCCCAGAAAAGTGCACATGTAGCTTTCCTAAGACCAAGTAACTGTGAAGAATAGAGCTAGAATGAGGGCTGAGGCCTGACTGGCTTCAAGCTCATGCTCTGATCACTAGACCACTTTTCCCTGAGAAGAGTCAATGGAACCTACAAAGCCAGTCCTGTTAGGGCGACCAGGACTCAGAGAGATTCTGTTTATCCTGAGTAGAGCCAAGACGTGCAAAAAGGAGCAGAGGCTTGAAGATGCAGGCTCAGAGATGTAGTCCAGTGTGAGGAATAATTTTCTAATGGCTGTATCTAAAGGTGGATGAAGCTGCCAGGGAGGTAATGACTTTCATGTCACCGGTGATAGCTAAGCAAAGTGACAACTTGATAGGGTGGTTTTCAGAGGGATTCATGTATCTGATAAGGAACTGGAACAGTGAAACTTTGAAATCTCTGCATCTCTGAAATGCTATCATTTTGTAAAAAACAATTCACATATATTGCAGGTACTTTCGAGCAAAGTGTAGACATTTGCATATAAATATTTCCTGCCTTCTCTTAATCTCCCTTTATTCAGTAAGAGCTCCGGGGTACTTTACCTGGCCTATGTTTGCTCCCATTTTGCACAGAGGAGTGTTGGTCCATGATCTAAGAAGGGTCTGAGGGACAGGGGGTGAGATTTGCTCAGGTGACCATGTTGTGTCATATACTCAAACGCAGGGCCTGGCTCCAAAGCCAGGAGTTCCTGAGTGGTGCTTGGGGTCTCTGCCCAGGCTGCCACTTCCTTCAGCAACCTGACCACAGGGTCAAAAGGGCAAAAATGGAAAAGTCCAGAATGGAGATATGAGGAACAGATATGGAAGCTTGTCTGGTCCTTGCATGAAACCTTCAAAAAATTGGGAGATAAAAAGAAAAAATTCTCAAGATATAGCCAGAATATCGGTCTCTGTTCTGCCCCATCAGTGCTTTGGGATGGCATTCAGAGGCAGCAGCAACTCCTAGGATCTCTCTCCCCCCTGACCTGGTCTTACCTCTCTCCAAATACCTTTTTCAAGAAGTAATAATGCTCATCCTAAAAGGAGGATGCTTTTAAATTTCCAGGTCTTTTTAAAGCTTTTTAGAAGAATTGATTGGTGTACAGTAGCAATTCCAAGATGCATTTTCAGCCTGAAGCCTGTAACTTTGGCTTTCTTATGGGCGTGTGAAATGTGGACCACACTGCAATTTTAGTAATGGCTTTCACAAACAGTGAGTGAACTCCCAAGTAAGTGTCAGTACAACTCTCTGTGTTAAATGACAAGAGCTTGCTCTCCAAGTCTGTCAGCCTCAGACCTTCTCAGTATCTTTTGCAACCTAAGGGGTCTAGAGTCATGGAGAGGTGATATCAGATCTCGAGGGTGTGGGTGCTGAGCAGGGACTTGTCCCTCTGCCAGCTTTGCTGTGCTCTGCAAGCAGAGCCCCCCTCCTGCCACTCTAACTGCAGCAGGAGGCATTTGACCTACCAAGAGTCACTGAATCCAGATGACACCCTCCTTCCATCCTGAGGGGCTGTGGAGTGGGGCATGGCCTGAGTCCCCTTGCCTCCAGCTGTCTGGTGCACTTCAGGGGCTCAACAATCAATGTGAAGGGTGCCTGACTTCATAAGTAGGACCTCCATTATGAGACCATGAGAAGACTGAGTGGCTTCATTTGGATTCTCTTTGGCTTCTAACTTGAGCAAGTGATGCTGATGGCTTGTTTTCCAGGTCATTATGCACCCCCTAAAGCCCCGGATCTCAATCACAAAGGGCATCGTCTACATCACTGTGATCTGGATCATGGCTGCGTTCTTTTCACTCCCCCATGCCATCTGTCAGAAGTTGTTCACCTTCAAGTACAGGTGAGATGAGTCCGGAGGAGCATCCTGGGGCTCAGCTGGCCCCATCCTTGTCTTCTCCCCAAGCGACTGGGACTTTGGCAGGGGAAGCTGGAGCCCCTTATGGACCCACCACTTTGAGTTGGAAGCCTCCCCTTCACTGTGCACCCCCGGCCTTCCCCATCCTCTGCATTTCCCCGTTTTTTCTCTCAACAACTTTTCATTTCCTCCTTTTTCTCTTTTCCAGTTTGTCTGCAAGGACAGGCAATAGTTACCAGGTTCTACCACCAGGGGGCATGTGCTCACATAAACTAAGATGGCCATCAACCATGCTTTGTTTAAAATGAGCAAGGTTTAAATTCTCACATGACTTAGAAACAAATATGCATGCCTGTGTGTGTTCTCAGGCAGGATTCTCCACCTCCCTCTCACTACAACTCAGATTTCTTTATCATGTGCTCTCACCCAGTGAGGATTTCTTTCTTTCAAACACCCAGGGTTTAAAAATTTCAACTAGCCAAGTGTGATGGGGCATGCCTATAAACCCAGTACTTGGGAGGTTGAGACAGGAGGATCACAAGTTTGAGACCAGTCTTAGCAATGTTGACCCTCAGCAATTTACTGAGAAATTGTTTTGAAATAAAGCTGGATGTGGTGTCGCACACTTGAAATGCTGGCATTTGGGAAGCTAAGACAGGAGGATCACAGTTTGCGAACAGCCTCAGCTACTTAGTGAGGCCCTTTGCAATTCAGTGAGATCCTGTTTCAAAATAAAGAATAAAAAATAGGGCTGGAGGTGTAGCTTGGCAGTAGAATGCCCTTGAGTTCCATCCCCAGTACCATAAGGGAAAAAAAAAAAAAAAAAAGAAAGAAAGACAATAAAAAGTTCTGGGGGTATAGCTCAGAGGCTGTTGGGTTCAAGCTCCAGTATATAAAAAAAAAGACATTATGCTAAGTGAGATTAGTCAGTCACAAAAAATAAGAAATCAGATGCTTTCCCTAATATGTGAGAGTTAGGGAGAAATGGGTCATAGGAGGAACTCTTGAAAGAGGAAATCCTATAGAGGAGCAAACAAGACAACCTAAAGGAGGAGAAAGGAGGGGGGAAGAGGAAAATCTCTAAAACACACAATGTACTTAAACATATCGAAGTCAGTCACTAAGCCAAGCAAGGGAGGGAGGGACGGGGAGGAAATGGGGTGGGAATTGGGTAGAGGTTAAATCAGCGATGAGTACATGTTTGTACACACAAGTTTTTTACCTCAATATGTTGTATGAATATAATGCACCAATAAAAAAAATTAAAAGAAAAAAAAGAGAAAGAAATTAAACTATTTTATTAAGGTTTATTTCCCTGATAGACTAAGTCTAGGAAGAGCTAGCTCCATCTTAATATCTAGCTTACTGTCTCTACGTAATAGGCCCTCAATCCATACTTAACTAAATGAATAAAGGAGAGAATGATCATGGAATAGTTTTCAGCACTTTTCGGTTGTTTAGGCTGTTTACCTAGGAGCGGCCCTGAGGTAATGGCAGGTACCTGTGGGAGTGGAGTAGCAGATGAGGGAATGAGGAGGCAGGACTGGCAAGGGGAGACTCCAAGCCAGGGTGTGACTTCAGAGGAAGCGCAGCGCTCTGGAGCAATCTGATTGGCAGTTGGCCAGATCTTGAGGCAGGGAGCTGGGTTTTCACATTGGTTCCAGGCTTCCTGGGGAAATGAGAAACTCCAGACACTTCTGGCTCTTGGGGAGCCCATGGAAGGGTTGTCAGCGGCCCTAGGGAGGTCCCAGGCACCTACGAGGGGCTGATGCTTCTTACTTGGGTGAGGGGGGGCAGGAGCTGAGGGCTGTGCTCTACCAGTAAAGTAGACCGGGGACCAAGGGGTGCACTGCCAATATTTGCTACAGTACCCATGAGCTGTGTCCCCCCCTCCCGCCCCCCACAAAACACACTTTGCTTATTCCTGTGACAAAAGCAGGGACAAGAGAGAGAGGCCCTGAAGGGGGATTTCGACTAATTTATAAAGGCTCCCTCCACCAATTTCTGGATATTGCAAAGAATGACACACCCAGGCCCCCCACCCTTCAGACTCTCCATCTGCCTGCACACACGGAGAATACTTTTTTCTAACAGAAGCGATGAGTTTTCTTTGTGATGGCCACCAGCACACACAGCAAGAGCAACGAGCCAAGGATGAAGATGACCAGGGAACCTTCTCCATAAAATAGGCCCTCGTTACATGAGTGGCTGAGGAATGTCCATAAGCTCAGACTTTTCCACTCCTTTTTTTAAGACCCACCATTTGTTTACATCATGTCTTTGTTCTGCTTTGGAATGGGAAATTAGTTCATTGGGAAATTCAAAGATTTCCTAAGGATGAATTAGTTTTCAGAGTAGAACACTACTGTTTCATCCCTTCCTTCAACAAATCCCTCTCTGGCCTCTGCTAAAGGTTAGGAACAGTGCATGGGTAAGAGGACACAGGGATTCGGGTGTCTTCCTTACCTTTGTAGAACTCCCAGCCTCATGGGAACCAGCAACGTGGTCAGATACTTAGGCTACAGTGTCAGAAGGGCTATGACAGATGTGCCAAGAGCCCAGGGGAAGGAGAGACCAGCACTTCTGGGGGTGGAGCCTCTCCACACTCATATCTCCTCCCTGCCACCCTCTCTCTCTCTCCCTCCTGCCCCAGTGAGGACATCGTGCGCTCCCTATGCCTGCCAGACTTCCCTGAGCCAGCCGACCTCTTCTGGAAGTACCTGGACTTGGCCACCTTCATCCTGCTTTACATCCTGCCCCTCTTCATCATCTCCGTGGCCTATGCCCGCGTGGCCAAGAAGCTGTGGCTGTGCAACACGATTGGGGATGTGACCACGGAGCAGTACCTCGCCCTGCGGCGCAAAAAGAAGAAGACCATCAAGATGCTGATGCTGGTGGTGGTCCTCTTTGCCCTCTGCTGGTTCCCGCTCAACTGCTACGTCCTCCTCCTGTCCAGCAAGGTCATCCACACCAACAACGCCCTCTACTTCGCCTTCCACTGGTTTGCCATGAGTAGCACGTGCTACAACCCTTTCATCTACTGCTGGCTGAATGAGAACTTCAGGGTTGAGCTAAAAGCATTACTGAGCATGTGCCAAAGGCCGCTGGAGCCTCAGGAGGACAGACAGCCTGAGCCTCAGGAGGACAGGCTGCCCTCCCCAGTCCCCTCCTTTAGGGTGGCTTGGACAGAGAAGAGCAGTAGTCGGAGGGCTCCACTAGCCAATAACTTCTTTCCCGCCTCTCAACTCCAGTTTGGGAAGACAGATCTGTCATCTGTGGAACCCATTGTGATGATGAGTTAGAGGCTGGAAAGAGGCAGGGCAGGGTCTGTCTCCAGCTGAGGCTGGAAGATGGCCTGTCCTTTCACACACGATCTTCACAGTGCTGGAAACACGTTCTTGGGAAATTGCCTGGCCTCTTAGCCCCTCCTAGTGTGCAAATAAAAGGCAACTACCAACTAGGCATCTACTCATAAATTCCCATATAGGAAATGCTGTGAGGCATAGCAGCCTTGATCCCCAAGCGAGAGAACCGAGGGCAACCTCAGCTCAGATGGGGCTGAGTCAGTCAACTGCTCCGTCTGCTGGGCAGCTGCCTTCCCCACTTCCAACTGCTGAGCGTCCATAGAGGAAGCCTGACTCATGCTTTGGGGGTAGTTGACCCAGATGCACAGAGTTCTGCTGGGAACAGGTCCCCTGGCTGTGAAGTGGCAGCAAGCCAGGGCAGGCGCAGAGGTTTTCATATCTTGCCTTCTGAAGCCATGGGACCCAGATGAATCACAAGTCTTCAGTGGCCTGGCCATATATATTTCAAGAAAGTGGCCATATACATTTCAAGAAAGACCAATTTGGGTTCCTTAATACACAGAGAGAAAGTATTGTTACCACTTTGAGAAATTTAGAAAAGCACAAAGAAAAAATAATTTAAATTACCCCACCCCTGTTCCATCAATTTGTGGTAACCTCTGTTAACGAGCTTGTATTTATTTGCATGTTTTTCCTCTGTGTGTAGATGTGTGTGCTTTTTCAATTCTGAACTATGCTTTTCCATTATATTGATGATCAGCAAGAAATGGGGGTGCAGCAGAGTACTGAGCCCCTCACCAAAGTAGTGTCTATCAGGTGAATTGAAGAAGTGAGAGAGGAACCTAAAGTGGAAACCGTCCCTAAGCTGACAGAAATGGTTCCACCCTGCAGCCAGTGATGGGTAGGGCATGAGAGACCCTCCTTTAATGGCAGTCAGGAGATGAGTCAGGAGACAAGATTAGGCCAGGAGGTATATTTCCTTCTTTCCTGAAATCATATAGAAACAAGAGGGGCTGAAACATCGTTCTGTTTTCACAGGAGATGAAGGCGCAGGCTTTCCAACATGCTGGAAATAATTGTGCTTAGACATTTCTTACGCCCAAGCTGTCTAGACAGGCCATTTCTCTGTGTTGTCTGAATAATGAGATTTTTTCCCTTCACACTAGTTCCTAAAAGAATATTCACTGTCAACATCACCTTAGCAAACTCACGTGTTGCTTCCAAAAATTTATGGGATCCTTAAAGAGAGAGAGGAGAGAGGAGAGAAGAGAGAGAAAAGAAGAGGGGAAGGAGGGGGAGGAAAAGAGGAGAGGAGAAGAGGGGAGGGGAGAGGAGGGGAGAGGAGAGGAGAGGAGAGGAGAGGAGAGGAGAGGAGAGGAGAGGAGAGGAGAGGAGAGGAGAGATCAGGCAGAAGGGAACTTCATTTTTCAGCCCTGAAAAATAGCTGCCATCTTGTAGCCCTAGAGAAATCCAGAAAGCAAAGCATCCATATGAAGTTGAGTGGAAAACAGGCTTGGAGAAGAAGGGGTTCATCCAAGATTCCCTTAGACCTCTTAGCTGTTAATTGAAACTGAATTTGGTTACATCATCTGCTTCCCTACAATGCACCACGGGAGTTTCTTCCACTAATCTATTTATGAAGATGTTAGAAAAATTTCAAGACACAAAAATGTTTAAAAATTTATCTATGAATAGTAGATTTTTAAAAATTACTTTCATGGGGGGGGGCAGAGAGTGTTTTCTAAGTCTAAAGGGATCCCCAAATAAGTTCCTGGCCAAATGTGTCTGCCGTTATTTCCTTTGTGCTATCAAGAAGTAGCTGTTAGTATTGTCCTAATACTCTTGTAATAATTCTGCAAACCAGAGTGAGAACAGACAGGAGGGATACAGAAGGTGTGCCCTGCTCTGGGGCTCATGGGGACGCTACATTCGCTCGTCTCTAAGGGTGTGTGGAGATCCTGTAGTCTGGGTCTCCTCTGCGCCCTTGCCTATGTTTCCTGTGCATCCAGAGTAACTTGTAATTGTGAATGTGAAATTTGTAGAACTTGAGTTTTTCCCGTGTGCTGTAAAGAGTACTTTATTGTAAATCGTTGATGTCTGAATAAAATATCTCTTAAATGTGTGGCCTGTGTCTCTTGGACTGATGACTGTCACAGTTGGTGATCTTTAAAATGGGAATTACACGGATTACATGAAAGGAGCATTGAGGAGAATTCCCCCAAGGCCTGGAATTTCAGACAAGGAAGTCCAGGTGTGGAGAGGGGTAAGTAGCCAGTGGAGAAACCTTCCATTCCTCCTCTGGAGCTTCTTCTACTGAGTAAGCTGCCCAGTTTCAGTGATAGTGAATCTGTGCTGCATGTTTTATTTTTATAATTTTTTGGTGCATTATAATCACACATCAAAATGAGGATCAAAGTGGTCAGTGCTGAGGAATGAACCCAGGGGTGTTCTACCTCCAGGATACACCCCTTAGAACGATTTTATTTTGAAACAGGGTCTTGCTAAGTTACTCAGGATTTCAATAAATTGCTGAGGCTGGCTTCAAACCTGTGACCCTACTGTCTCAGCCTCCCAAGTACTAGAGTTACAGGCATGTACCACCACACCCAGCCTCTTCTTTTTCTTTTTTTTTCTTTTCTTTTTTTTCATTAGGCAATCGCTTTATTGTACAAACATCATAAAGTGTAATTGTACAAACGAAGATACCTACAATGTTACTAGGCATATCTGCAGTCCACCACTAACTGAAATGAAGTTATGCAGTATGTGGCTTATATATTTTTTCTCTATTATTTTGTTAATATAGTGTATTCGTCCTCTCTCTCTCTCTCTCTCTCTCTCTCTCTCTCTCTCTCTCTCTCTCTCTCTCTCTCTCTCCCCCTCTTTCCCCTTACCCAGTGTTCTCTAATTTTCTTGATTGTGAGAAAATTCTCCGCCTTGCAGAGAATAAGCTATTTTCTGTTTCACAGAAATAAAGTGCCTGAATTTAAAAGCTCCCTCCCCCCAACTCCTGATTCTAGTCCAGCAGGGACCCTGCATTCAGACTGGTCATGATTTAAGATGTTCAGATTAAATATGAGGAAGGGAAAGGAATCAAAGACATGGGATTCAGGATACTGATTAGTGCAGGTTGGGGAGAAAGGGTACTGGTTGGTGTGAGCATAGGGGAGGACTGCAGGGTTAGATACAGATAACTGTCCATGTCTTTTATTTATTTATATTTATATTATCAGCTTTTTGGGGGGGCAGTGGTTTCATGAGTACTTATTACAAATTAAAAGTAAGAAATTTAATAGCTAACCAGATAGCTAAAAACAGGTTATAGACAGAACAATGTTGAGTGTGCCATCCGCCAAGGTATGGTGGTATAAGTCTGTGATTCCAGCTCAGGAGGCTGAGACAAAGATTTCCTGAGTCTAGGAGTTCAAGACCAGCCTGGGAAACATACATAGCATGGCCTGTTTTTTTGTTTTTTGTTTTTTTTTTTAAATACAGTGTGCTGGGCATGGTGGTGCATGCTTGTAATCCCAGTACTTGGGAGGCTGAAACAGGAGAATCAAAGATTTGAGGCTAGTCTCAGCAACTTAGTGAGAGCCTCAGCAATTTAGTGAGGCCCTGTTTCAATACATTAAATAATATATAAATAAATTAAAATAGAGCTGAGGGTATGGCTCAGAGATAGAATGCTCCTGGGGTAAATCTCCAGTACTACACACACACACACACACACACACACACACACACGTGTGCTATAAACCACGACACAAAATTAACCCCAAACGGTGCACCTGAGATCTATAGACCAACCAACCAACCAACTAAACATACAAATAGTAAACCAAGGGAAACAGAGACACATGCCTTCATTTTTCTTCCCTCCACCCTTCCAATCAAGTTACAACTACATCTGTGTTATTACAAAATGCAAATAGAGTTCACTACCAAGACAACCAAGACATGACAATGACTTTTCCTTTTTAGAACAGCCTTGTTTTTCTGAAATTAAAACTTGCCTCTTCCTTTGCTTAGTTTTCTATATCACTGTCACTGGTTCTTCTGCAGTTTTTCAGGTAGTTAAAAACCCCTTCATGACACTGACACACGGTGCCACCCACCTTGCTTTGCGATGCACCCCAGCGCTCCCAAGCTGCCCCAGTGCACCTGTCCTCCCAGGACTTGCCTGCTCCGCTCCCCTCTCCTGGCTTTATCTAGTGCAGCTTCCTGGAGTCCGGTCTCCTCTTTTTTTCAGTTTACGCCCTTATTTGGGAAGAGCTTATCTCCCAGCAGTTTCCAAGAAAAGCTGCACAGGAGCTCATTTCTATTGTGATCTGATCTGTCTGAAATTGTGTTTAAACCATACTTAATCAGTAGTATGTCTGAATATAGGACTGTGGTTCCAAAATCACTTCCTCTCTCAACTTTTAAGGCATTTGTATTAGTTTTATATTACTGCCATAACAAATCAGTCTTAGTGGCTTAAACAGCACAAATTCTTATCTTACAGTTCTGGAGGTAGAACAGGAATCTGACATGGAAGGGCTGTATTTCTTTCCCTTGGCCCTGGGTAAGGACCTATTTCCTGCCTTTATAGCTTGTAGGGACCTCCCACATTCCTGGACTCCTTCTAGCTTCAGAAACCGCATTACTGCAGCTAAGCTTCTTCCATGTCCCATTTCCCTATGACTCTCTTCTCCCTTTTTCAGGGTTTTTGTGATTGCATTCATTCCACCTGGGTAATCCAGGATAATCTATCTTAAAGTCATCTGATTAGCAACATTAAATCTACCTGCCAGCTTAATTCCTCTTTGCCTGCACAGGTTCTAGGCATTGGGATCTGACCGTCATAAGGGAGGGTCATCATTCAGCCTGGACATTGTTCTTTCTTTTTTTTGTCTTTGGCTGAGAAACTGGATGCTTTTCTGTTTCCCAGTTCTATGCATGTAACCTAAGATCCATCTGTTTTAGGTTGAGGCTAAAAAGATGAGTTCAATGGACTGGGCTCACCAACTCTGCACCTTTCAAGTACTCAGTGTTGGCCTCGGCCCCTGTGATTCTTCCAAGGTTATGATGATGCTTTGGGTTCAATATTTTTTGAAGGAAGGTGGAGCTTCAGGAGCTTCCACCTGATACTACTGTAACTGTTCTCATGTGTTTATTCTGCCTGTGGCTAAGTCTTTCCACTCCACATTCAGCAACTCAGAAACTAACCCCAGAAGAGGCTTATGGACCCACAATGAATGGGGATGCAACCCGAAATTTCCTTTATCATTTGACCCCCACAAGTCTACATCGTTGGTGAGAATGTAAAGTGGTGACTGCTTGGTTACTGCATGTTATGGGACACTTGGGACTTATTCCATAATGCTTACCCAATTCTCATGGCCTTTGAAACCTATGAAAGAGAAGTCCAGATTGCCATTTCCTTGAATGTCTGTGCCTGCTACCAGTTGTGGAACAATTTTTTTGTGTGTGTGGGTCTGGGGATGGAACCCGAGGGTATCTGACCTCTGAGCTACACCCCCAGACCTATTTTTTATTCTTTATTTTGTCTCACTAAGTTGCAGAGGGCCTCGCTAAGTAGCTGAGGCTGTCCGCAAAGCACCATCTTCCAGTCTCAGCCTCCGGAATGCTAGGATTACAAGCCTGCGCCACCATGCCCGGCTGCAAATTCTTTACTCATCAGTATTCTTTGTTATAGGAAACAGAAGACATTCTAACTAGTTTAAATCTAAAAGCAATTAATTACAGGCTATCAGAGAGATTACCAGATTTTCAGAGTCACTAGGGAGCAAGGTTTAGATGTTGTACAAACAGGAACAGTACAGCCAAGAGAAGTGCCCAACTGGCCATCACTCAACACTTGGAACAGCAGAATATCTGCGACAGCTGGCCGTAAGTGAACCAACTCAGTGCAAATGAGTGTTCCTGAGAAGAGCTCTTTGATCTTGACACATAGCTCACTTTGCCTTCTAAGTTTCCGTGAGGGTATTCTCTACCAAAACATAGGACACATGCAGACAACCAACTGAAAAGGGGTCTGGAATATGTAATCGTGTGAAATGAAAATCATGAACCAGCCAGATATATCTGCTTGAGCAGAGACTCATAGAAAGTGATCTCTTTCAGTCTTTGAAAGTCTGAAACTTCAATATACCCTCACTTAGAATGATAGGCTAGCTGGGCGTGGTGGCGCACGCTTGTAATCCCCGTGCTTGGGAGGCGGAGACAGTAGGATCACACAGGTTCGAAGCCAGCCATGCTGGCTTAAGAGACCCTGTTTCCAAATAAAAATATAAAATAGGTCTGGGAGTGTAGCCCTAAGGTAGAAGGGCTTCCAGGAACCCCAGTACAACCAAAAAAAAAAAAAAAAAAAAAAAAGATAGGCTAGATGTGCCTAGATAGTTTCAGTTAAGTATTCCCCAGAGGCCTGTGTGTTAGAGGCTTGGTCTCCAACCTATGGCACTGTTGATAGTTGGTGGGATGTTCAGAAAATGGGTCTGAAAAAAAAAATTTTAGGTTACTTACTGCCCTTGAAGGGGATTCTAGGACCCAGCCCCTTCTCTTCTATGTCTTTGCTTTCCAGTTGCCTTGAGGGAAACAGCTTTGCTCCATCACAAACCCCCACCATGTATTGCTTTGCCACTGGCCTAAAAGCCACAGGACCAACCCAAAGTGGACTGAAACCTCTGCCATCATGAGCTAAAAAAAGCCTTTTCCTCTTTATAAGTTGATTATTTCAGATATCTCTGTTATAGTCATGGAAATAGCAGGTTGACTATTATTTTCCCTTGGTACTCAAGGGCTATTATTCTGTCCTTTCTGGATTTATCGTCAATGATGAGGGGCTCACTGTTTGAATGTCTTTCCTATTATTTATTTCCCAGCCTTATTTTATTGGCCAAACTTTAATTGACAAATAAAAATCATATGTACTTATGTTATACAGCCTGGTGTTTTGATGAATGTAAACATTGTGAAATTATAAATTCAGCTAGGGAACTTCCGGGAAGATGGCAACCGAGAAAAGCGGGGCTTAAGAGCCCCGCTAACAACAAATCTCCATTACCACAAAATCAGCGCCTTTCATAACCAGATAACACCATCACCAGTGAAACAAAAAATCACCAGGCTCCAGAGAGAAAGCGGACTGAGAACAGAGCCACAGAGGAGATACACCGGCCTCGCGCCCGAGGACGCTGCAGACGCGGCAGCAGCGCCATACTGCCGGAGGCACCGGCGAATTCACAAGACGGCTACAGCAAGCCGAGGTGAGCCACTGCGGAACAGCTAGGCGGGATTTCTCCGCGCAGAGAGCATCTAAAGCTCCCAGTGGCCGAGCTCAGCACACGCTGCAGGGATTCAGAGTAGAAATCAAAATCAAGAAGAAAAACGCCAGCCCCATAGCCGAGGGCGTAGCAGCGGCGCCATATTGCCACCGGCGGCAGCAGCAGCGAATTCAGCGAGGCCAGTACAGCTACATCTGCGTACTCAAGAACAGTGAGTCAAATTGCGGGCCACAGAGGAGAAATCCCAGTACTGTACTCCCTGGGACTTGACCCAGTGGGGGAGGGGCGGTGGCAGAGATATCACACCATAGGAGAACGTGCAACCTGGCACCCCCCTCAGTCTAAAGCAGCCTCTATCGACTCTCTGGGTGGGAGACTCTGTGATAAAACCCAGTAAAGGAGTAGTGGGGTCTGAGATACTACTGACTCGAGATCCAGAACACCTTAAGGGAAGTCATAGTGACCCAAGGGAAGAACCCAGAGAAGGCACAAACATTGGAAATCATGGGAAAGAGGAATAATACTGGAGCAATTAATGCCCACAACCCCACAACATCAGAACCCGATAAAACAGAAAATCAGAGATTTCTAGAAGATCAAATCAGGAAAATAACTGTAGAAATAATAGAGGTGCTTCGAAAAGAACTCAGAGAGAGCCAAAAAGAGATAAAGGATGCAATTAATGAAGTAAAGGCCTCAATTCAAAGCACAAACAACCGATTAGAACACACGGAGAACAGAATCTCGCTCTTAGAAAATGATCATTCCAAAAATGAACGCATAGTTTCTAATCTAGAAAAAAATATCCGACAGCAGGAATCTGACATTGAAGAAATATGGGCCCATCTTAAGAGAGCTAACCTAAGAATAATTGGAATAGAGGAGGGAAAAGAAAGTGAAACCAAAGGGATTAACAATCTCTTCAAAGAAGTAATAGCAGAAAATTTTCCAAACATAGAGCAAGAGGTTGATACAAAGGTCCAGGAAACTTATAGAACTCCCTTTAGACAGGATCGGAGAAGAGGATCCCCACGCCACATAATTGTCAAAATGACCAATGTGGAAGCCAAGCAGAGAATCTTAAAGGCAACAAAAACAAAGGGCCAAGTGACATTCAGAGGCAAACCAATTAGAATCACTCCAGACTTCCCAAACCAAGTCACGAGAGCCAGAAGGGTTTGGAGTAACATATTTCAAACTCTGAAAGAAAACAACTTCCAGCCAAAAATTTCCTACCCAGCAAAACTTTCTATCAAATTAGATGGAAAAATAAGAAGCTTCCATGACAGACAGAAACTGAAGGAATTTATGTCTTCAAAACCAGCACTAGAGAAAATACTCAAAGAGATTAACTACAAAGAAGAAATAGGTAACACACACCAGAACCAGAGAAACAAGAGTTTCCATCCAACAGACAACAAAGATTGGTTATCTGTGGAGATTCATTATTTATGTTAGTCTTTTACCTATCTCTAAATGGTATTGTTTGCCTTTATTGTTGTTAATTTTTAGGATTTCTAGTTGGAATAATAATATACCTTCAGATATAGCAATTGGAAATATTTTATCCCATTCTATTAGTAACTGTTAACTCTGTTTACATTGTCTTTGGATATACAATTTTTTTTTTATTTTTTAGGGAGTCTGTATACTCCTCTGTTGCCTGTGCCATTGAAATCATAACCAAGAAATCACTGCCAATTTCAATGTTGTGAGGTTTTATGACCCAGATTTTCTCCTAAAAGTTTATAGTCTTAAGATTTATATTTAGGTCTATTATCTATTTTGAGTTAATATTTGTATATGGGATTAGGTAAGGGTCCAATTTTATTCTTTTCCATGTAATTATTATTTTTTAACAATATCTAGTTAAAAGATTATCATTTTCACCACCAAATGTTCGTGGAAACCTTTTCAAAAATAACTTGACAATATAGGGAAGAATTTAGCTCTAGGCTTTTATTTAACTCCAATGGTTTGAAATCAGAAAATATATATCTTCTAGCTTTGTTCTTTTTCAAGATCGTTTTGGGTACCTAGACTCCATATTCCATATTAGGATAGATTTTTTTCTGAAAAATATATATATAAATATATGATAGTTTCACCTAAAAAATAGAAAACAATATTTTCTGGTAAGAAAGAAAGCAAAAAGAAATATTGAAATGTTATCTTTAAGTTATCAAAAGCTTGGTATCAGACAAATGAAACTGTTATGCGAGATTATCATTTTTAATTTTAGATAAATTGCCATAATACTAGATGTCAACTAATAAGCCAAGCATGGGAGGGAGGGATAGGGAGAGAATGGGGTGGGGATTGGGTAGGGGCTGACTGGGAAAAGTGTGCAAGTATGCCTACAAAAGTATGTATCCTACTATGATGTATGAATACAGTGCACCAATAAAAAAAAAATAAATAAATAAATTCAGCTAGGTAACATATCCATCACCTTATATAATCATCATTATTTTTGTGGTAAGAATAAAATTTACTATTTTAGCAACTTTCAAGTATTCATTTTTATTAACTAAAATCACTATACTGTATGATAAATTTCCAGAAATTACCTAACTGAAACTTGGTCCCCTGTGACCAACATTTCCTCATTTCTCTCACCACCACCCAGGCCTTGACAAACACTACTCTACTACCTTCTATTCTGAGTCCAACTTTTTAGATTCTACACATGAATGAGATCATACAGTGTTTTTCTCTCTGTGCCTGGCTCATTTTATTTAACATAATGTCCTCCGAGTTCATTTGTAGGTAGCTTTTAAGATTTTTATCTTTGACATCATGAATATTCGGTACTATTTGGATACATTTTAAAATTTATTTTGTTTAGAACTCTGTATGATCTTTCACTCTTTTACGGATATGATCATCAAAAAATCGATTTTTGCTGGGTGTGGTGGTGCACATTTGTAATCCCAGCATTCAGGAGGCTGAGACCTGGAGGATCACGGTTTGCGGACAGCTTCAGCTACTTAGTGAGGCCCTCTGCAACTAAGTGAGACCCGGTTTCAAAATAAAGAATAAAAAATAGGGCAGGCGGTGTAGCTTGGAGGTCGAATGCCCCTGGGTTCCATCTCCAGACCCGAAAAAAAAAAAAAGTTTTTTTTTCTTTTAAATTTTTTTATTGGTGCATTATATTCATACAACATATTGAGGTAAAAAACTCGTGTGTACAAACATGTACTCATCGCTGATTTAACCCCTACCCAATTCCCACCCCATTCCCTCCCCGTCCCTCCCTTCCTTGCTTGGCTTGTGATTGACTTTGATATGTTTAAGTACATTGTGTTTTAGAGATTTTCCTCTTCCCCCCTCCTTTCTCCTCCTTTAGATTGTCTTGTTTGCTCCTCTATAGGATTTCTTTTTTCAAGAGTTCCTCCTATGACCCATTTCTCCCTAACTCTCACATATTAGGGAAAGCATCTGATTTCTTAATTTTTGTGACTGACTAATCTCACTTAGCATAATGTCCTCCAGTTCCATCCATTTCCCTGAAAATGATGTAATTGAGTTCTTTTTGATGGCTGAGTAAAATTCCATTGTGTACATATCCCACAGTTTTGTAATCCATTCATCTGTTGATGGACATCTTGGCTGGTTCCATAGTTTGGCTATGGTGAATTGTGCAGCTATGAACATAGATACACATGCATTAGTTTGGTAGTTTGGTTTCTTTTCTTTTGGGTAGATACCCAACAATGGTATTGCTGGATCAAATGGTAGATTTGTTCCCATTCTTCTGAGGATTCTCCATACTGTTTTCCAAAGTGGTTGCACTAATTGAGTTCTGAAAAATTGCCTGGCAGCATCATGCTGAATATTACCTATTCTCACGTCCTCTTTCTTTCACCTTGTAACTTTCACTTGTCACTTTTGGGGGCTTCTCATTAGGCTCTCTTAGACTCTTAACCTTCCTTTCATATATTTTGTCTCCTTATGTGTTACAGTCTGTATAATTCCTAAATATCTTTTAATTTTTAATTCTCTCTTCAGATGAGTAGTCAACTATTCATTATATTTTTAAAAATTTAAATGATTTTTTCTCATATTCCTAGTGTAACAATGTATTTCATTTTGAAATGTGCCTACTTTTTCCTCTCCTTGTACTCTAGACATTATTCTTCATTTACCTCTTTAAAGAGCTTAGTCATTTGATGTCTAAGTCCCTCAGAGACTGAGCTCATCTCTGTCATTTTTCGGCTACAAATTTTTCTCTTTGTTGTACCTGATAACTCTCTTTTATGAGGGTGCTGTGTGTTTTGTAATTTTTGCCTATTACTCATATTTGACAGGAATGGTTTGCTACGGAAGTACTATGGAAGTGCTGTGTTTGTGAAGGTGTCTTGATGAATAAGGTAACATGTAAGGTTCCTGAATCTTACATGAATTATCTTGTGGTTTAATCAAACTTACTTTTTTACTCCATCTTAGCTTTTTTTTTTTTTGTTCTACCTCTGAGCTACACCCCCAGCCTTATTTATTATTCTTTATTTTGAAACAGGGTCTCACTGAGTTGCAAAGGACCTCACTAAGTAGCTGAGGCTGACCAAGAACTATGTGCTATCCTCCTGTCTCAGCCTCCCTAATGCTGGGATTACAAGCATAATTGACAGCTCATTTCTTTTGTGTTTTTGTTTGTTTGCTAGATAGTATTCTATTGTCTGATGTACCACCATTTATCCATTCATCTTTATTCAAGGACATATTTGTTGTTCTAATTTTTTATATATACAAATAAAATTTCTGTTAATATTGGCTTAATAGGTTTTCTATGGATATGTTTTCTAATCAGTTGGATAGATAATTGAGAATGTAATTACTGGATCATATGCTAAGACTATGTTTGGCTTTGTAAGAAACTGGCAAACTGTCTTCCAAAGTGGCTGCACCATTTTGCATTCCTATGAATGAATGTTCCTGCTGCTCTGCCTCCTCATAGGTAATTGGTTTGGCCAGTATTTGGGATTTTGGCTATTCTAATAGATATTCAGTGTACTTCATTATTGTTTAAGTTTACATTTCCCCAATGTCAAATCGTGTTGAGTATCTTTTCATGTGCTCATTTTCTACTTGCATATCTTTCTTGATGAGATTTCTGTTCAAATCTTTTGCCTGCTTTTTAGTTGGGTTGTTTTCTTATTGTCAAAATGTGATTGTTATTCATTTGTCTTAGATAGAAATCTTTTATCAGACTCTTTCTAAATTCTTTTTGAAAGTCCTATATTATTTCTACAGTTACATCCCTGATTTGACCTTCTGGAGATCTCTGCAACTCTGTGTTGATAGGTTCTGTTATTGTGGAGTTGTGGGAGCTCATTGCCTCCTTGGTAGTCCTCATGATTTCAGAAGTTTGTATCTGTTGCTCTTGATAGATTTCACTGTCTCTAGGTGTCAGCTGGTATATCCAAGGGCAAGTTGTATTGTATTCAACAGTGAAGTCTGAGTGAGGAGGGGAGTGAAGATGTAAATACGAGAATAAAGTAAAACCTCAGAAACAATTGAGTAAAATTAGAGTATGAGTTTGGTAAGGTAGTATATAGTAGATATTAGAGGTAGTGGATAAGTAGTAGTAGTCTAGTAACCAATGTAGAGTTTCTGGTATAGTGATATGAAGTGGATTTAATTACAAGAAAAAGAAGAGAAAAGAAGAGAGAAAAAAGAAAAGGGAAAGAGAAAAGAGAGTAGGTATGTATAAGGGAAGAAGCTTGGGAGAATGGTTGGGAAGAGGATAAACATACAGGCATACATACTCGCACACACACACACACACACACACACACACACACACACACACAAAGAACAAAAACCCAAAACAACACCAACAACAAATTAATTCAACTCTACAAATATATGAATATTCAGCAGACTGGACCTCTACAGTCTCTCTCTGTGCAGATACCAAATGCCACCCGCACCTTTCTTGCTGCAAACCTGGTTCTCTGAGTCTTTCTTAGTCTATATAGATGGCCGGTATCATACACTGGAAAAAAGATGGCCTCTCCAACAAATGGTGTTGGCAAAACTGGTTAACCATATGCAGAAAAATTGAGATAAATCCCACTTTCTCACCCTCCACAAGAGTCAATTCAAGATGGATCAAAGACTTGGAATTTAGACCAGAGACCTTGAAGCCCCTTGAAGAGGGCATAGGTCCAATACTGCAACACATCAGCACAGATAAAAACTTTCTCAACAAGACCCCAAAGGCACAAGATACAAAAAGACAAATCAATACGTAGGATTGCATGAAACTGAAGAACTTCTGTATGGCAAAGGAAACTATCAAGAACCTCAACTGAGAGCCAACAGAATGGGAAAAGATTTTTTCTACCTACTCCTCCAATAGAGGACTAATATCCAGAATATCCAGAGAACTCAAGAAACTCAGCACTAAGAAAACAAATAACCCAATCCAAAAATGGGCAAGTGAACTAAATAGACACATCACGAAAGAAGAAATTCAAATGGCCGATAAATGCATGAAAAATGCTCGACATTATTAGCAATGAGAAAGATGCATATCAAAACTACCCCGAGAGTTCACCTAACTCTAACTAGAATGGCAATCATTCAAAACATGAACAATAACAAATGCTGGTGAGGATGTGGAGAAGAGGGAATTCTAAAACATTGTGAGTGGGATTGTAAATTAGTGCAACCACTTTGGAAAACAGTGTGAAGGATCCTCAGAAGAATGGGAACAAACTTACCATATGATCCAGAAATACCACTTCTGGGTATCTACCCAAAAGAAAGGAAACCAAAATACCAAACTAATGCATGTGTATCCATGTTCATAGCTGCACAATTCACCATAGCCAAACTATGGAGCCAGCCAAGATGTCCATTAACAGATGAAAGGATTACAAAACTGGGATATGTACACAATGAAATTTTACTCAGCCAGAAAGAAGAACACAATTACATCATTTACAGTGAAATGGATGGAACTGGAAGGACATTATGCTAAGTGAGATTAGTCAGTCACAAAAAATAATAAACCAGATGCTCTCCCTAATATGTGAAAGTTAGGGAGAAAATGGGTCATAGGAGGAACTCTAGATGAAGAAGGAAAAACTATAGATGAGCAAATAAGGAGGCCTAACTGGGGATGGGAGGGGAGGAGAGGGAAATTCTCTAATGCACATGATGTACTTAAACATATTAATGTCAGTCACTAAGCTAAACATGAGAGGGAGGGAAGAGGAGGGATTGGGGAGGGAATTGGATAAGGGCTAATTAGCTGACGTGTACATGTATGTCTCCACCATCTTGTACCCCATTAAGATGTGTGACTAAAATGCACCAATACAAATTTTTTAAAAAGAAATTTTTTTATCATGTATGTATTTTGTAGACATTTTTATTGATATATGGTCCATCTTTCTATTCTCCTCATGATATCTTCTGCCTATCAGAAATGTTAATTTTTAAATAAAGTCCAATTTATCAATTATTTTCTTTCATGTACCATGCTTTTCATGTCATAAGCTCTATGATTATTTTATATACTCTTAGAGTTTTAAATAAAATATTTCGTTTCAAATCTTAATTTAATAAATTAAAATGTCAGGTATAAGAATCAGTATGTAAACCTTCATCTAAAGCTAAATTGTGTACTTTTCCCTAGCTAACACCTGCAGTGCCAGCCACCTAACCTTGGGATACAGGCTATGATCGCTTTCAGCTCTGACACCCTTCATCACATCCTTCACTCTATAGCTCCCACTTGGGTCCCCAACCAGAGATGAGTCAAAGAGAGGAAGAGATGATAAGTGTTCTTACTTGATGGAGTGTTAACACCCTTTCTGATCTGAGCTCCGTTATCTTGCAGGTGCTTTCAATGGCTCTACAGTGGCTTGCCATGGCCTTTTTAACCACAATCCTCAAAACAAAGATGCGATTGATTCCCTGCAGCACTCTGCCCTCAACCTCTGGGTCACTACTGATCCATGCTGTCAGATTTGAATGCAGGAGCCCATTCCCTCCCCAGGGGCTCCAGCTCCACTCTCTGTGTGATTGATGTCTTATTCACAGAAGTCACTCCAGCGTTCTTCCCCCAGACACGTTAAAACAATGCAGGCCATTCAGGATGGCATCTTTCTCTTTGCTAAGTTACCAAAACATTTCCTATGATCCCCTGACCAGAGCCAGACACCTGTCCGCTGTGGCCCTAGACTCCAGGGAACACGTATCAAATTCTCAAGGTAGCTCCTTTATAGGCTTGAGATGAAGAAAAAAGTCAAGCTTCCCATCTAAAGGAAGGTTGAGGAAAAAATGGGCAACAGCTCTCCAAAGGCTTTTTCCCACAAATTTCTCTTCTTCCACAAAGCTAAGTCTTTTCTATATCCTTGATTTATTTTTTTCTATTTTTTTTTTGTTGTTGTTGTTGGTACTGGGGTTCTTGGAAGCCCTTCTACCTCTGGGCCACACTCCCAGACCTATTTTATATTTTTTGAAACAGGGTCTCTTAAAACAGCGCGGCTGGCCACGAACCTGCGCGATTCTCCTGTCTCTGCCTCCCAAGTGCGGGGATTACAAGCGTGCACCACCACGCCCGGCTATATCCTTGATTTAGATGAGGGATTCAAGAAAAGAATACATGGTGGAGGTCTGTCTCATACTCACTTTGATGTCAGCCTGATGGCCATTGAATGGGTCCCTTGGTGAAACTGAAACCAGGAAGGACCAGCTTTAACATTCTCTTATGTAAGTCCCATGCCCACAGCCCAACATCAGAGGCTTCTATCCTTGGCTGAGAACAAGTTGTTAGCCCAGACATGGCCACTTCAAAGGAGGAGCTACCTAGCTCTGCCCCTCAGAAAGTCTGCACACATTTTTAGATTTTTATATGTGCAGAACGATTTCATCAGCCAGAACCTTGATTTTCTTTCTGGGAGAAGCTAGAATCTCTTTCCTCTTTTATTATATAAAGTTTTGCTGAATCACTTTTTCCTGACTTCAATTTCTGTTTGATAAAAGTTCTAAGAACATGATAAATTACATTAATTGATTTTTAAGTGCTATAACAACCTTTGCATTCTTGAGATAAATCCTGCCTGGTAAATGTGTGTGAGTGAGTGTGCGTGTGTGTGTGCATGTGTGCATATGTGTACACATGTGCATTGGTGTTCACATCTAGCTCTGCAAATGGGGCAAAACCTGGAGGAAAAAGAAAAAAATTAGAAAACTTACTCCTTAGAGTGTCATGTATCCAAATTTCAACTCATTGCACAATATCTTAATTTTTTTTTAAACTTTCAAGAGTTGTCAGGTAGTTAAGTGCCTTTCAAATTCTGTCCAGAGCTTTTCGGTGCAATTAGCTTAAGAGGCAGGCTGCCGTGGGCTTGTGCTGCCTTAGGGAGTTAGACTTCTCTGCTCAGATTTTTAGCTCCAGCTTCTGCTTTGTGGAGTTGGCTCCCTGGAGAGCTTCCCTGTGTTTGCATATTTTAGTGGTAAGCCAAGGATTTGGGCAAACTTTATACTCAGATTTTGGAGTGCAGCCCTTCTGCGATGTTCTAATTCCTAGAATTTCCCTTTCAAATTTCCAGCTGTTCTGCTGCTCTGCACCTTGGTATGTGTCATCTCCACTTGGTAAGCTTACTGCTCTTTATCACCAGAGTCTGGCAAGCTGGGGAGCTCCTCCAGGAAAGAAAATCTTAAATCCTCATTACTTCCCTGACATACTGGTGGTCATTGATGAGTACACTCTTCATGAATTTCTGCTGATCACTTGGACTTTTGAGAGTACCTTCAAATTGTTGTTTTGAATAATTTTTCCAGTTTTTTAAATTATTGCTATCTTCAAAAGAAATTGTCTGCCCTTTTTATTTCACCAGTACAGAAGCTCTGTGCTTTTCTATTTGATTTTTTAAATAATTTCTATTTTGCTACAGATAATTCTCCATCTTTTTATCAGTATGAATATATTTTCCTCTAAAATACTTAATTTTTTTTTTCTTCTTGCAGTACCAGGGATGGAACCCAGAGGTATTCTATCTCCAAGCTATACCCTCAGCCCTATTTTTTATTCTTTATTTTTAAAACAGGGTCTTACTGAGTTGTGGAGAATCTTACTAAGTAGCTGAGGCTGGCAACGAACTTGTGATCCTCCTGTCTCGGCATCCCAAGTACTGGGATTAACAAGCATGTGTCATCATACCCAGATAAAATACTTAAATATTTCTAATACTGTCTGCTTTAGGCTTCTTATTGACTAACTGCAGCATCTAAGGTCATTTCAGTTGATTTCTACTGCCTGAATTTTTTTTTTTTAAATTATGGACCATGTTTTTCTGTGTCTTGCCATATGTAGTGATAGCTGATGGATTGCATGCTGGGCCTTTTGATGATATGTTGAAGACTGTTGGTCAGCTTTTCGTTGCTGTGACAGATACCAGAGAAAAACAAATTGGAAAAGAAAAGTTTTTTTTGGCTCACAGCGTCAGAAGATTGAGTTCATGGTTGGCTGGCTCTATTTCCTTGGGTCTGACGTGAGGCAGAACATCCTGGAGGAAGGCTGTGGCAGAGGGAAGCAGCTCATGGAAGTCAGGAAGCAGAGCAAGTGAGAAAGAAAAGGCCAGGGACAGGGTATAATCCCTCAAGGGCATGTCCACAGTGACCTACCTCGTCCAACTAGGCCCGCCTCCTAAAGTTTCCTCAACTGCCCCATAGTCTCTCAGCCATGATGGGTGAATCCTTTGATGAGTTAGTGCCCTCAAGATCTGATCAGTTTCTAAAAGCCCCATCTCTGGACATTGGTGCATCAGGAAACAAGTCTTTGAGTACGTGAGTCTGGGGAATATTACAGACCCAAACCATAGCAAAGAGGTTCTGGATTTTTTTCTCTGAAGAATTTTGTTTTTTGTTTTGGGTCTTGTGGGTAGTTAACTCTGATATCCCCGATAGTGCACATCAGCAGTAGAAATCTCTACTCTGTTCCTCCAGCTACTGCCTTCTCTTTTGCTGGCTATCTGGTCCTCTCTAGCACATGCACAGTTTAGTTTGTTTCAGTGTATATTCAGATTTTGGGGGTCATCCCTTCTGTACCTCCCTCTCCACAATTCTCTCCTAAATTCCCAGACACTAAACAAGCCTGAACCGTGTCCCCTGAACCTCATGCAGATTGGGGAAAGTCTACAGACAAAAAGCTTCAAGCTCCCACATCACACCAATTGCAATTGTGTTTTAAGGATAAACTCTTCCTTGACGTCAACATAGTTTTTAACCCTCTTCGGTGCCCACAGATAATTGTTTTGGGACTCTTTTTTACAGATTATAAATTAGTCTACAAGGACCCATTTTCTTCCATTATCAGTCAAAATGAGTTTTTAAGGTTGTTTCTCAGCTTAGTTTTTCCATGCTGACAAGTATTGTGAATTTGGACCCATGTATAAGCATAGAGCTAACTTAGATTTTTTATTTCTTGCAAGTAACTGTATTTTCCATGTGTGGCTCAGGATGCAAAGGAAGTTTTCATACCACTCCCCACGAATACCACTAGTCATTCCACTCCCTTGTCAGGAACTGGTCCACTTCCACCATTTACTGCGCAAGCACAGCCACCTAGACTTCCAGTGTTAGGTAGGTGGTTCCACGAATGAATGTAGCATCCATATTCGCAAAGGAAATATAATTTAGCATCTATCATGTATATTTAACCTTGGCATCTCCATGAGCAACTCTTATATTATCTTCTACCCAGAAGTTTAGCTGTTAGTTTACTTCTTGGTTATAACATTTGGATTTTTCCATTTCTTAGTTTTAAACAACATCGCTATGCATCTTTAGTAGGCACGGAACATCTTGTATCAGCCCAGCTATGTATCTTAAACAAAACACCAACAATGTACTTTGCATAAGGATTCCTTAAAGTATTTTTAAAATCCAGCTTTTCATATGCATTCGCTACTTGAAAGATGGTGTGCAATTTAGTCAACTGAAAGTTAAAAGCTTATTTCAGAGTCACTGTGAACTGAAAATCATGCAGTTAAGATGTGCGCATTTCAAACATGCTGAGAATTTCCAAAGAAGTTATAACTTTATAGGTAAATGAAAACATTCAGAAAACACCAATAAGATGCTGCCCCATGGCTACTGGAATGGCCCAAATCTGGAACATGAACAGTACCAAATGCTGGGGAGAATTTAGAGCAACAGGAACTTGCTCATTGCTGGTGTGAATGCAAAATGGCACAGATACTTGGGAAGACAGTGTAGCAGTTGCTTAAAAAAAAAAAAAAAACCTAAACATACACTTTTCATATGATCCAGCAGTTGTGCCCGATGGTCTTTATTCAAAGGAGTTTAAATATGTCTACACAACAACCTGAACATGTATGTTTATATCAGCTTTATTCATAAATGGCAAAATTTGGAAGCAACTTGTTCTTCAGTAAGTAAATGAATGTATAGATAAACTGTAGTATATGTGTAGAATAGAATATTATTTGCTACTAAAAAGAAATGAGCTATCATGCCATGGAAGATGTGGAGGAATTATTAATAAATTAAAGAAGCCAACCCAAAAAGGTTACATACTGTATAACTCTAAGTACATGATATGCTGGAAAAGTTTAAACTATGGAGGACATAAAAGGAATCAGTAGTTTCTAGGGATTATCAGGGAGGAAAGGATAAATAGGAGCACAGAGAATTTTTAGGCAATAACACTATTCTATATGATATTATAATGGTAAACACATATCACTATACATTTGTCTAACTCCATAGAATGTACAATAGTAAGAGTAAAACTTATGGTAAACTCTGGATTTGGGATGATAATGATGTCTCAGTATAGGTTCATCAGTTGTAACAAAAGTACCCCTCTGGTCAGGGATGTTGCTAATGGTGGAGGATGTGCATTTGGAGGCAGTGGGTATATAGGAGATCCCTACACTCTCTGTTCAATTTTGCTATAATCAAAAACTGTTCTAAAGAAATAGTCTATTAAAACAAAATGATCATAAATAATTATCTTTTTTGTGTGGGCCTAGGGATGGAACCCAGGGGTATTCTACCTCCAAGCTACACCCCTAGCTCTATTTTTTATTCTTTATTTTAAGACAGGGTCTCACTGAGTTGCAAGGAGCCTCACTAAGTAGCTGAGGCTCTCTGCGAACTGCAATCCTCCAGTCTCAGCCTCTCAAATGCTGGGATTATAAGCATGTGCTAACACGCCTGGCTATGAATAACTATTTTGCTGGTAATCTCCTGCTTCCTCGTTTTGTCCAGACTTTCCCCAAATCCTCTCCACATCCTACTTTGGTTGGTTAAATCGGCATTCTAAGACAATCTGGTGGTAAATATATATGTATTTAATATAAATATACATATATATATATATATATATATATATATATATATATATAGTTTTTTTGTTGTTGTTTTTTTGTGGGTCTGGATATGAAACCCAGGGGTATTTGACCTCCGAGCTACACCCCCTGCCCTATTTTTTATTCTTTATTTTGAAACTGGGTCTCACTGAGTTGTAAAGGGCCTTACTAAGTAGCTGAGGCTGTCTGCGAACTGAGATCCTCTGGTCTCAGCCTCCCAAATGCTGGGATTACAAGCATGCGCCACCATGCCCGGCTCTGGTGGTATTATATTAATCTTCTTGGGATGCCATAGCAAGAATTCACAGCCCAAGAGGTTTAAACAACAGAAGTTTATTTTCTCATAGTCCTGGAGGCTTGATGTCCAAGGTGAAGGTGTGTTTGGGGATGGTGTCTAGTGAGGCCTTTCTCCCTGCTTTGGAGATGTCTGCCTTCTGTCTGTCTCATGTGATCTTTCTTCCCTGTTTGTGTGGTAAGAGGGATCACTGATGTCTCTTTCTCTTCCTCTAAGGACACTGGTTCTTCCTGCCTCAGGCTCTACCGTTGTGCTTTCATCTGATCTTAATTAACTCTCTAAAGGCCCCATGACCAAATATTGGGCTTTAACACATGAACTGCAGGGAGGCACAATTCAGTGTATAACAAGTTTCACTAAAACTATTTTGCTTAAAATTTCTTTTCTATTCTAGCATATTTCTACCACTTATTTTCTTGCCCATCTTAAACATGACCTATACCTCTTTCTTTCTTCTTCCTTTTTTTTTTTTTTTTTGGTATCAGGATTGCACCCAGAGACATTTTACCTCTGAACCACACCCCCATCTTTTTCTGTTTTTTATTTTGAAACAGAGTCTTACTAAGTTGCCAAGGGTCTCACCAAGTTGCTATGACTAGCCTTGAGCCTGTGATCTTCCTGTTCCAGCCTCCCCAAGTACTGGGAGTACAGGAGTACAACACTACCCCAACCTCTCATACTTATTTCTAAGAGGAAGTCATTTTGGTTGACCAGAGATTGGAAGTCCAAGTTACTTTAAAGCATGGAAAATAGAGAGGACGCAGGAGCCAGTCCCTACAGGAAGAAAACCAACAAGCAGCTCAGTAGCACTTTCTTTGAGTACCCAATCAGCACCAACATGCTTCTTAAGAGGAAGATAAAACTTGAGTAGAAATGAAAACTTCCTTAGATTGTGAGGTTGTATATGGGGAGTACATGACTTTTGATGATACTGTAATTTGGAGGGCCACGAGGAGCCAGTGTAGATATTTTTTTTCTTTCTATTTTTTGGTGGCACTGGGGTTCCTGGAAGCCCTTCTACCTCCAGGCTACACTCTCAGACCTATTTTTATACTTTTTTAAATTTGGAAACAGGGTCTCTTAAGCCAGCGAGGCTGGCTTTGAACCAGCGTGATCCTCCTGTCTCTGCCTCCCAAGTGTGGAGATTATAAGCGTGTGCCACCACGCCTGGCCAGAGTAGATATTTTAACATAATGTCATTCTGAGAGATTTGTCAAAGTCTTGGGGAAAAAAAACCCTGGAAAAGGCCAAGGAGTTTCTGTCTTCTTTCAGTGAGACAGGACTGCTGTTAACTTTTTTTTTTTTTTCCTGTCGTTGCCTTTTTCTTTTGAAGGTTAAATAATAAAGGTTTGTTACATGTTGTTTGGAGAGTAATTGGCATTGGAACCATACAGTGCAAGAAATAAATATATCTGAGGAGATACAGAATGCAAATCACCTTCAAACTTCAGCTTGAGGGGGGAAAAGGCAAGCAGTAGGAAGAAGGTACAAAAAGGAAGCTGATAGCTAAGAAAGGGTGCCAGATCATCTTTTATGAATTCTCTCCAAGGAAAAATGCTTTTCAAGCCTCAGTCCCTTAGCAATGAATAATTCTTATTTTCCCCCCAATGCATTTTGTATATATCAACTGGGGAATGAACTTGAAAGTAAGGAATGAATCACTGTTGCCAAAAATCTGAAGAAAAGTGGGATTGTTCTTGATGAAGGATGGTGACATAAGTGTTTCAAAATAACGCTTTAATTTCCTTTTATTTTTTCTCCCAAGTTTTTTCAACTAAACTAAATAAGAAGTAATGAGTTGAAATTACAGCCAGAAGCAGTTAGATATGATAGAAAAGGAAAACTCTCAGAACAGGCCCTGTGTGAGTGAGGCTAGAAGACGTGGACTTGCTTCCCCAGGAAGCTGAGGAACTCTGTCCTTGAAAGCGCTTCTCTCAGCCGGGTGTGGTGGCACACACTTGTAATCCCAGCCTTCGGGAGGCTGAGACCTGAGGATCATGGTTCGCGGACAGCCTCAGCTAATTAGTGAGGCCCTTCGCAACTCAGTGAGACCCTGTTTCAAAATAAAGAATAAAAAATAGGGCAGGGGATGTAGCTTGGAGGTCAAATGCCCCTGGGTTCCATCCCCAGACCCGCAAAAAAAAAAAAAAAAAAAAAAAAAAGAAAGAAAGAAATGCTTCTCTCAGAAGCAGGGCTCCATGGAGAGGTCCTCTGCTGGGGTGTGGTGATGAAAGTCATGTCTCTGCTAGGACCCATCTAGGCTGGTTACAGCCTGTGAGCTCTTGGGTAACAAAATGGGCTTTTCTAAGTCTCAGTGCCATTATATGTAAAATGGGATGGTTGTGAGGACTAAACAATGCAGATAGAGTGCTCACACATTAGTACTTGCTCAAAAAAAGATGTAGCATTTATTTCCTATATTTAAAAAAATTTTGAAACAAGGTCTTGCTCAGCTGCTGTGGGTTTCGCTAAGTTGCTGAGCTGGCCTCCAACTTGTGATTCTGGTCTCAGCCTCTCAAGTACTGGGATCATAGGCATGATTCAAAGCTGAACCCATCATCCCCTGATTAGGACCTGGTTACCTGAAAAAGCCCCTTTTGCTTGCAAAAATCAAGTGTCTTGCCTTCTGTTCCTGCCTTTCTTCCTGCTAAGTTGCACCATTGACTTGTAGTTCCTTAAATGTTCTGGACCTTTACAAAGGCAAATAGTTGTTTTTTTCTTTCCTACTTTTTTTTTGGTGTGTTTTCAAACCAGGGATGCTGTTATTGTTGCTGCCCCCTTCCTCCTCCTCCTCCTCCTCCTCCTCCTCCTCCTCCTCCTCCTCCTCCTCCTCCTCCTCCTCCTCATTCTTCTTCCCTTCCCACCTCTCCTCTTCTTTCATCTCTTTTTTTTCTTGTTCTTTGTTACTGGGGATTGGACCTAGGCATATTCTACCTCAGAGCTACATTACAACCCCTTCTTTTAATTTCTACTTTGTAACAGGGTCTTTCTGCTGCTGAGGCTGGCCTCACACCTGCATTTCTTTTGTCTTAGCCTCCCAAGTACTGGGAATACAGGCATGGTCCACCATGCCCAGAATTTTTTTTCTTCTTTAAGCCTATTATTTTCAAGTATCAAATGAGGATAATGTCTCCCACACCCAGGGCCCATTCTGTGGAAACAAAGGAGCCTGATCTTCCTCTAGCTTTTCGCATCATTTGTTTCCTTGCTTGGCTGTCTTTTCCTCTCAGGTGGGTGACTACCTGTGGAAGGAAGTGGTATCTACCTTTCTGTTAGGCTTCTCTTGAGTGCCCAGCACAGAGTCATTGGGAATGAATGTTGGCCAAATGTCTGTGTAACATAGGTATGATTTTACAAATACGCCTGCAGTTTCTCATCTTAAACATCTTTTCCCCTCATCTAAACAGCTCTTAAGACATTAAGACATCTGGGCATGGTGATCTTAGTCCTTGGGAGGTTGAGACAGGAGAATGGCAAGCTTGAGGATAGGGCATGGTAACTTAACAAGACCTTGTTTCAAAATAACAAACAAAATAATGCTGGAGGTGTAGCTCAGAGGTAGAACAGCCCTTGGTTCAAGCCTCAGTAACACAAGCACGCACATGCACACACACACACACACACACACACCCTTAAGACTAGATTGTGAGCCTTATTGCCTCAGAGAAGGGGACTATCAATACCACCTAGAAGAAGAAGCTCACAGAGGAAGGATGAGGAATGCTGGGGCACAAGGGGAGCTCCTTCTAGACAGGAGAAGGAAGGAGAAACCTTTGTGGTGCTAGAGGGGTGGGAGAGAGAGAGAGAGCCAGACAAGAAGAAAGGACAAAGGAAGGAAAAAGGAGGGATCAACAGAGGGAGGGAGGAAGAGAAGAAGGAGGAAGGGAGGAAGGAAACAAGGAAGAAAAGAAGGGAAAGAAAAAAGCAAATATTCCTCTAATCCATATTTCTCTCCCCTAAACTTGAAGGGACCAAAGGTAGAAACAGTCACACGAGCTGGGGTGTTAAGGAAGACCTAGGCAAGTTCTCTTTTTCATTGTGGATGGAGGAGACTCAAAACTTCAGAGAGAGGTACATGTCACTCTTGAGATGGCAGGGGAGCAGAAAAGCCTTAAAGATGGAGTCCATGTGTGATCAGGGTAGAATTATTTAATTGTTCTTACTGCATCCCAGATTGTCCATCAGCACCATATATCTCAGGCATCTGACTTCATTATAAACAGTGTGGTTCCTTTTTCCCCCGAGGGAAACTTTATTAAAAAGCAAAAAAGCAGAACACAAGACCTCAAACCACAGGATACATTTTCCAGGTAACAGCACCTGGGAGATTCTCAGAGCCTGCGAACTCACTGGGCCATCCTGCTGGTCTCTTCTTGTTAGGTACAGGGCTGAGAGAGACACAAATAAATCAAACTCCTGTGTGGCAGGCAGCCTCTGCTCTTCACCGAACACAAAGAGCCCCTGGGGTAGAGAGGTGTTTGAGAGGAGAAATTACCCTGGTTTGGAAGGCACGAGGTGGAAATCAAGGGCAGAGATGAGAGCCCTGGATATTCAGATGCCCAATTTAGACATTACTTCATTAAGCATGGATGAGTGCCTGTTTTTGCTAAGCACGGTGGCAGGAAACACATAGAACTGACAGGGTATGATCCTTTTTTTTTTTCTAGGAACTAGTAATCTGGTTAGAGATGAGAAAGCATATGAATGTACCATGACACAGTGTGACAAGTGCAGTGGATTGGAAGGAGCGCAGAAGAGGGGGTTCAGCCATCTGCAGAGGAAACGTCCTCTAGGATGGGATGCATCTGAGTTGGTGCTCCCATTCTGCTCCCTCTTGTCTAACACTAAACAGTCTAACTGCAGTTCTGGGGTGAGGCTAGCTACCTAGAGGTGTTAGCACAGAACCCACAGGTTCAGAGCAAACTCTTTGGAAAGACTTCCCTCACTGTAGATGCCAGATGAAAAGTTGCTGGGGTTCCCAGGCCACCATCACTTATGGCAGCAAATCTAGGGGCCGTAAGTTCCTATGAGTGCTTTAGGCTGGATAGTGTGATAGAAAGACTCACAGAACTCAAGAAGGAGCTACACTTATGACTACAGTTTTATTGTAAGCAACATGCACAGAGTGAGGTCTAGGAGGGACACAGAGCTTCTGTGCCCTCTCATCCTGACACATCAACCTATTCATCAGCCAGGAAGTTCCACCAACCTTCAGTGTGCAATTTAATTGGAGTTTCATTATGTAGGCATGACTAACTAAATCACTGGCTTTTTCACTGAACGCCACCTGCTGGCCTCTTCTTTCTCCTAGACTTCCTACAGTATGAGCACATGGCTGGACTTTCTGGTGACCAGCCCCCAACCTAATGCCATCTAGGGACCTTACAAGAGTCACTTCATCATCATAAAAAGATGCTTC
Organism: Muscardinus avellanarius; assembly: GCF_963383645.1. Classification (NCBI taxonomy): domain Eukaryota; kingdom Metazoa; phylum Chordata; class Mammalia; order Rodentia; family Gliridae; genus Muscardinus; species Muscardinus avellanarius. Next base: position 158,416,274 of record NC_137786.1, read on the forward strand.
CATCACTTGAGAAACTCCCAGGGTTTAGGAGCTCCATGATAAGAATCCAGGACAAGGAGGAAACAAATGCTTTATTATAGCACAGTGGGGTTTCAAAGGTTGACTAGAAGTTCAATCGGTAGACATCCCATGTAAGTCACCAAATCCCAATGTTATTTCAAGGAGGCACTTTATATTGGGCTCTGTCAGCTCTGGTTTGAACTATCTCTTCTTAGTCTGCACAGAACCCCAATTGTAATATTGTCCCTCACAACCACTAAAAACTCAGGTTAGGATGGAAATAAACCTATTTATTTGCTGAGAAGGTGGATGAGAAGAGTCATTTAAAACTCATTTTCACGTTGGCTCTAGTGAAGAGAAAGTTCCCAGGAGGGAGATAGCTCTGCAGCAGAAAGGCCATGTTTTAGGGAGTTTGGTTCAAAGCTCAGCTGGCCACTTCTCAGAGAGATCTTTGTCAAGATGCTTACCCTTCCTGTGGTGTACTCTCCTATCTGTAGAATGAAGAGGCAGAGCCAGATGCTCTTTAAAAGCCTGTGGCCAACACCACATGCTAACTATACCTGTTCTGAAAGGCAGAGAGAACACCAGAGTTGCTGACCTAAACTGAGGTATCTAAGCCAGCCACTTACCTACATGTGAGCAAACTAAGTTCCCATTTATCTGTTTCACTGTTATTTGGATTTTTTTTTTGCTATATGCATTTGAGCCCATTCTGAAACAAGGTTGCTTTATGTCTAGAGTTCTAACTACTTATTGAAGACTGATAATGTAAAAGCGCTCTGTGGGATGCACAAAAAGAAAAACTGTTAAATATTGGCATGCCTTCAGAAATTTACAGTATTTGGGGAAGAAAATGGCACAGGGCCTCTTGCATCCTCTTTGAACTAGCCTGGTTTGAATTAAGGCTCTGCCACTCCCTGGCTGTGTAACCTTGAGCCAGACAATTGCTCTTAGATTTGGTAAACTCATTCACAAAATTATGACTGTAATACCCCCTTCCCGAGGAATGTGATAGGCCTGAGAAAGAGAATGCTTGTGTTACTGTGTGTGGATATTTTAGAGGCTGAAGGTTAATCTTTACAGAAGTCTATTACTAAACACAACAATAGCATTGCCCTGCCCTAAAAAATCAGAAGAATTTAGAATATGCTTACTTTCTAACCTGTATTGTGTTCTAACAAGTGATTTTGCAGAGCAAGTGAGTCACATTTTCCCCAAGGCCAAACAGCTCTTAATGTTGTTTATATAATTACCTTCCTTCGTTACATTCCTTCTGTCCTCTTATTGGTAGTGTTTTATGGCTCTCCTGATAGGAAATTGTTTCTCATGTTGGAAAGATTCAATTTAAAACATGATAGGTGCCAGGAAGTCAGGAATGGCTGGAGAGGCAATTATTTTATGACTAAAGATTCTAAAAAATGATGAGAAGACCCTCCCCCCAGACAACCAGATATCAGAAATCTCCCTCCCTACCCCTTGGTTATGTTATGAGCTGTGAGTTGTGTTTATGGTGAGATCAATGGAAGGGAGGCACTGGTAGCATGTTGCAGAAGATACTTATCATAATGAGATCAGACCGGCACAATCCGTATTAAAGTTTCCTCCCTAACATAGACTTGAGATTTTGAGTAGCCCATTCCCCTGAAGTTCTTTGCAGCCACCTGAGAAAAATAAAGTCTTTTAAGATTCTATAACCCAACACAATGTTGGTTTCTTAACTCTCAGGTATTACAAATAAAAGATGGGTCTGGTAAAAGCATATGGTGCGCCCAGCCCACAGCCTGCGAGTAATTTATAAATAAGAGTACTATACTCTGAATACTGC